>NC_087519.1:19222579-19822579 GCF_963921805.1 Phalacrocorax carbo
GGACACACACAGACGCGGACACACACAGACACACACAGACACACACAGACACGGACACACACAGACACACACAGACACGGACACACACAGACACACACAGACACACACAGACACACACAGACACACACAGACACACACAGACACACACAGACACAGACACACAGACACACACACACACAGACACACACACACACAAAAAAAAGCCCCAAAGTATAGCAAACAGCAGAATATAGGAGTTTATGACTCAAGCTGTGTTTCCAGTGAGTCAAAAATTTAGCAGAATAGCACACCACAATGTCAACGACTTACCAGTGCAGGATGATATGATCAAGGATGGAAATTTTCTTAACGGTCTGTTAACTCTTCTTATCACTCTTTAAGGAAGGGCTGTTATATGTAACTGCATTGTTAAATTCTAAGAGAAAGGGAAACATGAGACCTGCTGATATGGCCCACACCTCAGCTTAAAAGGAACCCCTGGGCCCTTGGGCAGGATTGCAGGTGGAGGTCCCAGGTGAGGCTGGTCAGGGAAATCAGTGCGCTCAGGGCTCTAACGGGGTCTAATAAGCATTGACTGACATCAGAATGCTGGAGGAGAGTGAAACATTTGAGATCTACTTCTGAAGATTAACACTTAAGCAGAAACTTCTGCAACATGACATTGAATATATGCAAGTTGCTACTGTGCTTTTTCCAGAAAGCAGAAACAAGGACTGAAATAAGGTTTGTGAAAGCATAAAACAACTTCCTTAATACATGTACGATACCTTTCTAGCTTATTTTGAAATAGTAACATTGCACAGGTATTGAAAATAATTAAGACATGAGGATTATATTAGTGTCTTGCTCCCTACAGCTTCTGCTTTGGCAAAAAAAAAAAAAAAAAGGAAGAAACAGAAATGAAGACTTCTCTTTGATGTGCATGGGTATCAGGAACATAAGTGTGTGATTAGACAGCGCTGTGCTACCACGTGTCATTCCTGGACTTCTGAGAGCCTGATGTCTGAAGATACACAAATGAGTATATACTAGCAAAATATATTATCTGTGCTTTCTTCCCCCTTTACTTCTGTGACAGTCCCCAGAGCCCCTGCTCAGAACCAGACACACACAGGAAAACTCAGACCTGTCAGAAACATTTTACAGGTGTGGCCCAGATCCTAGGGATACAAGTTGCAGGCAGGTATTGATGGAATGTGTTGCTGCTCTCCTCAGAACCATACCTCTAACGGCAACTTAACATGGAAGACATGCAGCAAGGGAAATTACTCTCCCTTCCTACAGAGTAAAAATCTGCCTCTAGTAGTTTGGCATGTAATGGCTCTACCTAAGTTTCTAAAGTAACCAGTGATTAGGGATAACCAAAGATTAACTTGGAAATGGACTGATTATTAGAAACTTTTTCATAAGTCTTTCCCATTCATGAAAATTGTATTATTAGAGGAGCTTCTTGAGGGCATCCAGACTTCTATGACCAAATAAGTTAGTGGGAATAGATGGACAAAGCAATGAAAATGGATAATGCAGAGACACTTCACTATAGAAAAAAGAGAAGGGGGGAGGTTTTATGCGTTCCTGGCAGGTACACTCAGAGCAGGTTCTAATGACGAACCTGTTTATTCTATTGCAGGCCAGAGAGTGCAACACAAAATACTCAAATAGTTAATTTAGCTTTCTGGTTTTTTTTACAGCTAGTGACACTAACCTGACAAAGCACAACACTCAGCAACATACTGTAGGTTAAGATGCATTTCCTTCTGCAAGTGTGTCTGAAGATACAACAAAATGACTAATAGCCAGTAAATTGTTTAAATTCCAGTATGATAACAATAAACCATTTCAAAAAAGGGGAAATTACCAAATGCTGACATTTCTGAGTAGGACATCTCCTGCACTGTTCTTTCCTGTTCATGCACTGGGCTGAACGCACTGCACTTCTACACTAGACCCACGGGTATAAACAGCAGACTTGAGCAGAGGCAGCATCAGGCAGCCTAGCTGCAACTAGTGCTACTGATCTAGCATTCGCAGGTCTGCAAATCCTAGGCAACATCCAAATTACTTCTTTTCTACTTGCACAAAATTTATATCAGGAGACAAGAGACATTGGGAAAATCTGGACTTATGACAGCTCTAAGATTGTATGTATTCAACCACATAAGAGCGCAGACAGGCTTTCCACACTGTACTGGTTGTGCACATTCCCTCTGTCTTTCCAAGAACCTAGTCCCTTTAGTGGTTCAGTATAACAAAAGAGAACTAGGGATACAAGAAAGATTTGTCAAAGATGCACAACAGAAAACCTCTATGGGTTGTTTGAAGAATGATGAAAAGAACATTAGAGTGAATAGCATGTATGTCCCTCCATACATTTAATGTCTGCTCAAGTTTAAAAAACACATTTTAATTTCATTTCTGAAGTAATATAAGCATTAGCCTTCACTTTTCTCTCCTCAACTCTGTGCAGACATTGCATAACTAGTTATGGGCTGGTACAGCAGAGAAAGACAAAATCCCAAACTACCTGAAATATCATTTGATTAAATGCAAGATCCAGTTTACCACTGGGATAATACCTCGAATCACACATACAAGTAGCAAGTGCATTTAAATGATTGCTTAAGGTCCAACGGCTGCCTACCTTTAGCTTTGAAAAAACTGGTCTTCAGTAATAAAACAGAAAAAAAGGAAGCTACAGTCTTTATTGATAGAGTCCAGGGTTTCTCACAGTTTCTAAAAATTTTGAAATGAAGAATCCTGCCAGTTAGATCTCAGTCAATGAAAGGATATTAATGCTGGTTTGAACTTCTAGTCAGAATCCAAAATCCCCTGGGCATGAAGAAAAGCTGGAAAAAGCTAGAAAAATCTAAAAAGTTTTATCCTGCCATACAAATGGGTCCTCTAAGGCAAGGAGAAGCAAAGTGGCTTGCTGCTAGTCACACACAAGACCTGCGTAGATCTAGGTAGTGTATTTATGCCTTCCAAATCTCCTTCCCCACAAGTAATCCACAAAACCTCATGGTGCCCACTGTCAGCACAAAGTCTGTACTATGAGATATTCTTATTAAATACCCTGGCAATAAAAAAAAAAAAAACCAAACAGGAATTAATGACATCAAGACTTTCTCTGAAAACCAGAGTGCACAGATTTGCAATTTTCTCAGTCAGCAACATAATTCTAAGAAATATACTCACAGAGGGGATATTTTCCTACTATATTTTCAATATAAGTTTTTCCTTTTCTAAATAGGCCATAGATAGTAGTCAAAGAAACTCATTTGTAGGTAAAGCATTAGCAATAGTATGTAGAAAGTCCATCATCAGTCATTCCATTACATGCTACTCTAATACAATAGGTATGACTTAAAATAGCTCAACACACATGGGTGCTTTCTACTGTTTCAGAAAGTCAGCAGAGCTAACTGCTGTCCAAAACCAGCAGATTTTGGTATATTTTTTACACATCAGTTTTAAATTAGAATAGTCTGCCATCAGAGGAGTCACACAAACAAGAGGGAGCATATGTCCTCCAAGATTAGTCTGACTTCATAATGGGTAAAATAATACTAAAACCAGAAAATCACCACCACCGTAGTTACTACTAAAAAACTAGTCATAAGCCTATTACAAGAGATATAGTGACCCAAGGCTCTCATAACATAGCCAGATGATCTCGTCAGTGGTTTTGGCCTACTCATTTAAATGCCATATTTGTGAATTCCGTGTAGGTGTTTGCGCACACAAGTTTTAATGGAACAACTGGCTGGGCCGTGATGTAGTCTTTGCTGCAAAGTATCCTGAAGCTCATTTAGCGTGAAAAATGCCATGGAAAATTAATGCATGTTGTCTTGCACTGCATTTACGTTCTTCTTTATTGCCACAAATTGGGAACAGCACTGATACCATATTAAAAACTCCAGATGTAGGCGGCATGACATATTCAGGGCTTACCTATGGTTATCACACAATGGGGCAAAAAAGAGGAAGTAAGAGAAAAATAACATTAAAAATTAATTCTAGAAGTGTAAATGGCGTAGGCAATTTCTGAGCCACTTCCTTCTGGGGAGTTATTTCTAGTAGGCATTAAGGTCTCAAAGCACAGCATGGAAGTGTCATCAACTGTACCAAAGCTGGGCTATCAGCTAGGGCAAAGCAACAGCGGCCCTGCCTCAAAGCAGGAGAACATGTCCTGCAATATGTCTCTATGCAGTGTCCTCATGGTTTGTCCCTGTCTTTGGTTATTATAATTTCTTTCTTAGCTTTTTTGAGAGAAGAGGTGGGTTTGTCACAGCAAATGTAGAAGTATTTTCAAACTTATCAAATTATCTGTAAACTGAACCTTCAAGCACCATCTAAATATGCTTCAAAAGAGTTAATTCCTGTAGACCAAATTAGGCCCAAAGTGATTAAAAAGGGCACCAAAAAAACATACCTAAAATAATGCATGTTGAAGGCATGCTGGGAAGAAGCAAAACCAAAGCAGAGACAAATGACAGAAACTGAGATCACAAATCTGTTTTACAAAGTCACAGTAAGAAAGGGAGACAAGAGAGAGGGAAAAGGCTGGTGCGTCCAGGGAGGGAAGAAGGGGTGAGTGGGAACAGCTGGAATTGTTCAGCTGTGTCAACATTCGGCTGTTTCACAGATTGACTAGCAAAGTGTCATCTGAAACCAATTACATTCCCAAAGCCCCATGGACCCAGTTCATAACATTGATTAATCCACATTGTGAAAATGTCCCCAAGCAAAACTAGAACAGCTGTCAGCTCTAGGAGCTCAGAAATAGCATTTGACTTAAAAAAACCCAACCAACCAAACAAAAAAATACCACACACACAAAACCAAAACAACCAAAAAAGCCATGCACACTCTTTAATACCACCTTTGTAGTTTACAGAAGATCATACACCTGTTTCTACTGATTAAGAGCAAAAAAAGATCTCCACTTCTTCCAACATACATTGCTTTTCCTGCATTACCATGGCTGGCGATGGAAAAGGTTGTTAGCATTAGACACAGGCCAGCACTAATCCCCACAAACAAAGCACCTGCCTGAGAAGTAACACACTCCTGAAGATACCTTTTCCTCTCCTTTGCAGACTCGGAGAGGACTTTCTACTCAAGAACCTGCTTTTTCTGGGGGACTACAATTTACTTTCTGAAGGATGGAAACTTCCTGTCCCCACTCCAAGTGCTCTGAAATGATTATCTTCAGGCAGATTAATTATGCAGAAATCATCAACAGTACTTCCAAGACTACAGACACTACTTGACTATAAATTAGCTGCTCCACCCAAGCAAAACATGGGTCAGCTCTGACCACCTGCCCACACAGCACTCCTTTTCACAGCTCTTCCTGCTCAGTTCAAACAGTGATAAAGTGCCTGCTACAGGAGGATCTTGTACTTGATGAGGCACTTCATTGCTGCCATCTCCAAGGCCCAAAGGACCTTGCTTGGTACAAGGTGCTTCACAGTACAACCATGTCCCAGTCAAATTGCCACTCTGTCCATCTGAACAGCACCAACCTGCCAGCATATTCCCATTCAGAGCTCCTTATTGGCCATGGAGACATAATTTATCTGTTACATTTCTCAAGAGATTATCACACAGATTTATTCTGACAGTCTATAAAATATTGCCAAGCTAACCAAAATCTCTGCAAGAATGTCATAACAAATAGGAATCGAAACGTGCGCACATGAAATCAAAAGAAATGAAGAGGGAATGGGAAAATTTTCAGTTTTCACAACTGTCAATTAAAGGCTGCAGGAAAAAGCAGCTATTTTTTGCTTGCACGCTAATCAATTCACTTTAATAAAGTAATTATTTTTGTGTGGAGCTCAATGTATTTTTTTTCCATGTGTATATATTTATTTCATCAGCTATTCTAAAATGAAGCTTAGAGGAGCAGGAAGGCTCCACCATCTAGTGTCAAAGATTCAGGGACCTTACACTTCAACCTGCAATATTCTTCCTGCAGTTCTATCTGCAAAAATTGCTGTCACTGTGTGACATCAAAAGAAATTCTGTGCTGCGTTTATATTTTTTTTTCCCAACTTCAGAGCAAGGAATTGTCAGATTGACAAGGTAAGTATCAGAGCATAAGTCCACAGAAACAAAAGCGTTCAAATCATATTGCTATTGTATGATTCCAAGACATTGGTGAAGTGACAATTCCTTTTCCAATGAATACTCGGTATGTGTAGCTCATTATGCATCTTTTGAAAGAGTTCATGGATTCAGGTACAGATAACACAAGGTATCTTTAGCTTTACTGCACAGCTTGTACCAGAACTTAAATTAATAAAGTCAACATCACTGGACTTAACACATTCCTTATTCTGTACTACAGAGAAATACTTCCTGGCTTTAGAGAAGGTGTTTGGGAGGGCAAGGTATAAAGTTACCAGAGTTAGAGTACCTTTCAGATTATCCCTTCCTTCAGTCAGTCCTCTTGCTTTTTTATTTCTAAGGACTTGTCACAGATCAAAAACCCCACACTGTTTAAAACTTCAGTATTTCATTTCAGTTTCACAATCAAATATGCAAGATATAAACCAAAATGCAGGACACATGATCAACTATATCCTTCATTACTAAGAAAATAAGTCATGCTAGATGGTTATTTATTTGGGGACAATGGTATACTGTTGAAAGAATTTATATTCAGAAAGGTAAATGCATTTCCAAACTCAAAATAGTGAATTTACTTTTGACTCTTTACAAAACATTCCAGCAATATGAGTTAGTTACACCACTGGACAGAATGCAAACCCTATCACCATTTGGTATGTCTTGCCAAGACCCAACCAGGATCAGCATCTAGTATCGTGGGTAAACAGAGTAACATCTGATCTTTACACTCCCTATTTTGCAGGGTACCAGGATGTATCAACTCAGTGGAGCATTATTCAAGCCTATAAAATGGTATAGTATTTATGTGTGTGCTTAGTGTTAAGTATATGCCAGTAGTAAGTTGCACTGCATTAGAAACCACAAAAGAAAAGAACTTCTTCACGCATACAGAATTCTGTGAAGACACTCACAAGCTGTTCTTGTTTCCCATAAACGTTAGAAATAAAAAACAGTCACTGGATCTAATATTTCATATCCTGCAACAGAGAAGAAATAGACAGTGGCATTAAATACAAACCAGAAAATTGTGAGACCACAGCAAACTTGAGTTCAGATGGATGGTCTGCATGCAGTAACCAAGCTTTTTAGAGTGGCCAATATCTGATCCTCAAAGAACGGAAGAATTCAAGGGCTACCAGGTACTGGATTCTGTGCTGTTGAACATGCAAGCACCAAGATATATTTTCTGACCACCAAGACTTATTATAATTTTCTCATGAAAATAGATGAATGACTTATAATATTTGTCTTCAAGAACATAGAGTTAAATGTCAAAATTACTTCCACCTTATCAGTACAAGAAAGTGAAATTATTCCCCAAGTAATTCTTACACCACCAATGGCTGGATTCACATGGGTTGCTAACAGGCTGAGGAATAATATGTAAGGTATTCTTAAGATTATAATGAGAAAAATTTGTACAAAGAGTTGTAGAATTAGGGCAAAGTACAAAGAGTTATTCAAGCTGTATCGCTAGCAGACATCCATCAACTCACAGAATTTAAAGTAAAAAAAAAAAGAAAAGACAAGTGGGATGATCTATTCTTGCATATCCCAAGATGTACCTATCATAGGTCATTGCATTTCACATCATTAACCCCTGCACTGAGCCCCATAAGTACTGTTTGATTAAAACTTTTCTTACAGAAAAGCATCCAAGCTGAATCTGAAGACTTCAGGAAATGGTGCAGCAGCTGTTCCTCCTAGTAATCCATTCCAATGTTTAACCACATTCAATGTTGGGCATTTTTACCTACTCTCCAATTTGAATTCATCTGCTCCAGTGTTCCAGCCACTGGTTCCCATTTTGCCTTTCTCCATTAGATTAAAGAGAGTCCTTCAGTACCCAGTATTTTCCTTCTCTGAAGACTCTTAAACACTGCTATCCTATAGACGCTCAGTTTTTTCATTGATAAATTTAAGAGACAATGCTCTAAGTAGTTGAAGACCAAACATTTTCTCCTATCCCAAATATTTTGTGGAGGCTTTCGGAACCTCAACCAATACTTCAATGTCCCTCCTAAAACATGGATCTTAGAATGACAGGAATTATTCTAGTATTGTCTTGCCAACATACACAGGCATATAATCAGGCAAAACTTCTCTCCCATCTCTCATTCCTGTTTACACAAACAGGTATTGCATCACCGTTCTCTTCCACTAGAAGCCTGTGGTCAGCTGTTACCTGAGAGGGCTGTCTTTGCTTTGCATGACATAGTCTTTCCCCACTGAAACATTTTTCTTTGGTGAGTTGATTTACACAGGCCCTCTGCTTAAACAGGCAAAACAATTCACAGCTTTCTGTGTAAAGTGTCTACTACTTTTTTATCTCTTATTCTGCCACTCTTTGTGCTACCTGGAAATAAAGCATCAGTGATTCAGATAGATTCTTCCAAGTAATTGACAGAAATATTGAATAGTGTCAAAACCAGTCCTGACCCTTGTCAAATGCCTGTACCAGCTCACACGGATTCTCCACAAACATGTGTCCGAGATAAGGCAGTTAGCTGTGTTTAGTGCACAGACTACTGCAACTAAAGCAGAACTTGCAGGAGGAAGCAAGAAAGAACTTCAGATTAAATCCTGGTGGACAATGTGCATTGAACTCCACACTGTGACTGTATAAAGAACTGTCATAAAGAGGAGCTGCAAATGACTTCAAAGTTCAGAAGTTCTCAAACCCAGGAATCATATCTGTAACATAAAGGTGAAGATGCACTGATGTAATGTAGTAGTTAAGACAATCAGGAATTCCTAGCACTATCGCTAAGAGTCTTTTTGTTCCAAGTTTTCTGAAGAAAATATGGATCATCACCACAGATTGGTTATCTTGAAGGGTCAAGTGTTGAAGAGGAGGTATGAAATGGGTGTCTAAAATAAGCAAAGGACAACAACAGAAGGAATGTCTTCCCAAAGAGAGTAATGACCATATATAGCATGCCCTTCTTTATATATAGTTGATGTGTTTGATGTCTGAGGACCTTTCATCAACTCTGTCATCAAGTGGTATTTCCCAAATGGAGGACTGGTGTTCTGTGAGCGCCAGCAGTTAGTTATTTGAGCTTTTGAAAGCATGACTGCTCTGTTTATCCTTATAGAGACCATTACACCAAAGCATAAGTTGCAAAATTTGCTACTGACAGCAGAAAATCAGGGCAATAACACGGACATTCACATGACTATCCCGTTACCTCTCTGTAGGTGCTTAGAACAGCAAGAGCTTCCCATGAAGATCACCCGTCCAGAACTAGGGCACTTGAGACAACTCCCTGAGCTGAGATATCCTGTAAGATTTCCCCAGGCACAACAGTCACAGGGCTGAGTTACTGTGTTTGAACATGTTTGTAAAAATAAATATGGATTAATACTTGCACGTTCATAATACATACCTTTAAAAATGTGCCTGCAGGCTTGATTTTTAATATCTTTCAGGGTAGTACCCAGAAAGACCTGCAACTATAGCTATGTAACCAACAACAACATAATACAGAAGTAATAATACTGAAAAACAAAACTATTGGATGACATGACAGTTCTTCAGATGGCCTAATCAACAAGGAAGCCTTGGACAGAAATACAGCAGAGGTTATAATACCTAGATATATCAAAAAGATAAATAATTTTTGATGCAGTGAAAGTATGAGATACAATGAAAGAGTAAATCTGAATCAAGGTCCATCCTTTCTCATTCTAGAAAATCATCTTCCACTTCCTTTTACTACATGCGGAGAAAAAAAACTCACCACAGAGAGGCATATTGTATAAGATGTTAGGGAATACAGTTTTTATTTTTAACCATCCCCTAAGAACAAAAATTGGGAGAAGTGGGTAATTACTATCATGAAAGCTTACACTACAAAACGTACTGAAGTAACATGATACAGTTGCTACCAGCCCATGGGTATCTGTCTATTTCTTCCACACCTCAGCCACCGGATTCACTGAGCCCCAGGGATTCTCAGAAGGAACAGCAAAGGAACAGCTCTCTAAAGCTGAGCTCCCACTGTGGTTAAACTGATCTGATTTTACGCCTCCTCAGCCTCTGCACTGGGACATGCTGGACTGTGTCAGAGAAAAGGCAACATGTGTCCATAAAGCTTCCCTCTCTCCAAATTCATGCTTAGTTGCTGCTGAATTTGGCACCAAAATCACCTAAAAATCAAAATGGTGTGCAAATAGCAAACAAATTAATTTTTAAAATACTCTACAAAAGGGTTTAGAGACTAGCAATTTACAAACAGAAAAAACTTCCAAGTAAAAGTCATCAACACCTTTAATTGCCTTTTTTTTTCCCCCTTTCAATGTTTAGGAACAAGTGTATAGTAATTTAATACAAGATTCAGATGCACAGGCTATCTAGGATTTAATTTAATCAGTTTGGATTTAACACAGCAAGAACTTTATTTTCTTTACTCTGCAAAAAGCTATGACTGCCTGTCCACATCTCATCCAGCCTCTAAAAGCATCCACAAACATACCAATACAAACCTGGATGCAGTAACAGCAGAGAGTAAAATACACTCTCAGTTCAATTACCCAGCATACACGCTACACAGACTAATGCTAGAGGGACACTATTGCTCCCTCAGCTTCTGTAGTACAAAGTATAATTGCATAAATAGGGGGTTAAAGTTTTGGAGGAAGGACCTCTGGATCCAAGAATCCTCACTTCCCATGCCTTCTTCCAGCACTGGCCCTGCTAGCTCATTTTTAAGTAACCTATTGCTATTTTTTTCCCAGACACACACACTCTCAGTGCCTTGGCTACTCTTTCATCTTTTCAAGTCACTAATTTTTATGAACACTCAACCAACCCTAAAATGCTAACTATCAAACCATCTTTTTAAGAGGAGCAGGATCTGTTTTATTTGCTGAGCTTTCCAACGAGGCCAGCTTCCTGGGTTACATCTCAGTATGAACTAGCCTTGGTACAGAAACAGATTTTTCAGTGTATGTGCTAATAAAGTGACAAAAACATAGAATCCACTTGAGGACTTGCTCCAGGTTACACAAGGGGTAGAAAAATACCTATCATCTGGGCATTTTAACTGTACAGGAAAACAACCATGCCATTGATTTACCTACTTTCCCCCCAATATAATTTTACAGATTGCCGTTGTTTATTAATACTTTCATATCAAGACTTTTAATTTCTCTAGACTAAAAATACGTTTTAAGATATACTTGGACAAAATGCCAATGTGAAGGAGTTTGTCTGCATTTCTATATTGCTGAAATGCATCATCATACACCAAAGACATACACCTCTGCAAGAGGGAAATATTTTCTGGAAATTGGGAATATTATCCTGAAGATTCCTAGAAGCTATTGAAGTTATAGATAAAATAAAATTGAACTGTAGCGCTTAATCCTAGAAATGTCGAAAGGGAAATTTTATTTAAAAGAAAATACTTTGGTGACAGCAGGATCTGAAAGGTCAGCATATAACTGAAGTTATGTTCTGGTCTTTTACAAAAAAATAAATGGTACTGCGCTTCTACTGTTGTAGAAAGAGCACTTTCCACAGAACTCGTACATTTTATTTGAAATCCTTGAAGTCTGTTAGTAAGTTCCTGAAGAAGACATGATTGTCTTATTATTGTCAACACGCCCACCCACCCAATCAACCTTCAAAACATCAAAATTCACTTTACTCCCACTATACCCTTGATGTAAATTATTCTCCTATTAATAATTCTCTTTTGTTGTAAGCATTCTTTCCTATCTTGCATGAATTGCTCTGATCCTTGTATGACCGAGTTTGATCTTACTTCCTGAAAAAATAAAAAACCCCACCTCACTGGAAAAAAATATAAATGCTTGGGGTGAAATCCTTGTCCTCCTCCAATCACTGGAAAAACTCTCACCGTTTGTGGTGAATTTCATTCTTTTGTCTGCATAATTTAAAAGCATTCCTGTAATACAACTGGATACAAGACATTGGAGAAACTGGCCATTGCTAACAGGTATTTGCCAACTCACTTCACACTCGTGCATTCTATCTGGAAATGAGTAAAGACTTGCTTTGCTCCAGAACACGTCTCCCTCTCCAGGTCATGACAATTCCGAGCATCCCCAAAGGTGTCATTCCTTGGAATGGCCTGATACGCCATGTTACAGAAGTAGTAAACATACATTGTATGCCTTCCTTGTGAACGGGACTGAGACAATCAGCAGCATTTGTTCGCTAATTCCGCTGTCACCAAAGCAAAGCAAATGCGTTTCATCTCTGAATTATTCTTTCCATTCTCACTTAAATGGGTAGCTTTATGCCATTAAGCTGTTATACCACGAAAGGAACAGTAAAGGTATCGCAAGGGTTAGCCTGTATATATTATCTGCTGCCAACATTATGTTCAACACATGAAGACTGGACTACTTGGCAGAAAAATCAAGGGCAATTCTAAAGCCAGATCCCTATAGCAGAAGGCATGAGTTCTGCAGTAGGATATAGGCTTCCTACTTTAGCAGTGAATTTGCTTGATTATACTTGATCCTTTCAATGGTTTTCCAGTTTTCACGGAAACATTGCTAAAGCAACCCATCTTTCTAAAACTTACGCTATCTGTTCAGCTTCTGTTTGTACGGTGGTCAGAGGTATTGCTCATGGCAATAGTTTCAACTCCATCAAATCACATGGAAGCCCCAAAGGTGGAGAGAAAAATCTATGGGCTTGACACAGCACAAAAGCTTCCGGCTGGTGGTAAACGAAAGCCAGGGTAGAAAATTGCAAAGGTCCGTTTTCCAGTCCCTTCAGAAATCTATTAGAGATGCAAGTGGTGCAAAATACAGCCTTGTGTGTTTGCACTGTTTGTTTTCTGCCACTAGTTTTAACAATCTGTTTATGGGACTGGGTTTGGCTTCCCCACACCCCACCTTTCTTTTTTCTTTTTCTCCCCCCCGCCCCCCTGGCTGGCCCAGGGATTGTCCAGCATGATAATAATGGTGGGACTGCAGCTCCCCAGCTGCGAAATCCAGCCAGTGATTCTCTGGGGCTCCTGTACAGTCTGGGATATTTGGGATTGTTTTTTTTTTCTCCTTATCCTTTTTCTTTTGCTATTAAAGGTGGTTTTTTTTATTTACCTTTGCTATTGTCAAAGACACTTTGTTACCTGGGGAGTTCATTCAAATTGTCAAGCAGAAAAGGGTTCTAAAAGGCAGAGACAGCAAATGCATTGTCCTTTTCCCTGCGTCTCTGTCTTCCTACATGCTTTTAGCACAGAGCTTTTTCATCAGACATACGTACTGATGTATAATAGGTGCCAGAATGAAATCTTTCTCATGCCCAACAGGCACCAGATTATAGAAAGTAACCCTGTAGCTGTTCGTCAGTCAGGCAAAGCAGTTTTTCATAACATCACTGCAATATACTGTGCTGACTTTCCTAGTAACAACAACAGGAATTTTCAATTTTAGGCTACGAATGGATTTCAACTCTTCTACCGCATCTGATTTCTATGGGGTAACAGTAATAGCCAACACACGCGCACTTGCAAACTTGTGTTGTATGTGAAAATTCAAAAGACACAGGCAAATTAATGAGCACTTGCTGGGAGATACATTACTGTCTTTTCGCAACAATCATTGAAAGATGAATTATTTTAGCTTGGTTTTGAAAAAACAGCACAGGTTAAACAATAGAACCGTGTGACAGAGCGCTGCAAGCACGTACAACAGCAAGGAGGTACTTTTAGATGAAATTGAAAAATGTTTCCTACAAATGGGGTGGTGGCGATGAAATTTATATGCTGTTCAGCAACCTTTTTGTATTATACAGTTGAGACTTAAAATATGGGATTTTCCTCCTCCACACCAAAGTCTTCAATATAAAAAACCCAAGTATAGAAGTTCTGATAATACTTGCACAATGCGAAGTGATGCTGTCAAACATGAAGTAGCATTGTACTTCAGACAGTCCTTCATACCTAAAGCCACTCCTTGTTGCTGTGTAGATGTACGTACACTTCAAGAAACCCACTACGTGCAGACTTCCTTATGTCATTATATTGAGGAATATTAGCAAGGCTTTGATCCACATGCTTACAACTGGGTTCTGTGTTGTTCATTAATGCTTTTACACCTAACAGTTATGTTTTATTACTTTTATAATATGCTTAGAAACAAAATCAGGAAAATACATCCCTGCTGTAGAATAGCACAGTATAGATTACCCAGGAGAAAAAAAAAAAAGAAAAAAACCCCACCACACGGAAACTTCTCCAGAGAAGGGCTGTGTGCCCCATGCTCATAAAAGAAGTTTAAATCACTTGAGAGCAGTTACGGAAAGTACCCACAGAGGTATGAATTCTCTTACTGGTATAGTTAACTCAGGGGTACATTAGTTAAAGAACAAAGCTATGTATTAGCTATTTATACGCTTATGCAATCAATACTGAAATAAACACACGTATAATTATGTAATTATCACATTAGGAAGTCCATAATGAATGAGTTAATCAAGTAAAAAAAGACTATCATAAATATGTCCAAATGATAATGAAACTGCATTACATTAATAAATCTTACTGAGAAAGGCAAGTAACCAGCAGAAACTGGTAGGGGACAACTACTTTACACATCAAGATGTATCACAACTGTATTATTTAAGAATCCTGAGGACATTCCTCTACTACAGAGAATGAAAACAAATTAAAAAATTGACATCAAAACTTGAAGTAACTAATGTTTACTTGCAGACTACCATTGTTAGAGATTAGAGCCATAAAGATCACTGTCTGCTCATAAAGACAGACACATGATAAGATGCCAGATTTTTGAGAGAGACCTTTTCTGCTCTGAGGATTCATTTCATGATTCTGTATTTGGTAACTGCTCTGTTTGTTTTGTTTGCTTGGGCCTGGTTACCACCACCGTCAAGATTTTCAAACTGTGTCTATGCAGCTCAAAAATGAATAATTTATTGAGTCCCCTGTATTTGCGTCTGGAGACTTTACTTAGGGCTATATCTAGCTGGCATTGCAATGGCTGAACAAAGCAGGCTTGCCTATGATGCAAAGCACTACAAGAACAATTTCAATATGCTAGGGTGCAGACATCAACAGAGGCCATCACTGTCCTTGTTCTGAAACAGCTGTACAAAAGGGCTGGCAAATGTATTTATGACCACAGAAGTCACTGAGGCCCTGGCTTTGCAAAAATATCATGACTATAAAACTAGATAGATTTAGCCAAGCTCACTAAGCTACATCAAGCTCACTAAGCTACATCAGAAGAGCAGGTTGCAGATGCCAAAGGTGGACTGCAATTCAGAAGAGCTCTAGCACTGTTGTAGCAATAACTGCACAGAACTGGCAGCTGGGGGTGACTATGGAAACAATTATTGCAGGGTCAAGAGCAGGAAGAGCTGGTCATGGAGGAATGAAAGCAAGAGGGAGAATTTAAGATCAATAAAAAGACAGAGCCTAGCTGGGCCAAAATGCCTCCTCCTCTTTTCCTGCAGTGTGCTCTATTAGCACTTGTGATGCTCTCTCCCTGGTGCTGCCTTTGCTCCTAATTGCTCTGTCAGCCATCTGAATTGTGTCCCAGTGCAAGGTGGTAACCAGTAGGAGTGTATTTATTATAAAGCAATAACTGTCCAAGCCTTCTTTGCCTGACATAAAGGTTGCTACAAACACATGCCCATTATTCTGTAATTTCAGCAAGGAGAATCAAAGAATTGGATGGGAGAAAAATATGTTAGGGAGTGGCAAGAAACAGTCTCTGGAGAGTTCAGACCAACAAAAATTCATAGTCTTGAATGTGGAAAAAAATATGGCCTAATAAATCATCATCTGAAGTTGCCATGGTAATAGTAAATGTTCCTTACACTGTTTAACTCCATACATTCACTCCTGCAGGAGAGGATTTCTCCACCGTACCAAACAACACTGGAGATTCTGATTCAAAGATGAGGACAGAGTGTGCAGCTCAGCACAGTCAGGCTGACGACCTGCAGGGTACTTGAGGTGAAGGAACACTTTCTTTATGCAAGTCAGCTCCACACCACACACTCGCTGTCCTTTTTGCAGAACTCGCTTCCTGGTGAGGTTGCCTCCGAAATGCAGTTTGCCAGATAACCAGCAAAGCAGCATTTGCCTTCTAAAACTAGAAAACACTGAAGATTTCAGTCCCACATGGAATACTATATAATAAACTATCATAGCTGCAGGTAAATATAGATACACAGATAGAATCTGAAAGCTCTTCTTATGTACCAACAACTTCTTGGAGGGAGGGGCTTGAGTAAGCAAAAAGAAAGAATCTGACAAGAAAAAGGATGGTGTGTGGGTCTCACAGAATAAGGTCAGCTCCCACAGACTTCCTCTAGCAAGTTTCTTAATGTTCCCGTATCTCGGTTCCCCCATCTGTACAACAGTGTTAACATGTACTCTGCTTATCTAAGCTTATTGGCATGTAGAAAGTGATTTGTAATCTGAAAGCTCAGAGCCTGTGTGAAAAAGAAAACTTTTGTTTTAAAACTTTGTTGCCTCCAAAAGTCTGAAAAAACAGCCTGGCTGGCAGTCCCTGTGCTAAAAAGCACTGTCAGTGTTTATAAAGCAAAGATAAAACATTTCCACGTCAGACAAAGGAGCGAATTGTCTAGTCATACTTAAAGCACTATAATAAGATAGATGAGTAAAAAGACAGTCAAGGAAGAAACTAAAGCAATGGCAGCACTAGGAGCAATTACTTAGTGGAGAAGTACAGCTCAAAAGCAAGTGGAGAGAGAAAGTCAGATTCAGCTTTCCAGCAAAGGAGCATGCCAAGGAGATTTCAGTGTCCTGAAAATCAGTCAGGATTTTCCAACTATTCTTTTAAAATTCTCAGTGTACCATCTCAGAACATAGTCATGCCTATGGCACGTGACACTAGTTTACTTAAGGTCAGGTTAAATATCTTTCCTGGTTTCTAAAAAGCCAGGTCCCTTAGACCACATACAGACCACGAAATCTCATTGCCAAAAACCAAGCCACAGTCTATGAAATGCAATCTGGAAATAAAGAATACTTATTTTTATTAAAACAGGTTTTAGAATGCAGTGCCAGTGCACTAATTATAAGCGCATGCAATTCAACTATGATTTCCTTGCTGTGGTCTCTTAAGCCTTTGTTAGTGCGATTTCAAATTAAGTAAGATTAAGCTAGAACAAAGCCCTTGTAAAATTTGTATTTTTCAAGAGGTCCTATCAGGTCTTTTCCTACTGACCATTCTAGGGTGGTGTCAACCACCAGTATTTGTCTCAGTCTTTACAAAAAGCTCTTTGTCATGCTACATGCATGTCACGTATATTGAAGAGAGCAATTTATCACAACTCCACATTCTTTTCTTTAAAGAAATATGCTATCTGAAAAAAGGGATAAGATTTTTAATAAACTAAAACTTAATGTATATCTGCGTCCTTTCTGAAATAAGCACTTTTCCTAACCTGTTAAAGGTGAACTAAACTTACAAACTTCTCAAAACAGTGATAAAATTTTGCCCATGGTAATCACAGACAAAATCATCCATTCAATCACAGACTGTATCTCATCTATAGAGGAACACATATGCTACAGTTTTAAAGAAGTGCAGCAGCTGAACATTTTCATAGTGTTTTTACACATTTCAAATACCCATTTCCTCCTCTTTCTGCATGTAATTTATGTTCCTGAGACACAGAAGTAATGTCAAAACCTGAAAGAACAGAGAAATCCACAGTTGTGAAAGGCTTCTTGGTATCAACAGGTGTACATCAAATACCATGGGACATGATACATGGTTTCATGGTGCCACTACTTCTTTGACTGTGTACTTACAGGACTCCTGCTTGATTGAACTGCTGCATAGAGCCTTCACAGTCTCACATTGCAAACCCAAGCTCCAGATAGAAATACAAATTCATAATAGGTTCAGGGCAAATATCCAACATACCAAGGTTACACCACAGTGGATGCAATTTGCAACTTCAGTGGAAAGACAGTGAAAGGAACCAAAGTGATCCTGTGAGGAACGTGTCATTTACTAACTAACATAAGACCAGTATTCTGTGTCATCTGCACAAAGACATGCATAGCTTAACATGAAATATGTAGAAGATTTAAGCTAGGGCAGTTTCCTTGGAAGCTAGCAATGCTATCTTTCTGCAAATCCTTTGCTTTCTCTCTAAAAGAGGCCAACATATCAAAATACTGCCAAACTGTGGAATATACAGGTCAAATCATATTTCACTACATTAACAAAGAAAGGGAGGACACCCTTCCTTACCTAAGGAAACACTATGCCAACAATGGACACAAAACATGGCCTCTAATGATATAAGGGAAGAGGCAAAATATAGCGTAAAACCATAATGAATGACTGAGAAGTCCAAGAAAAATTTGACCCCTAGTACTCTCTCTTCTCCCCTCCCAAGGGACACAGGACTCTCATGAGATCTGCTAGGCACCTTCTATATGATGCCAAACAAAGCAGACAGCATCAGAAGACTTGGCTGCTAAGCTAAGCAGGCTTGGAGAAAAATGTACCAAAAATTATTTTGTCTCTTCTGAACAAGAACCCTGCCAGTGTCTTCAAACTCCCAACCACAAGCTTATTTTTATGCAGTCACATTTACATTAAATTTAAGAAATTTCTAAAACATACATTATATTTAAGATTATAATGTTTCTCAGCACATTAATAACCTGGGCCCTTCTGCAAGTAGCTTAGTCTCTCTGCAGCTAATGATTAAATTAGGAACCACAGCACAAAGCAGTTACAGTTTTCTATTTCTCTTAGCCCATCTGTGGATGAAAAAGAAAAACAAAGTACAAACATTCCAGCTACTACAGGGTAATACTAAAAAGCCAGCCATTTTGCATACTGTATGCCACAGAGGGGGACCTTCCCGGAATGGCCAGTACTAGCACTGCCTCTCCAGCCTGGAACTCCCTGCACTAGCACTCACCCATTTCCACCCTTCACATGACATCTTTTAAGTTACCTGATGTACACAAATGGTACAGTATCAGGGCTCCTGGAGCGCTCCTCTTTACTGTACACTACAGCTAGTAAATACTAAGGCTGCCTATATATCGAGCCAGCCTGTCAAAGGGCAAGAAGTTACAATGGGATTCTGGACAGAAAGCACAGAAGAGGTTAACAGTGAAAAAGTTGAATTAATAAAACATGAAGTTATTTAAAACAGTTCAAGTATAGAAGAACTCACTTTCGGTCATGCCAGACTGGATGATCAAGTTTGTGTGATTAATTCCATTCTCTTCCTTTTCATCTCAGAAAACTGTCAGCTCTGTTGTACCAACAACATACTGTTACAGTGGCATCGTGAATAGCTCTTGGATAGCAAACAAAAAATATTAAGTGAGCTTTGCCAATTACCTACACACGTTTTGCTCACAAGCTGCCTTATTCCCTTAAAATGCTATTGTTGGAATATCTAACCTTTAAAAAATAATAGGTACCACTTAAATGGAATTGTTATTTTAATTGTGAATTGGAATCGTAAATCCATCCTTTAAGAAGCAATTATACTTTCTGCTGAATTCTTTTGAATGTGCCTCCTTTCATTCCCTTGCAGGCAAATTCTGCTATAATGAAATTTTTCATTCGCAAATTAGATTTGCTTGTAGCTAGAAACAGAAAGCCATCATCAGAGAGCCAGTAAAAGGGATACATCCTTACCGAGTAGGAACAATTAGTTGCACTGACTGCAGTTGTAAAAGCTGCCTCTTTTCTTCTTTTTCCTCCAGCTCTGTGATCTGAAGCAGGACTCAGAAACATGGGCACAACAGGAAATTATGTGTTTACACACAGTAAAATAAAATCTGCAGAGCTGTGCCTCTTTATGGTGCCTTAAAAGCTGAACTACTGTATGTAGGAACCATTCGGTAGATGTAATTTCTACATGTGTACATATACGATGCATACATATTCATGTTACAATAGAGAAAGGAAAACTTAATTATTAATGTAGAACTACCACTCAGCAAGGGACTTAAGCATAGGTTCACATAAGAATCTATTTAAAGGCAACAGTAATTGGCTTGACGAATATCACAAACTCCACGGTGTACTCAACTTATTTTTTCTATGTCTTATTGACACAGCAAACTCGAAATAACACAGCAATCAACCCACCTATAACCCACTTTCTCAAGCAGAAAAGCATGGTTATTCCCCTTTCACTTTCAAAAAACCTGCCAACAGAAAACAGGCATGAAAAGATTAAGCAACTAATCCAAAGCTATTAAAGAAGTCTGTTGAAGAGTTAAGTTTTGAAAAGGTATCTTGCAAGTTCCAGCCTCATACCTTCACGCACATAAACCCCTGCTCGCCCCAGAACACAGGGTACAGTTTAGACTTGAAACCATGTTTTCCCTGATACGTATTTTGTTTAAACTTACAAGACTTCACATTTTCTTGAGACTGAAATAATCCTGGCACTGTATGATTCAGTTGTTATTTCAATAACTATACTCTCTGTGAGAGAGCCAAGTATTGTATTTTTAGGTTCCCTGCAAGAAGCATTGTTCATTTTTATCCTTTCAGTGGTGATCTTTATCTCTGGCAGCCTTTGGGATATTTTCTTCCTGTTCGAACACCAAGGACATTCTTATTATGCTTCACTCTAATGAATCCTGTAGTCTTCAGAGTGGGCCACAACTCATTTGGGGAAATTAGTGAAAGGGAATAGCTACCAGATGACAATGAGGAGACCTGAGAATGATCCAATTTTCTGGCATGAAAAGGAAGTAGCTGGAAACATACCTGCCATTAGGCGCAGCAGGAGCTGGAAGCTTTCAAACTAACACTACATAAAGAGAAAGTTCTGCTTTTGGAAAAGTGGAAGTTTTTATCTGGATACGTAAATCTGTCAATCGCCACATGCCTTATTTCTCTTTGCAGCAGAGAGGTGTGTGATGCCTTGCTCTTTTTCCCCTCCCTGTCATCCATTTCAAATACAAAATTCTGTTCTTTTTTCCAGTCAATCCTGCACATCAAGCTCAGGAACACTTGCTGAAAATGTTCTTCCGTCTTTTTATGCCAAGCCCTGTAAAAACGAATCTGAGAGCCATAAACCAGGCTATGTACAAAATGTTGATGAAATCATCATTTGTGGCTTTGCACTGCAATGTTTTGCAAAAATTACAGATCTAGAACACTCTAACTCTCCTCCCTATTCTGAAAGGAGGTATTCTGCTAGGGTAGGGTAGGGTTTGCAAATGCTCACAAACCACAGGAACGGGGCAGTCAACAGAAACAGAAAGCACAACCGGAATTTGCCAGACTGTATCAAACCACTGGCTCACAAACTCTGTAAACTGCCTTGAGCCATAACTGCCTTTAAGAATCTTATGAAGTTCAACAAGAAGTATAAGGTCATGCACCTGGGAAAACATAATCCGGGAGTGCAGCACAGACTGGGATCCACCTGGCTGGAGAGCAGCTCTGTGGAAAGGGGGTCCTGGTGGACAGAAAGCTCAACATGAGCGAGCAGTGTGCTGTTGCGGCCAAGAAGGCCAACAGGATGCTGGGTTGCATCAAAAAGGGCATCGCCAGCAGAGAGAAAGAAGTCATCATCCCACTCTACTCAGTGCTTGTCAGGCCACACCTGGAGTACTGTGTACAGTCCTGGTCCCCCCTATACAAAAAGGATGTGGACAGGCTGGAAGGGGTCCAGAGAAGGGCCACCAAGATGATCAAAGGACTGGGAAGCCTGCCATATGAGGACAGGCTGGGAGAAGTGGGTTTGTTCAGCCTTGAGAAAAGGAGGCTCGGAGGGGATCTCATCACCGTGTACCAGTACTTAAGGGGGAGCTACAAAGAAGATGGAGACTCCCTTTTTGCAAGTAGGACTCACGTGGAGAGGACAAGGGGGAATGGACACAAGTTGCTCTTGGGGAGATTCCGATTGGACACCAGAGGAAAACTTTTCACAGTGAGGACAGTCAACCACTGGAATAATCTCCCCAGGGAAGTGGTTGACTCGGCCACATTGGACACCTTTAAGAGTCGTCTGGACAGGGTGCTGGGCCATCTTGTTTAGACTGTGCTCTTCCTAGAAAGGTTGGACTAGATGATCCCTGAGGTCCCTCCCAAACTGTGATTCTGTGATATGCAGTACCTGATGAGTAAGAGGAATGCACCCTACGCTTCTGAGGCTCCATGCCAGGCATGCCATGTCTTATAGTAGAGCAACAGGGAAATGAGGCCAAGAGTGTCTGAAGTTTCATCTTTCTCCACCATGTGGTGACCAATTTAAACTTTAAACCCGTGAATGAGATCATGTTCCCTCATCTGCAGTACTTTTCAACTCCTGATACTCTCGGACTGCACTTGGTCTTGGTATTTATGTGTTTCAGCATCATCACAAACCAGTACTTTCTGATGATTACTCAAGGCAACATACTGCACCTAGTTAAAAGAAACAGGCATCATAGTGGTTCAAACCTGGAATAAAGGAAGGACATGCTGACAGCCACGAATTTGCAAATGAAGGCTGCTTCTTAGCAAACGTGCTAAGCTGACTGATGCACACCAGTCAGTTGAGAAGAAGGAACCAGAAATGCTTTTATTAGACAGTTGTACAGATATTGCACTTCCGCTTTTTCTCATATCTGATAGATTAAATTTCAAGATAAAATAGATTGGCTTAAACTAAGAGGATGACATAGGAATATGCAACAAGTACAGAAGTATGCAGTCAAGCTTTCTTGCTAAATAAAAACGTTTTATTCCTACATCAGCATGAAATCTGGCACAACAAGAAACCAAATCTGTAAAATCCAAATATCCTCGACTCCTGGCAAACTATTTTTGGTGAAGCCCCAAAGCTCCTGGGAAGACAAGGACTTCAGTCTCAGGCTGAACCACCTGCCCATTACCAACTTACAGACACTGAAAAAAGTCTTTGTGTCAATTCCTGTAACTTGGCAAGGTCTTCAGACCTGTTCCACAGCCTTCCATTCAGGATGGAGCACACTCCTGAACCCTGGCTAACCATGAGGCTGAAGCAAGCTGAAGCAAGCCACAGCAACCCTTTGTAAATGGCACAAAAGCTGAGATCTTCTGTTTCGTACTTCTTACAGAGACTTCAACTGTGCTCCTCAAAAAGAAACTCCGTCCTGCCTCAAGCTGTGCATGGTGTATTACACTCTTCTGTAACACCAAGGCCATTACACAGCCCTAGCTCCACAGATCTCTTCCTCTACTTTCCTCATTGTCATTTATTCTTCATCTTCACAACCAGCAGTCCCGTGCAATAAATGCCAAGATCTGCCATATAAGTACTATTGTTTTGTATTTGTTTCTGCCTTACCACACACTTACACTTCTCTCCATGTGCTGGTAACACACACAGAGGCAGTTCTTGTGGAAACTTAGCATTTGTGGAAAGTTAGCATTTGGGGGGGGGGAGACATGACACACAAAAAAACCAAAACAAAAACCAAAAAAAGAAGTAACAGGCAGAGAAAAGTGCCTGACAATACAAACAGTGAGACCAGAAGATGGCCTGATGTGCTACCAAAGGTAACAGGGATAGCATCGTCCAGAAGAAGCAGGTAGCTACATTTATAGCTCATACTGTGTCTGCGATTGCACTTCAGCAGCTCAGATTGCTGCTGCTGGGAAAAAAGGAGGTGGGATTAAGGATGACCCTCAGGTAAGAGGTACAGATAACCCTCTCTCACAGTGTTGTGGAAGTACACAAGAAATGACCAAAATTTTAAGTACCTCAAAACCAGAAGACAAGCTAACACTTTTATGTGCCTTTACAGTTCTAGCATCACACCTAGCACTGAACGGGTCCGGTCTCCAGAACCTGATGTAGCACAATCCTAAAACTGTAGAAAAATTGACACCTCTTCCCCGCTGCTCTTAGAAGTACTGTATTACACTGGCACAGGAGAAGAAAGAACAAGGAGGTGACTCTTCTTGCCCTCTCACAGCACGTACCCTTGTACCCTGGAGGAGCAGAAGGAAGCTCCATAGTTATCTGAGTCTACGGGGTAAAGAAGAGAGGCTCTAGATACAGGGCAAGGCGGGAGGGATGTCTGGACTGCAGAAATGGCCCAAGGTGGAAGGAGACAAACTGGAAAGAATGTTCCTTCTCTTGCATCCAACAAGAGAACAACTCCAGACTTTCAGAAAATCTGGTAAATCAATGCTTCTATTACCAAAAAGCAACTCACTGCATTTCCTCCTTCTGCTATTACTGGTCCCCAGGCAGCAAAAGCCTACTGAAGTTCCTCCATAACCCAGGCAGCAGCCAGCTATACCACAGACCTGAACGCTGCTAGTAGCCTAAGCATAAGTCAGCACAAGTCTACAAAACCTATTCTGTCATGTGCTCGTACATTCTTGAAAGCGTGTAAGTCCATGATTTTTCTGGATTTTAAAGGAACAGAATAAGATCAGACGCAGCATTTAAAAGTAATTATGATCATGCAAGAAACAGTACCTTAACAGGAATGCAAAGGACACAGGTGCACCTATTCTAATGTTTCTAACTTTAATGCGCAGCACTTCACAAACTAACTTATATTTATATCAGAATATATCTCAGAGACAATACCTTCCATGGTGACCATACCTCACCATGGTTTGATAATTGTTTTACACTCCGTGGATCCCAAAAAACTGTGGTACCTGAAATGGTAAAGGCCAGCTGGGCTGCTCAAGCTGGACAGCAGAAAAAACAGGTGCAGACAAAATGTAATCCAGCCCTGCTCTTATTTGCAGATCAGACATAAGCAACAAGGTACTGCTGCTATGTTATGGGGGAAAAAAGCCCCACCCAAACAAAAAACCCCAATTCTCACACCGAAAAAAAGAAAGAAAAAAGAAAAATCACTCTAGCACACAGTATGATAAATAAGTTTATGACATTTGATAGCATAAAAAAAGATTTAGATCCAAATAAATGACAAAGAACACAACATATTTTGTTTGAAGCATGCCTGTGGTGTGAGCTTGGAAGGGCTGCATTTGTAGGCAGCAAACCTACAGAGGTAACTCCAAAGGAGGACTGATAAAAATTGTTTAAACTGGCCATCCATTTCAGACACAACCACACTAAGCCCTCTCTATTCTTCCACTGATTCTTTAAATAGCATTCAAATAATGTTTTCATTTTCCCTCCTTACTTTAAGCTGATGACTCCTCTGTATTTTATTTTATTTATTTTTTAAAAAGACTTTCATAGCAATTAGTTTCCTTAACAATTTCTTATTGCTGGCATGAAACATCCTCAATTTATCCCTGGAGGGCCATCCCTCCTGCCTCCATAACTGCTTCCTTGAAATCCAGGGGTTCCATAATTAATCTGAGAGATACTTTCTGTAAGGGATGTATGACATTTAGAGTTACAGTAACACTGCCTTTGGCTATATTTTGGTTTTGTTTTAATCTTTAATACTGAACTGTACTTCAGTCTAAGAAGAACTATGTGAAGTGACTGTTAAATGTCCTTTATTTTCCTCCATCTTGAAGTGATTTGTTGACACTCTAAACAACCTAAAAATTACCTTGGCTGATTCCACACAAGCACAAACTAATAGGTACAGGATATTAAGTAGTACATTCCAATTCCTATCACATTGATTGACTCTTGGCTCCAGACACATCAGAAACCTGCATCCCAGAAAGCTGGGATACAAAGAAAGGGTTCTATGAATGGTGCAACTCTAGATTATTTGCCTGCAGGAAGGGATGAAATAATTTTCTCTTAAACATGCTGAATTTGCCTTGCAACCACCCTGCAATGCTACTTCGTAAATGCGGTGTGTTTCATTAATCTAGAAAAGAAAAAACATCAAACTCCCTTAGATTGTAACAAATTTGATAGAAAGAGTCACTTTTCTGGGTCTCCTCCCCCACACACCCTATTAAACTATACACTGATCCTTTTATTAACTCAACAATTAATCCATTTCCTGCTATATTTTAAAACTTATATCTTCCTAGGAACAGTAAGGAAAGACATACACATTAAACCACACCTTTAAATGAATGCACCTCAGGCTTTCGATCTGCCCTGTTTATCTCATTTCAAAGCCCAGACTTCCTTCTCATGACCCACAAAGCAAAAAAAAAGCCTCTTGTTCTCCCAGGCAAGTTGAAGACACTTGTGCTCTACAGATCCCTTAATCCAGGCAACTAGGAAAATAAGAAAAAGCACATAGGTTTATCTTCTTTGTGGGTTTGGGTTTTTTGTTTTGTTTGGGGGATTTTTGGGGGGTGTTTTTTGGCTTTTTTTACTAAGTCTCAAAGTCACAAAGTTCTACCAATTTCCATTGACCATAAATTCGAACAAGTATTGAACTTTAGCTATTACTTTAACATCTTTAATTTTCCTAAGTATCTTTCATTATAATGAAGGTGTCCTCTTCCATGTCCAAAGGCTTTCCCTAAACCAAAATGCATGCTTATTTACAGAAGAGACATATGACTGTAATACCTGACCTGAGGGGATACCTAAAGGTTGATAGCTCTTTTTTCTTTTCTTACTATTTTCCTCTCCAAAGAAACATATGAGCATTTCTGTAGCTTGAAAAGGTGGGAAGACTCAAGATGTTAACCCAGGAAATGTATTTACCATGTGCCTGATCAGCATGTTCTTACAGTCCGGGTATATTGGAGAACACAGCCTACTGCCACATTCCAGGGCTATTGTATCCCAACATGAGCAATAGATTCACACATGAAGGTGCAGACAAACTGAATGGCTTTAAGCTCTGACAGAAGCTGCTCTGGCTGTGTCCCCAAGAGGAAAAGGTTTATTCTGCTCCCACAGGCCAAGGTCTGCAGAATCCAATAAAAAAGAGCATAGTTACTCTATGCTACAACATGGCTTTCCTTCCACTTAATTCAACTGGATTTTACCTCACTAATTTACCCCACATATTTTACCACCATATTTTACCTAATGAAAAGAAGATCAGTGTTTACAATAATCACTGTATGTTTGTGTTTGCTCTCTTCAGAGGTCTTCACATTAAAAAAAGTTACAGTGAAGTAAGACCAAAAATTTCATGAGCTTGAAAACTAAACCACAGACAGCTGCTGAATTATTTCTCTATAAAGAATTACATTTTAAAATCCATTGTAGAAGTGAGGACTTTCTCAGTTTAAGAAAAAAGAATGTCCTTTTTATGACACGTACAAGGGTTCTGATACTGCAAAGTGTGTGCTGGGCATTTTGCTCAATTTAGTAGGACCTAGGTGCATGATATGCTGGAGGATTTCACCTAATCCATTACCAAATGAAGGCTGTATAATGGATCTTATTTCAACTCTACGCCTTCAACAGAAATAGGAAATGGAAACAGAAATAGAAAAAGACATGAGCATGGTTTTCAGTAAACATCTGCTCTAAAACAGCAAAGAAAGAGATGGTCCAGCACTCATCCTCACTTGCCTAAGTAGTCTAACACGGTATTGTGATAAAATTATTAACAAAGGAAAACACATATCCAAAATCACCTGGTGATGTTGACTTTTCCTTATTCTTCCTCATATTTCATCTCAAAATTTAAACTTTGAATATTTGACAAAGGACATCACAAAAATTTTTTCCCTAGCTTATGATTTGTAATTTATGCAGGCTATCATAATGTGAATAATGAAGTGATGCTTTGCATAGTTTTATTTGTGTGGGTTATAAAAGGAAGAGCATTGGCACTGTCCTGTCATTGCAAACGATCCTGGATTTCTGACATCTCACTTCAATTGATGTTAATGAGAAAAAGAATACTCAGGCAAAATCTGCTGTTGGCATAGCATACAAAAGCCTCACAGAATCCCAAAAGGCGGAGGGTGGAAACAGGCAAATCTCTAATGCATAAAGTAATAGTTTCAAAAGGTCTTTATAAGCTGTTAAGTAGCAGTTGGTGAAGAGACAAAATAAAAAAGATTACCTTAATGGCCTCACAAGATTTGGGCAGGACCCAGACCTGAATTCAGACTCCTCCCTCCTGCAATTTATGTATGCCTGCACTATGCATTTCAACTGATGAAATTTTTTAAAACAAAAAAAAAAAAAAAGAAGAAGAGGTGGTCTCACTCCATCTGAAACCATTAGAGAGGTCTGACAGTTTCTTTGGATAATAAAAGTTAAGACACTAATTTCAACAATTTTGGCTTAGAATACAGTGAACTTTACCCAAAGAAAATGGCAAACCTTCTGAGGCTCAGCCATCATGGCTAATAAGTACTGCAATGAATCAAATTGATTAACTGGATTCCCTGCAGACTTCCAAAACATTTCCTTGTAATTCACAGGCAAATATACATATGTGCCATGAGCTTGTTAGATAGATGACAAATGAAAAGCCTCAGTGTACATACAGCTGTTCTGAGTTGGAAATCCGAGATTTAGAATTCAGTGTCTTGGGAACTCCTCTGGCACCATTTCCTTCCTTGAACACTTCGGTGAGAAAGCTGAATTTCTAGATGAACACTGCTCATTTGCAAGCGGTTTCCCTTCATCCTGCTGGTCTGAACACATCAGTAAACTCATTAAGAATCAAATAATGACTTCCAAAATTACAGGTAGCTTTTCTGTGAGAAGTCAAATGTTGCCAGTTAGACTGAAAAACTGAGGTAAAGGAATAAGGATCAAGACACACTCACTCCACCCCCAAAAAAAACCCAAACCCAAATCAAGTAATTCAAGGAAAAGGACTGTGGGACCCCTCACTGTGTCTGTGAACACACCAAGTCCTAATCTCTCAATTTCTACAAAAGCACCTGATATGCAGGAGAGTCCCAGGGCTCACAGGATACCTGGCTGGGACACATTTCTGAAGCTTGTAAAGGACTTAATGAGTAGTTGTATTGTTTTATCTAGGGGAATAGGGAAAGGTATATGTGGTATAGGGAGAAATCAAGCCCAGCTCTAAAGGATAGCAGTTATTCTCAACCATCCTTGCCTACACTGAGGAAGGAGCTGAAATATCAGAGAACAATACAAAAGAGTCAATCATGGTAACTGTACCTGTTTGACCAGAAATAGATTGTATGCAGAGAAGAGGGTTTGTTCGTTAGAAATCAATAAGGCACTTGCTAAGACTTAAGGAAATCATTCTTTCTTTCAGAGATGCATTTCAATATCCAGTGAAGCTACTACATATTTTCTAGAAATATATGCACTAAATATAACTCATAGGAATTTGCATTTCTACGATGCATTGAGAAATAATGTATTGTTTTAAACATACAGTGGTTATCTATTTCTTACTTGCAGGCTAAAGGACTCAAGGGAAAACTGATTAGGGGTCTATTTTTAAAGACACTTAAATGCCAAGTAATGCAAGGTGGCTAATATATCTCTCTTTTTTTGTTATTAAAAATCAACATATATTCTAAAAAAGTCCTGCTGTATTACTGTTTCTTCAGAGAAAGTATATATACACATATACTCTAAGGTTGTTACCAGCACCTGATAAAAACATGCCATTTTTGGCAGGTTGAAAAATTTATTTCAAGAAGTTAAGCAAGTGGCTTATATTAAGAGTCTACTCCCCATCAAAATAAGAATCCTCTGCCTCCCACTCTGATTTCTGCCTGCCTTAGAAATGCCCCCTACGTACACAGAGTGCACTAGGCACAAGCTTTCCTTCTTTCCATCACAGTGCTGAGAACTGCCTCATACCCAAAGTTCTACTCAAATTGAAGGAAATGGCTATTAATGAATAGGAATCTAGCTGCACATCTTCCTTCAAATTCTACTTCTGCCCTGTGATGAAGCCACTGACATGGAAGGCTACTTCCTAAGTTCTGGTCATGAAATATATAGGAGCCCAGGACTGCCTGTGTGCGCATTTCAAGGATGTGGTCTTTTTCTAGCATTAACACTGCCCTTGAAACCATAGCAACTCATCACCCAGTGTGATGTCAAAGTATTTCAGCTTCAAAGACTAATGCATTCCTTGGGACACCATTAAAAAGAAAAAGACAGTTTATTGTACCATTTGTTGAAGGACTAAGTAAACGTGCTTCTTAAAATAAAATATTGGGTAAATACCACTTCTTAAAGGCCTTGTAATTCATTAAAACAAAAACCATCCTCCAAAACCTTAATGCGAACATGTCAAACCAAGTAAAAATCCTGCATGGAAGTTCCTGCTGAAATGAAGTTTATTGGTATATTATCTTAACTATGTCCTAAGTGGGTACGTTGAGGAATCTTCTCATAAAACCTGCAGATTTGGCAAACAGCATTTTACCCTACAGAGTGTTCAGATGGCGTTGTGTCAACTAAGCTCAGAAAGGCCTCGGAAAAGAAACCTCTTTTAAGGTACCTAAGTAAGCTGGTAGTAGCTGGGCAAGTTCCAGAGAGAGTGAACAAAGGGATTAGAACAAAGCAAAGTTTTTCCTTTCCCTCAATTGTCCCTGGCTGTCTCTCCCACTCAGCTGCCAAGCAATTTGCAAAGAAAGGAGACAAGAAGAGCATATCATTTTGTTCCCAGGCTTCTGCTTACCTCAGAGATTCCAGATTACATTAACTGGACTGAGCCTTCATTCACCTAAGGAAACCCCTAATCTTATCGATGAGCCCATAAAACCAGTCTCTAGCTGGTGATAACTCTGAACAGCGTCCTCTTGTAGAAACTGTTCCCATCTGATTCCTTGCTGCAGCTGGACACCCTCCCATCTCGAGGTTTCACATTTCTGGCGGTGCGGATGTTAGATAATATTGCCAATATACCTCCATCTGTAAGACAATTCAGTGCTTCCTATTTTAGTCCCCTGGAAGAACTGGTGTACTTCACTGCAATCTTTCTCCCACGTCCTTCAATTTGTATGTCCTTCTGCTCTGAAATCTATGAAAATAGTTCCGCTTAGCTCTTTGGCCAGGTACGAGTGCAGGTCCACCCCTCCGTTCTCTCTCTGGTACGCTCCCTTGCATCCAATTGGTTGGGTCTCTTCTGAAGTCAGGGACAGGAAAAGTGATGAACATCACTTTATGAAATAAATTATACAGCAAGCAATTTATTTCTTCTAATAATAGTCAATTAGAAGGCAAGAAGCTCTTAAACCAATTAGCTAGCAGCTTGCAGATGGAATACTGGAATCTGACTTCACAGAAAACACTACTACATTTCAAAAGGGATTGAGTTCCTGTCCAGCTCCAAGGTGTGCGTACCTCCTGGCCTTTTCTCAGCAATTTCGTTTCACCTAGAGCTTGGTACAGGAAGAGACCCAAACTTGTATTCAAGTATCTAACCCCAGAGCTGCCTCAAGGCACAGTCAGAGCAGACGGCTGCCAAGAACAGCCACCAGCAGCTACTCCAGCCACAACACCTTCTCTCCTGCTTGTAGGTAGATGAATAGGTTGGAGTTTGGAGAGCAGAAAGTCCTTACTACATGACCCCTGAAAACCACAAAAGAATGCCTTCCCCATGCAGCCACCTTCTTGCTTCCCATCCAGGCTCCATTTAGTGTTTCCCTCTGATACAAGGTGCTGCCTTTCTCTCCCATTTTGCAGCTGCCCAACAGATAGAGGGAAGTGTCAACAGGCAGCTAGCAGGAAGCTGCTGCTCATCGGGTGGAGGTACATGCTCTAGGACAGGAGCAAGGAAGGAAGAAAGTATGCCAGGAAAGAAAGAGAGGAGACAAAAGGGAGACTGCCACCCACTTCAACACCGTCTTGAAATATTTTTGCATACCCCAAGTTCCTCCCAGAACAATCCTACACTCCGCTTTCTTTCCCTTTCATATCACACATGTTAACCCCATTTCAGAATGGGATTTTGCCTGTATGACCCAGCCTCTGGCTGTGACTCTCTCAGCTGAACTTCCTCACCTGAACACACACCTTCCACCTAGCAATAGGTGTAGGAGACTACAGAGCAAAGGTAGTATGGTGTGAGCACCTGTTTGTCACCTCTCTTGGATCTGTTGTCTTCAACTGCAGTGTTAACTGTTTCTTTTTAAAACTCAGCAGAATGTATTTCAATATAGTTAGCATTCTAGCCAATGAAGAGGTCCTAATTTTTGTTTTTCTCTCATTAAAGACAACTTCTTTGTCACAACCCAGTCAAAGCATGACCAAATCATGTCCCTGCTGAAGGTCAGCTGAAAAATATGAGTTTGTTCTCCCTCTTATGGCATGTTCCTCTGCTTTTGTACATACTCTGATGGAAATGATTCATCAATTTCTTCTGCATGTGGGAAAACCTCTTTCCTTTTCTCTTTCATAACAAAACATTTTTCTTCTTAAAAAAGATATTCTTCCTACTCAAAACAAGATGGGATATAAAAGTACAGAAGATGTCTTATTCCTGGTGGGTGTGAAAATATGTCTTTTATTAGGATGCACATCATCACTCATCTACGAAACAATTTTCCCCTCTTGGCAATAGAGCTGTTTGCTTAATTTCCATTAATGATCCTCACCAAAATTTAACATCTTTTTACTTGACTCCTGATTCAAGGCACGCTAAGAGTTTTTTTATATTTGGAGAACAATTTTATACTTCACCATTTCCATTTTATTTAGTAAGCCAGACAACTGGAAACTTGGATGAAAGCTCAACCAATTAGTTTCTACTCTTAAGTATTTCAGAGAAAGTCCCTTGACCATTTGTAAATCAGAGGAAGTCAGTGACTTGTCTCACTATCATTTCTCCCATTTTTCTTTTGAACTCCCACTCCTCAGAGAAAAGCTCTCCCCCATATAGAAGAGTATGCTCTTCCCTAATTTTAATGATTAGGCAAATGTTTGAGGTATATTTGAACTTCAGTTACAGGTCAATGCAACAGAGGGTAAAAAGACTACCTAAACACTCTGCCAGGAAAAAACTTTTATTAACACAAAAATGTGACATTCTAAAACTGCCTGTAGTTCAATGACAGCTATCAGACAAACTGCAGTGGTGTCGGGTGCTAAGATACTGATGTATCATCTCTTTGGGCATTATAATAAGGAACAATTGGAGGACAACACTAAGAAAAGAATCCAACTAGTATGGAATATCAACATCAAGTAGGGAGATATCCTCTGGCACCAGGAGGTTTAGAGTTCATTTCCTTGGAGCGTATCAATTAGAAGTATCAAAGCAATATCGCTTAAAATCCCTGACAAAAATATTGAGATTTTTCAAGTACCAAGAATAAACCGAAGCAACCTCTAAATACTTGTGTATGTGGGAAATCACATACAAGAACCAAGACTTCATTTGGCACTTCCATGGAGAACAGTCTCGGCACAGGTGTATGTGTGAACACTGGCTTCTATCTATCACAGTTCATCAGAGCCTGGCTTCTGATAGCCAAATAGAAAGATGTTTACTTGCAAACCTACAAATTCCCAGCAGAGTTGGAAACTGCCACATATTGTGTGTTTATGTATGTTAGAAAGACAGCAGAGGCTGTGAGGACTCTAATGTATTTTGGAAATTTACAGGGGAAATTCAACTGGGAATTTGAGAATTCTAATTACCTATGATGTTAAAAAGCACCTGACCTAAAACCAGATCCTTGAATGAAGGGTTGGTGGGTTTTGTTCTCTGAACTGAAAATGCTGGAATTAACAGAATTCTGATATTATGACAGGAACTATGATGATAGTTTAGTCTAATCTGTAAGAACTGTGCAAGATAATGTACATTAGAACCTTTGTCTATTACAAAAAGTACTTTGCTGTTTTTAATCTTACCTTTATCTTTATGCTTATATTTTTATCATGTTTAGTATGGTTGTAACCACATGAACAGACATTAGACGACAGACAAAGAATGGAGATCCAGATACGCAAGACAAGTGGTGCTCCAGCTTTTTAAAAGGTTTTGAGATTTATATAGCTAAAAAGAATATCCTTGTTATAACAAGGATATCTATAACAGGATATATAACAAGAATACCCAATATTATGTTGCACAGAATTCAGTAAATGTGGAAGGGATAGAAATCCAAACACTTCACAGCAGAAGCCAGTCTTCAGCTGAGATGGAAAAAACATCACATATGGCCACATGACTCCCTAATTGGGCATTGTAGGTTTTCTTACACTTTCCTTCACAGCAGCCAACACAGGGCATTGTCATATAAAAGAGATACTAAATAGGGCAGAGATCTGATTCAGTTACATAATTTTCATCTGGATGGAAACAGCCTAAATTTTGGGTATATCCACCTTTAAAGCAGCAACTGTTTTAAACATATAAGTAAAACAAATCCAATTCAAAGCAGTGCACATTACTGCCTGTATTTCATGCTGAATCATCATAATGTCTTTCTAGAAAGAAGAAAAAGGAGGATTTTAAGTTCCAGTATACCTTCGGTTCATCTCATTCCCTTTTTCAAGCCCTTGTATTGCAACAGGAGTACAGAATGATGAAGTCACTCTGCTGACCTGCCCGTTAATGGGACCTTAACTTTTACACTCCTCTGCATTCAGCCAAGCTAGAGAGATGAATAGCTACTGTAATATCTGTCATCTTTAACTCTAAAAGCCAGAGTTTATCTTGGTTGCAACTTCATATTTTTCCTAACCTTCCCTTGTTCTCTATTCCCATCTTTCATCTCCTCTCCATTTCTGTGTTCACCAATCACTTTTCTTCTACATTACCTGTACTTTTGTAAAGTAATCTCCTACTCACACACTAATTTAACCTTACTTACAATCCCTCCCTTGATATAGTTTGTTTTTTTTTAAATAGTATCTCAATAGTCCTTTTTCCAACTTGCTTATATAAAAAGACATTCTGTAAATCACTCTTCCTGCGCTGCTATCCACAATCTGCACCAGACAGCGATGTTAAACAGAGCTGTTGCTAGGACAGTTTCAGCATAAGCTATTTATTCAAGACAACAGTTGTTGACTAACTTGCAAAAGGTCGCTGGGGAGGCTGGCTACCTTCTCTCTTTCTGCCTCTGTCCCTCAATACTGAAATAGCTGTCTTTCACTTACCACAGTTGATTCTTCTGCCCTACATATGTGCAGATGATATTTACCCTCTGCTTAATTGTTTCCATCTATTTCCTGTATTCTTGAATAAGTTACATAGCAAGAAGGAGACATTTGTGTATGGCACTGCTGTGTTGACACCATCCACTGATAAAAGTGAGAAATCAGGTCACTATTGAGATTCAGTAAATATACACATAAAGCACCTGTTTATGCGTATAAAGGAAGATAGTCTTTGAACAGCAAAACAGCAATAAATTTTAACCTATGAGCTACTTTCACAGCTACTGTGATTCTCCAGCCTCAAATCTGTGTTCAACAACGTCTGCAATACAGCTCTGGGCAGAAAGAACCGGCTCTCAATCTCATGACTGAGTAGATTTAGTATCACTATTACCCAACAATTTACTTCAGAAGACAACAAAGATTTAATAATCTTCAACACTCGAATTATCAAACAAGTGAAACTGAGTGCACACCATTGACAAGACAGAGAAACACTAAGGATTACAAGGGATGGGATTTGTCTGATGTGAAGAAAAATGATACAAATAAAGACTTTCCAAATTATGCATTGTAGTACCCCATAACAACCAAGAATGTTATCAGTGTTCTCTTCAAGACCCAAAAAACATAGGAACACTAAAATGCTTGTAGCTGAATTATGGAAAAACCACTTACATTATTAAAAAAACCCTAAAATATAACTAAAACCATACAATTATATTTATTACCCTTTAGCTTCGAACTTAATAATGTGAAGGTGCAATATTCTTAAGAGTGTTGCTTTTACACATATTAGTATAATAACCCTGACAAAGTTGCCATTATTGCAAGAAGCTCATTGCCTTCATTCACACCACAGGCACCTGTGCACACTTCTGCAGTGCTATCAAAGGACCTTCAGGAACCCAACAATACCAACAACTGAGACACTGAGACACCAAACAACTTGTGCGTGACTGCATCAGAAGTCTGCGACAGAGCTGGGAACAGCATCCAACAGTTTCAACATACGTGCCGGAAGTACAAAACAATACTTCTCACAGAGCAGTAGAACGCTATAAAGCTTAGGGAAGTGCCTCTGTACCCCATCAATTCACGTCCTCCCCTCCCCAAGTTGAGACAGATCTCCAGAGACATGTTCACCAAAGCTTTTGGCAGGGTTCTGCACCTGCATATATCTGCATCCATTTGCAAATATCCTGGCACAATAAATCTTTCCACACTCCATCAAACAAGCCCTTTCTATCAAGTGGGACATTGTATAAAAGCAGCTGGAAAAGCACAATGCGGAAGAGTTATTAAAAAAAAAAAAACAAACCCCTTCACCGGCAGCCTTAGACAACAAGTAATTTTAAACAAGGTTTCATTTAATAATACACATGAAAATGTGTTCACACGTGAACAAAAACAACAACAAAAAATAGACCGAGTACATGGGTGGGAAAGATGATGTAACTTGATCCCACAAGTACGCAACCTGTGTGTGACACAGAGCATGATAATAGCTCTCAAGGAAAAGTGGTTTCATAATGATTTAAAATCAACCTTCATAAGTGGGTTGTTGTTTTTTTAAAATCATCAAGTTTCATAAATCAAAGTTAATTAAAATTATCAAAATGAATAATAGGAGAATTCAGTTTTTTCAAACTAAACAACTTCTCAGCTGGGCAGAAAATCAAAGCATACATTTGGCATTTTCATAAGCCATCATGGAAATAACATGGAACTATTCTTTATTTTGCCTCCTGCTCCTGAGCTATTTCTCTTAATGCAAAGAAGGTCCTTCAGAAAGATACAGTAAAATAAAATAATCACTTACCTCTTCTGGGCAGAGCTGCAGATAAAATGACAACTCGTAAGAAACAAAAGATAATTCAGCTTGGTTGCAGTGACTGAAATTTTTGTTTCATGGAGTATCAAAGGCAAATGTAGTAACAAGAAGGACCTCCACAGTACCTAATGACTATTAAGTAACACCGATAAAGCTTCTAACACATGCTAGGTATATGAACAGAAAATAGATGTCTAAACATCTTCAATAACTTTGTCCTCCATGGGACTTTTATGCCAATTTTTTCTGTATGAGCCACAGTTTTCACTCCAAAAATCCTACAATCCCTGACAGATGCCAGCCACAGAGCACACTATCTTTCATATTGCAGAGAAATACTCCCAAGGATAACATTCACCTCAAGACAGAAGAGCTCTGAAAACCACAATTAAAAATATCCGTACATCAAAGAAGGCTGAAAGAGTCTGAAAAGTCTTGCAAAGCTGCTTTGTACTTCAGGGACAAGAATAAATTTATAAATTTCACCCTCCAAAATACAGTAATACATTACATTTCCATGAACAAAGCACAAGGGCTTTGTGTTGATGCTTTGTGTTAATCAGCCTCTCGGTTTCAGAGTAAGTTCAATAGCATCACAATACTGATGGTAGAATGGAGAGTCTTGGATACAAGGGAATATGCCATACAATATTTCCTCATCTTACTAATACTTCTCATTTTATATTTTCTCATTTGTATAGCTGAAAGTTGAGCATAACAATGTTTTTCACTGAGAAGGCATAAGGTTTATCTACTATAATGATATTTTTAAGATGATATACATATTATTTCAGAAGACCGGCTTTTGCCATTGCTGGTGTTGTGCAGGAAGGTATTTGGCCAGCAAAACATCATGAAAAGCATCATGTTCATGGAGAAGTTTTATCACTTTGTAGTGAAAGAGTCTATGTCATTGGTAACAAGATAAATATGAAGGAGGAATGGTCATACGCACAGTTACAATTATTCAAGAAGTAGGGATTCATTTGAGGGACATTTCAAGATACCAGTGGAAAAAAAGAATTGTTCTTAACTATATTTCAGAACATTAAAGTAAAAAATTACTGCTTTTATTATCCTTTCAACAACTTTAGCTGAAATTACACTAGAACTGCAAAAAGTACTTTGCCTGCTTCCAAACAAGGCCATTTCCACTTTGTGTGTGTTTCATTTTTCACACTGCAAATCAGATCCATAAATACAGTGGCAGGGTAGGATGCAGCAGTTCAGTGCTCTCATATTATTAGAAGGGACTGGGACGAAGGACTTTACCTGAGCCTAATAGCCACAGAGGAGTACTAATGACAACACTGACACAAAAAGAATAGATATCATAAAGGAGAAAAAACATCACACACTTAAAGAGAACAGAAACTTATGCTGTTGCTACAACATCTGAGAAAATGAAGCACAGAAAAAAATATTCTACAAGCCTCATGAGTATTTCTTCAGGCTTGTGCAGTTTCTTTAAACAGAATGTTTGTCACCACAGTTTAGACCACTTATTTGTCAAACCCAGTTTCCCAGCAGAGGGCAAAATGCTACTTCTGTATCTGCTGTTTAAGCTGCTTTAAGGGACACCAAAAAGAGGATGAGCAGCTGATGGTCCTGAAAGTAACAGCTCCCAAAGAGGCGAGAAGGCACTGGAACACTGCCCAGCTCCCCTGCCCAGACAGTGATGGAGACAAGAATATAAAAGACAAAGAAGAAAAACTAGCTAGCTTCCTCCTGAAGATGACACAATACGGCATCTGCTCCCCATCGTGCCCATATCTGGTCCACCTCAGTTTGTGACAATAAATATTATGTCCCTATGCTTCTCCATCATCTACACAGTATCATCAGCCTCTTGTATGATATTCTGTAGTAAATTAGTTACTGATTTCATTTTCCAGAAGGAAAAAAAATAATCTTTACAGCTCCAGAGAGTAAACAGCATCAGTAATTAAATTATATCACAAAAAGGAAATCTAAAAGAAAAAGAGAGAAACATATTTGTATATAACAAACAACACGTTCAATATTAACAATTCTAAAACAGATGAGCACATGGAACACACTGTAAATAATTTAGGAACCAGTGCCCTCATTAATGATTTGATGCTGTCAGAATGTTGCTCATTCCATTTTTTCTCCGTCTTCCACTCCCCAAAGCAGTTTTACATTTATATAAGGAAAAATACGTATTTTGTACTTGCCTTATGATAAAACACTGCCTTGAAGGGCTTAAATACTACTGTGAAAATAGCCCTTACAATCCCTGGATTTGCTGATTTCAGGACAACAGGACACATTCACAACACCTTATCACCGATGCAATGCACTAGACAACATGAATAGAGATCGCTATATCCAATTAGAGAGTATCAAAGATAATAGAGTTAGATTTGTAGAAAATTTTCAAAGATGTCATATCTTTGAACAAAACTTATTAGGGTTCCATCAGCCGTTTGAACAGTTTTAATGAAGTTGAAGCTCAGCTAAATATGGAGTTACTTTACTCCATGATTAACTTTGAAGAATTTTATTTTTGTAGCCTTAACATCCTGTAATTAAAAAGAATCCTTAACACACTGCAGTAATTCAGCATTCAGTAATTTATGTTACAAGTTTTACTTCCAGAAATGGTCTTGATATATAGCCAAATGCTGTTAACCAATCGGTGCACTTTATTGCTTCTGGCTTCTTTAATATTTCAAATCTCTCAAAGAAACCATATTCTCAGCTTCTCATTCAACACTACAGCGATACAGTTGAAAAATACCCTTCTTTTGGCAGCCAGCTCATATGCCTGCAGTGTTTGCTGCATGTTAACATTTACCTACAGCAGCGCAAGTCAATTCAAATGCCAAGGTGCAGGCCCAGTCCAACCAAGACACTCCCATGAAAAGACGAAGCACTTGCAATTATTGATACTTACAGCTATTTGAGACTACATTTTAACACTGTCTTAATTCCACACTCTTGCTCACTTAATTTGGGTCTAAAATTACTCAAAATGAGTACTAAAGCTGGCAGCTAGCAACCTATTGCTACTTTAACTGTAAGTTGGGGGGTTTTAAAGACTCCAGGACACTAAAGAAAAACATTAATGCCCCTGCTATTTTACCAACACTCTCCAAGAACAAAACTAAAACAACTGCGCTGATCACAGCAATATATGATATGAAATAATGGATTTCAAATACAAGGCACAAATAGCTTGGCTAGATTTCACAAATCTTGTTTAAAATCACACTGTTTGGAAGGATGTAGTAGCTCAGGACTGAAATGACCTCTTAACAGCACATGCTGTTAGCACACAACCTTTCATCATAGCATGAAAGGACTTAATACTACAAAGCATGTGATATTTTTAAAAAATATCTTGCACCCCACTTCTAAGCCCACCCTCTTGCCTTCGTGGTTTTCTTCAGATTCAATACTACACATTATATTAAAAACAACAAAAAATAGAAAGATCACCTATAGTATCAGAAATAATGCACACTATATAAGTAATTACCTACAAGCAAGAAAGTAAATTTTGACCCTTAGAATCACAGAATCAGTGAGGTTGGAAAAGACCCTTAAGATCATCGAGTCCAACCACTAACCTATCACTGCCAAGTCCACCACTAAACCGTATCCCCAAGCACCACATCTACCCTTCTTTGAAATACCTCCAGGGATGGAGACTCCACCACCTCCCCGGGCAGCCTGTTCCAATGCCTGACAACCCTTTTGGTGAAGAAGTTTTTCCTAATGTCCAACCTTAACACCACAAAATATTTGCAATATATGTTTTTGAAGGTTATACAGGCACTGTACATGGTCCTCTCAAGACCAATTTCTTTTAGAGCAAAACTTAAAATTTTAATTGCAATGAGGATAAATTGTGTTCAAACCAGAAAGATACAGCAAAAGAAGCAGAGTGTCACTTCTCACACCTGTTAACAAAGAGCAAGGATTTCTCACTGACAGCAGCAACTGAAGATTTTGAGATGTCCCAGTGGCAACATGTGCAAAGACGCCTACCAGCCTGGAACTGCAGCCTGAAACAGTTCTCGATAAAAATGAATGCCTTCATATTTTTAGAATGGAAGTAATGCACAAAACCACTGCCATCAGCTGAAGAGTTAATTTTGAAAAACATCTGTATTGTATTTTGCTTTGCAAAAGTCCTCCTTTCGGTTATGTTCCTTGGCTTTAATCCATATCCAAAAGTCACTCAGGCTACTTTTATTATCACCAGTAGCAGCTTCATGAAAGACTACTGGACACCTTCTTTTACGACTATGGAGTATCTGTATGCCTTTTCTTTCCCAAAGGAAAGGAACGAAACAAAGAAAAAGCTTCATGTCAGGGTTGGGCTAGTTTTGTGGTAGCAGCCATGCTGGGAGCTGAGAAGCACACATCCATCTTATACCTTCCATCACCCTGACTTAGCATCACATCACAGAGCTGTGAGGGGGTCCAGCCTGCTCAGAGAACACTGGGAGCTGTCCTCCATCACTTGTTACTTGCCAGTAGGACACCTGAAGGGGTCTGACCAAAGGGAAAGCAACACAGCTCTGTCTCCCTTGCAGCTCTATGACAGAACAGCAAACAAAGTAAAAGAAAATGCTACTGGAAAGAAACAAGCCATGAGTAAGGTAGAACAAAAACATTTCAGAGATATTTGTTATTTCCCTCTTCTCTCTCTCTCCCTCTCACACACACATTCCCTCCCCCTACATTCCCCATTATTATTATTGTTTCCAGCTCTCCTAACCTGTGGGGAGATATTTTGGGTAAAATGAGACAAGTCTGTATGAAATGAAAGCTTCTGATGTAGACAAGAAATCTTCTTTTTTCCCTCCAGAATATTTGGCTTGACACTTCAAAGGCTTATTTCTCACATTCACAGTGATTCTTCTATAAATACATCTATCTATATGCACATAATGGCTGCAACAAATCCATGGTCACATAGGACTTCACAGTCATTAAATGCACACCAAACTGCACCCCTACAGACCTCACAGTAAACATGGGGAAGAAACTACAGACCTTCGACAAACACCCTAGTTTGCATTAATGGGCTAGAGATAAATATTAGATGCAGTCTTCCTAGATACTGTCCCGTGTTGCAATCAGTATCAAACAATGGGAACAGATCTACTCCCTTCACCAGAGGACAGGGGTTTTGGTTCACATCATACCTTACATGGGCATAAGGTGCAGAGAAACTTATCTTTTTGTCTGCTCAATCAGGCATTTAAATAGGGGGCTACAGGAGAAAGTTTACAGCATGTAACATTGTGGCTCTTTTTTGGATAGGTGAACTATTTTGAAAAAGCACAATGCATTTGTACTGTTTTCCACTCTATCCCTGATAGCTCTGTGGATCTCTTATTTTTGCAGGGGTTATACTCTACTCATGTCTGGTACCAGCCCACACCCAAACCATACTATTAAGTCTTCCAAAATGAATAATAGATGAAAGGAGGTGCTGCTGAAAACAGTGGCAAGCAACTTATCAAGAAAAGCTGTTTTTCCACAGCAAGAGACCTCCTGCTCAAAAACATTCAGCCATACCTACCAGCATACACAGCATATTCTATTTACAGTACACCTATCAGGTTTTAATCACATCAGAGGAGTGTAAGTTCTAGGAGTGAATCCTTTTATCTTTAAAGCCAAGAGATGTATCAAAAGTTAACAACAGTGTATCAAAATATTTTCATCACATTTTGAGCTTCATCACAAAGATGTATTTATAGCATCAATGAGGGGGTGTTCTGCAGACTTTCTGAACCAACTTTTATAGAAGTGCCATACCTATGCAGCTTTATTGTATGAAGTACATTCTTCATCATTTGAAAAAGCTCTGTGAGCTCCCCTTTCAAAAAGACACCACACAGGAATTTAAATCTCATTCTAAGTTTTCAAAAACAAGTATTTGTAAAAGGATGGGATACTTTACTAAATGCACTATGATGTGTTCCCATTATTCTTTTTATCATAACCCAATGAGCTTTTAACATACTGGAAATAACAGAAGAGGGTATTGTGCAATCTCCACTTAAAAACCTCAGTGCAACAGCCACCTGCACATTCCAGATAAACACATCCCTTAAGTAGGGTGTTGTATTTAATAATATACTTCATATATTAATAAATTCAAAAGGCCATATTTCATATATTGATGTTGTTTTCTTATTAATATATACTTTAATGATATAGGTTCCATTCTGTATCTAATCCTTCTGTGGCCATATTATCAGAGCCACTTGAGTACTCTGCAAACCTCAATGGCTTCGTTCTTACATTACCATAGAGTGCTTTTCCCGCTTCACAGAGAAGAACTAAAACAATCACACAGATCATAGCAATGTATCTGTTTTCCCAAAGTCTCCTGGAAAGCAGAGCACTGGACTTGGATCACCCACCTTTCAACCTTGAGTTTATTCCTACTCTCTGCCCAGATACAGGATTCTGTTCCCAAGTGAATCATTGCAGGATAAAGATCTTTAACACTGTGGGCTAAAAATTCTCAAGTCTCTGCAAGTGGACACTGCTAAGGTCAGAAAGAATCAGCACAAGCACGATAATATTTTACAGTTTGCTTTTTAATCTAAACAGGAATAAAATTCCAAATCCCAGCTATCACAGCATTCATTCCACTATGGTAACTTCTCATGAAGAAGAGGCAGACACTGCAACTGAGAGTTGGAGACAACAGTACAAACCAGACGCCTCCATCACTGCTTGCTTAAGACATTTTGTCTACAAGGTTTACTATTTCTTCCCTGAGGCAATGACTGGGACTGCATTTTTCCACACCCCCTTCAGCTCATCCAGCCACATTTGTTATCTCTCCTGGCATCTCTCAGCTCCTTGGTGATATCTGCTAGCTCTTCCATCTTCATCTTTCAGCTCCACCAGACATATCTATTAGCTCTGCTATGATTCATTTAATTTTGACAATTAATAAACACGACACCCTTAACATCCTGTTACTTTAATACTGAGAACTCCTAGGAAGGCATTGTCTTTAAACAAGGTTTTCATGAACAAAAGTTTCATGAGAAACTAAACCAATCCTACTTCCAGGTACAATAAGATCATTTATTTTCTCCAGCTAAATCGCCACATCTCCACATCTCTAGCATTACAGCAATACACACTCCAGAAAGTCTTCAAATGACAGCAAATAGCCAATTCAGACATAAATGACAGCACTGGTAAAGTGAATTGTATTCTGATAGCTGTCTCCAACTAACAAGGTCAGAATACAGGAAAACAATGTGTATTCTTTATATTAAGCTCTGTAGCGTAGTTACTGATTTTATGACAAGTTAACTCCTGCAATGCATGGTGTAATGACTCACTGTATGCAGTCTGTCAAAAATGAGTTAAGGCTACAAAGCCTTTCTTCACAAAACTGCCTGTCAGGACTAGGGGACAAGAGTGAGTACCAGAAGAGAGGAAGAAAAAGTTCCTTGCCTCCATTCCTTTGGAGGTAACCTTGGGTTGTGGTAACAGGATGTGATCTGTCAAGCCAACAGAAGTTAGTCACTTCCACAAACCAAACTCAAGCTTGGGTAAGACATAAAAACAATGGAAATAAAGAGATTGATTATTTGTGCCAGCATTCCAGTAGGGAAGAAACTCCAGAGTGTCCTCAGGACAACTGTGCTGTAGACAGTTTGAACATTTATGATCATCCGAAAAATCAACGTTATAGGGAAATTCTGCATCCCATGTGCTGGCATTTGCAAGTGGTCAACCTCTGCACACTGCTGTGGAAGATGTACAGAACCTGACATGGTAGCAAAACAATACTTTGGGGTTAAAAAAACCAGTTAGCAGGATATATGTTCTCCTCCTCTGCTGCACAGTGACAACCTCTGAGAAGGCCCCAGCTCCTACTGGAAGCTTGAGACCATGCATGTAGTTAATACAGAAGAATGATAGTGCTTCCATGAGCTTAACTTACTTCTAAAAATATGTATAGCCTTTTCCCTGACTCTTGCACTTGTACCCACCATTTACATGAGATGCAAGTCTTCCTTCTTTCTGTGCAATATGCTTCAGAGCAGCAGATAAGTCACAGTTGCCTGAATCACAGAAGAGTATTCTCTTTGCAGTTGAGCATGACTGAAAATGCAGCGGGTGTAAAAGAAGCAGTGTAGTTTGTGTTGTTATTACCACATGGTCCCCTACACACACCATTTATAGAGCTGTAATTGAAAGGGGTGAATTTTACACACACACAGTGAGTGATGAGCTCTATTCTCCCCTCCACTTGAAGTGGAGGATTGGTAAAACCGTAGAGGCATAGTCTCATTTGACTATAAGTCACCAGAAAAAAAAACATACTGCTAAAAATGCTAGAGATTAACATATTTTCCTGGAGATTTTTTTCCCAGTGTCTAGATGAGAGAATAAATTGCTAGGGCTTCACTGTCAGTTTATCTTGTCATCCAGACCCTCCAGTTGAGATTACTTCTGTTCTTCACTACAGACCATCTGTTTCCCTGTATAGAAAGGATGTATGCACACTGGCGTTCATTAGTGTACATCAGAAATGCCCTCTTCTTGCACAATAGCACCAATTAATTGCTGTTACTTTAAGCTCTGAGAGCACAAAGTGGACCCTAACACCACATATACACACAGTGAAAAAAAACCCCATTTTCATCTATAATTTAGGAGAGTGGATGCAGTTCAGCAACAGTTAAAGACTAATCTCTTATGCTTTTTGTGCATTTACATAATTGATTTGTTAGATAATGCACTCTGCTTCCTTATTTAATAAACGTGTTAATGATTTCAGACAATTACTCAAAACTGCCTACAAATGCCTGCCTAAGAAACACACAAAAAAATTAAAATGAAAATACACACCAAAAGGCACATCCTTCATATCACATTACACAAGATATTAAGTCACTATGTCACCCTGTCAACAGTCACTTGCTACCTGCTGTTATACATTTATTCAAACTCTCGTGCATTAGCCAGGGCTAAGGCACTGACTAGACACCCATGTGGGCTAAAAAGAGAGCCTGAGAATAAAATTGGTGTGCTGTCAAAAGTCTGCATGTATGCATGTGGGGAGGGGAGCTGTGAGACAGAAGGAAAGGAGGAGGGAAAGAAAATAATGCAGGGTAGGAAGAGAAGATTAGAGAAGACATCTCTGCCGTGTAGTCTCCTTAGAGCTACGGGGGGAAAATTATGGAAAACCTAAGCTTGTTCTATTTTTCCTTCCACAGCTTGAAGAAGGCCCAGCAGAAAAATGTATCACTTTGAATCTTGTAAGTCAGCACACATTTTAGCCACTCTTGTTCAGTTTCACGGCACTAGAGAAATGCTGATTGTAGGGCTGGGATTGGGGCCCACATCCCACCTGTCTCTGCTATTCCAGCCTGCAGCAAAAGCCCCAGCATGCAGCCTTGCCACTAGAAGAGGCAGAGAAGATATTACTGCTAGCTACACCTGCACAGAGCAAGCTCCACAGGGATGGTATTTTTAGGCTGAGACACTCAGGGGTCCCCTTTCTTGCCCTGCCATTACAAGTTGCAGTAGGGATTCCTATAGCCATATTTAGAGGCAACTCAGGCTAAATCAAAAAAAAGCAGGAGGAGGAACAGAGGAAACACCAACTAGCATAACAGCTGGTATCACCATCACAACAGAAAATCTAATATTGCACTTAGAGGAAATTCCAGCACAAGCGGCTGCTGGTCTGATCTCCTCCTTGACATAAAACATTATACAGCAATGGCCAATTTGCTTTTGGAAAACTGGCTAAGGTGAGGCACTGCATAAAGCCATCCACAAAGCTATTTTCATGGCCTGCACTGAAAAGAGATCCAAGAGGGTGCTGCTTGTCCACCCTCCCAGCTGGAGGTTAAATTGCTCCAATAACAGCTAACAACCAAGGCAGCAGTATGAGAGAAAAATTGTCAGTGTCTTTTATCTACAGTTTTTAATCATAACAGGTATTTTAAAAATAGCTATTCACTCCTCTCTGTGTTTGCTTAGCAATTCAGGGAAGGAAAGGAGGGAATCAATAAAACCCCACTGTTTTCTTCATCCAAGCAAGGTTAATGGAAAAACATCAGCAAGATGTTTCAGTAACTTGAAGTTAAAAACATGAACATAGGTATGGCTGCGCAATAAAATAAAACCAGCACATTATGAAGAGAAAATGAGAAGTGGAATGGTTTTGTTGTGGCACAGTCAAGAACCTGAACACTGTACAGTGGCAATAGCAATACTTCGATATTTCTCAATTCACTACTTTTTAATAATGCACAATATTTCACCTGTACGCACCATATCCACAACCTGGACACAATACCAATCTTACAGAACTGTCTGCTTATACAATGGGAATTAAAACCATCTTACTCATCCTTCCTAATAACAAGTGGGTGCGGTAACGAGCATTTTGATCATCTCTTCTATACTGAAATTCCTTGCACTGAAGAAAACGGGCACAGAGATTTTTACACTTCAGACCATGGCATACAAATCCCACACTTCCACAAGATACATTTTTAAGCTATGAGTTTAGCACTGTTTTTAAGGAAAAACACTCACTAGTTATACTTACATTTCTATTGGTTTGACATCTTGGGAGTTGTACCATGATGCTGTATTTGACATATGATAATTCCTCTTGGACTGGCAAACTTTTCCATGATCTGGAAATATTTTACAACCATCACTGATGGCATATGGACTGAAAGGCAAAGTTTTCCATAACTCCAGTGTCTGTAAAGTTTCCATAACCAGGCTGTAAGTCGTTAATAAATTCTGACCATTTTATGAGAGCAGCTGAATGGCAATGACATTACTGCTCTAAAAATAATTGCCACAAACTAAAAACCTGTAATCCTCTATCTCTGGGTTTTTATTTGCTTTCCATTTCCAGTGGATATGGAACAAGTCAGTACCACCTACTTTCAGACCCTAAACTCACATCCACTCTCAGCAGCAACAGCTTGCCTCACCCTCTTCACCCTCTGAAAAGTAACAGACTTCCCCCAATTTCCATCAGTCCCTGTTATCCACTACCAATGCTCAAGCTGATTGCCAAGATTTCAGTTTGCAATAACATTGTTCTCATTCTCCCCCAATCTTTCCAACAGGTTGTAAGCACCTTGCCTACTAGACACCTAGGAAACACAGTGTGCATGTGGGGGAACCTCTTAATTGAGCTGTGCAGCTTCAGAGCTTGACCAATTTATTCAGAACAGAACAGCAGTGTAATAAAAATAAGTACTATTACAAACCCTTTAGATTTTTACTCCCAAAGTTAACTACTGTAAAAATCATATTGCATTTGTTTACCTGAACACATGAACTGGCCAGAAGTACCACTTGGATTTCCTATGCATCCACTTACTTTCTAACCTGCAGATTTATTTACTCTTAAGAGAAAAATATCTATGGAAATTATGAAATTAAAAAAGAAACGCCACTCTAGTTTACCGCACTGCACCAGAAATTGGTTCCTTTACTTCCTCCATAGCTATCTCACCCAGAGCTACAATGGCACCTCCTAGAGCGCACTGTGGACAGGATGTTAAATATAAGAGATAAAATCATGGTAAATGATAAATCACCTGCATCCTGTGAGGTTGGTTTCCACTTTCTCTGTCATACTGTGATTCAAGATTCCCAGGTGATATCTAATTTGGGAGAGGATAGCAAATTCAAACCTGGAATTAACTCTCCATGTGTGTGCATATTTGAAACACAGGACATGCTGTCAAATCTAACATGTAAAATTTTAGTTTACCCTCTCTTCCCAGGAAGTCTAACTGCTTAAATTCAAATACAAGACAGTGGATAAGACTACAAAACCAGAAACATAGGCAGAGTTTTGCATGTCAGGCCTGGCCTTGTAAAACTCTGCTTTTACAAACAGAATTATAAGTTACAACTTTTGCAGGTACTTTGTCATATCTGAGAAATATATATCTAATATACATACATGGAAGCAATGCCCTTCCTCATACATATATAAGGAAGGGTTGGTTTGTTTGTTTGTTTTTACAAGGAGGGTGGTAAGACAGTGAAAGAAGTTGCCCAGAGAAGCTGTGGATGCCCCATCCCTGGAAGTGTTCAAGGCCAGGTTGGATGGGGCTGTGAGCAACCCGGTCTAGTGAGAGATGTATGTCCCTGCCCATGGCAGGGGGACTGGAGTAGATGATCTTTGAAGGTGCCTTCCAACCCAAGCCACTCTATGATTCTATAATGGCTTCAAAGTTTTACTTAATTCGTTACATATGTGTACATGTATATTTCCTTCCACACATGCAGAGGAAGAGAAGGGTCAAAATCACAAACTGAAACATAACTACTACTTTTAGCTCCATATAGCATCACTATTTTTTTGCTTTTCCATTAAGCCTATTTGGAAATTGAATGAAAACAGGGAGATCAGGACTTGTCTTATCCGAACTTATTACATTTACTAGTATTTGGTCACCTAAACCCCTTCTGCTGATCCATCAATTCAGCTCAACTTTCAATTTCTACATGTTCTTTCTTCCTTGAGGTACCAGTATTATTCTTCCTGCACCACTGCTGGTATTCCAGCAAGAGCAGATTCAAGATGATGACAAGTAAAAATTGTACCAGATCTATTAGTGAAATAATAAAGCCAAGACTGCCTTGTAGTCAAAATAAAAGACAGCAAGTGAATGCTTAGAGATTATGGCTAATAAATACCACAGCAAGTCAGAGATTAATGCCTAATGACTCTCAGATTTAATTATTTTTCATTCCAAAGACTCTGATGAACAAACAATATAAAAACCAAACTTTTTGCAGAACGAAAAACCACAAACACAAAATGCACAGCATGGCTGTTTAATTGCAAGTGCACCAAACTAAATCAATTTTGCTGTTTTGAGCTCTTCTTTCCTCTATGCTAAGAAACCTTAAATAAACATAGCATCCCATTTTTGCAGTCTCTGTCAAACACCTATGTGTCAGAAGGCAGGGAAGAGGCAACGTGAATAACCCTTATTCTGTTTCTTCAAGAGGGCCAGCACAGTAAGTCACTTCTGTTGTGCATGATATGCCAAAGCACTCAGGAGCAAAGCTGCAATTCGGATTGCAAGGCGAAAGGCTTAACATAGGTAAAAAAAAGTCCCCTCTAGGTCTATTACTTTCTCCTAACTGCTCCCACTGGGCTATATCCTCAGCTGGGATGAATCAAAATCAATGAAGCAAACCTTACTGATACCAGTTGTTCACCTATTGTAAAATCCCCTTGCAAGCAGCATGTTCATGCTACTCCTAATGGCCAAGATAGCCTTTCTTCTCCTTGCACACAAAAGAACACTCTTCCTCTACAAAACTCATCAAGACCGGTGAGTCTGTTCAGTGAGCTCTACTCCAAAACATTCTCTGATTTCAATTATAATGACAGTGAACAATATTCTTTCTAAATATAAGAAGCTGATACAAGAATATAAAAACAGGACCTGCTCTCCTGAGATTTATGCCCACCCCCCTTCCCCCCACCCACTGCTTCTCTCCTTTGCACTTCTCCCTTCTTTGATCCTTTCTTCCTAGTTATCTATTTAATTTAGACTATAAGCTCTTTGAGGCAAGAGCCAGTATTCTCAGGGGTTTGAAAAGCATCATTGCAAACTTAGGCATTCTATTAAAGAGCTATTTATAAATAAGGCTCTGTTGCAGGATGAAAATGATTTATCCATCATGACACTGACATCAATTCAACATATACCTTGTACTGCCGTTCAGCTCACTGTCCTAGGAAGGGCACAAGGTGTCATGCAATCTTTAGTCTTCAGATTCAATGTCTGTAAGTCATGATATGTGTTCATTTCATTTAAGAAACTGCATTTTTAAATTAAGAACAGATGGAAAAAAATTCCACTTCTGCAAGTAAAAGAGTTCCAGTTGTGAAATTCAAATGTTATGTTTATTTCACATACTAAATTATATATAAGGTGCCATGTTAAATTATACATATAGAAAGAGCTCATGTAAGTGAAGTCTCTCCAGATTTCTCTACTTTTCTCTTTAAAGAAAAGAAAAAACAAACCACCAACCAACCCAAACCCACTTCCTTCTTCTCCTTTTTATTTTGTCAGCAGACGGCAAGAACTGTGTCAAATTCTGATCACAGGCACATGCCATGAGCCTTTAAGGGACATTTAGCTTCACCATACCCATCTGAACCCAGGCCATTTTCTGGCATTCAAAGCACCTCAGTGGTGTCTCTATTTCCAAGACAAGAGGGCATCTATTTTCTCCCGTGTATAAAAGCACCCTTTAAGAGACTGCTGTATCCTTTCATTCTTGCAATCAATATTCTGGGTTTTCCAGGTAGTACCATCTGAAATGACACACCTATCAGTATATAGCAGAAGAGGGGGTGAGGGTGGGGGGGGTGGCAGTTGTGGGCGTGAATCACTTGCAGTCAGTTGCAGAGTTATTTCAATCTCATCATCGCTACTGTACCCAATACTGGACAAATACATTCAACTCAGATAATAACATCCATCCCTTGATGAGACGACTCAAAATGGGAAGGAAGTCAAGCACAGTAACAGGCACAACATGTGGACACCACTCAAAAATTCATTACCAGGTCTACTGAAAGCCAGAACTGTGGCAATTATGAGCTTTGGAAGCAATTTATTTAGGGTACATAAAGTACTTCTTTCAACCACTCATTATTGCTACTACCCAGAAGAATCATTACCAAGTACCACAGTGATGAACAGTACCAGTGCTGCTTTGTTTCCACTCCTGTTCCTGGGCCACCAATCCTCCTTCAGATTCTGCACAGGTGACCTGAAGTCCCATTCCCAAAGAAACAAAGTCTAAGACATAAAACTGTGCACTTGGTTTAGAAATATTCACTGTATTTTGGAGGGAAACAATAATTTGCCTTCTTATCTTTTTCTGAAACATTTCTCCTCCTCTAGTACTTCTAAAAGCTCTTGTCTGGTATTTTTACAAGAAGTGCTAAGAGCTCTTACCATTCTGCTGTCTTAGAGTAAACAATTTCACAGTTTAGTCTCCAGTGCTGCTCCTTTGTCCACCCAAGTTTCGTACCAAAGGAGCCTGTAACTAGGTGCACCACAACTCATTATATTAAAAGAGCTATTGAGACAAATGGGACTACTGTCATCTTATCAAGACAACGATGCAGCATCATGTGAAGAGCACGAGAGTGATGGATCTTTGCCACTGTACATAGCAGAGCTCCAGCAAACAAACTGGAAAGTTTACCCATGCCTGCCTTCTCCTCCAAAGCATAGTTACTAGTGGTAGACATGGGAGTCTTTCAGGACAAAGATATATTCAGAGAGTAAGAGCTATCATCTGATATGTACAATATGACACCTATGCCCAGGTAGGTACTCAAGATGCAAGCAGTCCTAACAAGATCCAAATTACATACCAGCACCATGATAGAGAAAGACAAAACACTTGCAAGGGAGTAAGAAGTTATTTCCCTAAGAGAGTTTTGCCTTGCTGAGGTACTGGGGAGAGGAGATGGGAAGATAACAACATTAGCATTGTTGGCTACAAAGATATGGAAACGCTCTCCAGCTGGAAATAAAAAAAAAATCACAACCTTTTCTTCTGCACCAGAAATTATCACCTAAGAATAAACATGTTGTGAATGCTGGGGATGTATTTTGAAATTAGCTATGAACTGATCAATCTGGGACACCAAACAAACCAGTACAAAGGAATAGCATGAGAGAAAACAGCCATCATCCAGATGGCAGAAAAGAGATCAATCCCATGATTTTTTCTTCTCTCTCCTGTCAGGCTCTCAACTAAATAGCTTAAGTCATCTGAAGAACAGATTCCCCACAAGCCTCACCAGACTGATAATCCTTTCATTCCTTTTGTTTTTCCAGCCACTGTTAATTTCTTCTACCTCCATGCACACTCTCCTTGAACCTTCCTTGATCTTCCTGCTTCCACCAAACGGAGAGATGTAATCTGTTGCTTCCCTTTTTTAGCCTTTGGAAGAAGTGACCTTCCACGTAACTCTGAGGCTTTAACTTCAGGCCATCTCCAAGCATAATACTTCCACTTTATTTATTATTATTCACCCTTTTACCACATTCCCTATAGCAACCAAGTCCATGGGAATAAGAATGTTTTTACATTTCTAAATGCAATGTTACACTAAATTCTCCCTTCTTTTTTTTTCTAGCAGAAAACACCTTCAGAAACACTCTTTCTGCATGCTAATTTCACTGCAGATACCTGATCTGAATTCTGAGTAATTAGCAAATGAGGTGACCTGTGACAGAAGCTGGTCTGCCTTAATATGTGTATGAAAGCTTATCAGAGAGGGTATTTTCAGGTCAAGAACATCTATTGCCTGAAAAGCTTATGAGATGTTCAGGAATACAGGAGAATGTTATTTATTTACATTAATAAAACATTACTTCAGTACCAGGTTAGAGAAACTGCAAGAGACTATGTAATGTGCCCGATTCTCAGTGAAACAGCTCACCTCATGCCTACATGATACACGTTTATTTGCACTTCCACATTAAAAAATAGAAAAAAAAATCAAATTTCTCTGCTAGACCAGAATTACATTTTCTTATACCAAGATATTGCAGATAAATTCAACACCCCAATTCAACGTCCTTAGTACTCCTACTTAAGTTATAAGCACTGAAAAGGAATGTCTGTAGTATAAAAGAAAATGACCGTTTGTTGGAGAAACGTATGTTTCATCCAATGAGTAACTCTCCTTCAGAAAAATAAATTGCCAGTTTTAATTTTTGACTGCATTTTTTTACCCCAAACCAACACATACAAAATATTTAAATTTGGAAGTATTAAATAAGCGGTCCAGGCATAGTAACTGAGCATTCTGTTCAGTTATGGCCCACAAGCCATTTTGAAGGCATAAAACATGTGCCAGTATATATTTATATAGGCATATAAGTTCTCACTTACACCGCAGGAAAAGACAAATATGTCCTTAGATGTTTAGAGTTCATGGGGATTGTTTTTAATTTAAAAAACAAATCATCATCTCTGCAAATGGAAATCTAAGATGTAGAAGCCTGTGTTTAAAACTTCCCCAAAAACTCTGAAATACCATGTTTTCACATTCATAGACATATTTTAAATCTGAAAAATTTAAGAGCAAATGTTTAAAGCTGCTGAATGTATGACAGAATTACTCTGTAGGCTCAGAAAGTGTCTTCTAGAAAAGGCATACGACCTCTGTCAGTGAATGCTAAGATACTAAAGTAAAAAACTTGGGCCAAAAAATGATCACTGGAATATCTTTTAAGTTAATTGTTAACTTGCTTCATAGCAAGATAATCCCCATCTTGCCTAAGTTACACTAACTTGAAACATTCATCCTGTTGTCTTTAGGGAAAGGAGGGAACAGTTTCTAAAGGGACAGAGCATGAAGCCTCAGTACACCAAAATAAGCTGTTCAGTAGGAAGCTACTTGGAACTCACCACCATGTGAGAGACTGTGCCTGCTATCCATCATCATACAGGCAGAAATGGCTGCTTCCTCTTATGGGTGGTCCTGGGGGAGCAGAAACATTGTAGTTCCAGCCAGGCTGTAACACACCGCTGCTCTAGAGTCCCTGAAGCTGGTTCAAGCATCAAAGAAATTCAGATTCCCTATGCTGTGCAATTAGGAAATCACAGCACCCACTGTGCGTGCACAGACATTACCCTCAAAACACTGAGCGACTAATGTCAAATGACAGAACCTCCTCCCATTTCATTCAGTTACTTTAAGAGTTTCCATTATCAAGCCAAGAATACAATACAATAATGCAGCAGCATCTTCCCACTGTATTCTCTGGCATACTTAAGATTACTGCAGAAAAAGGTTTCCAAGATGATACTTAAAAGAGATCAGCTATCTTTTGAGCTTAGGTTGACATAGGTGAGGAGGCAGTGTATATACTGTAAAAGATGCACCCTAGAAGACAGGCAGATTTGGAAGGATTGATAAGAGGTAAAAATGATACTAGAGAAACCAAGTAGGCAGGTTGGAGAGGTGGATGAAAGCTCTGCTCCAGCCAAGTTGTATCATTCATGTAAACACTGCAAAACTGGTTCTAGGATTGCACTCAAAAAGCCTCCATCTAAAGCAGAAAAAAATTCTTACCAAGCTAAACAGAGACACGCACAATGCTGTTACTGTGCAGCCCACAGCACTTGTTAGCAACTGCCCCAAGATAGATCTTTTCTCATTCTTTACCTCACATGAAACTCCAGATAGCCACACAGACCACTGCCTTAGTGCTGTGGCACATCTCAATCACTTGCATTCTCTTCTCAATATCTCTATCGCTTGGGACTGGGGGGGGGGAGGGGGGAGGGGAGGGATCACAGAAAAACGGTGACCTTTTAAATATCTTTTTCCACCAGGAGTGGAGCTTGAACGGCCAGCAAGGAGCCTTCCTCTCCTTCCCCAGTCTCTATCTCCCTTCCACACTTCCAGTGCCTCCTTCTTCCTTTGCTTCTTCTCAGTTATAACATGAGCCTGCAAAACACTGTCTGTTCAGCAAATGGTAGCATAAGTGTCTTTTACCCCATTTAAGCTGTTCTTTTAGTTATCCCCTCCACGCTGTGGGAAACTGGCAAGTTGAAAAGAGGTCATCACAGTTTGTATTCCATGAAGACAAAAAGCCTTCAGGGAAAATAGGTGTGATGTCCAAATGTCACTGTCAGGCAGGACCAACGCGCATTAACAGCAGACTAGGTTATTCTGATGCAATTCTATACTACAGAACAGCCAAGACTCCAGTGACCAGTAATGTATGTCCTGATGTACAAGGCAGACACTTAACTATGTTATTATCCCTTTTACATAATAGATGGAAGGAAGGAGGAGTTATAGAATGGACTTCAGGTCTTATCCTAAATGTCACTGCCTATATAGACAGCTTCAAGGTAGTAAAACAGACTTACATGATGTTTTCACTATAAAAGATTTCTAAAAATCTAGACAACAGATCAGCCAAGAGCTTCAACACATGCAAAAGCATTTTAAGAACTTGTGCAAAATGGAAAATGAAGCAGTCCTTCAAGTGGCTGAATACCAGATGCTTAAAAAAATTAAGCATAAAAATACCACTGCAAAGTAATTGCAGGTTTGAATTGAAAAAAAAAGTCTTATACAAGTAAATAACTTCTAAAAGTCTACACAAAGCTAAACATTACTCCATACCAATTAAAAACCTAGGAAACAACTTCTTCATTAATATAAATTCCTCACCCTTAGACTGAATGTGTCAGAATTCAAGACTGGTCAATAAATTACAGTCCCACTTTAAATGATTGCACAAACGAGGAAGGAAAAAAAAAAAAAAAAGATCAGCCACTGACATAATATAGTCACTGGCCAAAACCATTTGTGGGTATGTGGCATTTTTAAACACACCACTGTTTTCCTAAAACTTTTCTAGTGTCATAGATTTCTACCTGGAATTGCATGAAGTATCTTTACCTTAATGTAGGGTGTTTCAGAGGAAGAAAGTGGCTGTATCCAAGGTCCTCTGACATATACCTTTTGCAGTCAGGCATGGTGCCATACAATTTATGTCAGGGGAGGGGAAGGAAGTTCCCTAAGAGATTCTGGGTCTCATCAATATGATTATGGCACTGCTGTGAGGTATTTAGCTATAAACCTGCCTGAAAGAAGCACTGAACACACTAGCATATCATAGCAAACTGCAAATTAGGATTTTAAGCTTTACACAAGAGACCATTTTAGTCTCTATAGGATCTTATAAGAACAATCTGTACTGCAGACATCTGAATATTTTTTTCCCCAGGGGAAAAAAAAAGATTAATAGGAGCAAAAAAACTAAAATAGGAAGCACACTAAGTTAGCCCAAATTTCTGACAGTGAAACTGAATATTGATCATTTGGGTCTTAAAACAGACATTCTTTTCCTGGGTATCTGCATGCTCCAAAAACTAGGTATATCACAGGATGGTAAAACTATAGCAACCAATGTACCAGGAAGGTATTTTGGAACTCTGTAGCTGCAGCAATAGATTATTGTGCTCTTTCATGAAGTATTTGGAAAACCAGAGCATTTGAGGTGAGAGGATTTCTGAAAACAATTCTATGTGAGAGAATGGTAAGAAGCCATTTTGCAAGATTTCCAGTGACAACAACATACAAATGTAGTTAACCCTTTCCCAGCATCTTTTCTCAGCATCTGCTCATCAGTGGGTGTGGGACTTCCCTAGCCAGGCAATACACTTGGACTACCAGTTTTCAGCCAAGGAAGTAACATGAGATCTGCCACTAGTTTTAGATTCAATTTTTATTCATTATTAGGAGATTTATTATGCACACTTGAAAAATAGCTTAAGATAAAATCACTATGTAGGTTTTATATGCAGGCTTTATATTGTTCATACATGTATAATACATTACCTAGTATCTTTTTGTGTTGTTCTTAGTGTTGCAAGAACTAACATACACATAAACAGTTCTGTACATTTGTTGTCAGTATTGATAACCTGGTAGATACCGCACTGAAGTCCTTGTAATTAGCCTGTGTTTTCCATAACCACCACAGCTTTGCTTTTGCATAGCTCCTCTTCTGAAATTCCTCTCTTTTCAAACTGAGCTATATACCTGTCAGCCTTATCCATGTCTTGTTCATCATAAAGATGAACATGCTGGAACTTGCTGTTTGCAGATATACATTACATAAAATCTTCATCACCACCAAGACAGGCTATCAACAGATTATTCCCATACTACATTTATCTGAAGCACTTCTGTGAATAGATCATAAATCCTTATTTAATTAACTTTTGTAAGGAAACATGAAACCAGACTGTACTAGCACTTGCACACTTAGATTCTGATAAACCCAACGGCAGATCAGTGCTGCAACTATAAAGCTCCATCAGGGAAATTAAACTTTTTGTGTCTGTATAGCCATGCAGAGCATTATCTAGAAATCAGAGAGCCTGAGAGGTTGTCCAGATTATAAAATACAGGAGAAATTTCCAGTGCTAACAGCTGTCAATGGAAAACTCAAAGGAAATGCATGAACTTTTTGGCAAGTACAAAACCCCACAATTTTCAAGTGATCTTCTCCATTTCTGTATTATCAAAATCATAACATATCATGGCCTCCAACTTCAAATAAACTAGTTATATCCAACATGTATTCATTTACTAAAAGATTATGTATTTTACCTATAAAGTGTATGGCATGAAACCAACACAGAAGAGAATCCCCAAGTTAAGGACACTAAAAAATCTCCCATCTTGATTTATAACTTTGTTTTTCTTCATGCACAACTTGTTTAGACAATACAGATAGTGCTGTATATTTACATCATCATCAAAAGTAACAAAACCAAGAACTATTTTATTTTTTGATAAATGAATCTTACAATGAAGCAAAAGCTGAGAGGAATTCTCATAGATAATAGATGCACAGGAATCAAAGTCTGCACTGCTATTTCATTAGAATGAACAGCCAAAAAATATAAGTTAGATACAAAATGGTATTCACCCTCCAAATACTCTAATTCAACATAAGTTTAAATGACAAGTAAGCTCAGCATTGAACAATGCTCTAAAGACACCCAAACCCGGTCAAATAAATCACCTCTCTGAACAAGTGAGCTTTTAGACAGGCATCTTTAGAGGAGACTAGGGTCTAAATTATTATTTTTCCTAACTTCCAAAATAAAGCTACACCAATAACAAAACCAATAAGTTATTTAGAATATCACCTGTATGCCAAATTGGAGCACTAAGTAGCATTTCAATTTTCTTTTCCATTTCAGCTTCTGACTCGCTGAAACATCCTCCTCAATTTTTACATTCCTTTTCAACAACTCTTTGTGTAAAAAAAAATTTCACTGTGTTGCTACAGACAAATCAATTCTTTTTCCCCTATTCCTCTAAGCACATTGACTACCAAAGGGGTGTGAACCTGCAGAAGGCATTCCTCAAAGTGCACTGCCTAAGCAGCCCATGTCGCCTTCTGTGTACAAAGGATGCAGGAAGCTGCAGTTGCCTGTAGCAGGAGGGAAAGATAAGCTGTGAGAATCTGTGTACTACAGTGCAGCAATCAGGAATTGATCCTGTGTTTTGATTTGACATATACCAGTTGTTTTTGTGTAGAGACTACAGTTTTAGAGAACCTTTCAAAGACTGTACTATCAAGTGCTGCCATTTCTGACTACTAACCACAAACAAGCATTGCATTATCATCTCTCAGCAGTCCCATTTGAGAAATCAGTTGTAGGAATACTTCCAGGCTTCTGATTGCCTTATATCCAAGGCAATATTGCTCCAAGAATTAGAGCAATACATAACACTGTGTTTCCTATACACCCAGGAATTTAACTATGTGGTGAGACTTGGACTTCCTTCTTTATAGATTAAAGCTGAGTACACCTCAAGGCACTTCTGAAGCTGCAGCCATGTCATACTTTCCTTAAGAACAACTTGCACAGATACTGGGAAGGAGACAAAAACCCCAAGCAAGCAGCCATCCACATCCTAGATCCTGACTGAAAGTACCGCTTCTAAATTAAAATAATTATATCAAAGTGTGGTTATACATGGAATAACCTTGGAATAAAGCATCTCAACAATAGTTCAATACCCTGAAACAAAGCCCTCTCATTACAAGTTTTGCAGAGCTTTGCTTTCAGCAGTACCTGTGCCTTACCAAAGTCTGATTTCTCATTCCTGTAATTTACATAACCAAATTTCCTTGGGTGCTGCGTAAACACCCAGCTCATTTTGTCGCCCATAGTTCCTTTGATGCTCTCTCCTAATCCTCAAGCACAATCACCCCAAGACAACTCACTCTCCTACATTGCTGATCGCTGGCAGCATTCTCCTGCCTTCCTCTGCTACATGGTGATTTGCATCAGAGTGGTAATTTAATAACCCAGTATCTGCTTTCCTCCAACAGCACACTATTGTGGATTACACCTTTCAAAAAAATTAAAACACCACTTTCAAAAAGTCTTTAAGCTAAGAAATAAACTATTTGGGGTTTTTTTGCCTAGAAAACATGGATTTGTTTAAAAGGAGTCACTGGTGGGAAAGACAGCCCCAGCTTAACTATTTCTGTGGAGGTAACTGCTGTTCAAAAGAAAAAATGCAGCCCTTTTATTACTAAAAATCATCCACAAAGAGACACAAAAGCAGGGAGATTGGGGGTGGGGGGTGGCAGATAGCAGGTACAGAGGGAACAGCAAATCCAAGGAAGAATGGAGGGTCAGGTCTCACAGATCCTACTCTCGGCACATCACCTCTGACTTCACAAGTAAGTAACTGAAAACAACTCAGTGCAACAGAGCTGGAGAGAAACACACTTCTGCTCAGCTGTGCTCTTATTTTTTAAATCCAGACAAAAATTAAAGGAGATGGCAGTAGCTGAAAGCTTTTTCAGTAATGAGGGAACTGAAATTACCAGTCATAATTCTGGCCAACCTTTCCCCTTTTTAATGCTGGGACAAAGAGACAACTGCTATATTTTCTGAGACCATGAGGCTGCCAACTGGCTGTTCTGCTGGAAAGGATTAAAGTGTAACATCCAGGAGAATGTTAGAAGAATGGGAGTAGGAAAAGCATATAGCTGGGAGTTAGGGACTCTTCCTCTTGTCTGACAGTACAACATGGATTTTAATACTTCTCGAGGACCTGTGGAGCAAGGGGCTGCTCCTCAGTAATTTAATACTGACACTTTTAAGTTTACTTGGCAACAAGACCAGGAGGCAAATACTTCTCTCTAGTTTCACTGGTGTAATTCCAAAACAGAGACAGTGGAGTCAGTGGCACTACAGATTTACATCATCATAAAAGAGTTGGACTCACTTCACATCTTTTACCAAATCCACAACGAACAGAATAGGGAACCTGAAAAAGCAGCAACTCCATATGTATTTGACAGTATTTTCCTCCCAGTAACAGAGACATTACTACACTTAAACAGAAGCACTCCTTCCTTTTCTAGCACCTGATGCATATTAATTGATGCAGCTCCACCACCATGACTGCAAAGGCTCTGCAAGCACTGAGAGGCACCAGGAACTCAGGAAAAACATGTCAAGTGTGTTCTTGAGTACTAGCCCACCATGCACACACACAAATCATAGACTCATAGAATCGTTAAGGTTGGAAAAGACCCTTAAGATCATCGAGTCCAACCTCTAACCTATCACTGCCAAGTCCACCACTAAACCATATCCTCAAGCACCACATCTACCCTTCTTTTAAGTACCTCCAGGGATGGAGACTCCACCACCTCCCCGGGCAGCCTGTTCCAATGCCTGACAACCCTTTTGGTGAAGAAGTTTTTCCTAATGTCCAACCTAAACTTCCCCTGGCACAGTTTGAGGCCATTTCCTCTCGTCCTATCATTTGTTACTAGGGATAAGAGACCGACCCCCAACTCGCTACAACCTCCTTTCAGGTAGTTGTAGAGAGCGATAAGGTCTCCCCCCAGCCTCCTCTCCTCTGACTAAACAACCCCAATTCCCTCAGCTGCTCCTCATAAGACTTGTGCTCTAGACTCTTCACCAACTTCGTTGCCCTTCTCAGGACATGCTCCTGGCCACCTGGGCACACTGCTGGCTCATGTTCAGCCAGCTGTCAACTAACACCCCCAGGTTCTTTCCTCCAGGCAGCTGTCCAGCCACTCCTCCCCAAGCCTGCAGTGTTGCATGGGGTTGTTGTGACCAAAGTGCAGGACCCGGCACTTAGCCTTGTTGAATCTCGTACTGTTGGCTCTGGCCCATTGATCCAGCCTGTCCAGGTCCCTCTGTAGGGCCTTCCTGCCCTCCAGCAGATCAACACTTCTGCCCAACTTGGTGTCATCTGCAAACTTACTGAGGGTGCACTCAATCCCCTCGTCCAGATCATCAATGAAGATATTGAACAGGACTGGCCCCAACACTGAGCCTTGGGGAACACCACTCCTGACTGGCCACTAACTGGATTTGACTCCATTCACTACTGCTCTCAGGGCTCGGCTGTCCAGACAGTTTTTAACCCAGCGCAGAGTGCACTTGTCCAAGCCGTGAGCAGTTATGAAAGCTTTAGTCTTAGAAGGCACCCAGGCTTGCAGATGGTCTCACCACTGCTATCCTTCTCCACCTCCAAGCCAAAATTTGCCACCCCATCCAGCTTCATTTAACTTGAATAACAAGTTCTGCCAGAGAATCCACCTTTGTCAAGAAAACAACACCCACAGCCATAACAAATTAATAGTAATAAATGAGTAGTGTCTTACACTGACAGTAAAGTGGTGGGTGTGATGAAGAAAAGATGCTCATTTGCTTGATACAATGTGGGATATTAAAATCAATGCTTGGTATTTCCAGCTATGAATCTACTCAGTTGTTTTAATAAGCTTGAATCGTCTCCTTTCCTAAAGCACTGAAGAATAACTTAGCCTAAAAAATAATCACCAATTATATGGAGGCACATTCAGAAAGTCAAGGAAAATGGTGGTAAGATGTTAGATACTTTTTTGCCACATCAGAAAATCCAAAAGGGCTTGCTCTTTGCAATTTGTTTTCTTTATGTACATTCACATTGATGTTTTTCATTAAATTTTCTTTGATGTAAATTCTCTGGCCAGCTTCACATTCAACCGTATTCCTTGTTGTACTGACCCTTCCTAATGAAGCATGTATGAAAGGTGGTGTCAAGAAAGAACTGCAGCTGCCTGAGCAGGAATTAATGCACAGAGAGCACTGCACAGGTGTCAGACAGAACTTTCTTGTTTATAACGATCTGTTCATGAATAAACACATATAACAGGGCATTCCAGATCACCAGGGCCACCAAGGCCCACCTCCTTGACTTGAACAGAAATATATCAGTGGATAGGGTCTCAAAGCTAGAGTGCCCAAGCAAATAATATTTCTAAAGGGAAAGAGAGGGGTGAGAGTAGAAGGCAGAACAATATTTTTACGTAACACAGCACAGCTTATACTACAAAATTTTGCTGGCCTAGTTATGTCAGTAGCAAGGAAAAAAAAAACCAGAACGCCCACAAGTGGCATCACAATGCCAACAAAGCCTCCCATAGAGATGCAACTTTTCAGCAAGACTGTCATTTGGTCAGTACAGTTTCTACCATTTAATCAGAAGATTTTAGAACAGCCAAAGGCATCCCTTTGAGAGTACTTCATTGTCCTCTCAAGCAAGGAACTATGCTACCTCTACATCCTGCTTTCTGCAGGTGTTACATCCATCCTCCCTAAGGGCCCTCTTTGTGCAGGGCGAAGCCTCACAACATGGACTACCTCTTACATGCAGTGCTCAACCTCATCCTGCCCCGTCACAGCACCGAAACGAGACGCGGTCTAGTCCCTCCCAGTTTACCATCTCAAAGGCTACAGAAAGGAGATCCTACCTGGAGTATCTACTGCCTGCTAATCTGCTACGTTTGAAATGCTGAGGCACTTTGTCCAATTAGAACTGTGGGGAAATATTCATCCTGTCCCTAAGATGAAGCGCTTCCTTCAAAAGCTACAGTGGCACGGAGCCAGCACTAGGGAGTCCAAGAGTTCTGCGTGGAGCCAAGAGTTATTAATTAGTTTTATTAGTGGCAGGTCCTTAATGTGAAGTGACAAGGAAACAGAGGCTATCCCATCACTACTGAAACATAAATTGTCCAGATTTCAATTTTGTTGTTCCACAACTCATACAGGCGACCAGCCAGGGAAGAGTAAAGAAGAGCGAACACAGCCAAATGCCTGTATTCAGGGTTCCTGTATATTAATGGCGTACTGAAAAGACTCTGTTACCTCAGGTGGCTCTCTGGGGAACTGTTCGTGAATTTTAATTATGAAGGAGGGAGCATTTTGAAAAATAATGCCGCCTGCACATTAGCATTAAACATGGCCTAAGACACAGTAGTCACTTCCCAAGAAAACAAAATAGGCAAGATAAGGGGGGACAAAGCCTGCTCACTTTTGCTTCAGCAGGGCTGCTAGCCTGAGAATAGGATTTGGCCACAAGAATGGATTCAACATTCAGAGATGGGCCTAAAAATGTTATGGGCACAAGCAATATTAATTCTTATACAGACTAATACAGGCATATAGGTAATCAGGTCACATACTTGAGAAGACAGACGTTTGGAAACAACAGTCCCATCTTAAACACCTCAAAGAAAAGATCATTACTGAACAGGTTCAAAATATGTCTCAAGCACAGTTGCATCCAGCGATGCCTTCAGTCTTGCAGCTTGTCCCTAGTGTCCACTGTATAAGCTAAGACTTTGAAGCTGCCCAGGCTGGGACTGATGAAGCAGCACTCGGTAACTGATTGGCAATTTGCTTCTACAGACTGATGTGTTAATGTAAGTTTAGTCTGTATTGGGGTTTTGAAAGTAAAACCAAAAACTTGAATTCTAGATTAGATGTGCTGGCAGAGTGCAAAGAGAAAAACGTGTCTGTGATGGAAGAATTAAGTGTATTGAACAAATGCATAATATGGGTTTCACTGCCACCTATTAGTTGTACCAGAGTAGTACTGAGGTCTAAACAGCTATCAAGGATGATGCTAAGCTTTACAGAAACACATGGAAAGAGAATACTCATAAGGTATGCCAGATACAGGATGGAAAATGCAATACAAGAATGGATGTGAAGTCACATATATGAGGTCACACCACAATTTGGTTTAGAATACAGAATTTACACACTGCTCTGTTCCTCTATCTTATATCTGTAGATTACATGGCATATATAAGGTTGCTCCCAGCATCCACTACAGTATGGCTCCTCCACAATAGGGAATAGGAAGTATAAATAAAAGCCTACAGACCAGACCTTCCGCTAAACAAGCTGTCAATATTACTGCTTAAAACTGCTAGTGAGAAATAGACGATAGTCACGTAATTTCTCTAGCAGTCCCCACTTCTCCTGCCAAATAAAGCCAAAAAATCCTTGTAGAAGAAAATAAGTACTTCCACCAGTCCATACAGCAAAAGGCAGCTTTTTCACTTGGAAGGAAAATATATGGGGAGGGAAGCAGGGAAAAGGGAAAGAAAAGGAAAAGAGAAAAGGGGTAAATAACCAACCATCCAAAACAAATCATTGTGTCTCCTTTGCCATAAACACCTCCAATCAGAGCACTGCTCTGCAGCAAATGACACAGATCTGAGTGATCAGAGTTATCTCTGAATAACAGTGTACCTGCAATAAAAGACCTGGAAAAACTTTAATCTGATGGAAAGCTTTAAAGCAGCTGCATTAAACAAAGCCCGCCAAGGCTACTCTCACAAGTTCTGAGGTAAATAATTTCCCAGTAGAAAAGGAGCCCCATGGACTAAACTAATAAAGAGAACTGTATGATCTAATGGTAATATTTTTAATTAAGTTAGCTTTATCAGATTGGCAGGAATAAAGTGATACCCTAAAGAAAACTAACCTTCAAACCAAACAGGAGAGAAAAAAAAAAAGGAAGGGGGGATTCAGGCACCCAAGAAATTCCAGGAAAACTTCAGAACACCAGTGACAGATGTTGTTGCAGCTAAAATCTCTTATGAATGTTGCTGCAGCTAAATGACAAGGAGCTCCACATCGTATCTTTTCATAAGGAGGTGAAAACAGTTACCTTGTCTAAAGAAAAAAAGTCACCCGTAGCAACAAAAAAAAAAACAAACCAAAAAACACTAAACCCAATCTGAAAAACCTTTCACTGCTTTGCTTGCCCAGGCCATTTGGGGGGGGGAACCAAACACCAAACCCTGAAAAACACAGCAACTTCATGATACTGCTCTCAAACCAGAGCTTCTGACACCTAGAAGGTTATTCCTACTAACAAATATAGACGTTTGAAGGGGAAGGAAAAAGTTTCAAAAAGCTGAAGATGAGCTATCAAAGGCACAGACCATTTTTACTTTGCAGATCTCCATGAAGTACTTAACATGGCAGTGCTGCTCCAAAGCCACAGATTGGAGCTGCTGATCAATAAAGAGGGACACAAAATGTGTCTGAAAGCGGTGTTGTCTTTATTAAGAGAACAGTTTCATTTAACACTCAGAGCTCAAGACCAGGCCCTTCCCCTTGTCGTCGTGTCCCCCCCCGTTTTTTTTAAAGCAAAAACATATAATGCATCAATTCTATGTTTACTAACGCTTTAAAAGCTCAAGTTTGTACTCCTAAACTACAACTGTACTATATCTGATTTAGTTTTTTAAAAGGAAGTGACCCACATTAGCTCATCCATTTCTGCTTTTTAAGAACTTGGAATTAACTACAGTGATTAAGCTAGGAAACAGTTATTTACTGCAACCAAAGATATTTTTTTAGTATGTTCAAAAGAGACAGGAATCATGTTTTTCCTTGTCATTATTTTTCACTGTCACACTCTCTTGAGTCTTCTCATCCTGAAAGTAGTAACCAAAATGGCTCTTCATATAACAGTGTCCAAGAAATGGAACACAAATTATGAAACACAGGAGAGCTGAACAGGAAGAAGAAGAAAAAAACAAACAAGTGTTTTATATGTCCCCTTTCTAATTGGAATGAATATTACATGTGCTCATTTAAAGGAGAAAATAAGCCCATTAGGTCTCAAATAAAAGACAAATATCAGGGAACATTCACAAATAGAGCTCTGTCTTTCCAAAATGAAAAATATAAAACAAAAATTTTAATCCATTATGCTGGGGTTTTCAGATCATCCTGTAGCAAGAGTGAGCCCCATCTCCAATATCATCCAACACTCAAATATCATCTAATTATGGCTCATTCTTAGCTCCTGTAAGCTTTGCTTGACGCAGAAATAAGCAAACCATTTGCTCTTGGACACTTTGGGCACTGATTTCTTATACTGCAGACTGCAGCACTGACTTAAGAAAATGATTTTTATATTTTTCTGAATTCTTGACCAAGTAGTAAAAGCTCTAAATTTAGAGACGATGTGTGAGGGATCAAAAGTAATGTATCCATGCAAATAATTTCAGTGTATGCTTTCCAAGGCCAGCATATAGCTATTTAACTAATTTTAACAGTTCTGTGCATAAAAATTATTAGGAAGACTACAGTTAAGAAAATAAAAATAAATTATACAGCTAAGAATAACATATAAAAAAATGTATTTACCAATAATGAGATACTGTTCTGAACATTCATTTGGGTCCTGTGTTGCAAATTTTTTTTTTTTTAATTGGTATCTCTGACTATCGGTGACATTCAGCAATGTTTCTGAATGCACCACAAATAAGTTTGAAGAGCCTGAACGCTAACATGTCAACTTGGCAAGACCCAGCAAGGTTTATGGTAACCTCCATTCTTCCACAACTTGGGTTTACGCTCTTTCTTCTAGACTCCTAAGGCTTCTCCTCAACACCCGAAACCAATTCCCTAACAATTACAGTATAGTTTCATGACAGTTATCCCCTCTGGTACTATTGCTGCAATTCTGCCCTGGGCCCTTCTTGCTGATGTGCTCAGGTCTGTCTCGCATGCTGCAGCTTCCTTTACAAAGTTAGCCTAACAGCACGCTGTGCAACAAAGCATGAAAGATTTTAATGGCTCTTTGCCAGGCTCCACTGCAGGCCACAGGCGCTTTGCCAGCAGAAAGAAACAACCCCCTCCAGGGATCATCCGGGTACAAACACCCAACCTTCATACTCTTCATGTGGCATAGAGGGTCTTCATTTTTCTGTAGAGTGGCAAACACAATGTTAGCAAAGAATACACAAAAACCATTACTGCTTCAGAGGTGTCCAAAAACAGGCACGGGGAAGCACGGGGGCTCAGCAATGATTTGCGAGAAGTTTCGAGGAAACATACAGCCTGGAACAAGCTGTCTCCCAACTCCAAGCCCTTTCAAGAATCCAAACCTTCAACATCCTCGGCCTGCCTTCCTCCCCATTGCCTTTCCTCACCTCCTGGGAGAGTTCATATTTGGATTGAACACACGAGAAGTTGGAGAAACGTCTTTATTATTTAACAAAGCTCTGCAAACACTCCCATGGGGTACTGAATGCCTACACTCAGAAAGAGAGCTCAACAGTGCATCTGGGCGTGCTCTCAGAAGGGCTCAAAGGCTGAGCCATAACATATTTATGATAGGATGCGTGATAGATGATCTGACCACTGTGGACTTGTGAGCATGCAGAGGTAATTGCTTTACACTAGCAGAAGGATTCTCCTCTGAGTACTGCTGGAAAAAGCCACTGGGGAACTGGGGTAGGAACAGTTTCAGAGCAGTATATGAAAGCTGAGCAGCATTTAATCACCGTAGCACCTTACAACACTGCCAGCCTTAATACTGTTATCTAAACATATACAGCGGTGTATGCATGTTACTTACAAGCACAACCATCTTCTCACCCATCTTCATAACATATGAAGTTGTGCAGCAAACATTATCTGCCAACACATTGGTTAAAGCACTAAATAAGCCACTGGATGGCCCAACACCCAAGTCAGAGAATAGTTTCAAGCAATGCAGAAACAAAATTTAAAAGCTTTTTATCCTCCTGCCTATGTAACATACCAAAAACAGCCAGCTTTTTCATGGCCTCCTTTATCACTGTGTTTGGATTAGTGCAATGTGAAACACAGCAACTGCTGTTATGTAACTAAACCCTCAGTATACAGTTGTCATTCTGGGTAAATTTAACTCTGCAGGTTTAGGACAGAGGTCTATCACCAGGCAGACCATGTGAAATAACAGAAGTTTAAAGACACAGGGCTTCCCCCCCCCCAGCCCCTTCTTGCACAGAAATAATGAATGAGATAGGTCACTCCCACATCAAGGCCCCACCCTGCCTGTTACAGAAGCCTGGTGGTAACAGCCACTCTAACAGTGAGCTCAAGAACAGCAAATCCCAAGGAAAGCACGGCTGCTCAGTAATAAAGCTGGCTCCCTTCTTCTCCACATGCATTCAGACAGCAGGCACTGGCAATACAGACAGTTCTAGGGCTTAATGCAGTGAGGAGTCAAAGTGCACATGCTTGTACCGTGATGAAATCAAAACAGGGAGGCTTATAAATGAGAATAGAGTGCATTATTAGCACTGTTCTGGAACTGTTTTAGCACTTGCAATTAGTGCTTGCCTACGACTATCAGTTAACATTAATCTGTGAATCCATTTTCCTTCTATCACTTATCAACAAGCAAGACATTGAGTTACCTTTAGCTGAAACTGGTGAATAAGCACTGATGACAGAACAGAGTGTCAAGTAACAATAACTCAACTAACATCTGAAAATAAACACAAAAAGGAGTAGCAATAAACACATTAATATCTCAGAACTGAAGTACTTCTAGAAAAGCTGCCTTGAGCCTGATTATAGTCTCATTTTAGGGCCTTTACATACACCACTCTAATAAATTTGAAATATCAAAACATTCATGGGGTTTTATTTGGTTTTTGGTTTTGGTTTTTTTGGGGGGGTGTTGAGGGTTCTTTTTGTTTTTCGGGGCTGGGCTTTTTTTTTTTTTTGAGGTTTTGTTGTTGTTGGGGTTGGTGGTTTGTTTTTTTTTGCATTTCACACAGCTCAAGAGCTTCATTTAGGTGAAGAGATACTTCTACCACCACAGATTCTTCCCCTGTTCTGCCGGCATAGCTGTGCCACCTCCTGACCAGGCCAGAGCCCAGAGGTCACTCTGACTTCTGCCTAGGAAATGCTTTCAGGTTTCATTGGGAAATGCTTGTGCTTACTTGAGAGTAAAAACCAACTTCTGTCACTGCTAGAACAGTTTTCACTTTTCTAAACAGAAACTTGTTTTCAAATTTAAATGAATGAGGACATTGCAGAAGGAAAGAAGATCACATCATTGAGTTCTACTGGATTACCTCCTGATGACAATTTATCCTCCAGTTCAGGTTAAGGATAGAATGTGTCAAAGCTTTTTGTAGATTATTTTATTCCAAAGGAAAATCATTTAAAGCAAATATGCTGAAACCCTGCAAGGTAAAACCTTATTGTGACATGACGAAAGCAGGTACTGAAGCAACATCCACAGATGTTTTAATACATCTAAAAGCCAAGCACATTAGAAGTCTCTTGAAAGTCATAAAAATAATTCTGCTCAAAAGCAAAGTACAACAGACTGCAATAGGATGGGAACTGAAAAAAAGAAGGGGGAATGTGAAGAAAAATCAATAGTTTTATAAAATTAAACAAAAAAGCATATGGTATCTGTTTATATTTATAAACAGGCATGTACAAATGGTTACATACCTGGGTTTTGAAAATGGGGTTATGAAAATGACACATTCACTTTCTTCCAACTTCAAGTCCTGTTGGGGCTGAAAGGCAGGATTTACAAAATTTAACAGGGATTTTTAGACATTCTACAAACCACTCAAGAAAATAGCTCTGGACAGCCCAACATCCAAAGAGATCCAACTGACTGTGCCCAGATCACCTACAGAGTGCACAGCTGGCCTAGTCCAACCCCTTATTCGCCAGCAGATTCACTGCTCATGCATTGCACAAAAAGTGTTTTTTTTTTTCCTTCTTCTTTTAAAGGAAACTCTAGGAGGAAATTTGAGAGCCCCATCAATTGCTCAAAGGCATAACCTGGTTGGAGAGCACCTCTGTAGAAAGGGACCTGGGGGTCCTGGTGGACAGAAAGCTCAACATGAGCGAACAGTGTGCTGTTGTGGCCAAGAAGGCCAACAGGATGCTGGGTTGCATCAAAAAGGGCATTGCCAGCAGAGAGAAAGAAGTCATCATCCCACTCTACTCAGCGCTTGTCAGGCCACACCTGGAGTACTGTGTACAGTTCTGGTCCCCCCTATACAAAAAGGGTGTGGACAGGCTGGAAGGGGTCCAGAGAATGGCCACCAAGATGATCAAAGGACTGGGAAGCCTGCCATATGAGGATAGGCTGGGAGAAGTGGGTTTGTTCAGCCTTGAGAAAAGGAGGCTCAGAGGGGATCTCATCACCATGTACCAGTACTTAAGGGGGAGCTGCAAAGAAGATGGAGACTCCCTTTTTACACAGAGTCACATGGAGAGGACAAGGGGGAATGGACACAAGTTGCTCTTGGGGAGATTCCGATTGGACACCAGAGGAAAACTTTTCACAGTGAGGACAGTCAACCACTGGAATAATCTCCCCAGGGAAGTGGTTGACTTGGCCACATTGGACACCTTTAAGAGTTGTCTGGACAGGGTGCTGGGCCATCTTGTTTAGACTGCGCTCTTCCTAGAAAGGTTGGGCTAGATGATCCCTGAGATCCCTTCCAACCTGTGATTCTGTGATAACTTCTATAAATAAAACATAATAAACTCACATAATGATCAGAATGATGAGTGGCTAAAGATCTAGGCACTATAGCATTCTAGATCTGTAGATCTCTTCCCTAGAGATAAAAGCAGCTGGTCCAAGTGCTTTTCAGCCATTAGTAGATGGCACAGCTTTGGCCAAACCAATCCTACAGGTTCAAACTTCTCTGAGACAGACCTGGCTCTACAGTACTGCAGAGTGCTAAGAAAATTCAAAGGTTAAGACTGACAATGGGTGGCATAATGCTTTCTTTATTTTCACTTTCACTGTTTCACCCCTTCAAAAATATTTCTAGAAAAAGTGAATCTTCAGTGATAGCAACAGAGGAAAAAGCTCAGAATTAGGTTTGACCAAGTACTCTTCTTCAACCCATAAGTTATGGTCACATGAAGGTACACATGAATCTCTTCTGCCAACATCTGCTAGAAGAATTATATACTTTTATTTTCAGAATCGTTCCTTTGTAGCCCTATTTGAAAGTAGCTGTGCCAGAAGAATGCACTGGATTTAAATACTTATCCCCCAGTTGTAATACTAATCAACAATTCTCCCTTTAACAAGTGAACTATAAAATGTTCTTTCAACTAGAAAAAAGTAAGGGGTAGTAGCTAGCTGTTAGCCTTTGTATATAAGCTTGGCATCAGAAGCCCTGCCCACCTACAAGATTGTATCAACCCAGACAGTCCTCATACATTCAATGCCTGTTGATTACACCCACAAGCCACACCCACCTTTCCAATTACTCCTGGCTTCATCATTCCCTTTTCCCTCTAGGCCTGTAGACAGTTCTGCATCTTGTTTCCTAATAGACATAACAAGGCCTTTGATGTTCCCATCACTCCTCTTTAACTTCCATTATAGTCAGCATTTTCATTGAGACTGAAATTACTGCTTAATGCTCCTAGTGTAAAAAGACTTTCAGGTAAGTTCATGAAAATCTATTAAGTGACTATATGTTTTTTTGAATGCAAAAACCCTCAAAACTCATTGGACTGGACTTCTTTTACTTGAGACCACAATGATTCTTTCAGAATCAAGCTGAAATGCCAAGCAAGCAACAGAAGTCCTGAAAATACCCATCCTAACGAGAGAGGAAGAAATTTTAATTATATAACTTAATGTTGAACTGGTTACATTTATTTTACATGAGCTTGGTGTTGTAAACTCCTCTATGACTTATACTCTGATGACAGTTGAAGAAACAGAGTAATATATAATTATATGAGGGACAATTGGAAGCAGTGCCTCAGGAAGCTGGCAAGGAACATGTGCCCAAAGTAGAACATGGACTTTCTGATTCCCCGGTTCACACCTAAGTAATAACATAGAAGCTTCATAAGTAGGACTTGAAAACTTCACGTTTCCAATACATTTGAGGAATGAAAGTTAAAGCACTCAATCAGCCAACCAACGGAAGTTACCAGTCAAAGTCTACTAACGTATTGGTAAAATGCTTCTTGGGACATGATTATAGTAACATGCTAACTATGTTATAGTAACATAACTAACCTGTCTTTGTATTAGATACCAAGAGCCAAACCTCATTCTCACAAGGGATTTTTTGCTCACTTCATCATAATTTAAAATCACACAGGTTTGTTAACTTTTCTAATCATCTTAGATGATGGAAAGTTATGAGACTTCCACAAGTCCATGTTTGAGAGCATACAAAATGTATTATAAAAGCTGTGAGGTTTGATAAGAGCAGTTAATCTGCTTTTTCATGAGACGAACACTGCTCTTACCCTGCCCTGTCCCACTCCTCCTCCTTCATAGGGAAATTTCTAATGTAAGGGGAAGGTAATTTTTCCCCTTTTCTCTATTAAAGATGTATTAAAAAGTCTTAACAAGTTTACAGTCAAGCATTCTGCATTTCAAAGTGCATCAGCAGGTACCCACATATCACAGCCTTCTCCACAGGCAACCCAGGTTCTGGCTTTTTTTCTTCAGTGTCTGCTGTTCTTATTCCACACATACATCTAGGTTTTTAAGATGCTTGCAACACATTTTCAGGTTAGCAGCAGACAAGGGGCTTCTGCTTAACCCATGAGAATATTTTGTCTATTTTCACCAGTTTCAATTCCAGTTTACCTTGGATAAAGCATGGTGAAGAGAAGACGTCATCCAAATAGCAGTGTAACGTCAACAGGAGCTCCTCAATACCCCAAAGTTATTGAAACCTAGTAATTCATGGGGACACCAAAGCTGCAGGGACTGAATAGAGAGAACAGAAAGGCAGAATCTTGCCTGCTTGGTGAGATCAGCATCAGGAAGAGCTACTTTAGCTTTTCTTGGGGGCAAGAGAGGGTAAAGAGCACACTCTAGATTTTAGCTCTAAGCATCACAGATGGATTTCTAAATTGCCAGGAAAAAAACATATTAATTTATTTGCAAACAGCTGAAATCTCAGAGCAAAGGACACTTAGTTGGGGGACTGCCTGACAGATCCATCATAATAGCTCATTATTTTCATGCTTTCATAGCCTAAGGACTTTGGGCACGTTAACAACAAATAAAGTTCTGAGGATAATTAAAACATAATGAGAATTCCTTACTTAAATGAATAAAAGAGTGAAAGCAAAGAACAGTTCCCAACATGCCATACTGGTATGTGATAAAAAGTAAAATCAATGAAGAAAGATAATAAAAACCTGTGAGTTGTTTAATTTTTAGGCACCTCCCAACCTTTTCTTCTGCTTGCCAGTGTGCTTTTCTGGCTGGCTGAACTAGTTACTCAAAGCACCTGACAGTTTCAGCTGACTCAAGGAACACATTTAAGCTTTATCTGTGCCGCAGAGTTATTTGCATCAACTCAGAGTCTGTACTTTTGACAGTTGTCTCATTTAATTGAGTAAAAAAAGCTGTCAATCTAAAGAAACTGAGCCCAAGGTAAACTCACTTTGAACTAACCATCTGCCAGAGTATCTCTCAGGACAGCCAATACTTAAGGATACACTGAATCCAGTTCTCTGGATCCCTAATTACATCATTCCTGAATTAAACTGTCAATGGCTCTAAAAATTCAATGCGCACCTTGCAACTACACAGACAAATCTCTTTTCCCTAAAGACAGGCATGAGGGAAAGCCCACAAAATGTCTTTGATAACAATACAGAAGAACAAAAACATTTTCACGACATATTAAATCCATACGGCAACCCCCAAAATACCAATTTCTATGTATATGCTGATCCAAATACAGGTGTCCATGTTATATCACAGCATAAAAATAAAAAGCAGCAATATCCCAGAAGAGGAGAAAGCAGATAATATTGCCCTGGGGAAGATTATCTTTCAGTTCCCAGCAGTACCGTGGGTCAGGCCTGGTCAGGTAATTTACTAATTGGAGTGCATATACCAGGCTTGTGGTTATTGCAAGTCCATAGCCTTTCTAGCTGCAGCAGTAAGAGAATTAAACGCACTTTACATTAGTAAGCCAGCGGATGAAGAACCAGATTTACCACTGTTACTAAGCCTCCATCAGAAATGCAGCCCAATGCATACATAGCAAGGAGTCTGGCACTATTAAAGTAAGATTTCACAGAGGTCTAATTCTCATTATCTATTACAAACTCCACTGGCATTTTTTTCTGAAGAGTAATAATTTTTAAATTCACTCCTCTATATGGATTCTCTAGTGTCTAATAAGTACTTTCCTTTAATTGCATGCAATTAAGCCTCTTCTGTATGCCTGTTCTCACAAAATTTGTGGATATGTCATTATCTTTGAAACATCTGTCCTTCTGTCAAACATGACCAAAACTGATGGATTAAAAAATAGTGGTGGGAGGGGAAACATATCTAAAACTGAAATCCCCATGAAACAATGAGAATGAAAGGGAATATGAAGATGACAACCTTGAGGATAAGAGACTAAAAAGGGAAAACGAATGAAAACATCCTATGGTTAGTTTTTTGACACGAAACAAACACAACTCTACATTCCATCTGTGTTCAGACTGTTAACTTATCTGCCATTTCAACACTTCCACCCTTTTTAAACCTCACCATTTCCACGTACAAGCAGGTGGAGCAACATACCACTGGAATACAATTATTAGAGACACCTTCAAAAGCTACTTGGATCTAGTTAAGCTTCTCTAAAAAGTCTAGACAGACCATTTCAGGGGCTGTAACTGAGTGCTGAAGAGTTAAAGATTAATTTAAGCACTCTTAGCAGACACAAATTAGTCCTATTTATCTTCATTTGAGGTTGAAGTTAGTGTCCAGTCTTGCTTAGAAAACAAAGCCCTGAAATCAGGAATATGTGACTGAAAAGGCAAAGTAACAGGCAGCTATTTTTGTGCAACTCTATTTACAATAGAAGGTGGGAAGGAAGGAAAAACAAAAACTTAACTCAATTACAGCACTCTTCTGCAGGCTTTTTCACTGTCTTACTTTCATCCTCAGCATCCTGACTTATCTAAGAAAACTATTTGTCAGCTATCTGAATTCTCAAGTCACTGGGAATTAACTCCACATTTGTCATTTCTTTGGTATATTCTCAACCCTTTGAAATACACGAGGAATTAATCCATTCAAAGAGATCTGTTGTTCAAAGCTACTCCTTCTCTCATTTTTTTGAGGAAGAATTCGAGCAAATATAAGAGCCTGGGTTTTACAACATGCATTTTGTACCTGGTCATGACCTACTAATCTTCAAAGTCTATTGATCCATGAATGTTTCTGGAGTAAAATCATTTGATTCTTTGGTGAGTCAGAAAGAAGCAACTAAAATGAGAATATATGGGGAGATCTGTGTAAATAAAAAGTTAAATTTCTAATTACTGTAATTAAATAAAGACTTTCAGCTTTGAAATGTAATATGTATTATGACGATCTAATGAAGATTCCTGGTTTTGGGTTTGGGGCTTTTTGGTTTGTGTTTCTTGTGGTGTTTTCTTTTTTTTTAAATATAGTGGCATAAAGGGCCAAATTCTACACTCAGTTATGCAATGTGTAAATTCTGATAGCAGCTTCATAAGTGCACATGGAAGCATATTTAGACCCTAGAGTCAGCCATAAAAATTTAAATGATATTGCATATATGGAGCTGGAAGTGTCTTTCCACTTCATTCAGTCTGAAATATTTCCCAGTCAGTGGCAGATGTAAATTACTTGAGGATGAAGAATATTATATAGTGCTTGAAAAAAAGGAATTTGAAGAGGTCTCAGTTTATAACAATAATTGCATTGTATCTGAAACAGACTAACTGCAGCAGGCCACCTATTCTCCACATACAATTTCAACCTTTTTTTTCCCTCCTAATAAATTATTACTTTTCTGATTGCCGCATTAAGCCTGCAAAGAATGCAACAGCTATAAGAAAGGAAGGATTCTTCCTGCATTAACAAGTACACAGGGCTGCATCTCTCAGTAAAATCATGTTCAGGTTCGTTGAGTTGACAGCCATGCTCAGCAATTTGAAAATTATGCCATTTAAATACACAAAGATTCAACACAACCTCTCAACAATTTTTAAAATATTGGCTAGAAGAAAAAAGTACTAAGAGATCATTTCGTCTCAATTTATCTTTGCCCTAGAAGTTGTAAGTGGGGGAAGTACACCCTAATAAACTTACCCATCTCCAATTCCTACCTGTAAACCATGCTGGTGAGATGGATTCCTTCCCCACTCGTAGCTTTAAACACTCATGATGTTGATATCCAAATCTGCTGTGCTCTAACACACTGGGCTTACTGTACCAAATTTTTATTACTTAAAGGAGAGAAACAGGTACACTCAGGGTGGTTCCCTGACTTTATCTGGACATAAACGCCCACTTTTTAATGTTAGACAATAAGGGACATTTTGAAGAACCAATTCAGATCTACGTATATCTACTGTGCAAACATCTATGTATTGTTAGATGAATCCTACATGAGATGACTACTCCATGTTCTGTAATTTGGATAAGTAAGAGGTATCAGTTGCATACCTGAAGACAAGTAGTATTAGAACACTGTGGAAAGTGAAACACAATAACACTTCTTATCAACTCCGGAGACCTCCCCCTTCGCTTCTAATGCTTTTCAGACAACTAAGAAAGGGAAACCAGATGGAAACAGATAATGCGGACCTTACTCGCTTGTTTGCAAGGAAAATGGCTGGAGCTTCATGGCCACTACAGAATAAATGAGGATCAGAACAGCTATAAAGTTGGACTTTGTGAGCAAACTAGGTAAACATCTTCCACCATGGCACTTGTTCTCAGACTTAAACTAATGCAGTTGGGTCAGCATGCATATTATTCCACCATGGCTTAAAGTAACTATTATCAACATCAAATACTTGAAGCAATCTCAAATCCTGTGGAGTACATTACTCATTTGGTTTCCAGGCATCACAAGCCTCTCAGAACAGGTTTCTCCTATCTTCTGCTCTTTCCCAGTCTGTATTATGCATTTTCTTAATTTGCCCATTAATCAGCTACGACACAAACAATATTTTCACACTCCTTTCCTCAGCCCAAACAGCAATTTCCACTTGCTTTTCAGGATTTATGCTTCCAGAGACAAGATCTACTCAGGATACCACTAGGATTTTCCCAAATTTCTGCCAGAACTCTTCAGTGTCATTGGCACACACATCACATCCACACAAGGATAAGGGGAAACCTGATGTAGGCATCAGAATATACTCTCTCTTACTTGTAAAATCTAAATTAAGAAGAGCACTAATCACTCTTAGAGAGACTAACGCTTTATATCTTAGCTTAGAAACTGGCAGCCTTATCTGCAATATAATGTACAGGTTCCTTAGGATTCCGTAATAGCCCCTCTGGAGAAGAAAAAGAGCCTACATTCAATTTCCTTTTTTTTTTTTTTTTTTTTAAAGTTGCAGGTATTACTGTATCATTTAAAGCAAGTGACTAAGTAATGGCCAAATTATTCCCCCACCAAAAATTCCTTTTATGTACATTACAATGCCACCGTTTTGATTGTATAGTATATCAATGACAGAAGTGGCAACACTGTTCTTTGAGCAACTAGTTTTACAAATATTGTTCTTTTTGTATTTAGGAGCCCACAAATTTGATTTTGCTTGTTTGGTAAGATTGTTATTTGCATTGCATGACTGCTTCATACCATGCAATACTGATCACATATCCGGCAACACTAAGTCGAAAGCAAACAAAAAAGCTGGCACTACTTTTACTTTTTACAAACTCTAAATAAATTGATTTAAAAATGAAGAGTTATGTAGAAAACATTCCAAGAGCTATTTAAACCTCTTCATATGTTTATTGCCACTTCCAGTAAGCTGAGGGCATACATGTAGACTGCACCTGCAGGGCTCCATGGTCTGCTCTCAGCTAACCTAAGCAATTCAGTTGCAGAATATTTCACGCAAAAACATTCCTTTTCCTCAGGCTGAGTCTTACAGGGAGAAGAAAAAACAAAACAAAAGCATTAGTAATCAGCCTCATGGCAAAAAAAACCCCAGACAGCTCTGGTCATGGCACCTCTTGAAGCAAGGCTTGGCTAGCAGCTCCCTTTACCAAAGTACTAGTTGTAACAAGCACTCCTTTCCCAGAATACTAGATACTGTTTTCTTTTTTCCCAATACTAGATACTGCCTCTTTAATATTCAGAATTGGTAGTGACTACTGCCAGCTCATAATCTTAGCTTGTTTTCAGCAATCAGCTAAAGTTACTTGTCCAATCTCTACACAAGCATGTCTTCAAAGAGACTGGAGCTTAATTTTGTCTAGCCAGAAGGAAGGCTGTTAGGACAGCAATGGGCAAAGTTAAATTTCATTAAGCTATCATGAAGTTTACTCAACATGAAAAACATTTGGCTAAAAAAGAGGAATAAGATATATACGGAATAAAAATGATAGACACCTACAGGTGAGAGAATGAGAAGGCTGGAACACAAGCAGCACAGAGGAGAAAAAGGCAAAACAGTAAAACAAAGTTACTCCAACACAAGGCACAAATGAAACACAGCTTATTAATTCTCAGTGGAGGGTGACCTCAGTTCCATTACACTTTCAACATACAAAGAATACAAGCCAGTAAAATAATAACCTACTGGAACATTATTTTTATTAGTGCGATTGTCAGTACTTTTCTCCCTAAGACAAAAATCAACACTTCCTCAAACTCTTCCCCAGCTGTTTATCTTTCAGAAGCAGTACTTCAGTACATCAGTTTAGCAATTTATGAGCATACCTGCATCTGCTCCGGTTGTTCACCACATCAAATTTCTGAAACAAAATCATCTCCTTGTTTCCATTAATTGGTCATTACAACATATTGATCCCAGCAGTCCATCATTTGTTATAATTTTGTCAATAAAAAAAAACAGCCTAGGAGTTGATCTCTGCTAATGGGTCATGACATCCCCTGCATTTGCTGTTATCTAAAACCTTTCTTTGCTATTTTAGAATTGCTTAACAAAGCTGCTTTTTAAATGCTTTGAATGAAATCTTCACATTCAGGATGTTTTACTGGCTGGTTAATGACACCATAATTCTAGCTTGTCACCTCCATCTTCCTAACTGGCACTCAATCTCAAATTTAGAAAATCTTACTGATTTAATTCATAAAAATGCTTATATTCAAAGGGGTCAGAGTTTCAAAATCACACACCCATAAGGGGAGATGAATTTTCACAAGTGTTCACTGAAAGCAAATACAGCACATGTCACTATCAATTAAGCAGATGTTAATTTTTTTCTGAAGATGTACCTTTCCTCCAGGAATATAAATATTTCACTTACATTTTAATATCCAGCAGCTCCCACTGTCTTCATGTTAGAAACAGAGCTCTTTAGAAAACTGCTTAGCTCAGAAATGAAAGCTTAAACAAGCTTCTAGTTTGAAAAAAATATAACAGCATTTTTAGAAATAAATCTTGTGTTAGAAAAGTGACTCCAATGCCCACTTGGGTGTGACAGATGCTAGGAGCAAAACCTCTTCTTCTTCCTTCCACCATAGAGAAACGAACAAATTCAGTGTTGTTTCACTGCAGATTTAACACATAGTATCTTGGTAACACTTGCATTAGCAAGATTCAAACAGAAAGAAGAGCAGAAGCTTCCCTAGTCTCTTGGGAAGCAATCAATCTATTTCAAAAGGGCAACGTGTATATACTGAGCAGGTAAGGAAATAGAATTTCAAGAGGTATTTTCTACTCCTGAAATGGTAATTTTCATTCATAACATTAGTGACCTCAGGAAAGATGCAAAAATTAGAGACTCAGTAAGAAACCTAAACCATTTTTTAACAGCCAAATATAAAAACGGTCTTCAATATAACTGAACAATCATGAGGAATCAGGTAGCTGAAATTAACTGACCTAACAGTGACAGGAGTTAACAGAGAGTCACTACATTATTAACAGGATTTCAGTGACACCTCAATGAGAGCTCTTCATATTAAGATTACATTTTTTTGTTGTTATTTGGGCTGGTCTCTGGAAGAAAAGCCCTAATTCAAACCTACTGCAGAATTTAATCTGTGCTTGAAGTATGTGGTGCACCATGCACAGTGCCATATTCAATTATATTAATTGGTGCTTTGAGTTTTGACACGAGAAAAGTCCACAGCCTACTGATGGTTGGGATTCCATCTCTTCTACAGCTTCTGAAAGGTACACAAATCTCCTGTCTTCTCAAAGCAGACACCTGGCACTATCACTATTTCAAATTTGTTTATCTAAGCTAAGTTCAGAATCAGGAAGGAGGCAGCAGAAACCTGTACAGTTTTGCTTTGGCTTGATATTTTTACCAGTTCTCTTATGCTCTGAGGAAAGACTTCTATCTTGGTTGTCCCCAAAGGATCTCAACATCAGGTCTCTGAAAGAGAATCCATCTGTGTCAATTGCTGCAAGCAAATCTGCCCCTCTTCTGTTGTTGAAGGATACCTTCCCCCTTCTCACCAAATGTGTACAGATGTTGCATCCAGAGTATGCCATTCCAAATGCACTGATAACATATTTGCCAGATTTTCCCAGTACAAGAGATGATGCATAAGGGGCCAATAATTTCTTCTTTGGTTCTCTCCTCCCTGTGCTAGCATGTTTCTCATTTTCACTAGTTACTTCATTTGTCAGAATATTTTAACTGGTTGGATTCATACTCCTTTTTACTCTGAAGCCTGTCAAACACAGGTTTCTCCAGTGCTCCCTGAACATATGAACCAAAAAGCACGTATCATGCTTGTTTCTCTGGCTAAAACCAATGGCATTGACCTATCTCCCCTTTGCTGGAAAGGTCACTTTAATACAGCGTTGGACTTCAACTACCAACCAGCTTTCCTTACCAGTTTTAACAATCACCTGCCTCAGCAAGATACTGTTAATGAAAAGCTGAAAGGATGACTAACAGTATTTTGGGTATCTCCACTTCCTGATAGTGCCTTTGGATAAAACTTGCCCTTAATCCTTCTCTCTAATACAACTGCATATTAGCAGCCTAAAGTTACATAACATATGGTATTTAAATTCTTTTCACATCCTGGATCTGAAACTCCAGTCCACATTAAACAGTCTTTGATGGTTGATATAATCAACTTACATTGAGCAAAACCTTGCATTTTAAGCTTAGAACCTCCAGTATTGTTTGATGTGGCCAAACCAAAGCCCTCCCAATGCCCTTCCGTCCCCTAGCGCTGCCGAGCCATGAAATGCTCACTCTTGCTAATATCTGCTCCTGGCTATAATATGTCAGGCACAGTCACACAGTGACTGTGGTCACCTCACACATACTATGGCTGAACTTGGCAAGGGGGTGTGTGGAAGAGAAACAGGTGTTTTTCCCTGTGTCTGAAGGAGAAGGTAATTCTAGAGAAAGGGAGTTTTAAAGCCCATTCATCCCTTTCAATTTCTAAGTACATCTTGATCGGGTAGACTAAACCTCATGGAACTCTGCTACCAAGGAATTCCGGCTGAGTTTGTGTTTGTTGCTTTTATGCTCTCCTGCAAGACTTTTCCCCCTTGGTAACTCAATGGACATAGTAAGAACTCTCAGATGAGACAACGAACTGAATTAGCTTCTTGCAGTTTAAAAAAAAAAACAAACAGTGTGAATGTTTCAGAACCCTGCCCCACTCTTGACCACAGTAACTCTGTGGACACCTGTATCCAGACAAACAAATGGGATATTCAGGAAAGCACATCACATCTGCACTACCTCCTTCCGGTTTCACTGTGTGAAGCTTTAAACAAATTTGAAGGAACGGACACCTTCCCATTTGGAATATTCATAAGCAAATTTCTTCAGTGAATTTCACATCTGTGCCACTGAAAGGAATTTACTTTTCTTCCAAATTGTCCTAAAGTAAAATGTGAAGAGGCTACTTATTACGGCTGTGCCTTGAATAATGTGTTTTTACATTGTATTAGAAATCTCTCCACAGTGCTATGAGCCTACCTGGTTCTGCAAAACTGAATGATTGCCATATTACTATTACACATTCTAAGTGCACATTAGAAGACAAATTACAAAGAAAAGTGTAACCTCTAAAAAGAGGCAAGTAGGCAGCTTAGTCCTTAAAAAGGCTGGTGAAAGTCATGCAGAACAGCTTCATGATATGACTTAAATCTACAGTATGTTTTAAAATTTAAGTTACCTCATTTAAAGGTATTAACATTTTCAAATGTCTTAATTTTAAGATAGCTTCATTACTCCCTATATATAATTGGTTTATGTCTACAACTTTTTTTTCCTCAGTAATGTTCAGCAGTCATAGGCCTCTCTGCTGAAAACAAAACATATTGGAAAAATATGAAAGAGAAATGCAAATCAAAAGCAATGTGTTTACAGAGAAAACATTACACTGGAAAACAGTAATGTAGAAATATTTACTTTTCTGGACAAATATCACATAGAAATGTCAGCATTACACAAAAACTTCAACTGCTTACATTTACACCTAAATGTGGTTGCAGTGATCAGACACTACATGAGATAGACTAAAAACAAATTTCTCTGTGCTGCTCTGGTCAAGGCATGCTGAAAAAATCCTCACAGCAAGTAAGAATTTATACCAAAAGGAGGAATACTGCTCCCCCCTGCCATTTATCTATTTCTTATAAAGTTTTAATACATACCATACTGCAAAATCTTTTTGTAGAACACTGTAGAACTGCAGTGTACAGTTTGCAGGGGCATCTGAAGTCTTTCATATAAATTAAACCACGTAACTCCACTGACCAGTGGTATAATTGCCACTTGATAAGGGCTAACCAGAAGGAGATACTTAAAATCTCCTGAAGATCATTAAGCACTGTCTATACAGCAGAGCCTCTGCTAACACAGCTATGACAAAAAAACATCACCCCCCCCCCCCAGTCCTCACTACCTCCAGCATGACAAGCAATAGCTTGACAGAGGACAATTTTTAAGGAAAAAAAAAAATTACGCTGGCATTGCTATGCTCCTCCCCCAAACACATGATAAACTGATAAATACTCCCTTCTGCTGGCAGAGCTGCATCCACACCAGTAGCTTAGACTGCTGTATCAGTGACAGACCACAGATTTCTCATTTCCTGTGCCAACAAAACACACAGGTATCCCAGAGACACGTGGCTGCATAGAGCTAGTCTTATGAAAGGACACCTAGAGCAGATGCTTGACAATAAGAAGGAAAACCACTTAGGCATAGCTGCTGCCTCCTCCTCCAACACTGACAGAGGGAAAAACGCCAGACTTATGCCTACCCCTTCCATCTGTAGGAAGTAAATACCTAAAAAAAGAAATTTTAAAAAATCAAACCTTGATGTACCTTCTGTGGCACTTTAGTGGCCTGGTGCTGCTAACTTACTCCAGGGACAGGGAAATAATCGCTCAGCTCTCTTTGATCTCCTGCCTTTTTCTGTCCTCCTGATCTGAAACTCAATGCATCTTAGCCTAAACCTCCATACAGTGTAGTCCATAAGCATTCCATGACTTCTCAATCCTGATCATGACCTGAAGAGTCCCCAAGGCGCAACGCTACTGATAGTAGGAAATAAGATAAATTAATAAGAAAGCTACAGAAACAGGAACTGAGTCCAGAAAAAGTACAATGCTCACTCTGACATCATACCATTACTCTGTCCCCTCCCAAATACATATTACAATAACATGATGTCTTAAGCTATTGCTCAAACACAGTAAGATACTCTTTTTATCTTAAGCACGTGTCATGTCTCTAATAATTTCATTACAGCTTTAGACTTTTCATGTGACAAATACCACACAGGTAGAAAAGCTGTTACCATATAAAGTGTCTTGGAACATTATGACAATAAGATTAGAGTAAGTCAGCAGAAATAAAATACTTGTACAACTAAAATATATTCTACCCATAAGGGAGGAGGGACTGATACACAGGACAGGAATTCAAGTGACAGAGTAACATGAATCCTAAATTTCATGCAAAAATCTTCATCCAAAGCGAACAAAATTTCATGCCTTTTCATGCAAAGCCACCACTTGACTACCTTTTAAAGCAATTTCTCTCACAAACAAAAAATAACTGGTAGTAGCTTCTAATATGATGTTTAGTGCTTTTCAGAAAAGCCCAAAATCTGTCCCAGGACTGGATACCAGAAAGTAAACATAGCCCTTTAGTTACTGGCAAGGTTTTGAGGAAGGAACTGCACAGCTGCCTAGGAAGCTTATTTCAAAAGACAGCAACCACAAAAGGTATCTTAGTAGAAACTACCAATCCCAAGCTCTTCCCCTTAATTTAAGGCACTAGGGAAAACAATATAAACCTATTCAAGGGAAGCTTGGATCTTATCTCACCGTTTAAGTTACAAAATGCATTTGCTTCATAAAGCCTCCTCACAGCATCCCACTGTTAAATCACAACTTTAGAAAAAAAAAAAAAATATTTGCGCTGTTCCTGGACCATAACAATCAGGCTTTCCTTTTAATCTGCTTAACACACTGGGGGAAAGAGCCTCTAATTTCACAGCATCAAGATAAGACAAAGAATTCATATAACACATTAGCACAACATCTATGGTGAAAGCATTTACTCAGAGCTCATTGGAAACAATAGGTTGCTGAAGCAAACCTGTGAGATTTAACTGAGACCCACCACGCACTAAAATACTTTCTATTACATTCCACAGTAAAGACAGGATCACAGAATATTAGTATATGAGCTGCTTAGGGGAAATAAGGCAGTAAATTCCCCTCCCCTCAACAGCCACTGTAGCTTCCCCCACTACTCCAGTCTTTTTCTAAAAAAATTTTTTTTTCAGGCCTCTCTCCAAATCAGTCATCTTTCCTTTGTGCCCTTTCATTACACTTCTTCCTTAAGTGCCACGTCTTTCTTTTACTGTTCATTACCCAAAACTACCCTGCTCCCCCTTTGGCTTCATTTACTTCCTTTCTGGGTTTCTTTTTACATTTTCTATTGCTGCGTTTCCAGAGCTGAGTTTGCTTCCAGTGTGCATTCTGCTGTGTGCAGAGAAAAGCATTGTAACGAAATATTTTCAGTATATTGGCACAAGTCCCCACCTAGGCACTTGTGATCATTTGCTCTCAAATCCCTAAAGACATTCTGCTTTGAACCTCTGCTGTGGAAAAGAAAGGATATGTGGAAGAAATTCAGAAGAGACTTGCCAATTGCAGAGATCTGTGACAAGCCATTTCTACAGTCTTTAAACTGAGCTGAAAACAACAGGAAGGTGAACTGGGGAACGTCAGCCGGCCATTTTCAGCTCATGGCTAGAACAGAGAAGCCCACCACTGGGACTAAGTACAGCCTACTAAATGGAAGCTCATAGCTATCTGTAAACCTAGCTGCTCTGTTGATCCTGGCTTCATCCAGAATCTGTTGTCCTCATCCCCTCTAAGGTGAACATTGTATGCGGAGCATTCTTTGGAGAATTGAAACCAAAGATTTTAGTGACAGAACTCCTTCAGCCTGTTTCTAAGAGATGCAAGCACTGCTGTGGAAAGTTAATGACTAGCTAGAATTTTAGAAGGATTTTGCTTTAAAAAAAAAAATTGTCTTCCCTTGTTCTTTTGCATAGCCTTGGAGATTACACTACTAGTCATACTAAAGCATATCTGGGACACTGCTGACCTAGTATGATAATTTCAGTATTATGGTCAAAAAAATTAACAAGTCCAACTTCTCATGAACTAGAGCCAGGAATCTCTAAAAAGAGGTGAAGTGGTATAGTGTAATTTACCCAGAAAATAAAAAGTGAAGATAATTCAGTTATACAGTCAAACCCTGTTAGAAGCAGCCAAAACAGCATAAACAGATTTTGACAACTAGCCAAAATCTAGAGAGATAAATACCAATAAGCCAGGTCACCTCAACAGTCAGCTTTCTAGGTTTTCTACAGGTAAGTCCCTAAAATTTGTTCTCTATTCACTCCCTCCTTCTTCTCCATCAGGAAACAGAAAAGACTTTTTGATTGTTATAAGTATAGAGCTAGGATTTCAGCAATTATAAAATAAAACTTTCAGTAATCTTAGCAAACACATTCCATATGCAGCGACAGACAAGTGCAACTCAAGTTCCGTACACGAGGAAATTCTTGCTCATCTCCTAACAGCTGTTCTTAAGTAAGGATATAAATTCTTCTCCAGCAACAGAGCCACACTATGATCCTGCATGCAAAATTATAGCAAGGTAACAATACATCTGCAAAAGTAATTATAACTACTCATCCAGCCCTACCTACCCTGAAAACAACAGTCAATTCATCTTTTTTTCCAAAGTCAATTTCATTGGTATTAGAACTTCGTATTTTTCTTAAACAATTTCACAATGCAGTTCTTGATTACTAGCAACTCTCCCTCTGTCTTTACTACACATACACCCCTAGCTCTGTACAGTGAAGTAGTATTACTGACATCAACAGAATCATTCATGACACTTCGTATTAAACACACATAAAATCTACCTGGACTTTAGTAAAGCCTTTGACACTGTTTCCCACAGCACCCTCCCAGAGAAGCTGGAGGCTCATGGCTTGGACAGGTGTACTCTTCACTGCATGAAAAAACTGGCTGGATGGCTAAGCCCAGAGATTTGTGATAATTGCAGCTAAATCCAGTTGGCGGCTGGTCATGAGCGGGGTTCCCCAGGGCTCAGCGTTGGGGCCGGTCTTGTTTAATATCTTTGTCAGTGATCTGGATGAGGGGATCGAGTGCACCCTCAGTAAGTTTGCAAACAACACAAAGCTGGGCAGGAGTGTTGATCTGCTCAAGGATAGGAAAGCTCTACTGAGGGGCCTGGACAGGCTGGATCGATGGGCCAAGGCCAATTGTATCAGTTTTAACAAGGCCAAGTGCTGGGTCCTGCACTTGGGTCACAACAACCCCATGCAACGATACAGGCTTGGGGAAGAGTGGCTGGAAAGCTGCCTGGCAGAAAAGGACCTGTGGGTGTTGGTTGACAGCCCCCTGAATCTTGCAGATTCATGTTGATGAAAATCCAATTACTTCAGCTTTTAAAAGTACACTTGACTTTAGCAAAAAATAATATACCATTACAAACATCAAGAGTGTTGAATGATAATGAAATCTGGGCTGCATTAGACGAGTGTGGCTAGCAAGTCAAGGGAGGTTATCCTCCTCCTCTACTCTGCTCTAGTGAGGCCACATCTGGAGTGCTGCCTGCAGTTCTGGGGTCCCCAGCCCAATAAAGACAGGGAACTGCTGGAGAGAGTCCAGCAGAGAGCTACAGATATGATCAGGGGATTGGAGCATCTCCCTTATGAGGAAAGGCTGAGAGACTTGGGTTTGTTCAGCCTGGAGAAGAGTGAGGGGGGATCTTATCAATACTTATAAATATCTGAAGGGCAGGTGTCAAGAGGATGGGGCCAGACTCTTTTCAGTGGTGCCCAATGACAGGACAAGGGGCAATGGGCACAAACTGGAACACAGAAAGTTCCACCTCAATATGAGGAAAAACTTCTTTATTGTGAGAGTGATGGAGCAGTGGAACAGGCTGCCCAGGGAGGTTGTAGGGTCTCCTTCCCTGAAGACTTTCAAACCCTGCCTGGGCATGGTCCTGTGCACCCTGCTGTGGGTGTACCAGCTCAAGCAGTGCAGTTGGACGAGGTGATCTCCAGAGGTCCGTTCCAATCCCTACCATTCTGTGATTCTGTGACTTCGCAGTTTGTTTTTTAAAGACTCTCAAAGTGTAAAAACTGGCTGGCCACTGACTGGTTGGCAAAAATGCTTAGAGACTGAAAGTACATGTTCCTTCATCTATTATGCTTCCAAGCATCAACCCTGGAAATAGTTGCTTTTGTGCTTTTGCTAATAGACTTACTTGTACGTGTATTATCTCAGAAACACTATGAGTCAATGTCAGATGTTAATAGTTCGGGGTGTATTTCATTAGAATTTTTAAAAGGCCTCTCTGTAACAACCCAGGCAGTAAAGGACCCTTCCTAACTTCTATAATGACAAGACAAACAACTAACAAAACTTCTCTTGAAGATTACACAAATCAAGTATGATGCAGAGAGAGAAGGGGTTTTTGATATGCTCTAGTTTCCTTTGAGATTGATTTAATTTTATTCTATTTTTTAACGTACACAGGATTTAGACAATGCTTTATCCTGGCAGTTTTTGACTTCAAGTATTAACAAAAGCTGTATTTTAGCCCATCTTATCAAATCACAAGACTTCTTTCAAAGGAATAGTTTGAACCTTACCTTTCTGCCCTTAGTTAACAGATGTAATGCAGCACAGCCCTGTAACTGATTTACATTTGGTACAGACTTTGGCAAAGCCATCTATCTCTCAGTTCATAAAAAGACATTTTTTTCCCACCTCTACCTTTGAAGAGAAACTATGAGGGGGAATCCTTCTTTAAAGTATTGTCACACTTCCATGACAGGAGGAAAATAAAACCTATAATCTTTATTTCACATGCCTTGGTCTTGGTTTTATCTTTGACTGTATCTAACAGACCTCGTTTCAGTACCAAAACAGTCAAGTCAAGCTCCACTAATATGTAATTTAAGTCTTCTCCATGGTGTCTACAGTTTTGCATACATATGTATTTCGGAAGTGTATGGCATACATTTCTGCATAACTATGGAAAGAAATTCCTTTCTCATATGTGAGGAGTTGGCAATGCTATGGGATGCATACTTGATAGCACTTATGCCAAACGGTCTACGTCTGGGTTCTTTGTTTGGGTTTGTTTGGGGGTTTTTTAATATTCTTTCAGCCGTATTTTCAAAGCCAGCTGCAGCCTTCTTGGCCATATATTCAACATTCATCACACAAATCACCTCTTTGGATGAGGTCACCCTTTTAAAGGTTTTTTATGCAAGTAAAAAAGGGGGTGGGGGCTCTGTGTTAAGCTCCCTTCTAGGAGTCCAAGAGTTTTCATTTCTAGTGCTGCTGTATATTAAACACTTTAAATCCATTTGAGCAGTTGAAGAACTAAAGCACACAGACATATTGTCAATTAATGCTGTAAATATCCCACAGTCTGTACAAAATGGAACATTTAAAAAGAACAGCAGCACCACAGTTTTTCACTCCGTGATCACTACACCTGCCTCATTAATCTCATGTACCCATGTGAGGTAAATACATAGTACAACTATAAACTAAAAATCAATAAAACCTTTAAAAAGGTTTAATTTGATTCTACAAGGGAGGTTATAATAATCCAACTCCGCTTTCTCACATTCTGCAAGCAATTTCTCTCAGCTCAGTTTCAACTGCTAACTTTGTTCTCCGTCCCGCTATCTATCATGCTGTTATAATGCCAGCTCAAATACTGTTTGTAACAGCACAGCAATTTCTCAGAAGTAGCCAGCTTCATAGTGTGTTCCTTTAGAAGTCCATAGAAATTATTAAATTACAAATGAAAGACTCTGCAGTTGGTCATGATTACTGAAACATTTATGTACATTCAGTTGATCATGAATTTTAACTTTTGTTCCTTTACAGATCTTCTGTTTATATTCTGTTTTGCTAGATTACATGGGAAGTGAAATTGAAGACAACTGGAAAAGAGCTATGTTTTCCCCATACTCCCCAATACCCTCAAAATAAAAGACTGGGACACCCACCTCCCCCATCCCCTTCTGGCTTAGTGTCAACAGATTCCCTACAACCATTTTTAAAACCTCTGTTAATATGAGTACTTTTCACATACAGCAGTCCAACTCACTATTTAAAGAATGCAATTGCACAGGAATCTGCTTTAAAAAGCAAGACCTGCAACATCCCAGTGTCCCCCCCAGTCTGCAAAATTTCACATAACAGCATGGGACAAAGCAATTAATACATCTAGAAATACCTGAGGAAAACATTGATCATTCAGCAACTGGTGATCACAATGGGGTAAGCAGCAGGATCTTTGATTATCTCACTGCTGGGGGTATTGTTTTCAGGAAGGTATTTCTAACCAATTTCTTGATCATACACTGCCACTGAAAATATCTAGTAATTTTCTACAGGAATAGAGCTGTTTGACCCAATTCCAATGCAGATAATTATATTATCTGTACCTAAAAATCCCTCTGAGTGTTTCAATCAGGTATGGTATTCTTTGCTTTCTGTTCTGATCTGCTTAGCATGGCTGAGCACCATTAAACAGCTGTCAGATTCCACACAAGAAGTGGCTGGATTTCAGTAATAAGCAAAATGGTTCCCAATAGTGTTTAAAACACCTGGGGATCCTTCCAAATGAACAGTGCAATGAGGCTAAACTATAAGATTAAACTGCTGTAAAATAAACCCCACAATTTCTTCATAAAAGTACACACCCTAATACATTAAGTCTCTGAAGAGCTCAGTTGTTGCTGACAATGAATCATACCTAGATGAAACTTCATATAAGAGTATGAAGAATAATTCACAACCTTTACATTCAAGAAATTATACAATTAACTCCTCGTGACATACAGCCCAAGCTATTCTCGTGTTTCTATCAGCACAGACCATCTACAACCAATATGCTAAACCATGAGTCAGAGAACAGAGCTCAGTATGTTAGTTCAGCTATCACAAAATACAAAAACAGCATCTTCTTCATTTTCAGTCCAAGGCAATTTTATAATCAACATTTAAAGAAGTAAGCAAACTAACTGATCATGAAAGCAGTTAGTTAGAAGCAAGAAGAGGCTTTCTAATCATCAGAACAGCAAAGCTGTAGAAGTGCCACCTATCAGAACACCAGGGCCAAAAAAGCTAACAACCCTTAAAATTAAGTTTGATCTGCTTCTCACACAAATTGTGTAACACTGATCTAGTGACAGTAGAGGATTTAGACTCTGCTCTGCAGGGCCCTCCTCTACATATCTATAAGAATCTGTGCAGGTAAGGAGGCAAGGATTGTCTGCCAGCTGTGGATATATATAATCTTAAAGCTAACAGCTCTGTAAAATACATTTCCAGAAGTGACTATCAAGGCTACAAAGACTGTCTCAGCAATAGATGAAACACAAGATACTTGAAAAAGGAATGAGAGTAAGAGAAAACAAGACAGCAGAACTCTGCATATGGTGTGTGGAAGCTTCCATGCATCCAAGTTTCTCAAACACCTTACGTATAGGAACTCCCTCTTCTATAAAACCCACAGAAATTCGGAAAACTACAGAACCTCCCTGGAGAGGTCAGGTCGAGGTGTAAGTGTACTGTGATAGATAAATAAAAAATTCAGCTCCACTTGAGAAGCAGCCACTGCTTCTCTCCCACAATATCCTGCCCCAAGGCACTGAGATGACAGGAAGTCTTTGACAGTACAGGTGCCTATAACTAAAAGGTCTAGGATGGACAGACAGCTGAGGAGGTGACAATTGCCTCCTAGTACAGAAATGGAAGGCCCTAAGTCAAGTGTATTGTTCCATTTTGACAGCTCCCTGTAAACTATCTGGGCCCAGCATTCCCCTTTCCCTTCCCCTGCCTTACACAACTGCAAGACACCAGTTACTGCTGCCTCCAACTACAGCCCTTTTGCTTCATGTTTAGAAGCAAGGAAGCAGAGAGTCTTTAAACAATCCTTAAGCTACACAGCATCCAGACTTCTCAGTATGTCTAGATATACCCCCAATTTTCATTTTTATTTTTTTATTTATACCTGTTCCTATAACTGTGTGCCACTGAAAACAGTCTTAAAAATGTTTCAGCAGAGAATGGATCACCTGTTCACTAATTAATGTCACAGGTGATAGGGATATTGCAGTAATTTAAAACTAGGTAAGGTTTTTCCCCTCTCTTTTTCATTGGGATAGCTCTTGGATTAAATCCACTGAGATCGAGTCATTCCAGATTTTCCTCAGCACACATTTTTATAACTTTGAAAACAAATACTAGAAGAAGAAAAAATAAAATAAAAAAAAAGACAACCTCCTCAAGCCAAAATTGCCCTTCCCATTCAAACGCAGAACTATACCCAAAACTGAAATTGTCACACAGCCCATTAATCTCAATTACAAAACATGTTCTTTATTCAGTAAAATTACAGCATTTGGTTGAATGGTAACAGTATTTACATACTGGTTTATGAGCTCCTGAGATGTTTCTCAAGCAAATAAAATAAGAGACTAGGTTACAGTTTATTGAAATAGAACTGCGTTGTACCTAAGAGAACAACATACTGCTGCTATTATTGCTCCTATGCTACAAACATTTAAAACTATGTTGTCCTTCAAAGGATTCATAGCACTTTTCATTTACCAAAATAGGACTAAATCAGTGGTGCACGCAGAATAGCCCCCAGTGATGACAAAGGCAACCCAAAGAATCTACAGAAAACATACAAATTTATAAAATTCAGAGTACTCCTGAAAACAATACATGAAATTTTGTGCTGCAGCTATGCTCCATGGAATAGTCTGAATCCAAAAATGGAGAAACTCTAGCAATACAGTCTTTTTAAAGAAAAGACTACCACAAACCTACTGATGTCATCATTAATGATGTCACAACCCTACTCGTGGAGCATCACCCAAATTAAAACAAAACACAAAAAGCAAGTCCCCTCCTCCCCCCAACCTATCAGTAGAGAAAGGATCAGGTTGAACAGATGACATGATAATAAATTCCAAAGGCTTCTGGAAAACAGCAAATACTCTCAGTGCCTCAAAAGTGATAAAACGTGAACAAGTACCTGCATAGCTGCAGCTTTCTATTATTAAACATGAAGCATCATAAAAATATTTATACATAGCATCTTCCAATGATGTAAGAGCTGCTTTTAATTTCTTTTTCTGCAAGACATTCTCTGTTGATTGACTTACCACTGAGACCAAGAGCTCAGTTCCAAAAAACCAGAGCATTGTTTATTAGATTAAAAAGCTTTTTATATACTTCTTATTTTTAATGAGACAATAGTTGTCTACTAAAATATAGTTTATTCAATCACAACTAATAGAACATTATGCCTTAGACTGCAGCATGGGGAGAACTCTGTGGATGTCAAAGCCTGCAAAGAGAAATGACTGGCACTTAGCAGTCTCAGTCCAGGGCCAGAGCTCGTGAGTGAAGCATTCCTCCTACTAACCACGGCAAACCACAAACTCCTGTCGCAGAACACATGCTGACCGAAATTCAACCTGCTGGACAGTGACTGCTCTTAGGAAAATCTTAACAATTAGTGTCAGCAGTAAAAATATCCTTTTATCCATTTCCTGCTTTTGTCTATGTATGGTGTCAATTTTCTAAGGATCAATTTTTATATCAGACTGCAGGTAATTTTCTGAAACATGCAGGTATGCATGCATGCTCCTATACACTAAATATATCAGGTAACGATTCTCCATTTGAAGGGTGCTTTTGGTCACTCCTGCATTTATGTTTTCAGTGAAGCGTTCTACATAGCAATACAAACAGCATAACCTTAGCAAAATAAAAAATCAAGTTATGTAAGGATCTGGCACTCCGAATATGTCTGTGTATCAAGGAACAGGGTATTTTGAAATGCTAGCATTGTAATAACTGAAGCTTCACTTAAGAATTTATTCCACAACAAACTTTCCCCACTTCTTTATCAACAATCTTATTTTCTTCATTCCCTAGGTAAACTGGTTATTATAAACTCCGAAATATCAAAGTGGTTCTACAGCAGGTGCAGCTATGAAAATAAATTTATGAAAAAATATTTCTAGTGGTTTAGAAGGTTTGCTAAATCAAACAACAAGGATTTTTACACTTAGAGAGGTGTGTGCATGTGTATGTATATCTAAGTATCTGTATATTTTTATCACTACTCCATACAGATTGCACAAGAGCGCAGACCTGCTAGCTTACAACATGTTGCAGAATCATGACCCAAACAGGTAAATTCTTTAACTCAGTACACAGCTGAACATATAAGTTTATAAGGTAGCTGTTCTAAAAATAATTCCACCTATACTGGTCACACATTAAGGTCACATGGTTGCCATAAGAATAAAGGACCATACTAAAAAAAAGGCAAGAAATAAAATACTATTTCAATAGCTTAAAACAAACAAACAAACAAAAAACCCACCACATAAAAAACCAACCCCAGAGCTACAAGTCTATAGAGACACCCAACACTTAACCCATCAGTCCTGATTTCAAGGAGACCAAACTGTTAATACTGTCATGTTTTCCTGCATGGTTCTGCATCTTCAGGATTGAACTATTAGAAAGGCATAATCAGCCTGTGTGTAGTGTGTAGGTCAACTTAATTCCAATACACTAATTTGTGCAACATTAGCACCGAATGCCAGCTCCAATTCTCTTACTGTTTGCACTCTAGGAGTAGGCTTGTATTTTCTGCCAACTCCATTACATCATCCGAAAAACCTCAAACATTTCTTCCCCCCCCCCCCCCCCCAAATCCCTTCCACTCTCCTTTTCCTGTTCCCTCCCCAAGCCCGTTACCGCCGTAAGCTTTATTTCACTTTAAATCCCGCAAAGCCCCCGCTCCCGGGAGCCCTCGCTATTGTGCAGCACACGGATGCCTCCCTCCATCGCTGACCTTCGCTTCTTCATTCAGCCGGTTACATAACCCGGTGCCTGCCTGCCTGCAGCAAGCGTGAGCCCCGGCGGGTGTCAGCCTACGTCCGCCCCTGCCTGACCCCCCTCCCCTCTTTAATCCCGGGGAGGAGGGACATATGGGTCACCAGGTTAGCAGTACCAAAGCCTAAACAATTCGGGACCGCAAAGAAAACATCCTAGCTGCTGGAACCGCCTGGTTCTTCCCAGGTCCCGTCCCCGTCCCCCCCCTTTCCGCATCGACACAGAAGCGACAGCCGAGCGTTACATAATTGATGGGATCCCAAAGTTCCCCCCTCCCCGAGCCCGCCGGGTCCCCGCTCCCCGGCAGCGCCATCTGCCCGCGCTGCCGGAGCCCTTGGCCGGGGGAGCCGGGGCGGGGAGGTTGTATAACACCCACCAACTACGACCGCTCCGCAAACATCCAGAGAACTCCCGACAAATTAAGGACATTTTTCTCCAGTGTTTCTGATTAACCTCGTTACATAAGGCGCTTGCATTCCAAATGCACTCTCGCAAGCTCTAAATATACCCCGCGCGGCCAAAAGCTCCCTGCACACACGCCCGTGGCCACCCGGCCTCCTCCGGCCGAGCCCGCTCCTCCTCGCCTCGGCACCCGCCTAACTGCGCGCTCCCTCCTCGCAAATCGCCTCTAATTAAATGTTTCGGCGTGCCATCTCGATGGCTTTTACTGTACGCGGATTCCCTGAGTGGGAAGCTGCCTGGGAACGGGGGGTGTGGCCAAAAGAGGAAAAAAATACTGTAAAACACAAGCCAACACATGATCAGCCATATTCCAACCTACAACCAAAAAACCCTCCGTCCGAGGAGAGACGGGCTCCCTACGGCCGCCGGCGGCCGGCCATCGCCGCGCCGGCCCCGGCGGGGGCTGCCGCTCCCGCCGGGCACACACTTTTCTCCGCCTGCCGTCTCTTTCAACAGCCGTGTGTATTATTACATAGCGTTATTTAATTAATTTTTACCCATCACCGAGTGATTTTTACCGAGCGAAGCCTCTCTAGCGCGCTCTCCACTCTCGTAGGAGCAACGCTTCATAAATTATTTACAAGTCATTAAAGCGGCAGCCTTCCCCCTCTCGCACGTCTCGGCAAACTCCGGCGATGTTTGAAGCCGGCGCCCCTCGCCATGCCCACGGCGGGAGCGGGAGCGCCCGGCCCGCTCCACTCCGCTCGGCTCCGCTCCCCCGGCAGCCAAACTCCTCAGCACCTTCGGAGCTAACCCGCACGACTGAAAGACGCAATAATCTAAGGCAGGAGCGGGCTAGGCAGTCAGCGACTGAAAAGCCGGGCTCGGTTGTTTGCTTGCAGCGCTTTATTTGGGCGGGGGGGGGGGGGGGGGGGGGGGGGGGGGGGGGGCGAAGGAGAGTCCACGGAGGCAGAGAGACCCTCTGCGAAGTTGTGCACGTCCAAGAAACAACAGCAGCTACGAGATCCTCCACTCCGCAAGGAAATAATTTTTAAGATACACTTAAATGAATTAAGGGAAAACAGCGCGCAAGAGAGTGAATAAGTCACCCGCAAACCACAAATCTCCTGTTTAATCACAGATCCCCCATTCAAAACAAGCCACAGCACACCAGTTGAGAAACTGTCAAAAGGAGACAGACGAGGGGGAGAAAAGGGTGGGGGGAAGGAAGGACACTGCAGCTTTAAAAGTTTGTTCCCTTGAATCCCAATACTCCTGCTGTTGCTTTATATATTTATAAAATTATGTAATTTCAGAGGCACGGTACCCATCCGGATACCACGGGGAGTAAACGAGAGAGACAGGAGAGCACCAAACACCGCTCAATATTTTCATCGCATTTGTCCCTCCTCCTGCAGCAATTAAAAGAAGCTATAAAAGTTTGCAAGGTTTTGCAGGGGGTAGAAGCGTAGCTTGTTTGCGTACGCGTCTTCAACAAGCACGAGCAATAAAACAGAGGATTAAATCGCTGCATTTCCCCTTCTGCCTTACCCCCCTCTTCCTATTCCCACCCACCCCCCGATCCCACTCCCCCGACCCCCTCCCCCTTCCCCAAGTCTCCCTACCTCTGCTGCTGCTGCTGCTGGAGTAGCTCTGCCTGCGGACGGGAGCCGGCACATCGCTTTTCCGGGCAGGCTCCAGGTTCACCGGGGTGTCCCTGGCGCCGGCGGCCGCCTCGGAGACGCTGCTACCCGGCTCACTGGCTGCTGGATCGGGGGCTGCCGGAGCGGACTCCATGTTTTTCCCAATGTAGATCGCTTGGAGATGGCGAGCTCCTACACTCCCTCTATCTTCTGTTTCCAGCGCAACTCTATGGTAGGAAAGCAGAAGGGAGAGAGCGAGCGCGATCCAGATGGGATGTGAGCTTGCCTGGCTGTGACCACAAGCAGCGCTAGCGAGAGCTGCACACCCCCCCGCCCCCGCACCCCCCGCGCTCCGCCGCCAGCCGCGCACCCCGCGCCCGCCATCGCCGCCCTCCGGGGTGGCCCCGGACCCTGCCACGGCCACCGACTCCGGCCCCGGCCGCCCGCCGGGGCGGGGGCGGCCTGCGAGGCGCCTCACGGCCGCGGCAAGAAGGGGTGGCGGCGCCGCTGCGGGCCCCCAGCGGGGCCGGGGGAAGAGAAGGTGCTGCTGTGGGCCGCGGCGGGCGGGACCGCCATCCGGCTGGGACCCACGACCCGATGCGCCCAGCGGGGTCAGCGGGCCCGCCCGGAGAATCCCAGCTCTAGCCCCAGTACTGGTGGGATGAGCTTCTAGGCAGGTCTGTCTTTTCCCCCATGACTGTTCCAGCCGAAGCTGCATCAGAAGATGCCAGCTCTGTTAAGCATCTCAAGACCCACACATTTAGCAACTGTGCAGCCAGAGAAGGCAACTTTTCAGACAATACCTCTCTTCTGATAAAGCACGCTTTGACATAGGACAAAACATGACGACTAGCAAGGTGCCAGAAAACCTCTGGACCTGGCCTGACTTCTGCAAGCACTCTCATGCAGTTCATAGTCTCACTAATGGTCAACTCCTTGTCTATTACCTGATTTCAAAATAAAGTAACAGCTGCCAAGAACCGCATGCTGAAGAACACATCCCTCTTGTGTAACAGAGGCCATGTTACATGCAGCCCTCCTGCCTCCTGCACAGAAGGTGCTAAATCTGTCTGCCTTGACTCTTCTGACTGGTAGCATGGCCTGAGTAAACCATAGTATTAGCACTAATAGCAGTACAAGCTTTTTCCCAAATAGCACCGGGTCACATGCAAGCAGCTGATATGCTACCTTCTGCCGACCCAGACCCTTGCTATGGCTTTCAATGCTGCTGGTGCCAGTACCTGATGAAACTCATCAGTAAACCCCGGACAAATCCACATTCTGCAGTCTAATCACCGTTATTGCACTCCTCTGTCACAAATGGTGGCTGCTCACAAACAGTTGTGAAATGTACCGTGAGTCCTGTTTGCCTCAGGAGCTTGTCCACAAATTGGATTACATCTTGCACTGCTAACAGTGGAAGGGTAGGGTCTTGGGTCTGTCAGTTTGGAGGTCCTGAAGTTCCAATTACCCGTGTCTTGAAAAACAAACACAGTAGTTCTGATTATCTGTTGGCTGCCTACATCTGAGAGGGATGGGCAGAGATTGCAGGAGATAGAGTAGTACTAAGAATGACTCTGCATTTATTTAAAAAGTGGGAATAGATTTGAGGTCAGAGCTGGACATGCAGACCTTGCCCACTGAGTAAGCCAGCAGTTGTTCTTGACGGTTAAGCATTCAGTTACAGCAGGCCTGGAAGCCCTGGGGTATGGACACAAAAGGCTACAATGTTTTTCACCAGTGACAAGTGAAATCATCTCAAGCCTTACGGAAGCTGTTCCTAGACAGCAGACTTGGAGGGGGAGTGAATGAAAATGGGAGAGGGAGGCTGGAGTACAGTTTGCTCCCAGTGCCTTGTCTTGAGGCTGTGGGGAGTGTCCCATCGTTACACTCTAAGACATGCTGGCACTGACAGGTTCACAGTCTTTTGCCATCATCTGGCCAGAATCTGCAGAGGGCAGTGAGGTGGTCCTTCTCAGATGCAAGTTTGGTGGATTAGAGCTGCAATTTCCTGCAAACTCTCTCCCTTTACTTTTCACTAATTGGCAGCCTCCAAATAGAAGCAAGAATTATGTGAGCTGTGGAGACTGAACTGCCTGTTATCCTGAGAGAAAGCTTATCCCTCCCTCTTCAGATCAGGGTTTAAGCAGGCTGACCAGGCAGTGTATTGGGAAACTTGCCCAGCTAATAAGAAAAGGACTTCATTCTTCAAAGCTGCCAGACCACTGCCTTTCACCAGCACTGGGAACAATCGGACCACTTGCCACAGTAAGGATTATTTACGTGAGTGTTTTGCAGGACTGTTTTTAGTATTGCAGATTCTTCACATTATCAGAGAGTGTGGGATGCTTTTTTCTCCTATTTGTTAAAGGCTGCTGAGATTTAGTACACCTACCTTAGCTATACAGTTATCATTTAGCATATCTTTCCCCCCATTTTCTAAAACTAAACAATTTTTCAATTTACTTAGAAAGAAAAAGAGAGGGAAACACTGAAGGCTACAATAGGACAACATCCAGTAGAGCTTTGTTTTTCAAAAGAAATTATGCAGGGGGGAGGTTACAAAGGAGTAAACCCAAGTGCCTAGAACATCTGATTAAATGGAGAAGAAAAATTAATTTATGTTGTTTAACAACATCTCTCTCACAAGTCGCTAGCAATGAGAACTATCTAAAGCACGACAGACTTGTAGCATGTTTGTAGAGGCAACAGGCTATAAGAGGTTTTTTGTAGCACCTACACAAGCAAAGAGACAACGCTGCTTTGCTCTTTTGCAAAAAGAGAGGGTGCCCAAAAAACCTGAAAGCACCATGAGAAAAAGAATAGGGTGGCAGCTCACTTGAGCTTTATATAATGGAGGAAAACCATTATGACTTTTGTCAAGTTCCCTCTCTACAAAGCTACTCTGCTGAGACATTTCCTGGGCACAGAAAAGGTCTTCCTCTTTCTCTTGTCCTTTATTTCTAGCTTCCAACCCATACCTCATTAACTTTTGATAACTAAACTTGTTTAAACAAGTTTTAAGATCATACAGACACTTTTTCAGAGTACCGACACAGCAACAAAGTGGCATAAAAGCTATAATGTGCACATGCTCTCATGCAGGACAGGCACAAAGTACACACACACACACGAAAATCATAGTTCACAAGAGAATAGTATAACATTTTGCCATAGTGTTCATGGTCTGTTAATATGCAAGCATGTTTTGAATATGAGATAGTCAATAATGGTCATCTACGTACACAACTAATACAGCTGTTGAACTAACCCACTTTAAGAAGAATGGCAAAGTACATTCCCAACCCAGGAAGTATATAACAGCCCGCATTCCCTTCTGTGGATCTGGGCTACAGTGACCTCTGGCCACACTATGCATGTGTCAAGGGGGACTGTCAAACCTTCTGAGGAAGCTTTGTTAGCTCCAATCTGGAAGTGGTAGAGAAAGTATTGCTGCAGAGCTGAATAATCACAAGGGCAAAGCTCAGATAATATCACACAAAAAGAACTAGCGAGATATTTTGGTGCTCGTTGCATTTCCTGTCTTAGGTGTCTGCCGTGACATTCCCCCAGACTTTTCCAGTTACAGCTCCTCCTCCTGTACAACAAGTTGCCAGGGCTAAAGTACGTTTGCTTCCATTGGACACATTCCCTTGTCTGTGGTTTTGACGTCTTTGCAGGAAAAGAAAAATCAAAAGGTTAATCAACAGGTTGAGGACATTCAGAAGAGCAAATTTCAGAGTCATCGAAGTAGTAGGACATCCACTAGGTGTTCAGTGGAGTCAGCTAGTACAATTCCAATGTACTCATGCTTATAGACCAATCTTGAAAGAAGAATTTAAATCATATGTGTCTATTCTTTGTAACCATATTCTGTGGCATATCTTTTAATGGTTTACAAAACTTTAGTTAATTAAATTTTACAGTAGGACAAGAAACTGCTTCCATTTGAAACACATACAGCCTATACTACCTGAAAACAACTTCCTTGAAGTTATGCACCCCATTAAGCTTCAGCAAAACCAGGCAGACTAGTAAACTACATGTATAGGACCTGAAATAATTACTAAAGCTTAATATTTGGCAGTAATTAAATTAAATACTACTTTAACAGCATTCTGTCATATTCTAGATTAAAACAAAATAGGAAATAATAGGAAAGAAATAAGACAACTGTGCTGGCGACACTGTGACTGGATGCAGTTTCAGTGGGCCCTTTCCCACAGCCTTTATTTCTAAGCAAAGTAGAAAGCTCATCAAACAATTCATCTGGAATTTACACTCACAGATATAATTTTGTTTGTTTTAAATACTCAGGAGCATTCGTTAACTAGCTAGCACAGCACAGATTCAGTAGAATCTCCTTCTTGCTACAAACTCAGTGTAAACTATGAACTGCTTTTCATTGTTTGTTAAGCCTCTATTTCCATTTTCCTCTGCCACCATTTAGATTAATTCCTTACTTGATTTTCTATTTCTGAAAGCAACTGAGGTGGAGAAGCATACAACATATGAAGTAATGAACCCTTTGTGCTTATCTATACAGTACTATGTCCACAATCAGCATCCCCTGATATAAAGAGGAAGCAGCAATAGCACAGTTCTTAAGTTCTTAAGAGTTCAATACTTTTTGTGAATGAATTGAGACAAAAGGCCCAGAGATATCTGTCTTTCTCAGCATGCTGTCTTTGCTGCTGTTTTCTTGCAGATGGTTAAAAAGTATTACTGAATATTTTCCTTTAGCAAGATGAACACCTTTCTTGCATTCCATACACTTGCACACAACCTCTTCCTCCCACAAAGGTAAGCTAATTGAATTAGAGGAGCAATTCAGCCTGCCTGTATTCTCTGGAGGGTTGAAAGGAAACGGGAGAGAAAAATCTGATCCAAAGATATATTTTTCATCTCAAGAAAATGGAAGCTTTTCTAGAAAAGATCAGTAAATGAGACACCATTTCTGAAATCTTGGATCGCTCCCGATCCAAAGTGGGGGTGGTTGTTTTTTAATTAACTCTTGCTTCAAAACCTTCTTCTTAATTAGATTTTTACTCAATAGCTCTTCCCTCAAATAACACATTTTTTATAGAATTCATCCTTTATATCAGACTAATAACTCATAATTTTGTGCAAAAAAATGTGTTTCTCTAGAAGTAGGTTAAAAGCAGGTTAAAGCAAGGAGAAAAAAATAGCTTCTCCTTAAGTAAAAAATGTTACTATTGTCTAGATGATCGTTGTGCATATGCCTTCATATATCTCTGTCATTCTCCTGGTGGATTCCATCAGTAACCCCTTTCAAAATACCTCACCTGAAAGAACCATTCTAAGTTATTAGGCTCACTGCCAAGATCCTAATATATTAGAGAGTTCAAATGCATTTGCAAGCCAACTTTCATTCAAAATCATTAAGGAAGTTTGCACTAGCCAAGCAAAAGCATATCAGACCAAGTTCTTAGTTCTAAATCATCCTGAATAGAAAAGCTACAAGTTACCTTGTATTACTTTGCATTAACATGTAATTAATAAGATACTTTCTAGAAGCTGTCTAATGCACACTTAGGAGGGCATACTTAAGCCAAAACACAAAGTTGCATATTTGCAGGAATCTAAACCATGGCTAAGTAATATTCTTCGTAATTAACTTTTCCTAAGTATCTGGAAAGAAAGATGACAAAAACATACCTGCATATCTGAGGTCTGCAAACAGCATACCCACGCTGACACTTAACTCATGCAAACCTATTCCACCACGGCCACGCTTTCCTTTTAACATTCATGATGCTAAATAGTACTGTACTTCACCTCACCATTAACTCACAACATTTTGCAGCATAGCACCTTCAGAAAGCCGGGGAAGTTATCTGCCTTTTCCCACTCCATCACAACCCACCCATCTAAGAAAATGTTCTGAACAGGTGTTGGGAAGCTTTCCTGGTATCCCATTACAACGGTCAGGAACCATGCCTGTACACCTTCTGATTTGCCTCCTTTTTCTCCAGGTCACAGAACTTTGTCACAGAACTTTATCTTCCAGCTAGCTTAGAAATACAAAATTGCCTTCATTGAACACGTATCAAAAAATTACACTAACACAGTTTATTCAAGCAGCCCATATACACAGCAGAGACATTACAGCATTAGATGACCATTAAAACTGAGTTATGCCAGAAAGGCAGAAGTGAAAGTTACCATTTAATTTAAAATAATTATTCAGGTTTTACATAATTTGAAGCTTCATTTGATTTATTTAATCACTGTATCAAGTAAAATATTTTTATTTCAAGGAAAAATGGAAAACCTTCTACTGCTTGCAAAGGTTAACTAGCATGCCCAGCAGTACAGAAAACATATTCTCACATCTAGTTTAACTCTTTGAGAGCTTAACATTCCACAATAGAACACAACAGCCTCTGTCTTTTATAACAGTAAGTCCAAAATTTTGTATATTTTATGCAGACTAGAAGGATGAATATGAAGCTTCAAGTATTATGCTGAAAAAAGAATCCTTGGAAGAGGAATTTCATAGTTAATATATTCCAATGTGTTAATGGAACATTTTTCCCTGTTTTGGAGATGAGAGAGAAGAGGGCAGAACTACTAAACTTTCACAACTGACAGTTCTAATAGTGTAAAAGAAAATTTGGTTGTTGTTAAAGCTGACTTTGTGTTCTATAAAGCACCAAAATCCAAAAGAAGCTTTCCAATTTTTTTCCTGTTTTCTCCTGTGATGAAAAATAAGATGGGAAAAGTACCTTCTAATCAAATAAAATATCGAATTAGAACTGAAATTAAAAGATACATTTTGCACCTTGATTTTTTAACTTGTTAAAAGTGAAGTCAGATATGCTTCAAAGTCAAATTATATCTTCCTTTTTAAAATACAAACTTTTGAACATGTTTAAAAAGGAACATCAAAGTCTTGCATATTTTCCAATTTTTTCTTCAATTCACAAAAAAACTCAATCACAAAATAGAGTTCATCAAATTGACCCAACTATGGATTTTTCTAGCCAAAAAAAGCCACTCCATTTGGATATAGTAAAGCTACTGATAGCTCTTTGGTAGCCTTTGTACAATCAACATGGTGATTCTTACACAATTTCAACTACGGAAGTACACATGTAATGTAAAGTAGGCTACTCAGTAACAGCATCAAGAGAGTCTCTTGGTAGGTCTTAAACTAGGAGACTCAACTATCCTCAAAGCCATTTACATATCAACATGAAAAATTTAGGTCTTACTCTAACATTAAAAATGGCTTTCATACTCAGGTTTGTGACTAACACAAGCATCATAAGGCCTATGGCTGTGTTAGGCCATAAGTAGAGTACCAAGACAAGGAGTCAGAGCACTGCCAAACTGTTTTCACATGTCATTTTGGCTGGGCTGAACATCCTTCTTGTTCCATGGCTGTAGATGCACTCCCCTCAGGATGAAGGAATCTCAACGACTAACAGCTGCTTGCGGCAAGGCCCATAAACACATTACAAAAAAAAAAAAAAAGGAACTTCTGTCTCTCAAACCACCAAGACAAGCTAGCCAATCTACAAACCACAAAATAACAAGCCTATTACAGAGTAATTTTCAAAACTTTTATCAATTAAAAGTCAAAGATAATGCTGGAGGGAAGAAATGCACATTGACGCACTCAGTCCCTCTCTGTAAAGTCAAGGAAGAAAAAAAAATAGGGATCCAATCCAAATAAAAATTATTTCAAGGGTGGATTTTTTGATATTGTTTATTTGCAACCATTTTAAATGTAAATAAATTGTAAGTGTTGTTAGCCAAATAGCTACTACCTTCAACTCTTGTGCCAGAGGTTTTTATTTACATCTTGAATTATGCAAATTATATATCATAACATCAGATTTTTTCCTTCTCATTCAAAGAACAGAGAAAAATAGCAAATTTCAGCCTAAGCCTAGCAATGCAAGATCCTAGTCCTCTATTCCTGAGTCTTTCTAAGCCTGTGAATGCAGCAGCAACTAAAAGAGGTAAGGCATTTCTCTTTCTTCTCGAAAGATTCTTTACTTTTTTAAAAATAGAACTATTATTTCAAAGCAAAAACAGGCTAAGTAAAATATCCTCTCAAATGTATTTAGACACACTATACTCTCTCATTTAGAAGAATCATTGCCTTACAGGTTTCATAGTCAAAATAGGAAGCTCTTCGCTATACAAAGTTAGGTTTAGTTGAAGTTTGAACCTTGTGACTGAGGGACTTCATGACAACCCACACAGTTATTTCAAAGTTTAAAGCAGAAATAAAACCTGCCATACTCCACAGATTCTTAGAGTACTCTTCCATTTTAGCTTGTCATTTATAGCAAATTTTATGTTATTTTTCTTCCTATCTTTACTGTCTTCCATAATGCATGGGATTCTTTCATAAATCACCTCAGCAATCCTTGTTGCTATTGCAGAAATTTAACCACCATTTGAAAGTAACATAAAGCAGCAACTCCAGCAAACTAATAAGAGTAAAAAAAAAAAAAAAGGTATGAAGGTAAAATCCTACATGGTGAATAACTAACATGAAAATCAATTTACTTACATAAAACAGCATATTTTTTTTTCACATCCTTCATGAATATGTTACCCTATAGTCATATTAATCAAGTGTCCACAGGACGTTTCCCAGTTTCTTTTTGCAGCTTCCACCATGTTTCATCTCTGCAGGCCTGCCAGTAGTCACTCAAAGTAATCAACACAAATTTTCACTGGCAACAGTGTTCCTTTTCTCACCTTAGCATGTTGGCAATCATTTGCCTCCAATTTAAATAGATAAGCAAATAATTTATTATTTACAGCACTAGCTTTAAACTAATTCCATTTTACTTTTCTTCAAATTACCTATAATCTTTATCATGCACTGATATTTTCCTGGTGTATATACCAATGAAAACTACTGCTGTGCCTACCCTCCACTGAGCCTTACAGTTTTCAAAGACCTTTATGGTGATGTTCAATTACCACAAGTAACAGCAAGATCAGCAGTAGTCATGGTCAACCAGGGAGGTCCCAGATGACTGGAAACTAGCGAATGTGATGCCCCTCTACAAGAAGGGTTGGAAGTAGGATCTGGGGAACTACAGGCCTGTCAGCCTGACCTCGGTGCCAGGAAAGGTCATGAAGCAGATTATCTTGAATGCCATTATGCAGCACATGCGGGACAACCAGGGGATCGGGCTCAGCCAGCATGGGTTTATGAAAGGGCAGTCTTGCCTCACTAACTTGGTCTCCTTCTATGATAAGGTGACCTGCTTAGTGGATGAGGGGAAGGCTGTGGACGTTGTCTGCTTGGACTTTAGTAAGGCCTTTGACACTGTCTCCCACAACATTCTCCTGGAGAAGCTGGCTGCTCACAGCTTGGACAAGTGCACCCTCAGTAAGTTTGCAGATGACACCAAGTTGGGCAGAAGTGTTGATCTACTGGGGGGCAGGAAGGCCCTACAGGGGGACCTGGACAGGCTGGATCAATGGGCCAGAGCCAACGAGATTCAACAAGGCTAAGTGCCGGGTCCTGCACTTTGGTCACAACAACCCCATGCAACACTGCAGGCTTGGGGAGGAGTGGCTGGACAGCTGCCTGGAGGAAAGGACCTGGGGGTGTTGGTTGACAGCCAGCAGAATATGAGCCAGCAGTGTGCCCAGGTGGCCAGGAAGGCCAACAGCATCCTGCCTTGTACCAGGAACAGTGTGGCCAGCAGGAGCAGGGAAGTGGTCGTGCCCCTGTACTTGATACTGGTGGGGCCACACCTTGAGTACTGTGTTCAGTTTTGGGCCCCTCAGTACAAGAGGGACATTGAGTTGCTGGAGCGTGTCCTGAGAAGGACAATGAAGTTGGTGAAGGGTCTGAAGAGCAGGTCTTATGAGGAGAGGTTGAGGGAACTGGGGTTGTTTAGTCTGGAGAAGAGGAGGCTGAGGGGAGACCTTATCGCTCTCTACAACTACCTGAGAGGCAGTTGTAGTGAAGTGGGGGTTGGTCTCTTCTCCCAGGCCACTAGCGATAGGACGAGAGGAAATGGCCTCAAGCTGTGCCAGGGGAAGTTTAGATTGGACATTAGGAAAAACTTCTTCACCAAAAGGGTTGTCAGGCATTGGAATAGGCTGCCCAGAGCGGTGGTGGAGTCTCCATCCCTGGAGGTATTTAAAAGAAGGGTAGATATGGTGCTTGAGGATATGGTTTAGTGGTGGACTTGGCAGTGATAGGTTAGCGGTTGGACTCGATGATCTTAAGGGTCTTTTCCAACCTTAACGATTTTATGATTCTAAGATCAGTGAACAATTTTCAAAGGAAAAGTGGTTCATTTCAAAGTTCCTTACTAATGTTTGTGGTTTTTCATAAATCAATACAAACATAGAGAAACAGTGTAGCAGCTCTACCTGATTATTTTTGTTTGTCTGAAGGTAAAACAGAACTCATAACACATAGTAGCTTTAAATTCTCTTATCTTTCTTCCCTAGTGTTGCAAAATTTGTCTGAGGGGAAGATGTTTGAAATCAATGAGTTTAGATTGGGGGCCAAAAGATTTATATTTCTCACAAAAAATATCTTAATTATTTTATATCACCATTGTTTTTCACTATGAAATTTTAAGTCTTCCCCACTTTCTATCCACACATCAAAAAATGCCAAAATCTAACAAAAATTGGGGGCAAAGGTTTAAAGAATAAGAAACAATTAATACGGCTTTTATCAGAAGTGCTTCATGCCCCTCTGCTTCAAATAGAAGAGAGAGAAGCAGCAGCATATTATGATTGTCCAAAAAGGATGGTATTAGCTAATCTATCATTTCAGGTTCACGAACAAATCCAGGAGAGCAATTTCTTACTTCAGACTAAAAATCCTTTACTGCTTTTCCACCTCATAATCTTTCAGTTACATTCAGGGATCTTGTGGTCTTTCATTTGGCATGCTGGGCCCCCGTCTGGTCAGCTGTGAGCTTAGGTTCCAACTTGAAAAAAAAATATTTTAGGCATGCTCTTTGTGTTGGTGCTCAAAGTAAAAGCTTCATGTGATATAAAGTTTATGTTCCTTCTAATCTGATCTCATAACTCTATTCCATGGGGACATCCTTATCAAGGATTAGATTCTTGGCCTAGGATGCTGGAATTAAAAATTCCTTACTAATTAATTTTCAGCTGGCACAAATCACACTCTTTTTAAGTTCAGTAAGAACTGTAAGTCTATTCTGCTTGCTTAACCGCTTATAATTAAAGATAAATAAATAGCTCAGCTCTATTTTTTCCCCAGATGAATGTACTGATTACCACAGTAGGTTTTCCTGCAGAACTTTGGTTTGCAGATAAGGGAGTTTTTTTAAGAGTCCAACTCTCCAATTGCATTCCCCCAAGAGTAAAGGGATTGGGAGGGGAATAGTTCTGAAACTGATCATAAAAAGTTTCCAGAATTTTTTTTTTAAAGTCCATAATTATTTTTAATGCTCAATGTTGGAGTATTTGTTTAAATAAACATGCTTGCATATGCTTCTACAACCCTTTCATAAGCAAAAATTACAGCTTGGGAAAGCATATAGCTAACAAAGAGTGAAACTAATCACATACTTTATGTGATACATGCTTAAATGCTTTGCTGAACTAAGACCTCATAAATGCCAGCAACATAGTCTTTAATATTCTGTATTTGAAAATGGACTATTAAACTACAATATTTTTAAATTATTGAAGCGTCCAAGAAGTACAAACACCTAAATTAAAATATAAGGTCTGTTACTTTTTTTTCTTTTTAAATACCTCTATTTGAAAAATTTTAATTCAAACTCAGGAAGCTTAGTGGTACCAAGATAGTCAGACAGTTGCACTTAATTCACTTAATTTCACCTTTCTCTTCCCCTCCTCCCCCCCCACCCCCCCCCCCCACCCCCCGAAAAAAAATTATTTGGTCACAGAACTATTTCACTGCTGGAAAACTGAGCTGCCTTTTTTGATCGCTCAAAGGATACCACTTCTGTTCCCCCAACAGCATCTATGGAATTACCAAGAGGAGAGTTAGTAGAAAACCAATCCTCTGTATGATAATTATGTTCATCCTGGAATACGGTATATGTCCAAATACACATGTATATATACACTGTGTAATCAGACTGCTCACTGTATGTACTTGGTGGTTTAGTTTCTGGACTATCAGGAACACAGAAGAAACAGCACAGTGGTTTAAAATGAGCCCCTTGCTGGAAATGTATGTGGAATCATTTAATGCTTTCAGTATTAGCTGTGAAGAAGCTTAAGCCAAGTTACAGTATTTGTTTTGCCAGTACAGGGAAAAAAGATATCAAAAGGACCACAAACAGTTAAATAATACCCCTCTGTTCTTGTCAGGCAGACTGACACAGATGCAGCAACCTGATTGAGTTTTTGAGGAAGTTAGACCAGGGAAATGGCAAGCCTTAGGGATTACAGGCCTGTTTATCACAGCCCTTCCACCACGCTAACAATCTTTTCTCTTTTCTCTCCTTCTGCTTTGCTCCATTTTCTGCTGTTAAAAAAACATCATTCCAATTTAAAAGAGGTGCCTACTCACCTGAGCCACAAACTTCTAATGGGAATAGCTCCAGCTATTCAGATCTCCATGCTCAGGGTTTCCAAAAGGGACCTACACTGGGAGAATTTGGAGAACCACCTCAGAACTTTCAAAGCCCAGCAGCTGTAGCAGTGTATTGAGATGAGCCAGTCATATCAGAGGCCATTTAACCACGATGCCAGTCAGCTTTTTCATAATCCTGACTCCCAGATGTGTCAAGGTGATGTTGGATACTACAAATACATAATTCAAGCTTTTATCCAGATGCTCCTTGGTTTGTGACTGTCTTGAATTCATACTGTGCCCACTTTCTGAAGTGCTTAAATGGTGGCAGAAAGCCATTAAAGGCAAACAGAAAAACGAATGAGAATATGCATGGTTGAAGTAAATTTATTTTTGTGTTTAAGTGAATACACACAGAAATTTCTCTGTGGTATTCAGTGATCTGCACTTTCTGAAGCACCATTATCCACAAATACAGAAGTTCAATAATTAGCTTTCAAGCTATTCATTAAGTTTCTGGGGTAGACAAATAATGAATAAAAGCCAGCTATTCATTAGCATGCAATACATGAAAACTATCTGTTATCCCTTTTGATGAATCTGACCCAAGGTTTCTCTGCTGTTGGAGGGAACTAAAATTGTAGCTGACAGAACAATGTGGTTTACATATAAGAAAGCAGAAGGAACAAAATGGGTTTGTGACTCAAATAAGCAAGAGGTTATTTTGGGGAAATTCTTTTTGGGAAAGTAGTTTAAAGCATGCTGCTGTTGGCCTAACACATCCAAACAGTATGCAGACCTTCCAAGAGGCAGAATAGGTGTCAGCTGTTCATGACTTATTCAGCGACAAGTTGTCTGCCTAACCCATTAAGTCTGTTGCCTATGAACCCTGCCTCATAACAGGAAAAGAGGCTCCTGCATGAATCCCTCTCCATCATTTCAAGACTTCAGTCCTGACTCACAGACTCACTTTTGGTTACAGAAAAATTTTGTTCAATTTTATTTTAATTCTGAATTGGAACAGCATTAGCATTATTATTATTATTCTTCACAGGAAGTAGAATGGGTTAGTGTGCAGCTATTTTGTATTTAAGCAAGATTGTGCTTAATGCTTTTGGTTTTAGTGCCACTGCCTCTGGAGAATCTGTGATATTTCAGTGTTTGGTCACTGCTACTTTCTTTATCCCAGCAGGTTCCCAATGTAATCAGTTCATATACTGCTATGCCAGCTCAGCCAAGCAAGACTAGGAGTTTTGTGTTCGCACTGCCTGTGTCTAACTGGAGTAGCAGCTATTGGTGAACATTCTGAAAAACAAAATCTCTAAATGCTGGAGAAAATAGTTAAAGCAATTGGCTTTCCAAAGAGAAGAAAAGGTCAGATTGTAGTGCAGTCAGAAAGTGCTATGAAACCCATTAATAGCAATATGTTCTCCACACATTGAAAAGATGAAGCTAATTAGTAAATTTCTGCAGTTCCCCCCAAGAAGCCTTGTAGATTACTAAATGGGTCCACAATACTACTGGTATCATTCAAAGATGTGCATTTACATTTGATCATTTACCAGAGTGTTTCTCACAATTATTCTAATTATGGACCAAAAGCCACACTTCTAGACTCCTAAAAAAGATGAAAAGAAAAATCTGCGAACTCTGCATTATCTCCCTTCCTGTTTTAACTCCAGAAAGAGCAATTTTTGGATGGACTAACTGTGCACACCTCTGTAGCTTCATTAAGAAGAAAAGTATCCTGCTCCCCATCACCCTCAGGCTTGTTCTGAGAGAGGCAATTCCACAGTCCCAGTAGGACTCTCCCACTTTTTACTCCGAGAAGGCCTAATCAGCAACAAGCTAGGAACCACACCACTCCAAAACCATGTGTCAGACAGTATTGTTTTTTCTCCCTACATGCTCAGAAATAGAGTTACCGCATTCCCAGCATCAGCATACCTGTGGAACAGATTTTTTCCCATCTTCTCTCTGCCTTGCAGATTAGTGGGATGGGGAGTATTCTTCTGGAATGGGGAACATGCAAGCCTTAAACCTGCAGGCTCTGAGCAACTGACTGCTCCAGTCCCTAGAACACAGGCCTTCACCTCACACAAGTCCCTGGGTGGCTGAAGACAACTATCCACTACAGCTTTGGTGATCAGGTAGTCTACTGAATACAGGCAAAATTAATTTGGCCACTGCAATTCATTTGGCAAAATTAATTAAAGGCCAGTTGCTCCTGAGAGAGGCAATTCCGAAGTATGTCATTCTATAACCATACTTCGCAAATTCCTGCTGTAGACAGTGTTCTGCCTGGTCAGTCAAAATGCTCAGAGGCATCCATGAAATAGGAAGGATCCTGATACTCATTACCAAACAGCAAAATTACCAAACAGCCCAGAAAACACAGTAGTCAGACCCGATGTAATGCAAACCCAGTAGCAAGCACATTAAGTTATCCCAGAGGTTCTTCCACTTCTGCAATTTTACAGTTGTTTTCAACCACAGAAATAAAAATTGAGATTTGCATTATGTCCTGAATGTTCCCCAAACTGGATACCCCTGAGATCATGTGAAAAGGTCTGGAGGAAAGGAGTAGGAAATCCAGAGCTGTGTTCATCTTAAAGAGACTTCTCAAACACCAGGCTTTTCACATGTGCAAACACAGTTTCCATCTGGGTAGCTGCACTTACAGAGCAAGTTGAAGAAGCAAGTCTAGGCTGTCTAACAAGTTGTGAACAACAGCAGGACCTTATCGGAGGCTGGCTGTTGTCATGCCCACAGACCAGTGTCTTTCACATTAAGCTAAGGAGGTTCTTTCAGTTCTTAAGAACAGCCCAGGTAGAATTACTTTTGTGGTGTATATGGATGTATCCTGCTGAAGATGTTGAGAAGCTAGAACTTGGTGAATTGCAGCTTACCAGCTGAAGTTGCACTGGGGACTTGTACTAAGAGGTTGGGTTGTGCCTGAGTTTCTATTTGTCAAATTTTCTGCTTCTGAAGTACTCAGAGGGACAAAGCGAAATTGCTGAGCTGGGATAGAATCATAGAATGGTTTGGGTTGGAAGGAACCTTTAGAAGTCATCTAGTCCAACCCCCCCCCGCAGTGAGCAGGGACATCTGCAACTAGATCAGGTTGCTCAGAGCAACCTGTTCCAGTGTTTCACCACCCTCATTGTAAAAAATTTCTTCCTTATATCCAGTCTAAATTGACCTTCCTTTAGTTTAAAACCATTACCCCTTGTCCTGTCACAACAGGCCTTGCTAAAGAGGTTGCCCCCATCCTCCCTATAGTACCCCTTTAAGTACTGGAAGGCCGCAACAAGGTCTCCCTGCAGCCTTCTCTTCTCCAGGCTGGACAGCCCCAACTCTCTCAGCCTGTCCTTGTAGGAGAGGTGCTCCAGCCCTCAGATCATTTTTGTGGCCCTCCTCTGGATCCGCTCCGACAGTTCCATGTCCTTCTTGTGCTGAGGGCTCCGGAGCTGGATGCAGTACTCCAGGTGGGGTCTCACCAGAGCGGAGTAGAGGGGCAGAATCACCTCTCTCAACCTGCTGGCCACGCTTCTTTTGATGCAGCCCAGGACACAGTTCGTCTTCTGTGCTACAGATGCACATTGTTGGCTCATGTCCAGCTTCTCATTCACCAGTACCCCTAAGTCCTTTTCTGCAGGGCTGCTCTCAATCTCTTCATCCACCAGCCTGTATTAATACCAGGGGTTGCCCCAACCCAGATGCAGGACCTTGCACTTGGATATTACCCCACTGATGTGCTACAACCACCTTCTACATTTTAGAAGCACCTCTTACACACTTAGAAAGATGCTCCAGCATCAAAGGTAATTTCGAATCATACTTGGACTTAAAGAGGTTTTAACAAAGTATAGGGCTGTAGGCTTATGGACTGATGGATGCTTCAGTACTGAATATAAAGCCATCTATGTTATTTGAGTCTATATTTATGCTTTAACTCATTAGTGGGTTTAATTATGCTGCACATGCTAAAAATGCAGCTTTCTCAAGTTATTTATCCATATAAGGGATTCATACGCTTTTTCTCTTCTCTGGTGGGGTTCTTTCATATGATGTGATATAATAAACAAACACAAGCTAGAATAACAGCCATATATTAATATGTTGAGTATTCCCAGAAAGGAAAATTTTTCTCCTGTTTACAGTTTCTATGCACCATTAAAGAAGCCAGAATAGGCAGATGGGACTGCATTCCGTACTGGAACCTTAGGAAGATCTCCAGCGGGAAAAATAGTGGGGTTTAGTCTAAAGACAGGGAGAAAGGGGTTTACTGAAAATAGATAAATAAAAAACCTAAATGCCACTTTCTGGATTCTGGTAATTGTAATAAACCACTCATTTTTCTACTTTTTTTCAGTTTTTACTTTTATCACTTTTCATAGATAAAAGTAGCTGTAAACATCTCATTTGCATCCTTCTCAGCTATAGTAAGATGACTTAGGAAAATATACTCTAGTCAATGACCTTGTATCAACTTAATATGGGCTACATTATGTATCTAGAAGGTCATATCTTAATCGTAGTATGGTGAAGTTTGTATAAAGATACAAATGAGGTTTGATAGTCTCAGTCAGGTTTTCAGTTAAGGAGAGCTACATGTCTTTAGAAATATCACCCAGGCTTATGCAAGTCTAGAAAAAACAACAGATGTTCTGGAACTCTTGTTTCTTAAGGGAATGTTCCAAGCATTTACTTTCCTGACAAGTTTCAGTTATGTCTCATTTATTCAGAATAAAGTTTTTTCTACTGACTTATCTGGATTTTTCTCAAAGGCATTGGTACAATGTATGAAATAGGAAGATGAGAATAAAGACTACTTGCAGAGGTCACATCAAGACAGAATATCACATAATAATACTAAGAGTTGTTACATTGGAGCAAAACCTGAGAATTATTTTTGGGTAGTGCTGATTGTCTCTGGATCATGAAGTTCAAGTCCCTTTTCAGTAGAGGCTCCTATCTCACCTTTGAAAACCAGGCTTCGAAAAGAATTTAAGTATTTTCAAAAGCACTACGAGACTTCGGAACAGAATTCACAAAATGGCTTCTGCAGTGACATTGAGCTTCACAGTGTCTAACTCAGCCAAATGAGACTTAAAACAATCCCTAGTGCCCAGTTAGGTGCCCAGGGTTTCTCTACAATGCAGAAGGAGAATTAGACATAGATGAGGTTCATGCAGAGTAACAGAGATGTCTTAAGGCTGCAGACACCAGGTGAACAAGCCTCACTGTAGGGAGACAGCTGCCCCCACTCTCTGAACTTCTAATACTGAGGCTTTTTCTATCATAAAGCAGAGGGTACACCTGTCTTTTATAAACAGCTGTAGGAAGAACTCTCTCTTGATCTAATAGCTCAGCACTTAGAGCTCTCAGAAATTTTAGGACACCTCTCATTTCTCCTCTACCTGAGGCCCACATCTTTTAGACAGGGGAGCATAAGGTAGATACACTTTCAACTTCTGTTGTTGAAGCTCTATACACTGTCCAGAGGACAAGAGTGAAAGAGAATGGTGTGAGTCAATAACCTAGAGGTTATGTACCGCTCTGTAAGATACATACCTACAAACTGTGAATAGACTATAAGCAGTGAATAGACTTGATTAGGTAGTGAAGTTGCTTCAAGTGGCATGAACTAAGCTGTAAATATCCCTGTCACCAATACCTGCCCTTCTGGGGGAAGGCATCCAGAACATGCAGAGCGCTGCAGTAACCAGTTACAGTTTCGCTTGGATGTCACAGATTAGTTTTTCCTTCCCAGCCCCCAAACACCAAAAAAGTCCATCCCATAGTAGCATGAGGCTACAGTTCCCATGCCTACAATGGCTCAGGGGCAGTCATTGGTCCCACAGAGACAAGTTTGTTGATTGGCACCATTACACCTTTGAGTGCCAGGAGCTCCCAGCTCTTGCTGGACCCTTAATAAGCAGAAACTGTGAGTAGGAAGCCAGTACTTTTTCAGAAGCAGATGAATAACTTGCTTATCTATGAAGGGCAATGGCCTCCACATCCTCATGTATTCCCAGCTTCTGTTGACGTTAAAATTTAGTGGGAGCTGGGAGCCAGGAGACACTTTCTCACAGCATTTCACAAAAACAGCTGCAGTATACACAGGGGAAGAAGAGGTGCTGAGAGGAACATGATGATAGCCCCACTGTACACAGACCCCTTCAGAGGCAAGCTCTGTAGAGCAACTTCCTAGGTTTAAATGTAAATTATCCTCCCAACATTACACACCTAGCCAGTGTTCATTTGACCATAGTTCAATCCATCTCAAGATGCCCATAGTAAATGGAGGAAGTTTTGCTCAAATCTAACAGATGTGCCCTTGAATTGGTTTAATTGCCCAGCTCTACTTTTAAATGAAAAGGGCCAGCTTAAACTCATTACTCTCCTTTTTGGGGGAGCCATTATGAGGCTGCTAAAAATGCTCAAAATTTCTAGTCCACTTCCTCATTGGTTATACACAATCTGAATCTAATGCTTCCATCTCTGTCCCTGTGACTGCAGTCTACTTGCAGTTGGTATTTTAACTGTTGCATTTGGTTTTGAGTGGCACTTCACCACTTGACACCAGATTTGCCACAGATATGCAGAAGAGAAACAGGCTGTGTTCCATGCAGTCATTGCTATAAAAACAGTGTACCTCCAAGCTCAGACAAGAATTGCAGACACAACAGTACCTTAGAAAGTCTTTAGGTTTTCTCCTGGTTTATATTTTATCTTAGTCTTACACAGTTGCACTGGAAAACACTCCCTCTAATAATTCTTTTGAGAATGCACTAAAAGTAGAATGACTCATAAAAAAATAATCTAAATATTTACAACTGATATTGAAAACCATTGAGCTGAAAAACTACAATATTCAGCATTTTTATCTGACTCAAAATATGTATCAATGCTACTTCTTTACATACAAAAAAGGTTTTTAGAGGTACATTTGGGAGAACTTTCACACCTCAGTTTATACTCCAAGACAAGATATAATTTATGCTCTTTGCTGCTTTAAACCTCTTTCAGTTGAGGAAATTACAATAGGAAAAGTATTTGAAATGTCAGGCAAAGAATATTAATATTGCAGGCACTCTAAAAAAATCAAATACACTTTTAATTAAAACTTGTTTTAAGTTTCTTGTCAAAATAAGGAGGTATGCTGTGTCATAGCTGTATTTAGGCAAATGTAAGCAGAGTTCTCAGGCCCGGAGGAAAAGAATTTGGTGCATCTGTTTTGGCCATTGATGCTTCTCATCTGATTGAGTTTTGACCCCAATAGATGCTTGATGAGAAAAAGCTCAGCTGCTACACATTTTTACAAGTACTATACATCTTGGAAAACACTTAAAGAATTGGGGAAGGTACAAGAGAAAGAGTGGGAGACAGAGAGACTGCATATCTTTTCCCTTTCTCTGACCTAATACAGAATTAAAAGGCTTAACCTCTTAGAAACTAGGAGTATTGATATGCCTGAAAATAATGCATAAAAGTGCAGTTTACCCTGTCTATAAAGACAACTACCTAGGCAAAACTGGAAGGAGCTGCTGACATGTGGGTAATTCTCCCAGGGCAGAGGTGCAACTCATTCTTTTCACCCAGGGTCATATGAAATACATTAACCTTGGCAGCATTTCACAATTGTTTCAACTTAAAGCTTCACGTGGAAAGACTGAGAATACAAAGGCCTTGCCCCAGCTCCCATCTTACTAACTTCAAACTTCCACTGACTTCAGAATTGTGAAAAAGGGTTGGTCTGTTTCTGACCTAGGCAATTGAATTTGGTTCCTCTTTACATACAACCAGGATGAATTACAAAGCTGTCAGTCATGACACATGGTTGCAACATATTATTTTGCTGCACAAACACACCTGACAGATTTCACTCTTCCCTCCCCTTCACCCATTTTCCTCAGGCTTTTTTGTTTATTCCATACTGGAATTCTGCTGCTTGACTCAACATTTTCACCAAGAACTCACCTTTATTAAAGTTTCCCTGAGATTTTTACCTTTTCATTAAGGCTCTGTTCACATTTTTGTGCAATGATATTCCAGGAATGGTTGTCTTACCAATCTACAAATGAACAAACACCACCAGATGGTGAAAATATGTCTGACTGATTATTCCAAAAACATAAAATGTGACTTTGTTCATAGTTCTGTTAATTAAGATTTGTAAAGGCTTGTTTAGCTCAAGAACGCTATTATCTACTCAGTGGTCAAATAACATTACAAAACCATTACTGAACAGTGAGTTGCAGTCTCTAGAAAAATATTAATTCAACCAGAGATTACGAGAAAAATTTCATTTCAAAAGATGTCACTTCTTTTTAGTCAGCATGCCATAAAGTTTATGTGACACACCCCGCTTTCATTTCTTTGCTGGAAATTCTACACGAAGACTATCACTATGGGAAGCCATTTGCATTGAAGAGCTGGTCATTTTACATGCATTATCTTTAATTTTTATATGATTATGCTGGCATCTTCTTATCTGAGCTTGTATCCCATAACTGCATTTAGCAGATTGACTACAATGAATCTGCATTTTGCCAAACAACCTGCAGGACATACTGAGTCTAATGACACATGATTTTCATAGCTATGTACAGCAATATTAAAATTAGGAATTTATTTTTTGTCTTCAAGTTATTCATGAGAAGATTTCAATTTCCTTAATATATTCTACTGTAAAAACATTTGCTAGACATACACAGTAGGTAATTCTTAAGCTAAGTATTAAGGATATGAGCCTACTACCTCTCCAAAGCTCGTTAGCTGATCTAACACATTTTCATATGGAAAAAAAATGTCTGTTTAGATTGGTAGGGTTTTTTTTAACCAGTATTTTCCAGCATTCACTTACAGCATGCTCTGTCTAGGGCAGATACAGATTACCCAGCCCTGACCTAATGTTTTTCTATTATTATTTTTTTTTTAAATACTGACTGGAATGAATGTGGAAGAAATACTTCCCAGACCTCTTACTATATTCACACATGATTCTCTTACTACAATTAAGAGCGTAAGGAAAGCAGAAATTGTATAGGTGTTATCCTCAACTGATCTATTGCAACTGTTGAGTCCAGTTATAGAAAGAGATAGGGAGCAAGCCTTCAAGGAAGGAAACACTCTCAGCTATTATTAAATTAATGGACACAAAGGCAATATGTACATGCAGAACTGAACAACTTTAAAGGCAAAAAAGGCATTTTTCTGCACCAGACTCAAACTTCAGGAGTATTTTAAGGAAACTTATGCAACATACATTAACAGAGGGCATGACAGTTCTGCTCTAATTTATCCCTAAATGCAAGCCTCATTCCCTTTTCTTTCAAAAGCCAGAGATGAATAAGCCAAGTAGATAAACTTCTACACATTGCATAATTTAGACAGCTCATCCTGTCTTTTTGTAGGAAAGCTTGGATGCAAATGCTTTTGACTCTAAAAAGAGGTAAAACTGTGATCCCAAATTGAATTGTTTGACTGCATCTAGTTAAAAGATACACTGCAGGAACTAATGTTTTCCATATTTTCCCAAACTTGAGTGCAAACATCACAACACTTTGTCTAAGACATTTTTTCAAAGAGCTTTAGAAAAAGACAAAACTTCTTGTATTCTTACCCCAAGGCATTAATGTTTCTTCTTCATTGTGCAAAAACATTTCCACACGATTACTTTCAAACTATAAAACTTATCAGACTTCACATCAGAGTTGTCTTTAGATCAAGCCCTGATATACTCAGTTCTGGTTTTTAAGGAGCACACATAGCAAGAATTTTATTTGTCCTAACCTCCATGTTATCATAGCCTCATCTTCTATTCCCTGTCGCAAAATTAAGTTCCATGTGATTTTCATACAATATAGTCAAGAAAATACCTAAAGGAACTTTTTTCTAATTAGACTTCTAAGAAATTCTTCTCAGTCATTACACCAATGAATGAAGACTTCCAAAATCAGGCCTACAGAAAGCAATCCCAGAAAATCCTGAACGATAAAAACATTTTCATTAATACTTTTCATCATCCTTTTTGTTTTAAAACTCTTCAGATTTTCTTAAACTCCTTAAATGTATCAAATATTCAGATATGATCTTGACACAGATTTTACATCAACAAACTTAGATAAGCATTGTAGGTTTGGGGTTTTTTTTTAGATTTACTTGCTTATTATGCCACAATGACGTGACTGTACGCATACCCATATAAATGAAATCATACTGCTTGGTGTTACTTAACCTACTCTGAACAAACTGAGGCAGATAAACTGGTTTTCAGAAAAATAAATTTCAGTGGCAATTTATAGTCAGCATTCTTTTCAGAGTCCTTAGTAGTTGAGTATTTGGTTTGCTAATGCTATGAAGAAACACTTATTTACAGCAGCTCCTCCAGTATGAATTTTAAAAGGAGTCTCCAAATTTCATTTTATCAAATGCAGTTTTAGCAAATACTTACCTTGAGGTCAAATACGAATGTTAAGTTGTATTGAAATGCCATACCAGATTTTCATAAGAAAAATAGGGCGGTAATGCCAGAAAAATTCTATGAAAACTATAAGAACATCAGTTTGCAAAAAATCAAAGAAACATCAGAATAAGCAGCCATCAGTTTACTCTTAACCTCCCATGAAAAAAATATTGTAGCCTTTGATTATATAATAACATACTATGTTTTCCATTATATTCCCACCTCATACAAAAATATGTTTTTTCATGCACTTGAGTGTAATTCCTGCCTTATGTGCCATGTTGTCTTCAAACCTTAAAGAAATTATAATTTTTGCACTTTTTAAAAAAAATATTTTCACCAATTATCTCTACAACATTACTAGGGCTCTTTTTCAGCGTCTGCTTCAATTAAGATGGTAGTTTGATAAGAACATTACTATAAACACATACAACTAAAAGCAAACAGGCACCAGAAGAGTGCAATAGAAGCAAATCCAGCAAAACTGCAATAAATTTGTGGATTTAAAAATTTTCTAGATAACATTTATGCTTAAGCACCTTACTTCTGCCATATTACAATATGGTTTAATTACTTCAGTTATTTTCAAGAAAACTAACTCCACTCTATATATGTTTTCTTCCTTTTTGGTCTCTCTGGTTTAGCCTTTATTTCTTATCATTTCTTTTGTCACCCTCCATTTCTCACTGGTCCTCTTCCTTCTCCAGTTATCTTTAACACATTTCATTCTCCTGAAATATTTTCTCTATCTCAGCTTTATTGCCTGTCTCCTATTTCTGGTTCAACCTTGAAGCTTCAACAGTTGTCTTATTTTCACAATACATTTTGTGTCACAGACCTAGCAAAATCTCAGCTGCACCCTTTTCCCACCCTTTTGATCACTGCAATGTTCATTGTTTCTCTAAGCAGAAGGCTTTGATAAGGAACACTGTATTCTGATTAAAAGTCAGAGATGCTGCTCTCCTCTTACTCCCTCTCAAAAAAAGTCATCAGATATAGAATTTTTTTCCCCGATTCATCAAAACCTAGGGAGCACCGATTAAAAACTTTAAAGTTTACTCAAAAGACTATCTTCGTATATCTGCTTCAGATTTTTAGGATATAAGGTAAAGCTGAGGAAAAAGCAGGACACTAGTAAAGCCTTTGATACTGTCCCCCACAGTATCCTCCTAGAGAACCTGGCAGGTCATGGATTGGATGGGTGTACTCTTCACAGGGTAAGAAACTGGTTGGATGGCCAAGCCCAGAGATTTGTGGTGAATGGAGCTAAATCCAGTTGGCGGCCAGTCACGAGTGGTATTCCCCAAGGCTCAGTTTTGGGGTCAGTCTTCTTTAACATCTTTGTCAGTGATCTGCATGAGGGGATCGAGTACACCCTCAGTAAGTTTGCAGATGACACCAAGTTGGGCAGAAGTGTTGATCTACTGGGGGGCAGGAAGGCCCTACAGGGGGACCTGGACAGGCTGGATCAATGGGCCAGAGCCAATGAGATTCAACAAGGCTAAGTGCCGGGTCCTGCACTTTGGTCACAACAACCCCATGCAACACTGCAGGCTTGGGGAGGAGTGGCTGGACAGCTGCCTGGAGGAAAGGACCTGGGGGTGTTGGTTGACAGCCAGCAGAATATGAGCCAGCAGTGTGCCCAGGTGGCCAGGAAGGCCAACAGCATCCTGCCTTGTACCAGGAACAGTGTGGCCAGCAGGAGCAGGGAAGTGGTCGTGCCCCTGTACTTGATACTGGTGGGGCCACACCTTGAGTACTGTGTTCAGTTTTGGGCCCCTCAGTACAAGAGGGACATTGAGTTGCTGGAGCGTGTCCTGAGAAGGACAATGAAGTTGGTGAAGGGTCTGAAGAGCAGGTCTTATGAGGAGAGGTTGAGGGAACTGGGGTTGTTTAGTCTGGAGAAGAGGAGGCTGAGGGGAGACCTTATCGCTCTCTACAACTACCTGAGAGGCAGTTGTAGTGAAGTGGGGGTTGGTCTCTTCTCCCAGGCCACTAGCGATAGGACGAGAGGAAATGGCCTCAAGCTGTGCCAGGGGAAGTTTAGATTGGATATTAGCAAAAATTTCTTTACTGAAAGAGTGGTCAGGCATTGGAACAGGCTGCCCAGAGAGGTGGTAGAGTCACCATCCCTGGAGATGTTAAAAAAACATGTAGACGTGGCACTTCAGGGCATGGTTTAGGAGATTGGATTTGGGTTTGGATTTTGGTTTAGGAGACTGGATTTAGATTTTGGGTTGGCGGTTGGACTTGATGATCCTAGAGGTCTTTCCAACCTTAATGATTCTTACGATTCAACCATAATGATTCTTATGATTCTTATAATTCTTAACAATTCTATGAATGCATACAGAGACCCTCTTAAAAGCATGGAGAATAGTGCAAAGAGTTGCAGAAGACACGCATGAGAATAATAATTGCCAAACCAGGGAAATGTACTGTGCAGGGGGAGATCTCAGCTGCATGAGACAAGCTGGAAAGGCAAAGGTTTAACACAACCTTCTAATCTGGTAAGCTCAGGGCTGCTACAGAATGGTTCTAATGGAAATGTGATTTACAGGTTTACAATTATTACTGTTTTAAGAATCAGAGATTCTACAACTAAGAGCTCTTTCAAATTACATAATGGAGCAGAACAGTTGCTTGGTTTAGGATTAGCTTTTAGAAAACTCACAACATTAATTTCTGCAGTGAACACCCTAACTGGAGCTACAAGAGATTCAGACTTGGGTTTTTTTAGTCAATACGAATCTCCAGATTGACTTCGTTGTTGTATAGTTTCAAGAGCTACCTCAAATCTTTATTAACAGTAATAGAATATATTAAGGGTTAACTCATCCTCAGTAAGGATTTTCTTTTGTAACTGCTTTGTCTTTTCCTTTTATTGTTAATTTAAAATGTGTGGTTTTCCTCTTCCAGAGGACTACAAGCATCAAATTCTTACCATAGTTGCAAGAAACCTTATTGCTCTGTCAAATAGCATTAGACTCCTAAAAACTCTGAGTATTAAATGGAAAATGTCTTTTCAAAGATGACATTAAAAGAAACTCTCTCAAGCCTTTTTAAAAAATCAGCAATGATGAGTAAGTCGTCTGAACATTCAGCTCAAAGCCCTGTATGGAGCAAAGACTGCAACCTAATCTTGCTCACTGTAAAAGAGTCAGTGAGTCCCTTCTGCACTCCAAAGAATCCAAAGAAGTTCCACGTTAAGGACAGGGTATGTCACATCACACTATGGGCCAAAGAGGGATGATCCTCTGAGCAGGCAGTATGCAAGCTTGTCCATCTCTAGAATTCATGTAATTCCTACAGATGCAGACCAAATAACATCAGTGGTAGCATTTTTGGTGGATGTTCAAACCCCTGTACCAAAATTCCCTTGAACAAGGCAGTCATGCTGCCTCTTAGTTGTGAAGCTCAAGGGAGGTTATTCCTCCACCACATATTTTTGTTGTTTCCAATCAAGTACTTACTTTGGGAGACGGCAAATTTGAGAATCATGTTAGACCACAGAGAAGTGTTTCATCTCCACTACATCATCATCTCTGGACCATTTGAAAAGGTTACTGCCAAGTAGTTGTCGTTTCTGTCTCAGGAAACCTTTGAAAAGCCTATTTATGCTTTTGCCTTTCTTCAGGATTAGATTACTGTAATTCTTTATTGACTTGCACAACAGGGCTCTGCACAGTCCCCAGCAGGCACAGCCTGCTCCTCTGTTTTTTGAGAAAGGGATGATTTGAACATATTGTGCTGACTGTAAAGCCTTTCCATCAGTTGCAACAAAGTCAATGAATTGATTATAAAATTGTTCTGTTTACTTATGGCACAATCATGGTCACTGCCTTTTAGCTGGCATGTTTAATAAGAAGTAACTAGTTGAATACTTTGAGAAATTCTATACTATATAGTACAGAACACATCCTTTCTTTTCCCATTGCATGAAAGCTGTGTGAAGCAAAATATGGCAGCTACAAGCTCTTAAGACCTGCCGCTCTACACCTCCCAGGATGAATGGGGTTTATCTTTTTAAAATTGAAGGTGAAAAAACCCTACTTTCTGGCAGCTCATGGTGTTAAAATTGATTTTATGGTGGGCTATTTCACTTGAAGTACCGATTTCTGTGTTTTATTAGCTATGTTGTTGATTGCTTGCTGTATTCCCTTCAGACTGCAGGATTTTGATTATTTTCTAGCCTCTCTATTGTTTACCAAGATAAATACTCAATTGTACTTAATATAGCAGGAGGGTCATTCCACCCCTGACAGATCTAAACTACCATTCACGTTTACTCTGATAATCCAGCTAATGCTTCATTTACTGCTATAAACTAAGTATTGCTCAACTCAAGCTGTTTCCAGCTAATGAATCTAGAGCTAATATTTATTGTCCTAGACAGGTTTTTAGTATCTTCTGGCTATCAAATTATTTAGCATATTATTATTATTATTCATTCTGTTAAACACAACGTGGCATAATTTCTCCAGAACTGGAAGGCTAATTAAGAAATGCATATGTTAGACCTGTATATTAGCTGTATTTACAATATTCATCAAAACTAATGATTTATAGAGTTGGGTGGATTAGCAGAGCAGAACTGGCCTCATCTTCAGCAGACCTGAACCTGTAATTAGCAGTTAGCCTTTCCAAGTTCACCACAGGTTTTTGACAGCACTGGTTCTTATTTGCAGCTTCTTGTCACCAGAATGCCAGGACATCCCACAAAGTGCTCCAAAACTTATTTCTTCTGGGTCTGGTTCCTTGTTTTACGAACAGAACTCTCCTGCCTGCATGCCTTCTACATAATTATAACATGTTCTCAATGTTTTTCAATATTTGACGAAGCAACAAACAGATGATTCCAGCAAGACATCTACCTCAAAAATTGTTTTCTTGATCCTTAGCCTGTATTTTACCTTGTTTAGATCTTCAGTTCTGTGTGACAGGGTCCTTTTTGTGAAGTATAGCGCACTAGTGTGTGTAGCAAGTGAGACTCAGCAAGCTAGGAGGACTCAAAGCGCCTCTTAACACATTTACAGTGAAAATTTCCTGCAGCATAATAGGCTTGGTGCCCACTGACACCCACAAGATAGTTGACTAGTGACAATTTGTTATTCTAGTCAGACTTGTTCCCAGCCACTCCTGACATTCAGAATTGTAATAAGAAAGTATATTTTTATTATACTGAAAACATTCTTTGAAACAGATTCAGAGTTGCTGGAGATCTATTGATGCAATTCATCTCATTTGAAACTAAAGAACCGTTTGAGGCTTCTTATTCCTTTCTGTTTTTGCATATTTGACAGTAGCTGTTTCTGTATGCTTTAAAAAAGTGATGTCTCTGTCGGTTATTATTTAATTCTCCCCTCAATCACATTACGCTGAACAAAGACAGGTCAATTACATACTTTTTTTAAAAGACACTTTCATTAAAAGCAAGTTTGATCAAGAATCAACATGATTTGAAATCTTTTCTCCTGTCATCCCTAAGGCACCTAGAAATTTGCACTGAAGCTTCTTAGCCAGAAGCAGTGGAGAGATTCCCCTACCTAGTCTTTCTCTTAAGAGGAAGGCATGGCTTGCATTTACCACCATAGCATAAATATCTAATGCAAAATGTTGTTGAAGAGGAGATTTTTGGTAGGGTGGTACTAGCTATTCTGGCTAGATTTTGAAAACACTATGAATATACAAAATACCACGGAAAACCATCAAAAATAGGAAGGCTGGCCCACTTTTGAGTCAAAAAAGTATCTTGCAGAATTTAATCTACTTTCTGAAGGAAGATGGTTGTCCCCAAGCCAACCCCAAGGTATTAAAAACCCTTTGAATATTTGTTATATGAAAGTGGCTTCCCTGAAGTTGAAAATAGCGCAAAAGATTATGATCTGCAATAATTATGTGAAGAAATATCTATTTAATAAAGAACCCAACCAAATTCAATTAACACAAGTTTAGTATATATGCTTTCTCCAAGAGTAAACCTCCAGGGAGAAACCGTGCTGTAAGTGGAGCTGTGAGATTTTGGATCCAGAGTAACAGACAGGATGACAGAAGATCTAGTCCCTTTTATTTAGCTAGTAATTCATGACCAGACTGCATTACCTTCTACTTACCTACTTTTAGTAAGGATACCAGAATACATTTTCTATAAGCCTAATTTACATTTTCAGTCTGCTCTCATGCATTTTGGAGAGGTTTTAAAAGAGAAAAGATCAATGGAGAACTTTAAACAGAAGATCACCTCCTCTGAAGGTGAAGCAGAAACTGGGACACTTTCCAAATGCTTAAGAAACATCATCTAATACTACTGGCAGCTCCAAAGATCATTAGAGTCTTAAATGAGAAAGTAAATAAGGGAAACATACGCAGGACATTTGATAAAAAGACTAGCTATGTAGAAATTAAATACAAAAACTGTATCAAAATAATATTAAATGCTGAAGAAATAATTATGCTGTTGTATCTCTGGCACCTAAAACTATTAGAACAAAATAAGAGAACAGGAAAGACCTTCCTCCTGTGCCAGAGCTCCACTTAACATGGAAATGGGAAAAAGGAGTGGTGTCACACACCTGGTTACAGCTTCTTATTTCTGAGACAGGTTACCTTAATTTATTCAGGCTCCTGTAGGTTCCTCCAATTTATGCTACCGTGAATGACTTAAAGAATCACAGGTGAGAGGAGGATCAGCAAGCAGAAATTGTTTTCTGTCCACTCACAATTCTTCTTTCCTTTCTCTCAGCCATTTGCACATGAAAATCTCTTCATTGGTGTTACTTCACCAGCTCAGAGGGACTGAAAATGTGGTAACTAATCCAGCCTTACATCTAGAAGCCTCAGTTCTTTAACATAAGGAGATTTTCTATTTTAAATACAACACTTGAAGAGGTTACACTTAAACATCTGTAAAGTAAGCATGTTCCTTGCTCAGAAGGCTGTCAGAGCAATTTAAGGTATTAGTGTAGGTGACGTTTGGAAACAAAGATGACATACCTTGCAGAAGGTCAAAGTAAGAGAGATTGCCTGAAGAGTCACACAGTAGTGAGTTTCAGAAAGCATGATAACTACCTGAAAGAAGGTTGTAGTGAGGTGGGTGTTGGTCTCTTCTCCCAAGTTACTAGCAATAGGATGAGAGGAAATTGCTTCAAGCTGCATCAGGGGAGGTTTAGATTGGATATTAGCAAAAATTTCTTTACTGAAAGAGTGGTCAGGCATTGGAACAGGCTGCCCAGAGAGGTGGTAGAGTCACCATCCCTGGAGATGTTAAAAAAACGTGTAGACGTGGCACTTCAGGGCATGGTTTAGGAGATAGGGTAGTGTTGGGCTGGCGGTTGGACTTGATCCTAGAGGTCTTTTCCAACCTTAATGATTCTATGATTAAAAAATAAGAGTATGGAATGTAGATACAAAGGAAGAAATTTGAATAATGGAAGGAAACAAGGATAGAAGTTTTGCTGAAAATACATTATAAAAATCAAGATTCTAATACCAATGAACTACTACTCTCGAAGAGAAACAGCTTTGATCATGGTATATTCCTTTCTCTTTCCAACTTCCTCCAAGCTTACAGAGATTTTCAAAATTAAGCATTCAAGCTCACCCATTGTAGGCCAGTGCCACCAGATGTTAAGTCTTCTGAAAATCCTGCCAAAAATATGCCAAACTGTTAAAATACATTCTTGATGCATTTTGCAATAGAGCTAGAACAGAAAACTACAATTTCTGCAGAAGTATATAATTTTTCTAGCTTTCTGATAAATATTTAGATTAAATATCTTACAAGCAGAAAATCATACTATGTTTGACTTCTGTCACAAGACACTTTGGGGCACAGAAACTCATCTCATGCATAGCAAATGGCACTTCTTGTGCACATAAATGATGTTTATAACCTGTTCTCAGATGTATCAACAAATGAAAAAGAATATGTGCATAGGCAGAGATGACAGAGGTTTACCGTACAAACAAATGCTTGTGAATACTGCCTGTGCAGTAATCAGCAAGCGTAAGAGTTTCAAGAACAGTGTGTTTGCAGAGTGGCTTTTCTTATTTTAACATGCCTAGCAGTAAACAAAGCGACTTTTGTTAATGGATAAATCATATCCATTTGTAGTACAAAGTCCGCAGGACTCCTGTCAATCACCAGCAGTATAGAAACGTTCATAGGCTAATCATGGCTAAGCTAATTTTGGCTCTTTCAGAACCAAATTATGGTGTTTTGTGCCAAACCTTATTATAAATTAATTGCAGTCCTAGTGCATAGACAGGAATTTGAAAGCAATACAGAAAGGTGTTGTTGCACCTGGACACCATTCAGAGTTATGCTATTCAGTTTTTCATCTTAAATAGAGAAAACAAAGCCTATTGGGCATAAAGCCATTAAAATTTATATCCAAGCCATCCAAGAGATTATTGCAGAATATTTCAATGAATTAAGCATTAAAAGTCTCCTTTTGCAACTCAGCTGCTTTAGAAATAAAGACTGAAGGATAGTTCGTGGTTCAATTCCCAACTGGCCTCCAAGACCTAAAAGCAGATTGGCATTGTTATATAACTTTAAGCTAATTACTCTCTGTTCTGTATATGAAAAACCATAATGGCAGTCCTATTTAGACTAAGCTCTTTCTTTTGACATATGTTTATTGGAAGCTGCTAACATACAAAGCTAGTTTGTGTCTTCAGCAAATTTGTTTTTAATCCTTTCACCTACTTCTTGATGTGCATATATAGCTTCACATCAGCAAGCCTCACAGCCACCTTCTTCCATTACTGTTCTCCAGGTAAAAGCCACAAAGCAAACATGGTTAAGACTTTTTGACATGCCTCTGATCTACTAGCCCTTCGTGCAGGAGAGACATCTGGTGTTCCCTTTGAGAATCATGTATCATGAACCTAGATGGACTTTTTCATTATTTATGCTTCTCTTCTGGTACCTGTCCAAAAGGAGCTCAAGTAAGGCACAGTCCATTTTCCTCACGGTCCAAAAACAGCTAAGTGTCTACTGAGATTCATCATCATTTTGACAGCACTGGGATGCACTCAATTGCTTGAAACGCTGAACAGACCCAACAGATCCACTTATTGATAACAACCAACATAGAACAGGTCAAATGCATGGAAAAAGAGGAAGTAATCTGCTACCAGATCTTCACTATGTCAGCTTGACATTGCTCTCAGTGAGAAGTTGACCTTTAAGAGTCGTCTGGACAGGGTGCTGGGCCATCTTGTTTAGACTGTGTTCTTCCCAGAAAGGTTGGACTAGATGATCCCTGAGGTCCCTTCCAACCTGAGATTCTGTGATTCTGTGAAGTTACCAGCTAGTGTGGTGGGATGTTAAATTCAAAGGGTAATGGAAAAATCCTTGCTAACTGGCAGGAAGTATCTAGAAAAAAGGACTCCAAAGCAAACATGGAAGCTTGCTTCCATCATAGCATACAAACCTAAAAGTGGTATGCACATAGCCTTTTCCTCAAATCTACCCTCCATTCTAATCTGTTTCTTAACAGTATAATAAAAAAAGCTATTATCCACAGAGACATTCTAGGCTAAAGGGCTAAAGAAACACAGGGGGCGAGGTGGGTGGGTGGGCATGGAATGAAGTGAAGCAAGCTTGCAAGGATTCCAATAATTTATCTATTTTTTAATCCCAAACTGTAGACCCACCTCCCCAAATAAAAAATTATATTGAATGCAAGCCCTCAACCATAGTGCAATACACTGGGCCTTATTCTAGATGTAGCATGCCTACTAGTATCTATCTCCAAGTTCGTAAGTGTGGTTCACCCACCAGTCTTCTCTAACTGCTTGCTGCTTCTTTTGACAGAAGAAAGCAAAGTTGACCTATTTTTGACAGTTTTTAATGAGACGAGGCTAAAAAAGTTATGAGGAAGTCTTGCTGAAAAGGATTCCTCTAAGCAGACAAAGGTTCTAGCATTGTTCCTCCGGTGACCAAGGTGTTTGACTGCTGCAGGTTGAAACCTGATTAGAAGATCAGGTAGAAGAGTAGATGTCAAACTCATCTGAGTTAAATTCTTTGCCCAAACTTACATTTCTTATTACTGCTACAGACAGGAACAGTAAGCAAAGCAAAATTGTCCCCATAATATAAAACATTTTTGACTACGTAGAATATAGTGCTCTGGTCACAGCACAAGCTCTTCTTTCTAGTTGATTTTTGGACCAACTGGAGTACTCGCTCTTTCCAGTTGTCTGAAGAGAACCAGGAAGTTTATCCTAAAAATCCTCCCTGCCAATCAGTCAAAAAGGCCATGTAGAAAAAAGCAGATTCTGAAAAAAGAGTAAAAATAAAAATAAAACATACAGAAAGAAACATTCTATGTGTCCTGTAACTGAACCAATATACTGAGACATCACTTGGTAGCTGGCCACTCTACTGTGCACACTGGTAAATGATACTGTTTATTAGCAAAATCCACACTGCTTCAAGCACTGCTGTAATTTTGAATGATGTAGTTTCATACTAACTTCTATAACTATCTGTTAGCAGAAAACCTTTTACTTTAAAAAAGTTCTTGGCTGCTTAATCTAAAGACGGCTCTGGTCTAACTACTCCTTACATGCTTAGGTCTGAATCAAATACTGGTAAGTTTGTCTTAACAACATCTAAACATAAGTCTAAGCAAAACCTTCAGCATGCAGATTCTTCTAGAGAAATATTCTTCTGCTCTTTAAATTTAATGACTAACTCTGTCATTAACTCAACAGCCTAAGAAATGTATTATTAGCCTCCTGAAATGTCAAACTTACTATTGAAGCTAAAATTCAGGTCAGTTGGTCTTTGACTGCCTGACTTTCAACAAACCAATGCTAACAATTTTCTTGACTTTACTGGAATAACACAGCAAAAATAGCCTTTTTTTTTTTTTACTTTCCCACAAACACATTAATCTCCAGACAAACTCTTCTGATAGAAACACCATTGCAAGAGCCATAAAAAATAGAGATGAAAAGAAAAGCAAATTTAAGGATTTAATGTTGAATAAAAATAAAACAGAAGATAATTTCTTCACTGCCTCTAAGGTCTCAGTGGCTCTTTTTGACTCAAAAGAGGAGAAAGAAAAATCAGGAACAACTAGGACCAAACTGAAGTATCTGGCAGTTTTATTTAGGAAAAGATGCTATTAAGCCACTTAACGGTTAACTGATATGAGTGAGTTATCATATACTCCTTGTCTTCAAGGTTTAGACTGTTTAGCAGAACTCTGCCAAACATCAGTTATCCGAAGGGAGCTAGAAATCATCTCTGTTGATGACAGACCTCTGAGCAGATGGCAAGTAAATCAAGGTCCTGATGTGAAATGTTAAAGCTTTTATGCTGGAAGACACTGTTAAAACATTATCCAGGTTAAATCAGATTCCATGAAATACCAGTTTACTAGTAGGCAGGCATGAAGTCTTCCACTGAGGAACTCTACAAGTTTGGTGGCTTAGTTTGTTTGGGGTTTGGGTTTTTTCTGTTTGTGGTTTGGTTTGGTTTTTTCCGTTTGTGGTTTGGTTTGGTTTTTTCCCTCCAGTTTTTTTTTAAGGCACCCTAACAGATTACTTAGAACTTCCCCCCCGCCCCCCCCCCCCCCCCCCCCTTGAGTAGTCATTGTAGCAGTTCTATCAAAAGGGGAGGGTGAGCAGGGGGAGAACCATTTGTTTGTCATTAAAATAATTTCTGATCTTGTTTAATTAGTCCAGTAGCATATAAGGCAGCTTTCACAAACATCACTGAGAATATAGTTAGGCAGCATAACAACAGATTTTTTTTTTTCTAAAATTTCTACTTTGATATGCCCAGGCAAATCTGGAAGTTTGAAAACCTTTCCAAACAATATTTTAGTGCCTAAACATCTGGAGAAGATCTAGTATATCAGAAACAAAGTAAACACCTACTTTTGATTTAAAGACTAGTTACCAAAGGGCATCTACTAGACCTGCATGGGAAGACTAGGAAAAGCTCTGTAAGTAATATTATGTAACTACAGATGGGGTGGACCAATTTCATTGAAGCAAGGAAAGCAATAATGCTCCTTTACCTTGCAATGCTTCAAATCAGCTTGACTACCAAAGTTAAAGCACCAAAATCTTGTGTCTTCACAAGAAGGAACACTTGTTGGTTTGATAATTTGGACCACTAAAATTTATAAATGGTTAGCCTACATCAAATAGAGATTATGACTTTGCCAACTGCTCTATCACATTCCATGGCTGATCCAAGCTACTCATGGTGCAGGAAATTGTCTTGAAAATCACATTGAATTGATCTATAATGTTGAACAGCTGATTCAAGTTTATGAAGCTATATACCCAGCTAAATTCAACCAAAAACCTTTCAATAGCAGCCATGACATTCAGCTTCTCCAAAACCTGAAGTTCCCGTGGGAGTATTACAGGGAACTGCTCAGAAAAAAAGACAGTCAGGAGTTATTCATAGAACCTATCCAGAGGACTTTGATTTAACCAATGACAGAAAGTCACAAGCTACTGGAAAACAATTCTTCCATTGGAAAAAAAAAAAAATAAAAGTTATTTTTCTTTAAAATTTTCTTTAGACCCTTACACTAAACTTACAACCCAATTATTTATTTGCCAGCTATAGAAACAGCCCTTGTATAGTCTTTTCAGTGGCCTGAAAAGCTACATGTGAATAGAGATTGCACTATTACTTCTTTCTTATGTAGTAGTAAGCACTGGTCTAGTCACATAATTTCCATCCTGCCAACAGCAGGCCTCTACCTTCTTCCCCCAACCCCCATCTTGCACATGAAGATCCATAATCCCTATGCTAATGCTTCTATTGTCCTTTAACTTCTGGAGTCATTTCCAGCTTATGCTCCAAAGAACGGGGGGGGGGGGGTGGGGGAGGGAGAAAGAAATGTACATTTTTGACAAAGACCCTAAGTGATGAATACAGCTACAGGGGGGAGAGATTCTTTTCCCCCCTCTAAACCTTTAGTCTTTTCATTCACTATCCAAATGCATTGAGATTAATAATGCCTCTGGGCCACTGTATGCAAACCTCCACTGTGCATGCAGAGAAAAGATTATAATTGAATACCCTATTATGATGGGCAAGGAAAAAGAAAAGCAGACAGACAGACAGGGCTCAGAGGCTGAATTGGCCTGGTTTGGCTTTCAGCCCACAGCACCTACAATTACCCTGCAATGGATTTTTATTTATCTATTAAGTGTTCCCACTAGGCAGAGAGAGAATCTAGTATTAATTTAGTGCTCATGGTTAGACAGAGAGCTTTAAATTGAAAAAAGTTATTCAGATGAATAATGAAATGTGGCTAGGGCCCTAATGTCCTGCTTTGAATGAAAATAGTACAAACCATAGCGCTCTGCAAATGCTTTACAGTCTGATAGTTTATGCAAGAATTCTGCTAAATTACTTTTTTTTTTTACAGAAGAGCTTTACCAGTGTAGCAGTACTAGACCTTTAAGTAGATAAGCAGCTAGCTGTTGCTGAGCATCCCAGAGCCTCACAGCAAAACAAGAAGTGAAGGACAGAAGCAGAAGAGAAAAAGCAGTACTGATATATATATATAAATATATATATATATATATGAAGGAAAGGATGAAACCCAAAAACTAGGATGGCACCTTCATAACTATTCATTTATGGCATCTAGATGAAGTCATCTGGTTTGCTCCTAAGCATCTTATTATCTACAGCAAAACATTGTCTTCCAAACTATTAGTACAGGGTACTGCTAGCAGTTACTTTCTGTTAGGTGAAGACCTTGCCAGTACCAGCACCTGGCTAATGACCCTAAGCAGCACAGGTAATAGGAGTAAGAGAATAAAACACCAAATCAAATTCTCATCTGTAGACCGCTGTAAATTCAGATGAGCTTCACAAAAGTGCCTGCTTGAATTAAGCTGGTACTCTCTTCAAATGTTTGAAGCTGCACTTCATGATAGAAAATTGTAGTATAAAGAAAATAGTTGCTGACTTAGCTGTAAGTCACTTCATAAAAGCTTTCCAGGAAATATGAATATAAGACTTCATATGAAAAGTATGTGAACAAATTCAATAGCGGAATGCTGAGCGTACGATCAAGAATGTGCAAGCGTTGATCAGGGCAATTCAGAACAGTTGCTCTAACACACGGGCATTTCTCAACTCATCTACAATTTGAAGTTTAAAATATATTCCATAAATCTTAACGTCCATGGAACACTAATGCTGCATTCTAGAAAAAGAATCTGAATTTATTATCTTAACTGTCTTGTCACTGCTTTTTTGGAAAGACACTAACCGCCACAATCGCTCCATTACTAACCACAGTGCATAAAATGTCTAAGGCTTTGGAAAGCAAATAACAGAAAAATATGGATTAAACTGATAAAAATTATAATTCCAGACATGATTAGATTCACTGGGTTGTGTAGCCTGCACAGCAGGTGGGGGATCCTTCAGAAGAATTAGGGAAAGGTTTAGGGAAAGCAGATTAATGGGGAAAAGATTAAATGTGCTCTAAAAGCAGGACAAAACATATTTGTGAAATGACAATTCTAACAGCAGTGTTTAGGGATGCTCTGGAATGCAAAGTACACACACTCCATTTAAATATCAGATGCACAAATGTCTGCTACTTACAATTATGCAGTGCATTGTATGACTTTAAATCATAAGCTGAATAAGCATTTGACATTAAGTGGTGCTAGTGACAAATATTAATCAGAATATAGTCAACAGTTTCCAGCACACAGTTGTCAAGCTCTATTTTCCCCTCCTCTGCATGCAACTTTTTACAACACCGATCCTAAGGATGAAGGCCTACCAATCTGTTTGTTTTTATATCCAGAAATGTATTACAGATCAAAATTAAACACAGCAACAGCAATTTCTAGGGCCCTGAATAACGCACATTGATGCCACTGTCCTCTCTCCAGTGTTGAAGGCTTTCTATTTGCTAATAGAAGATGCTGGGCATTTAACTAGGTAAGAACAAAAACCACAGCAGAAAGAGCCCACTTTTACAGCCTGAGAGGAGAAATGCTGTTTAGCTGCTGGATATCGGTTGCAATTGTATCTGCTGGCACCAAAACAGGAGACAACTGCTAATGCAAGACCTAATATATCTTACAAAAGCATTAGCAGGAGCAAAGCAAATATTTTAGATAGTTATCATCCAAAATTTCATGCTCCCTTTATGTAACAAAAAGTAAGAGTGATATACTTTTACGTTCAAAAAGCACGAGTCACCCTGCCTCCAACATTCATGGGAATTTTAATGGATCCCTCCTTGCTTTTTTAGATGTAAGGTGTTTTTGTAACTCTTCAGAACCTCCTTGGTCATTTTCCAGCTTTGCAGGCGCTATGACTATATGTTTACCAATTACTCCTTAACTATTTAATGCAACCACAAATAGCAGGAGGCTTACAACAAAAGTAAAACTGAGTTTGCCACTGTGGGGAATATATTTGGATTTCCAAAGTTATTACAGAAACACCCACAGATCTTTCTAACATCAATTCACAGAAAGAACATTCCCTTTTCCACAGAATTGTCTAGTAAATGTCTATCACCCATGGCTGATTACTCAGAAAATGTGAAAGAGGCAGCTTGAAGTAGAAGTATTGTATCTGGTTGCTTCTACTCTCCAGTGAACCATTGCCATGAGCTTTTGGGGCAATCTTGCTGGGCTGGCCTGAGCAAAGTGGCTAGAACTATGCTAGCAGAAGGTAAAGACTTCTGGCTTTTCCCACACTTAAACCCAAGCACTGTTTAAGTCAGCCAAGTCTCACTCAAGCCTTAGCATGCCCGCCTTTCTGTTTTGTAGCCTGTGGTAGATGAACCACTTCTAATCTGCTTTCTTCCTTCCAATTTGAACTATATGCTGCTTAGCAACATTTTACCTGTGTCCATGATGCTTCTGTAACCTGCCACTGGTTTTTAATCCTAAAAATGTGACATCACTGAGAAATCTGAAGTCTTACAAAATAAAATCCACAGCCATAGCACTAAGATTTGCATATCATTCCGTAAGTGACCACATGCTCTTGGAGCCTTTCTCCTCTTTTCATTCACTCCAATCTCTTTTGTTCTCTTGTATCCATTTGTTATGTTATGTCTGTCTATGCTGTAATCTCCTCCGGGCAAGCATGACTTCTGTATGTTCTGCAAAGTGCTTTTTCAGGCAATAAAGCAGAAATCATGTCTCTCAGTTTCCCCATTTGTAGAAGCAGCATACTAACACAGTATTCACCTACCTCACAAGGCAGCTGGCAAGTTAAATTTATTAATGATTGAGAGGCATGCGGAGATCCTCATACGGAAAGTTCTATAGGAGCATGAAGTATTGTCATAGGTCAAAAGTGAGGCTTACAGCTTGAGTTAGTTTCCCATTCTGAGGACAGACTAGTGACTTTCCATAATTAAAGAGGGGTTTAACTACACATCTAAAAGCACTGTTTGTATAGCTTGGGCATGTTAGCTTGGATGTACGTAAGGGGAGTGCTTACCCAGTACCCTGGGATCATAAGGAAAAGGATGAAGATAAAATGTTTCCTCTTCTCCTTCGTTTAACATTAGGGCATGGGAAAAAGCACCTTATAGGATGTCATTAAGCAAATCAGGTTTCTTATCTAACAGTGTTTCATAAAAGAAATATAGAATTTTCTATCTAAAATGAAACTCATCTAGCTGCATACTACATTAGACATGCAGAAAGGAACGTTATTGTCACAGTCCAAGAGATTTCAGCCAGGCACTCTGATTTTATATTTTATTTTTTCGTAATTAAATTTGCAAGTGCTCAACATGCTATTCCCTTAGATTTTTCATAAGAGTGTAAGAAGTGTTTGGAATAGACCCAGCCTCACTCTAAGCTCCTTATATTCAGTCCTCCCTTATGGTAACTACTGTATGACCAAACATCAATTTATAGGGGTTCTCCCCATCAACTTGTGTTTTTATTACTAGTGAATATTCTAAAATTCTAAAAATGTTCTCTTGAGTCTTAGATATTGAATATTCTCTAAACTCATAACAGCAAAGGACATTAGAATCAGCAGTACTGCCAGAACACTCTTATTAAGTTGTGCTCCACAAGCCTCTGCTAATCCCACAAAGCAGCAGCACACTCTAAACTACACACACGAACTTCCCGCCCCCCACCCCCACCCCCGAAAAAATAAAGCATATCTAACAAGTACTCTCCACTGCTACACTGAGATGCAGGAGGGGGAAATACATCCTCCTCCTTCCCTTCACTCCCCCATTCAAGTAGACAGCCAAGCAAAGCTTTTGTACAAAGCACTACGTTACAACATACACATTAAACAAATAAGGGTAACTCCAGGGCAGAAGGAATGAGGAGAAAAGGTGCACGTGACAGTGAATTTGCTAGGCTTTGTAACATTAAACTACAGTGCAAACAAGTCATCAAGTAATCCTTCTCCCCCACCCAGTAGGTAATGGAATAATTTTTAGCATTTGCAATACTTAGAGTTACATAATGCTGAAAAGCAAAACCAGGAAAAATATACTCTCTAAAATGATATTTATAAAAAGTTCTTACATTGCCTTATTTCCAGTCTGTGGCTTCATTTCCATTCCCTGCTCTTTCATATCTTGCTTGTGAAAATGCGCCATATACAAGTCGTCAGCATTCCAGGAGAAATCTGCTCACAGAAGTGGGGTATTTTGGCCCATCTTTAACAAGACTCTTGCCACAGAGAAAGTCCCCTCTTGCACTTGCACAGTTGACTTCAGGTAGGACTTACCCTGCAGAAGGGAGAAAAAAAAAACAATCCAACAATGTATTTACTGTAAAATATAGTTTATAAGAATGCAAATAGCTTGAGAGCTGTAAGCAAGACGACTCACTTGAAGCTGTCACTGGTGACAGTTAGTGTCGCCACCACATGTGCATACCTCTCTGCCTTTGCCTCTGTTACACTTTGCCATTTTCCTGGCACAACTGCCATATTGTCATGAGGCTGTTAAACAGGACCTTACTGAAACCACAATCAAATATGAAAAGTCACATAATTCTGGACAGTACGTGTCGAGAAGCCACTCACCCTCTACAATTACATAAATTAAAATAATCATAAAAGAACAGGTGTGCTTTGCAAGGTGATGATGGACTTTGACATCGCAAGAGTAATCGAGCTGCCATTTAAGAGTCAAAATACCAGAAGAGAAGTTTGTTAAGTGGAGGAAGCCACAAACCAGTGCTGTCAGGGAGTGGAGGGGCTCAACTAAGGGACAGTTTTTGAGCTATTTCCTCAGCTCAGGAGCAGTCTAACCCTGGCAGGGGTTCACCACATCAGGCCTCACAGCAGGTGAGAGGAAAGGCCGCCTGGGCAGGAGGGACGAGGCAGAAACGTCCCTCTCGCCTCTCATGGGGCAGACTGGACAGGCCCGGGCTCCCACCTGCCCTCCTGCCGGGGCCTGTGGCGTCTTTCTCTAGGAGATGCGAAGTCGTTCGCAGTTAACCCTGGCGGCCCCCAGTAAGGCTCAGTGACTGAACTGGTACCAGTTTCTCAGGTGTATCGAGCCACCCGCCAGCGCGGGACTAAGGGCCAGGCGGGTCTCCGCTCGGAGGTGGGAAGTGGCCAGGTAGCCGGGAGCACTTCCCGCTGAGGCGGCGGGGACCGGGCTTGGCAGGTGCCCAGGGAGTCCCTGCGGCTGCCGGCCCCCCTGTCTCACCAGCAGCCGTCCTGCACCAGGAGGGCTCCGGGTAACCTGAGAGAGCGGCTACTGTGAGGACTCCTGCCAGGGACCGAGCGCTCGCTGGCCGGCCAGTGCAAGGGCTGCAAGCGGCCAACACCAGGCCAGGGCCACGCACAGACCATTTCAGAGGGCTAAAAATCCAGTATTTAATTCCCTGATAGCTTACTGTTAGAGCTTTTCAGAAATACTCTCTTTAGCTGGCACCTCATTTTTGTATTTGTTTTGCAAAGTACTTTGTAATTAATTACCAGTTACTTGGGAAAATAAGTAAAATTGAGTGCTTTGCAAGTCTCCACATAAATGGGCTGTGCACAGGCATGATCTGGCATGGGATGGTCTACTGCAGCATGGCTTTTCTTCACCTATTAGGAGAGGCACATTTGCCCACCAAGCCCATTTCTTTCTTCTGCACCTGCTCCTGAAGACATCAGAGTTCTGCAGCAGGAGCAGTAGATTTACAAAACCACCTCCAAAGTACATTGAGGGAATAATCACAGCTTTTACTAAAGCTCGATAAAAGGCAGCAGAATGAGTCTGAAAGGTATTGCCTGCACATTCTAGATGGAGAGAGGGTAAGGCTCAACTTCTACAGCTCTGGATTAATAAAACACCTCAGTTTTTAATGACTAAAGCAACAGTGAAGAACCACAGAATCACAGAATGGTAGGGGTTGAAAGGGACCTCTGGGGATCACCTCGTCCAACCCCTGTGCTCGAGCAGGCACACCTAGAGCAGGGGGCACAGGAACGCATCCAGGCAGGTTTTGAATGTCTCCAGTGAAGGAGACTCCACAACCTCCCTGGGCAGCCTGTTCCACTGCTCTGTCACCCTCACAACGAACAGTAATGAACCCTCACCTTGAACAGTAATAACCACTCCTCATGTGGTTCAATTTATGACACTGAAACATAGGTCAATAAAAGTAAGCATTTAAATTAAATAATTATTTTTTAAAAAGTGTTTCTCAACCTGAATGTTCCCCACAGTTTCTAAAGAAAGAGCAATGGATAATACTCACCCCTCTCAATAATACATCAACACATTCCCAAGTATTTCTGTATATTTTGTTCAGCACCTAGTGATTTCCATTAAGACTCAGTTTTTGCAGTAAAAAAAAAAAATATAACTGTGTTTGAACTTGCTGAAAAAAAAAAAGGCATATAACCAAGTATAGTACGAAGATTATTTTTCACTTTTCTTTCTTTGGGAATGATACAGAAGTCTCAATGCTCAAGAAACAGTTTGAATACTCAGACTTCATGTCAGCTACAGAGCTGTCAAGTCAGTTTTTAGCACCCAGCCTGAGAACATAGGCATACAGTATGTCATGGCATCCAGGTAAAAGCTACAGATGACTACCTCTCCCTTCTTCAGTTTCAAGAGTTTTCTTCCACTCTGTCCTCTAATTGACATACTTCAAAACTTGCTGAAGACTCTGTTCCCCATTGTGTTTCCCCAGAAGACTGTGCAATGTTAAGAGTTCAGACATGGTTCTTTGCTGCATTGTATAACTGAGTTGCTTCATATTCCAAGTAGCTTTTGTGCTATTTTAGAGCTGTCTTGAAGAAGACCATGCAACTAGTCTCAACTGCAATAGTATGAAACATCTGGGAGCAGGATTATTTCTGTCATGTGCTGCCAAAATAACATTTTGCTTGTGGAATTAAAATTTTAGGGATTTTCCCAAATCCATATAATGTTCTTGAGTGCTTAAATTTGCATTATGACATTTACATTAGCATATACACGTGTAAAAGACCATCTTGCCAGCCAACTCCTATTGGTTATTCAAAAGCTTAACTCCACCTCAAGCTAGGATTAATGTATGCTCCTGAAACAGACTTCAGTTACAGTAACGGATTTTCTTCAGCTAAGTGACTTTTCCCATCTGCTCTTGCAATCACATCTGCAAGTAAATGTCTTCAGTGATCACCTTGCCATAACTATGAATGCCTTCCCAACTCCCTAGACAGGGACTGCTTCCCTGTTTTATAAGTGTCCTGTTTCTATATATTTTGATGTTTCATCTCCTTAGTAGAAATGATCAAAGCAAAATGCTGAATGTGATGCAGTTAAGGAATCTACTACTTGTCCTAATGCTTTTCAAATACAAATGCTTGCTGAAGAAACAAATGGCTTCTAAACACTTTGCCCATATATCCAAGCTAGTGCAGTACACAGGTAAAGTAACTTTCTGTTGTTAATTGCAATGTTTAGTTTCACTTTCAGCAAAAATAAGCTCTCCTGCTACAAGGAACATTTTGCTGTATTGTTTCTAGGTGTTATAGCAAGCAGAGCAACAGGCCAGTGCTCCCACCTAGGTACAGCTCCAGATGAGAGAATAGAAAAATTTTATCCTTCATTCTTGTAATTAGAGATAATCAAGAAAACACTAATTGTATAAGAACACATTCAACACACCTTTCCTGGATTTGGTGAAAGTCAAAACAATAGTAATACAGAGTGTGAACCATCCATGCATTTCAGTTGAATTGCAAGTTGAAACGATATTGTTTGCTCCTTCGGTGTTGAAGGCGGAAACATGCTCATGCCCAGATTCCAAGTTCTTTCCCACACTACTCCCCACACTGATAGTTCCCAAATACCCTTTTGCTCAGCTGACAGAACTTCTCACTTCCCTGTGACAACCTCTATCGTGTGACTATATACATTCACACAAATCTGTCACATCAGAAACAAGAAAGACAGTGTAAAATAAACTCAGTTTACTATCCAAATATCTGACAGAGGACATATCATAACAACATCAGTAAATTTCAGACTTCATGAAAACTCTTGTTGATTATACTAGAAGTTGCAGCAGAATACCAAGTCAGTACCAAAAAAACCCCAACATTGTCAGCACAATATTACCTCAGTCACCAGGCTGAGCTGTACCAATCACTGCAGACTGCATTTACTTATTATTCCTTTGAACAGGTTCAAATGCTTTTGGCTTCTGTCACCAAGACAGACACTCTTGAATAATTGCGTTGGTGAGTAACTGTCCTGTAATGACCTCGAAGAAACGAGGCTTCAAAGGCCTGTTACTCACACAGGCCTCCATGCTGCAAGAGCTGGAAGCAGCGTTACTGCTGCTAGCCTCAGACCTGCCTACCCACTGCAAGCCTCACTCCCACCATCCAAGGTGAGCCGCTGTCTTTGCATGGATTACAAACCCAAAGGCTGCTATTCCACACCACCTCAAGGACATGCTCTTCAGCCCAGAGTTTATTTGCTTAACCTTTCTCACATTTAGCCTAAGATTTTTCTTACTTTCTACATTCTTGGTAAGGATAAAATCAACAGTTTCACTAGGCAGGAGAAAACTGGCAGACTGATAACTGCATAGATAAAACAATAACCAAAACTTCTTTCATTTCCCACTTATGTATTGCAGTAATTATTTGATTTGTTCTGTTTGAGCGAATTAAAGGGACTGCCCAGAAACATGCCTCAGTCCCTTGTAAATGGCAGTTATGCCTCTTCATAACCCCAGAAAGGAGCATGGGCCTGGCTGATCACTGACAAGTCTGATGGTCAGAGTTAATTGACTTCCGGGAAGCTAGCAGAATTCAAGGTTCATTATTAAATCCTGTTGGCAAGTCTTAAAACTCAAGAATATTTTTCTTTCAGGTCAAATGGTCTCTTCACAAAAATATGTTTTCCCCAGAAATCCACTCATTCCCATCTCTAGCTGAATCCTTATTCAGCACAAGACATCTTTTCTGGTCAATTTCCCATAGACTTACTTCCTTGTTTTAGGATCTATTTAAAGATCATGACCATAATTTCCTGAAGCAATATTAAATGAGATCATAACATTCACACACCAAGTAGAATTTCTCTCCTCACACTCACTTATTATACCCCAAACTATGTAACACTGTTGCTCATTATACTATATATTAGCTACTGCTCCCACATATTTTATGCTCCATACTTGGTTTTACTACCCTATGCACACGTTGTTCACAAAATGGCACAGTTTATTGTTTTTAAATGCCAAAAATGGGCACAGCTAACAAGCCTTTAAATTATTAAAGCTGTTATGAAGGACATATTTGCTTTTGTTTCATTTAAAGTTATATATTATATATATATTTTGGCATTTTTTGTTCCTGATCATTCACATTTGACAAGGGAAATATATGACCTTTTAACTCTTATTAATAGTTTATTCTATATCACATGTACATTTCTCCATCCTCCTCCTCTCTTTCTTACCTGAATTGTATGAACTTTGTCTTCTATTCATCCGTCTTTAAAAGGCTCCAGACCTCACATACAATATACTGTGTTCTTTTATGAATTTTTCTGTGCCAGAGTTCTTCCACCATCCATCTCTGGCTGGCTCTATTTCTTCCATTCTATTGAGGTCCTGACTTATGAGCAGAACCTACTGTTATTCTTTCTTGACTGTCACACTTTATTACAATTAATATTATGTGGATTCTTGTCCAATATGTAGCTTTCTGGGCATAAAAATTGTCATGTTGTAATGTTCATGTTTTTTCTTTGCAAACTTTTATGTAACAAAGCATTCTCCTGTCAGGAGCTGTCAGCACCACATATATCTACTTGATAATAAGTGTACAGTAATAGAGTTAGCTAAAGAAGTTGTGTGCAAGCCGACATGAATTCCCATAGAGAAGCCAATCTTGTAGCTTATCCATGATTTCCTGTGGCTGACATGCAGTTAAACACAAAGTGTTGCAAACAGCCTGCTTGATGATGTGAATAACCTGTTACAGCCTTGAAAGAAACACTGGTCTAGGATGTTAAACTTCTATGGAGGCTTAGGTATAATAAGTAGATTCTGACAAATACTGTTCACACAAATGTTTGCAGAATGAGAGTGTTCCATGAATATTAATGAAAACACATTCTTGTGAGCATTTGCTATCCACACAGTAAGCGTAGGAGTCTTTGACCCTTCAAGTGCCTTGTCCATGTTAGAAGGACAAATATGATGTGATTTTAAGCTAAGATATTTTATCCCATGGTTAAAAAAGTAGGAACACTATTTTAGCTATACAGGTCAAAATCCACAGCAGACCTAACAATAGCTATACGAGGAAGTGGAGAAAAAACTACAGTTGTTAAAAAACAAGCAAAAATTGGATATTCTGCACATTCTCATGTAATATCATTGTTTTCAAAGGTGGCCATCAGCTATGCATTACAAGCAGATTAACAAAAAAATCGTACTATCTATTAAGCCTGATTAAAGGGTCACACTTGGATGGGAAAAAAATAAAGAAAAAATCCAGTCTCAGTTGGTCAATGTGCAGTAATGGCAGATAAGAAAAAAAAAAAAGAAAAAACCCCAAAACCTAAAAACAAACAAACAAACAAAAACCCCAAACAAACCAAAACCCAACCCAGCACACACTTCAGTGCATGGAGAAGGTTGCCAGGACAGGAAGTTAAGATGACATAGAATGATGCAGTGTGATATGAAATAGAGAGCATTAGAACTCAAAAATATATCATGTTGCAGGGAAGACATTAGAAATGAGGGTACCAACAAAAAGGGACGGAAAGATAAAGATTCAACTTGGCATGCAGCTGTGAATTAGAAACAAAGTGTGATTAAAATAATCTAAGCTGGACACTGGGTGAGTATAACCAGGGAAGAACAAGCACTGCTGCCCTGTCTGGTAAGTATGGAGTAACCCTTTCCCCTCAGGTAGGGGCCAAAATTAAATACGATAAATCAGAGAGCATTATAGCCCAAGGATGTCTATTGGCATGGTACTGGCAAGCAGCCAAGAAGAAAAATAAAATAAAATCTGTGTGTTCTCAAACTATTCCTAACTACTAGAATAAAAGATTCATTCCTTGCTGCAGCAGTATTTGCAGTAAAAGGAATAATACAGCTAGAGAGCACCAGTCCAAATGCATACTACTGAGCATAAATAGTTATCAGGACAAATGGACATCAAGTATAGATATGCTGTGTTTTACCAGCTAAGCTAAACATGCAATACCCTGAGGGGAAAAGTAAAGCTGAGCACATGATATTGACAGTCTGTTGCAGTTGTCATCCTGCCAGTCATAAAAGCCACTGTATACATAGCAACAGTTCCACTTTCCAATATAACTAACATGGAAGAATGCAGAATATCAGTGGTCTGTGTCAAATGCTCGGTTATCCCATCAGATGTTTGTGTCAACAACACGTCCTCTGCTCAAAGGTCAGCACATGTTGGTCTTGCTGCTTTGGAATTGTCTATACTTCTGATTATCTTTTTCCTCTTGCTAATAATACCTTTAAACTGCATGCTGTTGTTTATGTCACCTGTTTACTTCAGAGACACAAATATTTTGAGAATTGGGGGAAAAATATACCTCATGTAGAAAGGAAAGTATCAGGGGTACAGCAAAAGAAAACAAATCCAGTCCTGGACCATAATACTAGTTACAACTTGATACATTGTAAGATCAGCCAAGACCAGCATTTCTCCCTAGCGGCATCAGAAAAATACTGGTTTTGTGTCTTAATGTGCTGTGTACAAAGTCCCATTTGGATAATAGAACTGCTTCTCTTTGTTACATCTATCCTTAACTTAAACACTGCTCAAAGAAAAAATTTTGTCCAGAGTGGCAGGTAATTTCCTCAGCTGAAAGAAATAGTCTTACTTTTTTTTTTTCCCCACATTATGTGATTGAAACAGATTACCAGTGATAAAGAAAAAGCATGAACAAACATATTAATGAGTTTTTCTACATCAAATAACCCTTTTCTAGACATGATACACACCCTAGAAGTCCTGCAGGTTCTAATGTGCTTCATGATAGAAAAGAGCAAAGCAAAATGTGTTCCTTTAAATTCGTGCTGACTGGACAGCTTATTTCCTTCACAAAACTTAAATAGCAAAATGGCCTTGGAATAAGTCTAAAAAGAATTTGCTAGTATGTAAATAAACCTTCACTAACCTTGGCATATAATTGCACCTGCACCTTGATGATGTATACCCTCAATAGTCAGGTTTCTCAATTGAAATTATTAAGTGACCATAACTATGAGTCTGAAAGATTGTTCTCTTCTGGGGACATTACACTTCCAGTACTCTCCAGTAACCTCTCAGGGCACAAGCAGAAAGGTCATCATAAGAAGAGATTATCCTTCACAAGAGGAAAATGTTTTCCTCTCTCCAAGGATGAGTTTTATTGTTTGCAATCACACCAAAGCTCCTGTCCATGGGGAAGGGAGAAAAGGTTTTAACTGCAGCAAGGAAAGTTATAATAAATTGAAAGTAAAGACATTAAAATATATTAGCATGCCTATGCCATAACATTATGGACACTTTTCAGCATATTTATCAGACTTATCAGTCCCTACATTTATATGATTAATTCTTTTGAAATAATTTTTTAAAGCATTGTCCTAGGGTAACTGCATATCTTCAAAATTAATTTCTTTTGACATTCATAAAGTATTTCTGTTACAAATACCAAAAATCAGAACTTAGTATGCAAATTAGCTATTCCAAAGTAAACTGGAGTGCGAACTGGGCACATGGGCCTCTCCAGTGTAACTGGAGAATGTAACTTGTGCAGGCTCTCCCCCAGCAGGAAACCTATTACGTCAGGGTTTCTGCAGAGTAAAAATATGCACTCAGGCAAGTACTTCCAAATAGCTGATGCACTGTAACACGCACCCTGCTTTCTTTCTTAACGTTTAACATACCTGTGTCCATTATAGCACCCTGTCACCTAGTGCAATGAGATACCCCAACAGCCAGCCTGAGCTTCCTTTGGAGGTAAAAATTCATCACCCAAACCATATACCTTGCAACAACTTCCAAAAAAGCCATGCACAGCTTTTGACATTTCTGGGCTTTTGATCAAAGCAGTTATCTGCTTTAAATTAGTTTTCAGTAGTTACATTAATTTTCCAGGTAAGAAACATTATGCAAATATTTCATGTTATTTAGTCACACCTCAATAATAATCTTGATAAGCAAACTTGAACACAGGTGTGGATTGTATTCTGATCCAGACCTCCGTGAATACACTTAAAACGGAACTGTTTTCCATGGGCACTGGATAGATAGTGTGATTATGTTGATATGAGAACAGTAATTAAATATCGCACTTCTTTGAAACCCAGTCTGTGGTGTCTTGTCTCTTGAGTCACTTGTGACTCCTCTTTCTCACTGTGCTGTCTAAAAGTTTCCCACAAATATTAAAACCATTAAAGGATAAGTTACTTTACCCTGACTATTTGTAGATGCAAGAGGCTACTCACATAAGTTGCTTCCAAAATGTTCTTCTCTCCCTCCCAGATTGAGCTATACCCAACAGAGCTAACATTTCCTTCAAGACCACTTTATCAACAGCTGCTAGAAAAGGTATTTCTTTCCACCTCACCAAAAAACTGGCTCTATCAGTCAGAAAGCCTCATCTGCCACTGCCTTTGCCTGCCTCTGGTCAAAGGACGGGACGGCAGTCCAGAAGCAAACTGCCACAGATTTACATCGGGCAAGTGGGCACTGTGGTTACCTCTGGAGTACCAGGTACATGCCGTAAGGACTATGTTAAGAATGTGATGCGGTTGGGAATACATCTACACTAAGTAAATCTAGGACTGACACAGTCTGCCAGGATGCCTGAAGCCAGTAACAGAGCAAGTACCCAGCAGCAGCTCAAAGTGGCACAGAGGGCTGACTTGGGCTGAAGCCCAGGGTCTGGGCCTGAACCCCCAACACCCACGACAAATGCATGATAGCAGGGGCTCTGTCTGCCTCAAACTGCATTTCTCCAAACCAAGGCATTGCCACTCTGAAAGTCTCCCAGTCCTCTTAAGAGCACAGTTTCTCCTTCAAGTTGATGCAGCTGGACACAGCTATGCCTTTAGAGCCTGCCAAAATTGTTCTGAATACAAGCAGGACAATATTCCCTTCTACTATGTCCTTCATGCTGATACACTTCAGGTTGTACATCCACAGAGATATCTCATCATAAAATTCTATACATTTATTTCTCAAGCCACACAGAAAGCAGCTGAGGGAGAGGAACTGTGTGTTTCAACACATCCAATTTAAAAAACAAACATACATCAACAGAAAGTGTTTACAAGGGAAATATGCTCAAAACATGATCTGACATTTTTCACCTTCTTATAGTGATGGGTGGGCATCCACTGACCTTCCCCTCACAGCATTTGCCAGGCAATAAAGAATGAAGCTAATGGCAGATTTTTGTTGTGTGGTTTTTTTTTGTTTTTTTTTTTTTGTTTTGTTTTTTTAAATCACTTTTCCCAGACTGTTATGATAGTGAAAATGGTCACGTCTGTTCCCTTTTCTGGGCTAATAAACCTTAGTCAGGACTTCAAAGTTACACTGATACTTAGTCTCTCACTGGGTTGCAGCCTGGCTTGAAACAACTAGCTTTCAGACAATGTAGGTACAAGTATTGAGAAAATTGGACTGATCTGGTTTACCATCCATGCAAGTCCCACCTGCTGAAAAAGACCTGCCTCCCTCTCCTTGAACTAGAATCTGAGAAAGCAAGGCACTTAAAGGAGGGACCCCTTATTATACATTTGTCCAAGTAGTTTTACATGCACCTGAGCAGTATAACACAGTTATCTTTTCATCAGTGTGAGATTTTTTTAGTTCATATTCTGAATTTGGCACAACTTGCTACTTTATGTCAATAAAATAGATAATCTTTTTTGTATTGATGTCTGCTTAATTTGCAAATTCAGTAGATACACATGACACTGAAGGTGTAATGAATCATGCATTTTTATAATGAATCCAACAGTGAATGTAAAAATCAGTGTCTGATCTTTCTTTTAACAGCCCGGTTATACCTGGATTTATACATAGTAAGTGTTTATGGATTACATTCAGTTAAACCACCTGGTTTACTTTCTATTTTGTTATGAAAGTAACCCCCTTTTTAGGCTACAATGAAATAACACATGGCTCAGTATTCCTACTCAAATAGGTGGTTGTTTAAGCTCCTGATCCCTGGTATGCATTACTGTTGCTGAAAGACTGCCCAAACCCAGCAAACCAACCTTATTAGGACTGGACAAAGAGGACTAGGGCACAAAAGCTAAAACAAGCACAAAACTACAAGCATTTTGCCATTTTTCTTCTCATTCTGCCCCACTAGCAGCACCAGAACAAAAAGCAACAGTCAACTTGCTAACTTGCACTATTCCACAAATTTCAGCAATAAAAGAAAATTTATTCCATGCTGCTGTTACTGATCATAAACCTCAGATGAAATATCACAGGATATGCACAAACGTGGAGAGCAAGGAAACAAATAAGCTGCTGCAGTGGTTTGTGGCAGCTTGCACCTCTGAAATGCTCCAATAGCTTGTTTCCTTAGTATTGTACAAGCATCTTTTGTAGCCTGCTCTGCAGCCACAAGAGGTTTACTGTTCCCTCATAAGTGTCTCGCATCCCTACCTAGGGCTGAAAACCCCACAGAACCACAGAACCACAGAACCACAGAACCACAGAACCACAGAACCACAGAACCACAGAACCACAGAACCACAGAACCACAGAACCACAGAACCACAGAACCACAGAACCACAGAACCACAGAACCACAGAACCACAGAACCACAGAACCACAGAACCACAGAACCACAGAACCACAGAACCACAGAACCACAGAACCACAGAACCAATCACAGGTTGGAAGGGACCTCAGGGATCATCTAGTCCAACCTTTCTAGGAAGAGCAGAGTCTAAACAAGATGGCCCAGCACTCTGTCCAGACGACCCTTAAAGGTGTCCAATGTGGCCGAGTCAACCACTTCCCCGGGGAGATTATTCCAGTGGTTGACTGTCCTCACTGTGAAAAATTTTCCTCTGGTGTCCAATCGGAATCTCCCCAAGAGCAACTTGTGTCCATTCCCTCTTGTCCTCTCCATGTGACTCTGTGTAAAAAGGGAGTCTCCACCTTCTTTGCAGCTCCCCCTTAAGTACTGGTACATGGTAATGAGATCCCCTCTGAGCCTCCTTTTCTCAAGGCTGAACAAACCCACTTCTCCCAGCCTGTCCTCATATGGCAGGCTTCCCAGTCCTTTGATCATCTTGGTGGCCCTTCTCTGGACCCCTTCCAGCCTGTCCACATCCTTTTTGTATAGCGGGGACCAGAACTGTACACAGTACTCCAGGTGTGGCCTGACTTCACCACCAAATATTTCTAGTCCTTCACTCTGTTTTTTTTGTCACGTTTTCCTCTATCATTTATGCTGCTGCTGTTTCTCTTGAGTTGAGGTGGTGAGGAAAGGCCAGAGAAAAGCTGGAAGAAGTTGGGATGGTGAATCAAAGCAGCAGTACTCCAGCTCCTCCATAATGTTATGGGGCAGATTCTTTTGAAGCAGTTTTCCTTCTTTCAAGAAAGGTGTGCCTTAGTACCCGTTTTCTTAGGCCATTTTCTCAGAAATTCATGTGAACCATTCTGGAGATGGCATTTTATATTTGCAAGTACAGATGAAAGATATTACTGAATTTCAAATGTGCATTGCAAATTTATGTTCTGATGAACTGCAAGTGCCATTTGTTCCACAAATAAACATCCATTGACTGCAGAAAGCAATAGGGCTCTTTCATATCTGCTATTATGTTGCTATAATTGCTTGCACAGGGATACAAACACAACTCACATTTCTCTGAAGTTATTTAATTAAAAAATAATGCATCCTCCAGATCTTATCATGGAGTTAACTCAGGAGACTATTAGCAGAAAAATATTGGACACCATATTGTAGACTGTGCAACACCTACCTACACTGTGAGATCTACTTTTTTCTGGATGCTCAGAAGAAAGGACAAGATGCCTAGGTTGTGATCTAGTTAAGTTTCCATTTTATTAACTCACTACATCTGGGAATTGTCAGCAATAGCTTGCATGATGCTGACCCAAGATCCCATCAGCTCTGGAAAACTGCTGTTTCTCACTTGCATTCCCTACATATTACTTAGACCCTGTCAGAGGCACATGTTGTGAGCCAGTTAAGTAGAATGACAAGGGTGCTCTGTCCAGATGCAAGAATTTTTACAGTATGTCTCACCCTAAAACAGCCTTGGGTTACCCATTGTAAACAAAAGACCACACATGAAACTACCATCTCCACTGCCAACCTAGGTGTACTCCTGACTGCTGTAACAGGCAAAATACTCCACTAGTAATCTAGAAGCTAGAAGGAAAGGTGACTTCGCAGTGCCAAAGTTGGGAACTTCTTATTGAAGGGATGACAGAAAGCCAGACCAGTGGGATTTACCTTCCCTCCCACACATAGCTTACCAACATCCAGGCTGTTCCACACTCCTTACAGTACCAAGCCATATATCAAAGAGGAAAACCTGAAAGGGATATTCCTTTCCACATGTTCAAACACAGTTCTCTACCTGAGCACTGCAGACGTCACACCAAAAATGAACTCTTAAGTCCTCATCCCAAAAAAGTTACAATTGCTTTACATGCACTTACTGCTCAGTAACTGCCCAATCTAACTCAAAAAGTCATACAGAAGGTAAGATACTTACAAAACAAGTATGTATGTGCTAATATATAAATTTGCTATAGCCTATGCTACGTCTGAAATCATTAGCGGTAAATAATGCATGTAGGTGTCCAAAGCAAGCAGCTTCAGTTATTCAGTTCCAGCTATCAATACTCCAGTCTGCTATGATGAAATATATATCAAAAAAAGATTTAACAAAAAAAAAATCTTAAGAGTAGTTATGTTCTAATTAGAGTAATGACTATAAATGATTAAAAAATTTCTGCATAACTGCTAATGGTAAGGCATGCAGTAAATCTCCAGTCCAAGCAGCATCTTGTTAAGTGAAACTTCAAATCAAATGGAACAAACAATGGTTAGAGGCATGTTATGTTCTCCATAATGCTCTTTTGTATCTATTGTTTAGCTTATATGCAGATCCATCTTGAATCTAGTTAACCAGTAACTAAAGCTCTGCAAAATTCAGTTTTGTTTGAGATACTGCTGCAATACATGCCAATTCATTTCACACACTTTTGCAGCAGTCCTACTTTGCTTATTTGCCATCACTTGAAAATAGACATCACATATTGCAATTTGAATTTACAAAATACATTAGCTTTACTTCTTGTGGCTGGTATGAGAGACTTGCGCTTGAAAGATAGAGCCATTTTCATACCTGGAAGTGGCTATTTCACAAGATATTGATTTAATTCTTTTCCTAGAGATTTCATGTACCAATACCACTGCAAAAGTGTCCACTAACATAGGTCCATTTGTGGATTAATTTGATAAGCTTTTTGAATTCCAAGTAGAATGTAATTATGAATACTTTACATAGCGTGCGCTAATTTTTCAATTAGAAATAAATACTTCTCTGTTTCTTTTACCTAGTTTCAAGGACACTAAATATCTACTGAAACAATAGATATTTACTGAAACATTTTTCTTCCTAAGAGTTACCTAGTTCACGTCCTCATTTATGACACTACTCTTATTTTTGGGATTCCAAGTACTTTAGTTCAAGTATAATTCAAGTAAGTCTTGTGTCTGAAGTAAACTCTGTTGAAAAATTTTTAAGTTTAAAAAGTATTTGTGCTACAAACAGCCCAACAGGCCCAAATTCAGATGGACATTTTTCTCTTTTGTGAGAGCTGAGTAAAGAAAGCAATTAACAAAATATTCTTTACTGCTAGTCTTTGCAGTTCAAGTAGCCAAAGCAAAAATAAAGAGTTCTGGAAAGCACCTTTTTCACTCTAGTTTAGAAAACAACTATGCAATGAAATCTGAAAACCTTGCAGCTTTGCCCAGGATTTTGGCTTTTTAAAAGCTTTTGACTGTGTCTGGCTTTTTAAGGTTGTTTTGATGTGCCAGGTTATACCAGTATAATCAAGAACATATAAACATCACCAGAAGCTTCTGTTATCTAGTCTGACTACAAGGCTGGTACAGTAGAAACGTCTCCCAGCCATCCCACTGTGAACATCAACAGCATATCAATCACATTCTGTATATTGATTCTGACTTCCTCAGCACTCACTTGTTTATTGCAGCATCTCCCCAGAACTGGAATATACCATTAAATACTTAACATCATTCACAAATATACTTTCAGTCATTACATTTGCACGTTCAAGTGAAACAAGCCAGAAGCTACTACACCCAGTCAGATCATAAAGTTATGAAAACAGCATCTCTCCCCCGTGCTTTCAGATAAACCTGGGACAGAGGAAGAAAGGAAGCACACTAGAAGCTCTCATTACCACTGCCAGTCTCCTTCCTTCCTCTTCTCTCCAGAAGTTCCCTACATCTGGTTGCTACACTGAGAACATACCACACCATTTGAGATAAGAGCTAAGAGACAGGATTGGCCAAAACCTACAGGCTAGGGCAAGGTGTTACATGAGTGTCTTGACAGCCTCCTCATCCTTTATGCAAAGGCAAGCTGAACCCCACCTGAAGGGGAGGGCAGGTGCTGTGCCAGCCCCATAAACAGGACTGCACATCCTCTCAGCTGCAGAGAGGCAACTGTCTGAACAGGCTGCTGCAATCAGAACAGTATGTACATGCCTGGGGGAGCTGACTCACTCCAAGGTTTCTATGTAGGCTGAATAAAGGAATGAAAGACAACAGGAGAACCTTAGTGGCACTGTCTGGGTTTTGGGGGAGAAGTACAGGAAGTGACATGGGGTCTGGAGGAGGTATTAAGCTGGATAATCTGCTGACAACCCTTCCAGGGGCCCCATGGGAGTTTCAGTGGGAATGATTTTCCTCACACTGCAACTACTTGAAGAAAAATGTTTTGAAGACAAGAATTGGTCGACTTGAATCATCCTATGTTCTACAGGCAAAGCTAGACCTACCCATGACTTTTTGGTTTAGCCTGATTTGAAATACTGGAGCTATACCTATTATGCAGGGACCTCTCCTAACAGACCATCAGATGGCTCCTGAACTCCTAAGGCAGAGATGAGAAGAGTACCAGCCTGTTAAGTTCATGTCAAACCTGTCTTCGCAATCAAAGTCTGAAGTAGCAAAACACAAAATGATGTTAACATTTGAGAATAACAGGTCACATGCCTCCAGCCAAGCTTTGTAATATTTCCGTTCTCAAAGAACAGCTGGTCTGTCATTGTCCTACAGCCAGCCTGGCTTGAAGACCATCACAGGACAAACATTAAGGAAATAATCTCCCTGCAGCATGTCGATATTGGCATCACACAACTACCATTGCAAATATTGCCTTCCATTTTCTTCCATTCTTACTGCAGTTTACCTGCTCTAGCTGAGGGTTGAGTGCGTCCAATCTCATCCAACCTAGTTTTCAAAAGACACTGGTATGTTGTTTTTGGATGGCTGAATATCAGCCATCAGTAGCACAGAATCTCAAAGCAACTTCAAGTAATTTCACAGAAGCGTTCCATAGGAATATAAAGGTGAAAAGATACCTGCCATACCCAACCTGACAGTGTAAGAAAGTTCACTCAAAACTGCTGTTTCCACCCAGCCATCCCAAGTTCTATGCTTAATAGAATTAAGGACAGCTGACAGATCTAATTAAGTCATCATGGACATCTTATCCTCATCTTTTACTAGGTCAGAGGAAACTACCACATACTTAGTATTATGGTATTATGGGCAGAACATAATATAAAGTCAGTAAACACATTAGTCCCTGCATGGAGAAACAGTCCCTCCCCCCAGAGGGACTAATTGCCTAATTAGAAGAGCCTGTTCTTTTCACTGCTCCTCAATTACAGTGCAAGAAATAAGGCTATTTGAACTTGAATATAAGCTTTGTGTGTTTATGTATTGCTATGCAGGTTATTTATAAATTATACAGCTCAAAATATAGCCAAGGTTATTTAAACTTATGCTCCTTTGAGGTTAGCTATAAAGGAATTAAAGTTGTTTTGTAATTTAAGTTCTTCTCTGCCATAACTAGTGTATATGCACCTGTCACAGAATAACTGGTCTCCTTAAGGGAAGCTTAGTCCAGCTGGGACAGCGTACACATGGCCTCCTACCTCCTGCCTTTGGGCCAAGCAAAGGACCTGTGCCACCAAGGGAAACTGGACTGGCTATGGAAGAGGAAGGCTGCAAAGTGCTATTGAGGAGTGATAGTGAATGGAGACAGAGAGGCTGAAAGTCTTGCAGAGTGGTTCTAGAGCGAGAATGATGAAAGCTGAATGAGCTGTGAGGAATTCAGGAAGAAAACACAGCTGAGAGACAGGTGCTTCCTCGTCATCCCTTCTAAAAGCACTAAAGGTCATAACAAGGCAAAGGAACCAAGAACTTATATATTGATCCTCAGGCAAAATTACACACTGCAATGCAGCACTCTAGTACCTTACACAGCTTCAATAAAGTCTGCTCATAGTTTAATCGAAAATAAATATTGACTAATGAATATGAGATCAAATGTGACCTGAGGCTGGTTATCGGTCATTTTGGTATGTAGAAGAAAAAGTGCAGGACTATGCTTGACCAGAAAGGAGCAACAAGAGCAAGTCTGGAAGCATTTTAGCCTACCTTAAAGTTGCAAGCCATCCTGCACAAATATTATATCTTTCTATTCTACCAGATGGCTGCTATCATAAAAGGAGCCTTTGGTCCCTGTTACAACTTTTCATCACTGTGTACAAAATACAGCAAATATTTGCATTTTTTTTTAGCATTAGTTACAGAGAATTTGCCATCATCTCTGGTGTGTACAGTAACAATGTATGCTAACATGATTGGACTAATGAATATTGCTTTATCCCTGAGAAGATCTACCAACAATTTCTCTCTATCATATCCCATTCAGATTACCAAGTAAGCTCTTGCACTCTCAGATAGCATCTGCTCTTGACCTTATGTCATTCTGAAAAACATGTGTTTTACTTTTTTATTTAGTTCATCTTGCCTTGAACTGGAAAAGAGGATTCATTAGGATCACAGCAATTACGCTGTCTGTGACACAAACAGATGTCTACATAGCACCAAATTCTACACTATCTTTACCAGGTGAGGAGGTTTTGGCACATCATGAACAGTATTACCTGCTGACCACTGCCACTTTGCTGCAGCCACACATGCCATGGAAAGAAAGGTTTGCATTTCTCCAGGTGAAAGTAGTTTCCCATTGCAAAAAAACCACTCCTGAGTAAGCAATATGGATACTAATCCTAAAACTCAAAATGTATATCTACATGATTGCAAGCCTGAAATTTGTTTTCTTCCTATATAGGGAATTGTAGCCCAATAATGTGAATCAGATAGCATCACACCCACTGCTACAGCTCTGCAAAAGTAGGTGGTGTTGATGATAATGGATGGCAGAATCACACTAAACATTGTAATCGTGCTCCCAGAATTGCAGTACCTGAGAAGTGCAGTTAACACCAAGAACATCTTGTCAAGAAAATGCCAGCAAATTTAACAAGTATGGAACTTCAAAACTTTACTTCACTTTTTCAAAAGCAGAGTACTGAATCACCTCAGAACCACTGGCAGAGTACATTTTATAACAGCCAGAATGTTTCATTAAATGGTAAAAACTGAAGTGTAGAACTAACAGCTGCTGTAACACTGACATGCCCAACATGAGGTTAGTTCCTGGTATTAAGAATACATTACTCATACAGTATAACTAGTAAGCACTGATGGAAGGTCAGCTGTTTGCGCAGACTATTACCACATAAAACTCAATCATCAGCTAGCATTTATGTAATGAGAAGCTTGTGTTTAAACTTTCTAGTTGCTAGAATGAACAGAAATCTTAAACAGTCCCCACTAAGATAAAATTTAAAAAAAAACAGTCTACAACGCTCAACGGAATTTCTCCAAGTGTTCCTTGTGTGTTCTAATTTCTAAATCTTGCAGTTGCTGCTCACATACAAAAGGACAGAAGGCAGCAAGTTTAGAAATAAAGACATAAAAGTAATTCCTTCTGTATCATTTACATTCTCCTAGGAGGAAGTCCAGGGAACTGGGAGGTTCCTTGGCTGCAGAGCTAGCTAACCTGGCTTATGAGCACTCTTTACTTATTCATAAGCCTGCAGATTTGACATATCTGCACATGCCAAATTCTGGAAGATATCCTTGCAAGATTGTTCATCTGCCCTAAATATCACCTGTCGCCACAAACAAACATACAGTGCTTTTTACTGTTACTGATAGGCAAGGTTACTACCATATACAAAAGCGTGATTTGAGCCACTCCTCATTTAAACTCGCTGCATTGGAATACAGAACCAAACACCACTGCACTGTAGCAACAGACCAGAGGTGACAACAAACACCACATACCTGCAGTGTGTGCTAACGCAGCACATGGTCAAGTTTTCCTGAAGACAGTTTTGCAGGATTTAGGGATTTTCTACACTAGAGTCCTGCCACAATACCTCAATGCTGGATATTCTGTCAAGCACTATTCTAAGAAGTCCAAATTAGACCCTGTTGGCACACATCAAGCATTAATAGTTTCTCAAGGAAATATCTTAACGACAAAGAAGTTGAATGTCCACTTCTAGTCCTCCTATAAAGCAAGGTCCTTATCTATTAAGAAAGGAAACAAAACCCTTCTGTGACTAATTACCAACCCTTTTCACCTGTTCTCAGTTCTGTACACGGAAAAAGCAATTCCGGCAAGTCTGAGACATACAAATATGCTCCATACTTGTCATCTCCCTGCCTCACTCTTTAATGCTCAAGCTTAGACAGACACTCTGTATTCCCTTCAAAATTTTTATGGCCTTTAGAATTTGAACATTGAAACCAAGCCTAGGCCTTAAGCAAAGAACAACAACTTCTCTCATAGAGCTCACTCAATTCTTGTCAAAAAGTTATTTTGTACTTCTGTCTTGTACCTACTATCACTCCAACTTAGGCCGTCTTAATGGGAGAATATCACACCCTTTTCCTAAGGTTAAATGCTAAAAAAAAACATATTTTGAAGTTGTTTTGTCTGAAAATCAGTAGAAATAGATATTATAGTAACAAAGTAAGATGTTGTGACAACAGGAAATAAAATACGACAAGAAATTAAATGCATCTGTTCACCTTGAAACTCAAAGACCTAAACAGGCAACTGTACAGAGAAAAGCTGTTTTACAGTCAAGTATTTAAGTAAACAGATGTTAATCTCAATCTAGCATATTAAATACAGAAAATGGAAAGTTGCACCCAGAGGTACCAGAATTATCTTTTCTATCAGGTGTGGTACCCAAACTCTTAGTTGCACTGTGCAGCCTTCAGTCCCGTGAACTGGAGGTGCCATGGGTAGCAGCTATAGGTGGTTATTCCCACCACCAGCCCACAGAGATGAACAGAAATTTTTTTGCCCAGTATTGACAGCCGCTCAGTAGACAGCAGAGTGGGCTCATACCTCTGTTTTGCAGTTTCCATATTACATTGTAACATTCAATTATACTATAACAGAGTAGAATATTCTAAGTATGCAGTGCAGCCTAAATCCCATGAAACAGTAATTCTGATATTTTTTAATATCAGAAGATAGCTACAGTAATGCCTCTTCCAGTAGGAAGAATAGAAGAAAGCAGGAATTATTCCCGGGCAATAAGTGAAGATCTTTTACAACTGACTTAGCTGTTAGCACATCAGGAGAAACAAATTCATTTGCTGCTTGTTGAGCCTCAGAAGCGGGTGCAGCTGTGGCCCTGCGCTGAGAGTGCAAGTTCCTGGCATTAAAGAAGCAAGGGCTGGAACCAGCCATTTGAAGTCAGCCATTTTTATGCCATCACTCTTGAAAGCTTAACTAAGCTCTTAAGAATTTAAGATACTGATCCCAGCTTTAGACTTCAAACCACATTCTCATGCAAACATCAGAACATGGTAAGGACCTGCCATTTTCCAAGGGGTCCAGACCAGTAGGATCTACTGTCTGGGCACAGATATAGCTATGACTGAGCTGAAGAAAAGTACACCTCCAACAGAGTTCAAACCAGGAGCAAAGGCCCCAGGCTGAGCTTAAATGCCCCCCTGGGGCCATGGGCAGGATGTGGGCAGGCCCCAGGTAAAGCTCATCAGGACAATTAAGGGCTGTTAGGTGCCTGATGGAGAGCTACCTCCCATCTAGTAAGCATCAGCTGTAATGGTACCTTTCCACACCCAGGGAGAAGGTATGTGGTGTTTCTAAAATCCCTGGTTCTCATTTCTGCCAAACCAGTTCAGAGTTTCATTGTTGACAAACATTTCTATAGCAGACCATGCACTTTCCTACAGTATTTTCAGCTGGCCTAAGGGTTCACTGCCCTTGTATTTTGGCATCCTAAAGCAAAAAAAACCCCAGAAAATCACATAGTAATTGAGTGCTGGAACTCATTCTTTTGTGTATGTCTAAAGTGACTTTTTCAGCAGTTCATACTTTGTTTGAAGCAATTCCCCGTTCTCAAAGTCTGAGAGTTACAAGCTTTCTGCCTTTAAGCCATCTGAATTCATGGCTACACACCTAGTTTTGTACATTGCCCGTCACCATTACTCGCTCATCCACAGCACACCGAATTACAGGTGCACAAGCTGCCATTTTAGGCACTTGCTTGGCTCAGAACCCAGCTCACAGCCGGGCCCAGCCCGAGCACCCACTAATTGCCTAAGAAGAAAGTAGGTTGCAAATGAAAGTGTGACAGGCACCGTCACACAGGGTGATGAGAAGGAGCTGTGGCAGTAGAGAAAGCACAAGGAAATAAATGTGGATAATTGGAATGATTTAATTTGCTAATGTTGCATAAGAGGTGTAATTAGTTCAGTAACAGTGAGAGAAGCAGGGGAATCAGACCAGTAATCACAAATAATTACGTGCCAATTACACATAGTAAGGGGTTTTTGTTGTTGTTGAATGGTTGGACTTTGGGAGCTAGACCAAATAACAGACCTCACGTTCTCTGTTTTAGTCACTTTTTCTTTCCTACAGCAGCAAAGCCTCTCTACCTTTTCTCTGGTAAAAAAGGAAAAAGAAAAACCAAGAAAAAACAAGATGTGGTGTGCATCTAAATTGGACAGTATTCTTATCAGGAAAGATAGACTTCTAGTGTCTTTCCAAAGCTCCTTTCTGTAGCCAAAATCTTTGTCTTGTCCACACTGTCAATACCATCTGCCAGCAGCCTCCTCAGCTCATAAGCCATCTGCCAGCCACTGACCTAGCGCTTTGCCTGCTCTCACTGCCATGCTTGCCTAAGCTTCTGCATTTCCAGATCTCTCACTATCCTCCTACCCTGCTCTCACACATCCTCCCAGAAGAACTGATCCAGGCAAATATTACTAAGCCAACAAGAATGGAAGGAGTTGAATACTGATTGTCTCTCCTGTGTAAAAACCCCTCTTTTTAAATTTTTTTTTCTAGTTATTTCTTAGGAGGAATAAAATATGGATTATTTGCTTTGAGTTGTTGTGCAATAACAAATTAATACAGCACCAGAATAATTCACTATTCCACATGAAGCATGAATGAGTTTATTTGAATAGATTCTTTCTTATTAATTACAGAGCTAAAATAAAAATCAAGAAAGTGGAGACCTATATTTTATTACTATACTGTATGACAGTGGTCATGGACTTGCCCTCATATCTGACAGTCTTTAGCTGAGTGAAATTATAACCTCCTTGGATTGTAAATTGGTTATTTTAGTTTACTGCCACTAAATAAAGTTATTATAACAAACTAAGAAAATACTGAATATAAAGTAGCACAATGCCACCATCACCACCACTGTAGTTTGAAATTCATATCTACTGAGGTAAAATTTTGTTCCAAATCTGAAATTATGTATTTAGGAATATGTTAACAGTTTTTGTGTCTTTCGAGTCTGCACAGACAAGGAAGGTGTTCATGACAGTCTCCACTCCAATTCCCACACATCCATAATAGCATTTAATAAGATTCATTATATTTTGCTCCAACGGAAGAAGGGCAGTCTTTCAATTGCAGATAGAACATTGCTGCTATGTGTAGGGGAATAGACAGGGATCAGCGACCGGAAGATTACGGGCTGTGACGGAAAGATAGACTCCTCCCCATAGGAGTGGCAGGAACAGGAAGTGCAAGAGCTATATAAGCGTGTGATGCAGCTAAATAAACGGACATTTTGTATCCATCATATTGATGTCTGTGCATCACTGTCCCCAGGGTGGGTAGAGCCCTGTGTCCCGGAGGTATGCGGCCCAAGATAAGTTCTCCCGTAGAAGCGTACAGCTACAGCTATGAAAGTCAGTATCTGGAAATCCGGATCATTATTATTTTTCCTAATGTAAGAAAGTACCAAGTATTCCTTTTCTCAGAAATCTTTTTCAGTATAAACCACAGCTGACTCCAGCAGACAACGTCACCATTCCCACAGAAACCTGTTCATTGGATCAGTTCAGAAGCAGCCCTTCTAATATTATTTTTCCTTGCCATAGTTACCTTGCAACTAACTTCTAAACAAGGTTTTAACATTTTAAAGTATATATTGCTCTTAGCCTTTACGGAGAGACAGTTTTTGGCAGCCTTTAGGTTCTCTCCAGCATTGTTTGTAGCACATCAACTCTTGAAGGTTTTGAACAAGGATGTTATAGTCATTTTTCCTAGGAACAGGGACAAACATAAGAAAAGCCCTATTATGCTAACAGGAATATTAGAAGATTATTTAGTCCTTGATCACTAGCCTGCACAAATATATTATCTACTCACAAATGCATAAAGAAGCATGCTGCTGATGTAACCTCATACAGGTACACATCCCTGAAACTTCAGTAAAAATAATTGGGCCGCTATAATATAAGATCTAGTTCTTCTGTACATTTATCACACTTGTGTAACTTTCTGAGAATACGTTTGTTCATATTTCCTTGTAGAACTGCACAGATGAAGCTGTTTTGTTAACATGGGATGGGGGCAGAGGAATATGGCTTCTTCTTGAACCAGGTAACAAAGCAGGGACACAAAACATGCCTGCTGTGTCACGTCGCAGTGAGGGGATTGCAGCAGACTGTCTCTCCTGCACAGTGCTGCAGCTTCTCTCCTGTCCTGGAAACTCATGACACAGTTAACTGGTTCTGGGATGTGCACTTGAGGAGCTGCAGAGGTGCTGCAGTGCTCTGCAGAGGCATCTCATGGGCAACAGAAATTTTTCTGCCCCTTCTAAAGTTGTCTGTACGCTTGTGCATTGCAGTGATACCGTAAGGTCTTTCCTGCATTTATGGAGCCTGAAGATTACCTTCTTTCTCCTGCAGAAGATGCCTGATTTGGAATATTTCAGGTAGATATGAACAGGTAATAAATTTAGGTAACGTGATTTAAGGTCGTGGGGGTAACACAAAACTATGTCCATTCGCTAGCTTCCCAGTCCCTCATCCCTGTGCCTCAGGGCACCAGGAAGCACTCCTCTTGCATGTTCTATCCCAAGGAGCCATCTTCCCTGTATCTATTTCACTTCTCTACAAAGGCACATCCATGATGCATGTCCACAAAATATCTCTAACCATTTCCTCACCAACCCTCCCCTCCCCATCAGAGCAGCCACTGGGCTGCCTGATCCACAGCAATGCCATGTCAGTTAACTGTTGCCTTAGCTAATGATTCGCTTTCTTCATTTTATTAAGTAAAACAGAGGGAATCAGTTCCACTGGGGCTTTATTTGAGCTTTTTTTTAAAAAACTGATATTTGTAAATTTCCTGGAATACACTTCCTTAAAAAAATGGTTCCAATTTCTACCCCACATTGCCCTTTCAGATATAAAAAAGTTCCATGCTGAATTTTTCCCAGTATTTCCTCTGGGGAGGTGCTGGCATGTCAGCCTGATAGGCTTTATGCCATTGTTTGCAAAGCTGTTGTGATGCTTGTAATTTTTTCTTATGTATTTCCTTTAGAAATTATTTGTTTCTTCTCCCTCTGTCTGATGGCAGGGAATACTTACCTAGGTCCTGAGAATTCCCTGGGCGAACCAAGAAAGCAGGGTTAGCGGGACATAAACCTCATTTACAACACTGAAGAGAAACAGAAAGTCCCTTGGCCCTTCCCTGCTCTGCCGCAGGAGCTCTGGTTCAGTTGGTTTGTGTTCTGTTTCAGCCTCTGGGAAGTGTCCGAATTAATCATGACCTTGAGTTCAACAGATTTTTATCCCATACCTCTCCCTGTTGTCCTGTGGCAAGTCCTAAGCATCTCCTCAGTTTTCAGAGAAACTTGTGATCCTCCTGCAGAGAGTATGTTGATTTCATTTCCCTCAGGATCACAACTATGGCCTTTATGTTGCTTTTGGGTGCATGAAATGCTTCAGGCATTCAACCCCAAGTCATCTCAGATAATGTAACTCAGATATTGAAAAGGAATGAAAAACCCAAATTATGCAAATCCATTGCACCAAGTAATTCACAATTCCCGTTCCCGTATCCCTACTGGCAGTTGCAGGTTTCCTGTGTGTAGGGGAGGAAGAATGGATTTAATTAGAGGAGGCTTCCATTCTAAAAGTATCTATGTTTGTAGAAGACAGGCAGTGTGATCTAATGCATGAGGAACTGCAAGGTGGGGACCCAGGAGGGGAGGACCCAGGAGATCTTACGTACCTCAGTTTCCCATCTGTAAAATAATGACAACATTTTCCTAACAGAAGTCAATGTCGACCTGATTTATCTGCTACTAAGGGAGTTATATAACAACTAGGTACTTATATATTTGATTGTTCCATAGATGGGACCAAAACAAGTGACATTTCATACCATTTAGTAACTGGGTTTGGGTGCCTCAGAAATTGTTTTCATCATGAAAACTACTTGAAAGACTCTTCTCTTTCTTTTATAAAATACCAGCATATACAAGATTTCTCCATATCTTAATTTAATATGGACAATTTCTTTACTACTTCATTGTAAAGACTAAGGGACATAATCTCTAAAGTATGTCAGAGCCTTTTGGTCTATCTGCTCAATAGAGAGATGGCTTTTTCACCTTGATGCCCCTTGTAGGACAAGACCTCACTGCCTGTCTCCACAGCGAGTTCCCCAGTGTGGAATTGTTCCTTCTGTGGACAAATACAAGTAGTGAATCTATAGCGTGTCAGTGCTCTGAAGGTCACAGTGGAAGAATCTGCCTAAGCACTTTCCTTTGCCCACCATAACTTGCTGTGTATCATTCAACATACTATTCAGGATTCAATGAACATATAAAGAAGGGAGTTTGTGCCTTAATGAATTAATGAGTTTTAGGGCTTTTTAATAGACTGCTAAAGCTTGCAATTTGAGACATGAAAGCCTACAGGTTATTAAACCGTACATTAGTTTTGCAAAAAGTACTATCCACACAGGCAAAAGATGTTTCAAAGTGTATTACAATGGCCATTTCTACCCACCATCATCTGTGGGTCAACAACTTAGCTCTTCACTCATTCATTTTCCAAAATTGCTTTGGAAGACTTTGCATCAATGCTTGTTTCACTACATGTTTGAACATGGGAAAAATAAAGCACCTTTGTGCCAAACTCCATGTGATTTCCAAAAAGGTCCGAAAATACTCCTCAAAACACTTCAGAGTACAGGGGTAATTAAAATAAGATACAGACCTGGTGTAATCTGAAGTAGTTGCCAATTAATTTCAGACAACTAGTCTTAGTCACTTCAGAAAGTTTCCCCTGCTTAGCGAGAGATTTTGCTTTTCCACTGAGGACTGCAAGACCTAATGAAGCAAGGTTTCACTGCTGGCTCTGGCTTTGGCCACGGAAGGGGCACCCACACTGAATTTCAACAGAATTCTTTAGCTCCACTGTCAGTGTTTCTTCTTCCAGAAGCAGCAGCAGTCTCCTTCCAACATTCACTTAGCTAACATCTACCTGAAGCTTTACAAGAAAAAGACAGATATATCAGGCTTTAGAGTGACATATGTCACACACTTCTCTCACATGCAACAAAGGAAGTGTTTATAGAGCACTTGAGCTCAAAAAAAAAAGTTACAGTCAGAACAACTAGTGTTTATCCTAGAGTTAAGCAAATAGCTGTCCAGCAAATTTGATGCAAGCCATGTGACACAGAAGTGTAAGTGAAAGGAATATCTTTCTTTTTGCCAAAATGCAATCAAAATTATAAAAATGGTAAAACTATTTCTGATTCTATTAGGACCAGAAGCAGCAGGAAGCACAGTGATGCATGCAAACTGCTGCTTGGTGACAGACCCCATACCAGCCCAGGCACAGCCCGCTCTGTGCCCCAAAACAGTAACGGACAGACACACTCCTGAATCAGATGTTGGCACAGGCAGGCTGGCTTTATTAAGCACGCAGAGGCTCACAGAGGAAAAGCAATGAGAGAAAATAATACTAACTTGAGGCCAAATTTGATTATTTGATTCAAGTGAGAATAGTTTCCCTCTTCAGAAAAAAGAGACGAAAGAAATGCCCTTCTGTAATTTTACTCTTTCTGCTTGATAAGTCTCCTTTTTTCTGAGAAACAAGTCTATGTGGTAGCTATCTAAACAAAGTTGGAACTAAGAAAATAATGTGATGGAATTGGCCCCTGTGGCAAAATAACCACAAGCTGCTGGCTATTTCAATCAATTTCTTCATTCTTAAAACAAATTGAATACTATTTTTAGGGAATAAAAAGTTAGTGTATGATTTATGATGTGTTAATAACAGAAATTCCCTGCTCAATATATTTACTTTGATTTCCAGCTCTCAGGTAAATCATAGGTTTTGCTTTTAGACACAATAGCTGGTTAGTACTTTTGGCACAACTCTTCATGGAAATCCTACAGTTGGTTCCCACATGTACATGTGAATCTAAAATTCTTTCTGCAAATATTACTCTAAGTAAAACCCGCTCACCAGCATGCACACATAAAGATAATATGTGCTGTGGGAGTATTGTGATAATTTCATTTCAATATCTGAATTGGGATCTAAAATAGATAAAAAGGGCAAACCAGATTTATTACATCCACTGTGAACAAAGTCTTTTGAGGGAATAACAGCTTTATGTTTATTCAAACATAACTAAACCCATTATTTTTCAAACACCATCAAAATTGTAAGATTAGTTCTCTGCTCTGTGGGGTACCACGCACAGAAGTTTTCATTTTAACTCTGACTAAAAGAAAGAATGGTATATGATAGAAATATCCTGGTAGGGCCACAGTTACCATGACAAAGTTGAACTGGGCATGAAGAGATTTTATCATTTAACAAATTTTCACATTTAACAAATATTCTATCAAGAACTCTGCAGGCCCAAAATTGACCTGTTAAAACAAGATGTTAACAGATACCATTTTTTGTATCTTTTTACCTTCCTCTGCTTTTCCTCCAGCTGTTTCAGACAAACTCCTGTGATTGTAGTCTTCTGTCTAAAGCCAAATCCTACCCTTGCAGAGTTAAACTAAAAAAGCAGACTAAACAAAACATGCTTCCAGCTCTTTCCCTGGGCTTTTTGTGTTCCTTCCACCTTCCTGCTAAGGTCTCACTTTTAGTATGTGAACTGTATCCTCTTCTCCAGGCCTCAAACTGGGAGTCGTTCCTGGGCCTTTGAAAGTTTACTTTTCTCTTCTGTTTTAGTCTTTCCCTAGCACTTTCATTAGACAGCTTCCATATATATGCAACTTTTCCCTGGAAAGTAATATGGAGCAATTCCCACCATGATCCTCCCTTTTCATCCTTCTCCTTTAGCTGTATTATGACCTTTTGTCCTCCAACTCCCACCCACTTCCAGCATCTAACTTTGATTACTTCCCAGTAAACCAGGGCTGCCTTAAAAAATATCCACCATCAAAATTGCCTTACTCTGAAGGCAGGTCAAAGGTAATAAAACTAACTGTCCTTTCAAGTGTTTAAAATCTTGACGCATTCACCATGGTGAGGGTAAATAGGATTTTTAGCTTTAAAGCTATATTATTTCTCAAAAGATGGCAACTGTAAAATGTATGTCTATGAGGCCAAAAGAAGTAGTAGGAGTGATTAAGGTCTTAATCTGCATCCAGCTAAATACTCCTCTAAATTGTCTCCAAAGAAGTAGTATGCAAAAGACACAACACAGCATCTTGAATAGCTTTCAAAAATAGAGACAAAAAGATTTTGCCTGAGGAATAGCAAGGAAGGAAGCTTCTGGAAGTCAGTGCATCCATGAAGGGCAATGAGTGAAGAAGGTTTTGCAAAAACAAGCAACAGCTAAAAGTCTAAGAGCATTTGAAAAGGAAAGACTTTTGATATGTTTGTTGCCCATGTCTCCACCTATCAAATAATCCCTAATCATTAATATAATGAAAATCTCTGCTGTTTCAAGGAGCTGACTACTCAAGTTGGCCAAAAGGGAGAAGTCAGTATGAGCAGATGGTAAAAACTGTAGGTGCCCTGGGAAAGACAGATTACCAAGAATTTATAATATGGTAATTCTGTTTTTCTGAGTCACAGCAACAAATCTACATTTTTAGATCAAGCACTCATTGTAAGTCTTATCCTCAAAATACGTCAGGTTGGAACACTCAAAATATATAAATTAAAAGTCATAAAGTGACATCACTTGTCTAAGTACCTGAGGGACAAAACTGAACTGTCATTAAAAAACCCCTCACTGCTTTCAAATGTGAAATTGAGGGAGAGAGATATATAGTGTCACTTAATGTAAACTTTCCTTGAATCAGCTGTAATAAACAACTAGAGCAATATACAAATGGATTTTAAAAATGTGTGTGAAAAAGGCTGCAAGCAAGAAAAAGAGAACATTATAAAGGTTGAGTAAAAGAAAACTTACAAAAAAGGTGACTGTGGTCATTGGGTCTAAATAGCATTGGGCATAAATAGTCTGATGGGGAGAGCACAAGAACGAGGCTCAGGAGATGGGAGGTGTATTTTTTGTTTTGTTTCCTCAACTTCAGTGAAGTCATGGCATGTCTCAGTGGCTCAGCTTCCCCACAGAGAAAATAAGGAATAAAGACTCTTACTGAAGTATTTTGAAATCTGCTGATGGAAGAACTTGGAGTTATGACTTATGCAATATCTCAAACTTGTCCAGGAATGGACCTTTTGAATTAGTCAGAGGCAAGGAAAAGGTTAAAAGAAAATAAACTGGGGGTTGGACTAGATGATCTTTAAAGGTCCCTTCCAATCCAAATCATTCTATGATTCTATGATTTAACCAGTCCACAGAGATGCAATGTGTACCACACACTAGTGTGAGGCAGGGGAAGATTAGGGTAGGAATTTCCCCACAGGAGCTGTATTCCTGGTCCATTTCTCTAGGTCCCAGTCTAGGTCTCTAGGCTAGTGCCACAGGCAAGCAATCCTACAATCACTGTAGTCAGCTGTGCAGAATTCTGCCTTGTGTTTTTCCATGAACTATTACCTGATACCGCAAAGCAAGAGATCACTTGTCTCTTTCTGCAGTATTTAATAGCCACAAAGCAGTTGTTTTAAAGGCCTCCTGGATCACTGAATCCCGCAACTGGAAAGCAGATCACTACGGTAACTCAAGAGATGAATGACAATGCTTGCTTCTCTCAGCCTCTGTTGATGGGTCTATTATTGTTGTTGTTGTTATTCCTCCAGTGCATCATCAGAAGCTATATGCACCAGAAACTTGTCTGATGGAATTTCCTTTCTTGTCTTCCAGTGGAACCATTAGCCAGGACTCTACCCAGATTGCTACGGTCATGCAGGGACTTGTAGGGGATTGTTGTTCCTATTTATCAGTAGCCAAAGTCTCAACAATTTCAATGAGAAGATTTGTCTCTTGGCAGTAAAAGTTTCATTTCTCTCATTAGCCTGCTAGTGAAGAAAATACTCCAATCAAATGTGAATATACAGATACACCCAAACCATCTTTGTTTTCTGAGCTGAACAAATAATTTATGAGTAACCTATTCACTAAATTCAGCCTACTTTGGTTCAAAGATTATCAGTGGGAAGACCATGATTTCCTCAAATGTATTCATCTTTTAATGTGATGAATATGTTAGCACATACTTTGCTCTGTGGATCCTGATAATCCAACTGTAAACTGTATTCTTTGCTGTGATTTGTCAAAGTAATCAGATGGCACTTAGTGTCTGATCAGTGAGCGTGAAGGTACTGCCAAACAACCAAGATCGTTTCCATATTTGTGTCCATAACACTGTAACACTCAATCTGATAACTCAGAAGCTGGAACATGAAAAGTAAAAATGGCATCAAAATAGAAAACAAATTTATTTTAAAATGGATACACTTCACAGAGATGTAAAGTGTATGGCTCAGAAGGAAAAGTTACATGCAAATTTCAGACACCTTTTCTGCTCTCCAAATTTAGTTTAGGTAGGAATTGAGGACAGTATGGTTTTTTTACTCTACTACATATGTAAGAGTACTTATCTCCAATTTAGAAAGCTCAGAGGGGTCTCCAGTTGTATCTGTGGCTATGCAAGTCTTCAGTTTAATTATACTGTATTTCTACAACAAACTTTAATACCTTTTCCAGAGCTAGTCTTTTATTAGTTTAATTGAACATGTTTTAATTCAGGTATTACAGCTCCCATGAAGAAGCTATGATCCAGAGACCAAAGAGAAAAGATTTTTTTTATAGCTCTTAAAGAAAGGCTATAATAGTATCAGTGTAAAATCCCTAACAAAAACTATAGTCATAGAACTACCCCTTTTATTATACACTTCCAAGTCTTTAAATAGAAAAAAAGAACAGATGCCAAAGCAGAGCCATATGTTTTAATTGTAGCTGTATACAAGCGTGATTTTATTTTTTCTGACAGTAAATCTATAACTTGAGCGGAAAGTTACTGAGTGGAATTCTCAATGCCATATTTCTGGCTAAAGAAATAAACTCCCTATAGAACATGTCAAAGTCTGAGCTGAGAGATTGAGACATTTTGATAACAATTCAATACTTATCTCAAAACATTCAATTGCTTTGAAGTAATTGGTGGGAGGAGACAAGCTATTAATATTGGATTTATTTGGCAGAGTTTGTGTCCTACATTAAAAACAACCATTAGCTCCCCTTTAAATTGATGGCAGGTAGCATGGATTTAAATCAATGGTTGGAATCCAAACTACCCTACTACTGCAATAGCCCAATATGCCTCTCACTTATTATTTTTAAAAAACGTATCTTCTGAATGTAGATGATGGGAAAGAAAATGGTTAATCAGACCTCAAATGTCCCTGCAAGTTCCAGTCTTGGCTGCAAGAATAAATTTTTCTGTAAACTCTTACTTCACAAGATCAACTTCAAAGATACTGTAATGAACACACTCTCATGCCTACAGTGAACAAATGTCACTCTGGTGTGAATGGCTGCAGCAACCTCCCTGCTGCATTCTACATCTCTAAACTTAATTTCTGTATCTTTAAATTTGAGCACTCCAGGTGCAATTTGTGCAGCCCAGTCCAGAGGTTGTTTTCTGGGAGTACAAAACCCCTACAGTTAGCAATGTAGGGAAAGGTCTGCTGTAAGTTGATGGATGAAAAGTTTGTGTGTATAGCTGGTGAGGAACAGGGGTCTTATTTTGAACTTATGTGAACCCAATTTACATATCCCAAACTAAAAGACTTAATTTAAAACTGAAAAGGGTGGAGAACTTCCTTAATATCTGCCTGGAAATGTTACCCAAACACAGCCTTCTGCCTTCAGGTGTCTAGTTCAAATTCAAAGAAAGAAGAGTTATTTCCCTGCAAGAGCTATTCAGCAGCTTCTGAGTTGCATGGATCAGTCCAGTTTCTGCTGGGCAGATGTTGACAATAAAAAAAAGCCACTCAAAACAATCATCCTCCAGACTGGCAGCCCACCAGAGATGCCATCAGCTGACTGGAGAGGAAGCATTAACTGTTTGTGCTTTCGCTAAGGTCTTCTTCAGGACAGGTTACTGCAGGTTTGTGCTATGGTTATAATGCTCTACTTGTTATGGACACAGCCAGGAGGAGTGATTTGCTTCTGCTCAGTCAGCTGCAAAACTGGACAGAGTTCCTCTGCTCTCAGCTCCGTGTATGCACTAACAAGCTGGTGGATGTTTGGAGGCAAGAAGAAGCAGCTGGGTCTGGTACCACCTTCCGTTTCTGATCTAGAGGCAGGAGTCTTCTAGAATCTGGAACATTGCAGGAAAACACTGGTTGCACATGAAAAATAGCCACAACTTAAATACAGGAAGATTAATTCAGAAAATATTTGCAGAAGATTGAGGGTATGAATGCACAAATGAGAAGGTAAAGCTTGGTGCATAAACCAGGAACAAATACTGCTCCACCAGCTGTGTGCATTTGAAACTGTAAGAAATGAGCAGGCTGTACCTTGAAAAGTCTATCTGACAGATTAACAAATTCAGCATGGATTTGTCCAGAGTCAAATATGTCACTGGTATGATGGTGCTAAATTGTTTTTAGGGGTTCATAGCTTTTTGAAACTGGGACAGCTTTACATTAAAAAGTGAATGTGTTAACCTGAAGCAAGGGTTTAGACTGAGTTGTTTTTGTGAAATGTCACTTATGCAAAGATCCGATTAAAAGAATAAGAACAGAACAGAAGAAAACATCCCATATGATACAGTAACTCTTCTGATGTAATGCTTGGTTAAGAACAACCCACATAAATCAGGACCTTGCTGAAACCTATCAGCATCCATAATATTGAAGACTAAGAGAATAATCCATTTGAAAAACAGGAGAGTTCTTCCTACTGATTTATCAAAAGGCATCTACTGCAGTAGTGGTGTTAGAACTGTCTACTCCATCAACTTAGCACAGCGCATCTGATTTCAGATACTTGGACAACAAAACTAGTGGCAAGGTTGCAAGTCAGAATTGTTGCCGAGGATACAGTCTGAAGAATTATGAAACATCCAGGAGGTTAGAGCTCACAGACAGCATAAATTTATGTTATAGTATGTGAACAAGATAAGCAGAGGGTATTGCGGTTGCAGAAAGATGAGCTGTTTATTTAAAGCAGGCAAATGGTGTCTTCTGCTTTAGCTGTTGATCATTCTTAAACTCTTAAAATTAATGTAATTATTAGATGGTCTCTGAACTGGAAGAACAAGGGAAATCCTCTGTCAACATGAGCAATTACCTAAGCATACAGACAATAACAAGAGATATGTACACACAGTTGAAGCTAGAAATTGGGTTTTATAAGGCTTGTACAAATGACAGCAACAATCAAAGGTTACTAAACAGGAAGCAGTATCAAGGAAGCATACAGCAGCTGCTATGTGCTATTATGCAATGCCCAGCAGGACACCTTGTCTTCAAAACACTGATGGTAATTCTTCCTGGGCTAGTAGATTTTATCAGCAAGATTTGGAAAGGACAGCTACAGATATGGCACTGGGCATAGTAGCCTCAGTGTTTCATGTTATGAGCCAGAAATAAAGCTGTCAAATTAAGTAATTTAGTTTTGAGATCTGTACTAACATGACTGGAGGAATGAACGTTCCCTACCCAACCAGGGCAACCCTGTCTGAGGCCACTGTAACATAACAACTCCCTGGAATGAGTACCTGAGATCTTCTCACTACAACAAAAAGTGCATTTTGGATAGGCAAATATTGAAATTGCTGCTTATTCGGATCTAGAACACAGGTAAAATCAAGCAAATATCCAGCTGGCTATTGTATATTACTGAGAATCTTTCTATTTAAACTTCTGTGCTTTCTCTGCTTCAGCACAGGTTTCAAGTGTTAGTGACAAAGGTACAATATCCATGGCAGGGTGCCCTTTTCTTGAAACTGTACATTGGCTACAGAGATTAAAGTCATGCAGACCTTCACACGCTCTAAGTCCACAGTATCACAGCAGCCCATCTCACTGCGGTGTCAGGCTGTGCCCTCTTAAGCAGAATGTGATAAGGAGTGCTTTGGAAAGCAAAAGTTAGAGGAAGAGAGAGAATCAACCCTGTGTTTCACTGTTTTGTCCCTCTTACAAGCCCAGAACTGAGGACTGGAGGGTCCTGAGGGGGAAGTGCAGGGTCCCACTGCAGACCAGAGGATGTTTGAAGTGGCCCTCTCACTCAGAAAATTCAAAGGTTTGGCTGTGGTCAGCCCTGTTGTACTGTGGTGCCCTTTCTTCCCTCCCCTGCTGCAGCACAGAGGCAGACACAGGTCCCTGTACTGGGGGGAGTGGGGGGCGGGGGGCAGGGATGCTCTGAAACACAATGACACTCAAGCATGGCAAGTGTGACCCCATCAACTTCCACATGGTGATAGAATCATAGAATCATTTAGGTTGGAAAAGACCTTTAAGATCATGAAGTGCAACTGTTAACTGAGCACTGCCAAGGCCACCACTATCCATGTCCCTAAATGCCACATCTACATGTCTTTTAAATACCTCAACCATCTGCCTGGCAGCCTGTTCCAATTCCTGTTCCAATGATAGTGATGGCTAGACCAAAAACACGAAATGAAGAAACCGTTGCCCTCTGGGCTGGGTTGCAAAAGCACTTTGGGACTTAAGAGCTGCCAGCGTGCTTCAGTAGCACCTAACTCAGTAGGATAGGGGACGCCACATGGTGACAGACAAGCAGCAAAGGACAGAGACTACCAGACCAGAGTCCTGCACAGTTTGCTGCTGCTTCCTTTGCTGTGGATACCTCTAGTCACAGCTTGGCTTCAGCCGTTCCTCTAACGGCAGCCCCTCACCCGGCTGTCAGTGCTGAAGAGGCTGAACAAGCAGGGTGCCAGAAAGCTTTACAATTACGTTCTCTCCGTGAAAGACACCTGCTGCAATTCCTTTGTCATAGCATGGCTGTGATGTGAAAAGGAAATTGGTTTTTATTAAAAAATTGAACTTTATGAAAACACTCCCTCCCCCTGCTATCAAATGCATTTCTACAAACAGAAAATCTAACTCTGCGGTGGTTTTTTTTTTTCACTTTTTCTGGATCTGAATAGTACAGAGGAGATTGTGATATAAATGGAAATATAACAATCATATAACAGACAAAGCAGTGCTCGGCTGTATCACTAGATCACTATGGTTTCCTTCATGCAAAGGAAAAGACTGATTGACTATAAAAGAAAATACTAAATAGCTGTAGTTTACCTATAAAGCCTTTAAAGCATGGATGGCCATTGTCTGGGGGATATTGATGTGGAGAAATAACATGGGTTATGCACTATTAAAGAAGAATAATAAGACAAGGACCACATCTGGCACTGTCGAGCAAGAAATATTTGCTCTTTCATGGGCTGACCGGACGAAGACTCTTATTCTGTTCTCAAAGCTGATATTATTTAAAAGCACCCATACTTTCAGCGTAATACACCCTTTGCTGCTTTATTCTAGACAAAGTAGCTGGGCATTCTTTTCATCTTAAGAGATGGTCTTTAATTTTTGTTCAGAAATTGTTTTTAAGTAGTTTTAGGAATCTGCTTGTAATGCTTCTGTAAAGGTATCTGTACAGACATGAAAGTGTGGGTGACACATGCAGTGACGCATCTTCCCTTACTGACACACAAAGCTCAGTGTGATTAGGCTGAGGTTATGTGAGCATCCAAGAGGTCAGATGCTTATTGTAACTATACAATTTGAAGTTAAAAAACTGAGCTATAAAGCTCACAGGAGTAGACTTCTTTGAATGGAGAATGACATTTCCCTTCCCTTCCCTTCCCTTCCCTTCCCTTCCCTTCCCTTCCCTTCCCTTCCCTTCCCTTCCCTTCCCTTCCCTTCCCTTCCCTTCCCTTCCCTTCCCTTCCCTTCCCTTCCCTTCCCTTCCCTTCCCTTCCCTTCCCTTCCCTTCCCTTCCCTTCCCTTCCCTTCCCTTCCCTTCCCTTCCCTTCCCTTCCCTTCCCTTCCCTTCCCTTCCCTTCCCTTCCCTTCCCTTCCCTTCCCTTCCCTTCCCTTCCCTTCCCTTCCCTTCCCTTCCCTTCCCTTCCCTTCCCTTCCCTTCCCTTCCCTTCCCTTCCCTTCCCTTCCCTTCCCTTCCCTTCCCTTCCCTTCCCTTCCCTTCCCTTCCCTTCCCTTCCCTTCCCTTCCTTCCTTCCTTCCTTCCTTCCTTCCTTCCTTCCTTCCTTCCTTCCTTCCTTCCTTCCTTCCTTCCTTCCTTCCTTCCTTCCTTCCTTCCTTCCTTCCTTCCTTCCTTCCTTCCTTCCTTCCTTCCTTCCTTCCTTCCTTCCTTCCTTCCTTCCTTCCTTCCTTCCTTCCTTCCTTCCTTCCTTCCTTCCTTCCTTCCTTCCTTCCTTCCTTCCATCCAGTTTTAGAAAGAGGTTCCGAGCCAGACCAATGCCAAGGAGGAAGCAAGCCCATGAAAGCAGAGTACCTGGCAGGCAATAATTCTTGGTCTGAACTCAAATTTGAGAGATTTGTCTGTTGAAACAGTCTTTGGGAACCAATTTCATTTTCATCAAAGGTACCCCTTCTCTTTGCCAAAAAAGATTGCTTTAAAGCAGGACCAGCTTGAACTATATAGCTTTCAGTTTTCACATGAATCACACAGAAAAATGAGTTACTTAAATCCCTATTTCAATGATCTCTGCCACGTCTTGTGGAGTTGTAGCATGAGTATCAAATGTCCCCATTCATCTTGGGGAAAGGAAAACAGAGGGTTTCCCTTCTGCCACCCCAGAAAGTTATAAAAGTTTCATAGAAGCTTTATGTGAAAACAAACCAATTTTTCTTTTTCACAATGTGATAAACCTGATGCACTAATGACCTACCCTACAAAAATAATTTTTCAATATTTGTGAGAGGGTTAAATTCTGTTCCCCCTTCCCTTTTCACCTACTTTTGTCTTCAGTGGAATAAAGACACAGTAATACTATGCCTTCCCCATGCTAGCATAAAATTCACTTGAGTACCCTAAATGCTGCAGCATACTATTTCAATCAAACACAAAAAGAGTGTATCCAGTTATTCTGATTTTATCATAAGGCATATGATATTTGAATTTGATTCATATGAATCTTAGGTTTTTTTCCTGTGTAAATTCTAGCCATTCTACCCACAGAGAAAAGAATGGAGGTACAATCCCAGGACACGCTACAGATACAAATACCAGGAAGCAAATGAAAATAATCTGCAACATGTAAAAATCATGATGTTTCAAATAATAATAACAACTTGGTTAATACTGCTCCAGAAATAGTAATTTTGTAATTGCATTGTGTACCCTCGGAATTCCCAGCTAGTTCCAAGAAGCACTTTAGAACAAGTAATTTCATCCTTATGCCACATAACCATCTCCAGTCAATATGTTTTCCACAGTGTAATGTCTATTAAATGCATCCCTTGGTGACAGAACTGCATACAATATGGACATGACAGAAAAAAAATAATAATCCAGAGTATCTAGTCAGCATCTCTGTTATCACTCAAACCCTTCTCTCCTTACTGTCAGCAACCTATCACAAAAGGGATTTGTGCTTGGGAGTGTACTCTAAGGGTCTGGCACAGGAAAATGACACCACACATGTTTATGGTGCACTTACTATGGCCAGGCCATTGGCCATTAAGACTACCCAACTAAACCAGCTGGTTTCTGCTCCTTACAAGAACCATTTGCATAGTAAAGACCCTATATTAATAATGAACAATATAACTACATAACCCAAATTAACCCTAAAAATAACTTCCAATATAGAGCTGTGAAATACTTAGTTCATGCATGTTTTCATTTCACGAGAGCCTTGTTACACCAATCATTCTCGTTGGTTTGGCAAAAGTTAGATTTGCTGAGTGCCATATTCTGCACACAGATGTATGGGCCTGGCTACCACTGAAATAAAAAATCAGTGGCTTTGACTTCCACTTTTCTTTTTATCCCTCTGGTCTGGAATACAGTCTATCAATCATAGACAAATTGAGTATGATGCACACCCATATGCACGCCCAAATGGCTTTATGCACACAAAAGAAAACCAGGCCATTTGCATTTAGAAGTGCTTTTATGAGGTATGCATTTAGTAACTATGTTTACAGCTGGGGTCTGGGAGGCAATTTCAGGAATGGCATCCAGAGAACTGAATACAGCACTGGCAGTTGAATAAACGCTTGCAGCAGCCTGATCCTCATCCTGAAAGTGGGTGGTATCCCTCTTTTTGGCAAGCATACCACATCACAGGGACTGGATAGTGCTATTCCCCTTTCCGCCACTTCTCCATGCTCTTTTCCCTCTTTCCATTTGTCGTCCTTTAACACGTTCAAGGCTTTAGGCAAAATGTCACAGGAAAGGAATAAGAGAGAAACAGGAACAGACACCAGTGGTCGTTCTTTTTGTGTTTTTTTTTCCCCATGTTGGAATTAGTTTAAGAGAGAAACTGCTTAGCATTCAGCTGTGGGCTTTATTCAAACCTCCACCCCTGGGTGTCTTTTCAACCTTGTTTTCTCCCCTGCTGCCCACAGTTTGGCCAGTATGAATGCAATTTACAGCACAGCACATGCAGTAATTTTTTTTTCATGAATTCAACACCTCTTTGAGGATCAGAGATAAGAAGTACCAGTGCCAATCTACATGTCTGCAAGCTCATCTTCCTGAGAGAACTAACGGCCCTAAAACCAGCGAGTGTTATGGTGATTCTCAGCTCCCACACAGACATGGTGAGTGCCTAGAGCAACAAGCATATTGCCAAAGCAGAATTATGGTTAAAATGTAAAGTCGTCAGGCTTGAAATGGCAACAACAGAGAAACCCTCCCAAACCAGCTGCTTAATTGCTGAATAGCTTTTAAGAATTTAGTCTGTAACCAAAAAACCCCACAGTTCCACTATATTTCAGCGGCTGAAGAGATTTGCACTACGTATCACCTTGGTGTCTGATCCCACATTTCATGTTTGCATGCAGCCTCTATTAACTCTAACCGAAGTTCTGGGAACCAAGAACAGCACAAGAGTGCACATACAGTAATGAGCTCCTGCTTCAAAATATGGCTCCTTCTTCATAAAGATGAGCCTATAATTCTGTCTTTAATAGTCTGTGTGGCTGAGGGGGAACATATGCTTTGTAGGCTAAGTTATCAGTTTAAGTAAAAATTTGAGAGCGAGTCTGAGGCATGTAACAATATAAAATTCTGCTCAGAACTATAACTGGAATGCTCCCAGTCTGTCTCTTTCCCATCATTATTAGGCAGTAAAAGAGAAAGTAGGAGACACAGAAAATAGGTGTGCTGCTCACCTTGTTTAATTTTACCATCTCCCATGAATAAAAAAAAAGATTAATATTTTATAACCTTCGCTTTCATCATAAATAATTTTGTGACAGTTCAGCATTCCTGTAGATTATTTGCAGCTTTTTGGTTGATGTGTGCTCCAAAAACATTAAAAAAAAATAATGGTATTTTGGGTATTACCACAGTAGCATGAGTACACCTTTCAGATTTCCCATATTCATGTCAAGCACACTCCAGGCTGAGGGTCTACGAACCCTCCCTTTTCACAGAGTTGTTCTTTAATAAAGCACCAACACTCTTGCTCCAAAAATGCCAAATATAGTTGAGATAACTCCTTGATAACATGTTTTTGCTAAAAACTATTTATATTCATAGATTCCTGACAGTTTGCTTCATTTTGAAACAGTCTCTCTGCATTTAGCTTTCCCATTCTAATTTTTTTAACCGTTTTTAGTTTAAGATTCAGAAAAGAAACAAAAGCTCTAACCAGGGAAAAAGATATAAAACTACGTAAATGACTTATTCTGTGCACACAATTATAAGTAAATAGCCATGAATCTTTTTGTAAAGCAAGACAAAACATAAAATAGACTGCTTAGCTTTAAATTTAAACCTATTTCACTTTCAGGCTTCACTGCTTCCAGTGTGAATCAGCCTATTATCTTTAAGTATGAAATTAGGAAAAAAGGTATGCTGTTTGTGTACACCCAAAGATTAACATTTCCATGAGATTAACAGTGTGTTTCTTAAAGATGGAAAGCATAAATCACCAAGAAACATATTTTAATACTGCTTCTCAAGAGCTTTTTTTTAAAATAGCAAATGCAATTTGAGATTCAGAATATACTCGAAAACCAGCTAGTGAAAAAGTGAAATAAACCAAACCAATGAAGCTTTGTGGTGAAAACAAAACAAATTACTACATGGCCCAAAAGTTAAAGACATAAAATCTGCAGTTCACAGTACATTTGCTTGCATTTTTTTGTGGTATGCAAAATAATGCATAAAAATTCAAGATTAAGCATATTTAAATGTCACTTGAATCAGAATTAGAATAATTTTCAGAATGTTATAATAAGGCATCTGTTTGGAGCAGTATCTGCTCTATAATTGCCTGGTCAATATTTTTAAGTCTGCTGAGGGATACCTAGCCAGAGGAAAAGCAGAATACATCATTGTTCCTTCCTTCATGTTGTCCGAGCCTTCAGTCTCTCCAGGAATAGTAAAAATATGAAAATACTAATCACATGTGATTTCTCTGCTAAGTTTGCTTTGGGCTAATTCTCATCATTGGAAGACACAAGGACAGAGAAGGCTACTGCATTTACTTCCCAGAGATTTACATCAAGACAAAAGTAAAATATACTCTTCACTTACTTCCTCCAGTCTACCTGATTTTTTGTTCTTATTGAACTCTCTCCTTTCTTTCTAGTCCCCAACAGGCCTTGCACTAACACTAGCATAAATACCATCTCAAATATATTACTGTGGGTAACAATATGGGCTGCTAAGAGTGATTGATCCCATAAAGAACCGAGGCAGCTTTGGCTGAAAACTGGAGAGTTTCTTCATCCATTGGCAGTGGAAGTGCCCTGTCCCTTGGTGCTTATAGCCTTGGGTTCCTTTCCTGCTAAAGTCTGGAAAGGCTTCTAGCATAATGCTTGTTCTCTTGGTCTCACATCTTTTAATGGTAGTGAGGGCAGAAAGATACCACGTGAAGGTACCACAATTTATTGTTTCTTCTGACCTACCTGAATCTCACACACTTCTTGTCAGAGCGAAGATATGCTGGTAATATAAATATGTGACTGGGCTGCAATATTGTCCACCAAATTCTGAGTGAATTCTGATACCCCTGCCTGCATATATTATTTTGTCATATCAGGACCAAGCAAAGGTGGGCAGCAAGTCAGGCAAGGAAGGAAGGGCCAAGTGCTATTACTAGGTACTTCATGATCATTCTAAGGACATCTCAAACTGGCTAGGCACTGGCCAAATCATCACAGTGAAGTGCTAGTCAAAGAGACTCCGGGAAAGTGGAGAGTGTCCTTGGAAGGCTAGTCTGGGATGCAGTCATCTACACTGTGCTGGATGAGAGATTGAGATACAAAGAGAGATTGGTGGTCTATGGGGGGGGGTGGGGGGGGGTGTATCGAAGGTTTGGAAGTTTCAGAGACTCATTCCCTGAAATTTTTGTAGTCAAAAGCCCTTTACTTGTAGTGACCTAAGTCCTTCAGACCTGGAGGCAAAATTGGAAAACATTGGAAACAGGTTGTTTGCAGTTCTAAGTACAGTTCATAAAAATTGTACAATTTGATCAGTGTCTGCAATGCTGGGTAAGCCCCTAGTTCCTACTTAACATGTAGAATCCAAGGTCTATGCATAATTTTTGCATATCAAGCAGCCCACAGTGCTTCAGGTGGCATATATGTGCAACAAGAGTAGTGGCTATCCACCAAGGATTTTCTTAATGGAATGAACAGGCTCACACAGAGAACATCAACCTGCCTGACAGCATCCAGAAAACCCAGAGATGGGGTTTGTAGCTCTGGACTTTAGCTGTGTTGCCACAAACATCCATCTCTTGTTTCTATTTTCTTTCTCTCTTCCTCTTTGTTATTAAAATTTCAAAACACACTTATGCCCACTCCAGATAGTGGAACTCTGGAGATTTTTAGCAAGGTGTCTGGAAAAGGTGTACAAGTAAAACAGGATATGTTATACTCAGATTGAAATTCTAAGAAAGTTGTTCTTAGAAGGGTAGAACTTCATAATTCTTCAGAGCAAATCTCAGATACCATAAGCACAGTCACCAATAGATACCTCACTGTAGACCAAATTCTAAGCCTGCAGCCACAACTCCACCTTCCATTATCACTGAAGCATTAACTCCTTTAGTTGTGTTATTCAGTAGCAAAAAGCTAAAAATAAATAATAACAAATAATTGGAGAAAGGCTATTTGACCTTTAACACCAATAAACTTGGAAGTGATGAGAGAGACAGTAAACGAGGAACTCTGTGAGGTTTTATTTAATGTTTTTCATACCATAACTGTATTTTGACTTATTTTCTAGGATTTGCAGTATCCTTTTTCTGCTAACACTATTCTTGGCAGATTTTTGCGCTTAAATATTTAGAGAATCAGTTGGCATAAAAAAACACTTCACAGTGTAGTTTGATAAGATGAAAGGTGAGCAATAGGTGAGGCAGGAGTTCACTGCGAGACATTCCAAAGACTGCCACAATGACCAAATGTCTTGTGGGCAATGGGGGAAACAAGAGTCTCTTGGAAAACAGAGTCAATATAGAAAGGAGAAGATGTGAAGAGATGCAAGAGGGTTATCTATTTGAGAGTAATCAGAAACAGATATGAAGCCTTAATGAATGAGGACACCCATGAGCAAGGTCTGCAAAGTCCCCCGCAAGGGGAAACTGCACCAGCAACACACAGTGGACATTGTAAAAAGAAACGATGAATGCTCGTGGTGGGTGACTCTCTGTTGAAGGGTACTGAGGCACCCATCTGCCGACCTGACAGGGAGTCACGAGAGGTATGCTGCCTCCCAGGAGCCAAGGGCCGAGACGTTGCTGAGAGGGTGCCACAACTGATCAGGAAAACAGACTACTATCCGCTATTACTATTTCATGTGGGCACGAACGACACTGAGAGCCGCAACCTGGGTAAAATCAAGGAAGACTTTCGAGCCCTGGGGGAGCAAGTGAAAAACATTGGTGCCCAGGTGATCTTCTCTTCCATTTTGCCAGTTCGAGGTAAGGGAGCAGCCAGAAACAGGTGCATAATGTGTATCAACTCCTGGCTACGTGGCTGGTGCCACTGTGAGGGGTTTGGCTTTTATGAAAAATGGGGTGTTCTTCAATGATGACAACATGCTAGGGAGGGATAGAATCCATCTGTCCAAAAGGGGTAAGGGAATCTTCAGCAGTAGGCTGGCTAATTTGGTGAGGTGGGCTTTAAACTGAAGGACTTGTGGGGCGGGATCCATTGCGAAAACGCTCACATCAGCACGTCCAACAGGGGAGTAAGTCAGGCCAAGCACTGTGGTGATAAAGGTTCCTTAGCTGTCTCCCAAGAGGTGAAACAGAAGATTAAGCACCTCAAGTGTATGTACACGAATGCACGCAGTCTAGGTAACAAACAGGAGGAACTGGAGCTCCGTGCCTGCTAAGAAGGGTATGACATCATAGGAGTAACTGAAACATGGTGGGACAACTGAAATGACTGGGGGATCGCAATGGATGGTTACAAGCTCTTTCGTAAGGACAGGCAGGGTAGAAGAGGTGGAGGAGTTGCACTCCACATTAAGGAAAACCTTGAATGTATCAAAGTCAACTATGGTGATTGCGACTGCTCTATCGAATGTCTCTGGGTTAAAGTCAAAGGGGTCGTCTCCAAGCAGAACCTCACAGTGGGCATCTGCTGTCAACCTCCTAACCACGATGACGAAGCCGATGAAGCGATATTTGGGGCGCTGAAGCAAGTTTCTGGCCAACAGAACCTGGTCCTGATGGGTGACTTCAACTACCCAGACATCTGCTGGAAAACAATACGGCAGCTCGCATGTCATCTACCAAGTTCCTGGAATGTATAGAGAACTGTTTCCTGATACAAATGTTAGATGTGCCAACGAGGAAGAAGGCGCTGATGGACTTGCTATTCACAAACTGAGAAAGCCTGCTTTGTAATACCTCGGTTAGTGATAGCCTTGGTTGCAGTGACCACAATATTGTGGAGTTCGGGATCCTGCTGAGTGTGCTGAAGGTCAGCTCTAAGACAAGGGTTCTGGATTTTAGACGAGCAAACTTCAGTGCACTCGGGGCTCAATTGGGAGGGATTCAATGGGAAGCTTCCATGGAATACAAAGGAGCTAGTGAGTGCTGGGAATTCTTCAAGAACTCTCTCTTGGAAGCACAAAGCCAATTTATCCCTTACAAAGGAAAGGGAAGTAAGCAGAGCAAGAGGCCCCCTTGGCTCAACCATGACCTCCTGGGTCTACTCAAATCACAAAGGGAAGCACACCAGAAATGGAGAAGTGGAGGATTATCCGCCGAGACCTACAAGGGCATAGCCAGAGAGTGCAGAGATGCAGTTAGAAAAACAAAAGCCCAATTTGAATTGAAACTGGCTGTAGACATAAAAAATAACAAGAAAGGTTTCTTCAGACATGTCAACCACAAGCAGAAAAAGAAGGAAAACATAGGCCCACTGTTAAAAAGAGAAGGAAAATCAATCACCAATGATGCAGAAAAGGCAGAGGTCCTCAACACTTTCTTTAGCTCTGTCTTTACCAGCACTGTTCGGTCCCAGCTTTAGGAACAAAATTTCTGGTTGAACCAAACACCGACCCACCATCAGTGAAGGAAGAGTTAGTACATGAATTGCTACAGGAGCTTGACCCCTACAAATCAATGGGCCCTGACACCATCCACCCAAGGGTGTTGAGAGAGCTGGCTGACATCACTGCAAGGCCACTCTCCATAAGCTTCGAGAAGTCATGGAGAACGGGGGATGTCCCAGAGGACTGGAGGAAGGCAAATGTTATCCCTATCTACAAGAAAGGCTCGAGGGAGGATCCGGGTAACTATAGGCCCATCAGCCTTACTTCAATCCCTGGGAAAGTTATGGAATGAATCCTCCTGGGGGCCCTCAGAAGTCAAATGAAGCATGTGATTGGGAAAAGCCAACATGGCTTCACTAAGGGCAGATCGTGCTTGACAAACCTGGTGGCCTTCTATGACAAAGTGACTTGCCCGGTTGACATGGGGCAGGCAGTGGACATTGCCTACCTGGACTTCTCCAAGGTACAGTCCCCCATACCCTCCTCCTGGAGAAATTAATGCGTTATGGCCTAGACAAGTGGTCTGTGCAGTGGGTGGGGAACTGGCTGACAGGCCACACCCAAAGGGTGGTGGTAAATAGCTCTTTCTCTAACTGGCAACCTGTCACTAGTAGAGTCCCCCAGGGATCGATATTGGGCCCAATGTTATTCAACATCTTTATAAGTGACCTGGGTAACGGCATCAAGTGTAGCCTGATGAAGTTTGCTGATTACACCAAGTTGAGGGGGGAAGTAGACACTGCAGAAGGGAGAGCTGCTCTGCAGGGAGATCTGGATAGGCTGGAAGAGTGGGCCAACAAGAACCTTATGAGGTTCAGCAAGGAGAATTGTACGGTCATGCACCTGGGAAAACATAATCTGGGAGTGCAGCACAGACTGGGATCCACCTGGCTGGAGAGCAGCTCTGTAGAAAGGGACCTGGGGGTCCTGGTGGACAGAAAGCTCAACATGAGCAAACAGTGTGCTGCTGCAGCCAAGAAGGCCAACAGGATGCTGGGTTGCATCAAAAAGGGCATCACCAGCAGAGATAAAGAAGTCATCATCCCACTCTACTCAGCAGAGTAGTAGAGACTACAGTACTCTACTGTACTGTGTACAGTTCTGGTGCCCGCTGTACAAAAAGGATGTGGACAGGCTGGAAGGGGTCCAGAGAAGGGCCACCAAGATGATCAAAGGACTGGGAAGCCTGCCATATGAGGATAGGCTGGGAGAAGTGGGTTTGTTCAGCCTTGAGAAAAGGAGGCTTAGAGGGGATCTCATTACCACGTACCAGTACTTAAGGGGGGGCTGCAAAGAAGATGAAGACTCCCTTTTTACACAGAGTCACATGGAGAGGACAAGAGGGAATGGACACAAGTTGCTCTTGGGGAGATTCCGATTGGACACCAGAGGAAAATTTTTCACAGTGAGGACAGTCAACCACTGGAATAATCTCCCCAGGGAAGTGGTTGACTCGGCCACATTGGACACCTTTAAGGGTCGTCTGGACAGGGTGCTGGGCCATCTTGTTTAGACTCTGCTCTTCCTAGAAAGGTTGGACTAGATGATCCCTGAGGTCCCTTCCAACCTAAGATTCTGTGATTCTGTGATTCTGTTGAATCAGTGGAAGGAGTGACTAAAGAACAAGAAAACAAGAGGCAGATAAGAGGAGATTACAGACAGATGCATCACATATGGATGCATCACTCTGCTGGAGTACACTACCTCTACCCTGATCTTCTAGGCAAATGACTGGTTCGTTATTCCATTGCCTACCAGTCATGCAAGGCAGCTAGAATATACATGCCTGAGCATTACTTGTTGTGGGCAACTGCTGCAAAGCAAAGCAGTTTACACATACACACTCCTCTAGATATAGAAAACAGATGCAAGAAATACATACTTCTCCAGATACAGAAAGAAGACAAGTATATGTGCCACTTCCCCAAGATGGAGTACCTCAAAGCAGCACTCTAAACTGAGTACTCTAGAGGATGAATGTTAGGCTTTCAGAATACATTATACTAAAACAGGAAATAGGGAGAGAATGGGGAAGAGAAACACTAGCAAAAAGCTACCATATGTGTCTTTTCAACACGTAGTAAAGTTCTAAGAGAAAGGCATTAAAAGCCAGTTATTACCTAATATATTGGCATATTCCATCTAGTAGCTACCAAGTCAAATAGGATGTGAAGGAATGAAAATGGACACACTCGCTCCTTGTTTCACATACTGAAAACAAGGCAGTCCTTGGATTTAGACTGCATCAGTGCAGATCTGTGTGATGGTAAACCTGTCACAGCCTTCAGCACTTCACCCAAACTTCTGAAGTAGGCAGTGTAAACACAGAGCAGCCTGACCGAATCACAGAGGATGTAAACACCCTCTCTGTCAACTAGCTTTGCAGGATAGTTTTGACTACTTCTTCATACACCCTGGGGCTGAACTTTCTCCTAATAGGTCAATGCTTAGATTCAGCGTGCTAGTCTTTTTAAGTGGGTGCCATGTAGCAAACGAGTATGAGCAAACAGGACAAATACAGGTACTAACAGATGAACAGACTATCTCTACCCTGGTCTTCTAAGCAAATGGCCACTGAACTAAGTCTTCATACAGATTGCAAATTAAGGGAGCCCTAGCCTCCTCACTAGGCAGGCAACTTTAAAGGAGAAAATTACCTCTGTGTACTATAGCCAATAAAGTATTAAATCTGTTGTAACGACTGTTCAGTTAAATAAGAATGTTGCAGATTAGCATGACAGAGAGAAATGTATGTCCAAATAAGAGGAAGACTACACTTATTTCTGAATAAGGCAGTATTGCTAAATACTGTAATGACAAAAACCTGAGGAGAGCCTAGAAAAACATAGTTCATGCCAATACTTCTCCAGATGCCAACTTCTTTTTAACAACACAAAACTCTTCCTAGAATGACAACTTTCTACTTCCTAGAAAAAGCAGGATTTGGGAATCTTGCAAAGTTAGTTAGGATTTTTATTTGAAATTGAATGCTGGACCAGGTAAATCAGTTTCCTGCCTTGATTACAGAGGGCAGGACCTAGTAGCAAGTGTGATAAGGCTCTTGTTCCTAATATATAGGTAATACAGGTAATATACTTCACTGTCATTCTGTGAGACTATCCCACTTCTTATATAATGATCCAGTGGGAAAGAGGGCCAAAGATGAAAAGAACATAATCCTCCCAGGGAAGAGAACTGATTAATCCCTAAACAAGAAACATATTATAAATAGACTGAGAAAGCTCCCCTACAGAACTGGAGGTTGAAAATCATTCATTGGAAATACTGCAGTCCTCACCAACAGCACTTTTTCTTGAAATTTCTGAAATTTCTAAGGAAATTTAATTTCAAACTGAACCAGTAATGGACTTGGCAAGTGACTGTGAGACTCACTGGTATTGTCACACACTGTTTTTACAGGGTTATCACTCAGAAAAGCTGAAACCTCAATAACTCTGTTGATATCTGTTGTGTCTTTTCAGATGAGTCCTTTTTTAACTGAAATTTATCTTACCCTTTGCTTCTCTTAATCCTGACAAATAGTGGTTTCATTTGCAGCAATATCCACATTCATAGGGAGTGACACTCTTCCTAATGCAGATCATTTAAAACAGTTAACAGAAGGCTTTATTTATAGATGCAACATATATGTGTGAGATAGATGAGACCTCTGTGCAATAAGCAAATGAGTGTCAAAAGCAGACATGTCACTAGCCAGTTACAATGACTTATGAGATGAAAATAAATGTTTAAATGCTGTGAAGCGATAAAATGTCAAAAAGGGAGGCAGAATGAATGGCCTAAAATAGAGGGCTTGTTTGGGTGATCCAGTCCCAGAAAGCTCAGTCACGCTGTCCTAACAACAAAGAATCCCTGCAAGTTTCTCCCATTGATCATATGCTTTTTGTACTTGCCAACAGAAATGTATATTTAGTAACTCCCTGAGAGATTTACATCTATTACATTGACACAGAATACAAATGAGGCATTTTAAGTGGCATTTTATGGTTATGTTGTAAAACAAATTGCCACATCTGTTTGAATTCCTGTTTCACCATATCCATCCCTCAGTCTTTTTCAACCTGACTTTATTCTGAGACCCTTCTCTTCCCTAAGCCTCTGCTTTGTACCATCCAGAAGCTTATGTCTTTATTTTTCAACTTTATTTTGTGGAATATAGCCACAGTAGCTTTGCAACTCGCCATACATTCCATTAACTTGAGATATTGTTCCTGTAACATAACAGAGGAACAGTGCAGTTGCAGTTTTCTCAGATAATGTCAGATTAATCAATCATTTTTAAATACCAACAGGCACAAAGTATAAAAGTGCTCAAAATCCAGTGTATATAAAGTGCTTTCTTATGAGGTATAATTCATCACACACCTTTGCCATGGCATCAGTAAAACTAATTTTGCCCTTGTGCTTCAAATAGCATATCACTTTGCATGCATTTGTCTATACTCATTGTTAAGGCATGTAGGCTGCTAAAATTCATCCTTCCCCATTTGAAAAAGACAGAAAGTAGCCAAGTGAGAAACTGTAAAAGCATATGCCCATATTTCTTTAGCATTAAACACTAGAAATCAAGAAGCTTTCCATTGTTCATGGAATACTTTCCATGCAAACATAATGGAAAGCAATTTAGCTGAGCATGGTGTAGTAGGCAGTTACTCAAATGCATGATATTAGACATTCCCGGTACTGTTCCTTCAGTGCTGAATGTAGCTTTCCTCCAGACAGCTGGTGATCCCCCAGCTTGTTGCAGGATGTAGATGTGCTATGTGCAAGTTGGCGTTTATTTTGTCAATATTGAACATAAAAGAACATTCAGCTTTTGAAAGTTGTGCTTATTGATACTATCTTGTAGCAAAACACTCTGCACAGGAACATCTAAGTTGCACAGTAACCCAATAATGCTGCTAAGATCACATAGTACTTAGAAATGGCATGGCATCACTAAAAGACCTAGCAAACCTTTTGAAACTAAACGTCTGACAGAATTAACAGTCCACTGAGCAGGCATTGCCTTAGAATCAATTCCTCAGCAATCTCCACTTTCTCTTCTCTCGCTTCTTTTTCCTGCCTGTCCCTGCCCTTCTTTTTCCAAGCTTAGCTCTCCAGTCAGACCTAGAGTGCAACTGCATGGAAAACAGAAAGCATTAGCACCAGTACAGCACAGAACAGCAGCTCAAGAGCAATGTTTTCTGTCTTCTTGCTCATACCTGTTCTCCACTGTGCACTGCTGGTTCCGGTTCCTCCCTCCTGTGGCTAATGCTCTGTGCAGTAATGCATCGGCACATCATCCATAAATGATCTCCTCACTAGCACTATCCAGGACACTAATGGATCCCACCAGCATATTTACCACCACCCTCTCCATAACCTGTCTACAGAACCAATAAAAAAGTTCTCATATTCTCTGATTCAGTGCATATATGTCACCAATTTAATCTGACTCTTCTTCAGCTACAACTTTGCCTTCAGTAACAAGCACTTTCCCTGGTCTGTGAATGTAGCTAGAGGTCTCAAGCTGTCTGAACAATATTCCCATCTCATTATGTCCTAAATAAGAGATTATTAATTACTATTAATAATATGAGTATTAATGATACTAATAATCACCTACTTCAGTAACAGAGATGCCATCTTCCTCATCCAAACCAGGAACTTGAACTCCTGCCTTCATTTCCCCACAACCTTAGTGAACACTAGTTTTCTGTCAGGACTGTCCCTGGGAAACTCCTAACACCTATACCATTTTCCTAGTGGCCATAGTCAACATAAACAATAATATATTATAAACCAAAGTATGCAAAAAAACCCCAGCAGCCATCTAAAACACAAAAAGAAGACTGTAATACATAACCAGCCCCTCAATCAGCCCCTCAAAGGTCTTAGTTTTTGCTTTCAGCAATCTGAATAGTAGTTTTAACCAAGAAAAACACTTATCCAGGGACACAGGTCACATTTTTGAGCAAGCCACTCACTACCATGCATGAATTCACCTCATGCAGAAAGGAACCCTGTAGTGCTCATATAGCCACACATTTAGGTGTCTTCCCTCACCTTCTGCAGACACCTTTCAGCCCTTTCAGTGAAAACTGGTGGTGTCATTTATGTGGACATGAAGGACATCTAGTGGAGTCTTGGTTGCTCCCTGCAGAATGCATAGTTTTAGCCTCTGATCCTTGATTTCTTACCCTTGTTCCTGAAAACCAGCGTATGCTTCCTTCTGTTCTCTGAGGACACACAGAGAAGTCCAAAAGCGTACAGATTTCTCTCTTCTTGTTGTCAGTATGGATGTACAGTTCCTCTCCAGCATTCTGCACTCCCTCTGTAGTACATGCTGTCTTCTGGTCTTTTTTGCAGTCTCCTGCACCCATATTACCCTCCTCCCCACTCAGTCTCCCAGCACAGAGGCCGTAATAATCAATACCACAACCTGCTGGTTTGCTAAACTGCACAGTGTAATTGGTGATAATATTGTGCATTTAACCTATTCTGATCCACCAGGGATTACAGACATGTAGACTTTCACTCTCTGGACTCATTTACACTGTACACTTTAGGAGTGTAATTCGTGGGCAAAACCCTCTTAATTTTATCCTAGTTCAACACCTTAGCACTGAGAACTTTCCACAAAAAAAAAACCAACAGAAGGCTAGGGAATCAAACTCTCATATATGGCTAAGCACAATTATGTCTGCTGTGGAAAAAAACCCAAAAGACTTATTCAGATTGATTTGTAAGAGCTTAAACATAAATATTTAATTCAGAATATTTTCTAAATTCACTTTCAAAAACCATCATTCACAGTATTTCAAAGTCTGAGGCACAGAGGTGTTTTATCTCTAACAGAGCAAGTAAACAAATGCAAGTTTCCCCCTGTTCATTTAGCTGAATGTGTCAAAGCAAGAAGTTGCTAAAAAATTAGGAAGAATGTAAATAACAACCATTTCAATAAGTGGGCATTTCTTTTGGTAAAGATATAACATGGAAAGGAGGAAGGCAATTCTTATAAATTAGATGTTTCTACTGGAGTAAAAGCAAATAGCTGTGTTTCGTGTCACGGAATTGCTGGAGATAACATCCCCTTCCCACAGGGTATCTCTCTGGTTTTCTGAGAGGTACAGCAGGTCCCCTTCAGGGACTGGTGAGATGCACTCACCCCACAGGACCTGTGTTTTCCAGAGGCTGTCCCACCCAGCCCCATCTTTCCCAGCCCCAAGATAGTAGCCAGATCTACATACAAGAGAAGTACAGTGGCAATGCAAGCATGGTCAAATTGTGAGTGCTTTTCCTCTTTGTTATCCTAACTGAGACCAATCCTATAGCTAGCCAAGACAGCAGAACTCAGTAAAATAAATCACAAAACCATTAAGGAATTCCTTGTCTCAGATTGCAATGAGGGGCTTGAGTGCAATGGGTATTGCAATCTTTTTTTCATCAGCCTGAGCCTAATCCCTCTCTACCTCCACATAACTCGGCTTCAGATGGCCAAACTCTGCCTGTCCTTCCTCTGCTGCAGCTGACATATCCTCACCCCCACTGACTCTAAAGGGCAAGCCAAGGCCAGCACCAGGCAGATGAAATCCCCTTATACTCTGCAGCAGGAGAAGTGTCACTTCTCTGCAAGAGACTGCCAAAGGCTGAGGAGGCTCACACATATCAACCGGGGCAAATCTCCCCATATGCAACACAGACAGAGGAACCATCTAGCTTACCACCGCACCCCAAAACCTGATTCGCCTCACCTGTCCCCTATTTGGTCTTGCCTCCCCTGTTCTGGAGGTGCTGGAGACATCTATCCCACCAGCCTGCAGGTCAACATGTGCACAGTACTGCACAGTGAGCCTGATACGCAAACACTTCACAAAGGAGTGACTCACACCAGACTGAGAATAGGCGCAGTTTCCATTCCCAGCTACAAATATTTTTAGCTGCTCTGACAGAACAACTTGTCAAGATGACCCAGGAAGTGCTTTAAAAAGACAACATGATAGAGTTTATGGACAGAGCTATACAATGTGGATGCCAAGACTAATGCAAGAAGCATCTTGTGCTGGAGCTGGGATGTATGTATGCCTGCTGGCCCAGGCAGCATGTAAACTTGAGTCCAACACTTGCACCTATGCCATTTACCCTCTCCAGAGGATATTTCATTCACCCTGTGCATGAAATCAGCATATTCATGATGGGTAGGAAAGACAGAAAGGGGATATGCAGAATTCATTACATCAACAACTGAAATAGTATCAGCAACGTACTGAATTTTTAACAGTTTTTGAAACAGACTTTCTAAATTTTTTTAATAATTTTTTTTTCAGAGACCAAATTCAAGATTCGTTATGTTCCAATCTTCTCTCTGTCTTACATGGGACATGGGAGCCCAAACAATTCCTCAGCAGAGCTGACCAATACAATTTTGGCTGTCTGTCAGCTACTAATGCTGTCCTAGTTTCCTCCCTTTCAAATTTGAGGGAAGTCCACACTTTATTTTCTTAGTAAAGGAAAAAGTTCATCTATCTTACCTGAATGCCAACACAAGTGTTGCAAATTAATTATTCTAAGGCGGGATTACAAACCTTTTATGAATAAATCATTGCTCACGGTATTGGTGGAAACCTTAAAATTAGGCTCTCTAATATATTGAGTAATGGCTCCAGGAGTTACTGAACACCTCACAGAATTCTTCCAGACTGAAATTTTTCATCAGCTTCCACAGCACCCTGACTATGTCACTGCCCATACAGCTTAGCTTTCCACCATCATTCTGGAACAAGTTCTACTGCTCAGAGCAAATGTCCCCAAGAAGTACATGCAGGATATCACACGGGCAGTTTGTGAGTTAGCCATTCTGCTGTTTTCAGCACATTGAGAGCAGCATGAAAGGGTTTAAGGTTATTTTAAAATACTATTCAAGTAGATTTCCACCAAACACTAGAGGTACGACAACTGCTGTCTGAGGAATGGAATACAGGCATAAACTGCTCCTAGGAATCTGCACCACAGCATCTAAATTTTCAGAGCAAGCAGTAAAGTCTGAGTTTTTTGATTTCTCATTGTTCAGGTGGAGACAAACAGAGAAGCTGGAGAGAGGGGTTATGGTGGCTCCACATTTCTGAGAGTTCTACAGATGTGTGTCAGCCTCAGAACTGAGAGCTTGAGAATTCCAGGTTCACCCGTGATTTTGGGAATGTATACCATGAAGTTGTATGCAGGTACATAGATACAGCGAATTATGCCTTCAATGAGCAAATACTCTTGCATATAAGGACTCCGATCCAGAGTAACCATTCAAAACCTAACTGAGTAAAGGAAGTAGAAGTACATAAACACCATGAAACGCTCCTGTACCCACACATGTAGGAACTCCTTTTGCTTGCTAAAGATGCCCTTCTGTCTGTGCTGTGATTCCTCTAGACTATACAGTTTTGCTACTCTCGGCTAGAGAAGTCACTAATAGCAATAATAAAAGTCACAAAGAATACATTTAGCAGGAAGGTATCATATCTTGTGGAAATTATTGTTTTGTATTAATACTTATTGTTTACCAACTGTATAATAGGAAGGCTAAATGGTCTATTTGAGTCATGTTTTGAGGATGCATTTATAGTTACAATGTTTAATAAAATATTTGCCAATAGCTATCTGAATAATATATACATATTTTTAAATTAGCCTGCGGGCTAGTCTGTAAAGGAAAGTACCGTCTCTTATGCTGGTGTGTTTAAGCCACTTCAGTCATGCCATTACCTCTCACAGACACACTCATTTCATCTTAACTAAAGCAGAACTCAGTGGTTAGAATGCTCTACAGGAGGAGTTATGCTAGAAAAGTGAGGGGTTTAAAATTCACACCTTGTCTTATGTTAGTACAGCTTTCCCAGGGCCTGGATCTGTAATTCTGCTTCACAGAAATTTTATAGACATGCATGTACATACACACACACACACACACACTGCTCTTAATTTATATAGAACAACCTGCATTATTGTCACAGAGCAGCTACACTCTGGCCAGGAAAATTTAGGTTACTACATACAAAAGAGTCCTACTGTTTATCCAAAACTAAGGATCACATCTGTGCTGACTGGCAGTTAGGCAGACCCATCTGTCATTTTGGGGTATCCTAATGGGATTTGGCATCAGAAGATGAGGTTCTGTAACCAGGTAAAGATCAAGGGACAAGAATGCCTCGAGGCTTCAATTACCCACAACTTCACATTGTGCCGCCTTCAGAAATCTGTTCTGGGAACCATATTAAGTGTAATTCATTGATGTTTATGGTTTGCATTTGCTGTTCCTGGAAGCAGAATAGCTTGTAAAATTAGCAGCTGTAGCTCTATAGCTGGGAAAAGGGCAAAAAGTTGAGATAGTAGAATTTGATTTTATTTCTTGCTACTTCTGACTTCGGCACAAATCCAGTTTAACAACACTATGTTCAAAATGCCCTTTATTTCCAGGTGACCTTTCTGTATTTACACCCTGTATAGGGTTTATTTTATTCTATGTATACTGTCTGTATCCAGACCTCCAGAGACCCTATTTCTGAAGCCTTTTGTCTTTTGAAATGCTGAGTGCCCTCTATTACCAATAATTCTGGCAGTCATTTTATGAACTTAAATATTTTGTGAAATGAAACAAACAAACAAATCTCCACAGAGAATGTATAGTTCTGATGAAAAAAGGTGGATAATTCCCCACCCATTTTTCAACAATAATCCAAAGTGGATTATTCCAATTAGAGATGCAATTCTGTGGCTGAGGCACTGCACTGACACAGATAGCTATTTGTACAAATTAGAGCTACAAAATGTCTTCCCTGCCCAGAGAAAAGCAGAAAAGTTCTTAGTAATATTAGTAATGTATAATATGATTTCAGCCAGGACAACTTGTATAAGCTTGTATAGGTATTATGAAAAAAGCTCTTTTATGAAAGAATTCACATTTCTGAGTCTATAGAAACACAGACGCTCTTAAAGCCAACAAAGCTGAAAAGAAAAAATAACCCCAAAACCCCCACAGTGAGATGCCAAACCAAATATTGTTACTGACAGAAGATATCAAGTCTTCAGGCCTGAAATATTTCTAATATCTTCTATTTCAGAATAATCTGTGAATCTGTTTCAACATAGCTTTGCAACTGCCAGTATAATGAAGACAACACTAGTAATGATGCCTTGAATTTTTTATTTGAGAACTGTCAAAGTTCCCAGCAGATGTAAAACCGCTGCTCCACTTGACTGTCATGTGCTCTGATGACAGACTACTTAGATGTAATTCTCAACTGAGAAGTAAAGTCAAGACACTTGGTTATGTACTTCATTTCCTCTGAGACATTTCTGGAACAGTTGCCATATGGATAAACGGGGATTTACCCAGAAGTTCTCCACTCAGACCTTTGGCTAAATGCAGCTTTAAAAGGACAACAGCTAACAAGTTCTCAGTATAACATTTCCACACATGATTTTTCTCTTGGACACATACTTCGTTCCTTCTTAAAACAGCTATGTTAGGCCCCCCCTGCCTGCTCCCTGGCTGGCATGCAGGCTCTCCAGTTCAGCCAGCCAGGCTCTCTACTGTCTAGACTTCCCTTCTGTGATGACTGCCAAGGGATTGCTTTGAACCTCCTGCTCACAACCCTAGCTCCCAAAGCTGATTCCTTCTGACCTTGGATAGCTCAACTGATTATTGAGCAGCTATTTAGATAACTGGTTATCTCTCCCTTTGCAGAATGGTATCCCTTAATAAAATAGCTGGAAAGTAATTCTGTATGTGAAATGAGGTGGGTTGGGATGTTCTGAGGCACCCATGTTAGAAATCTAATGCCAACAGACTTCCACTTTGGTGCCTGTGATTCCTTTTCTCCCAAGCCAAGCATCACAGGACACAAAGGTTGCCTGGAAACCAGACCAAACAGCAGGACACTTGAGAGTATTTTTGCAGAGTGGCACTATCACAAGAAGGATGTAATTTCCATATTATGTTAAAATATTTCAGCTTTTTTGGTATGCAACTGGAATTTTCTATGTATATTTTTACTTAGACATAGTTAAAAAGGTAATCTCTTAACAAGGTTTCAAGCAGCCAATAGTCACAAGCAGAATAAAAAGGTAATAAATTGGAAAAAGTCCAGGGTGTAAACATTGGGAGAGCCTCTGAATTAAAATAATTGTGTGCAGCAAAGGCACATCAACTGAATCAAGGTAAATTTTTATATACTGCTACTTGAACAACAGATCTCAACAGCAGAAACAACAGCACTGCTTCATGCTCAGCACTGTAAGAGAGGTGCCATGCATGAGATTCACTGCCTCTTGGCAGGGCATGACTTCTGCCCTCTCACCCTCCCCACTAGAGCAAGGCAACATTGAGAGAGCCAGCCTACACTGCAGCAGCAAAAAAGAAGAATGTTTAGACAGGAATGCCATGAGTCCCTTGAGCTTATCTGCAGGACCCAAGCAGCCCACAGCCGCTACCAAAGAGAAAAGCAGGTTGTCAGCAAATACTGTTTTCTGCCTTTGAACCTGGAAGAGAACGTGATGGACTTGTGAATGTTGCAGACAAAGAGGAGCAACCATGTCCAGCAAAGCTTTTCTTCAGGATTTAAATATTCCTTTTTCCAAATTTAAGAAAGCTGCATTGTTCATGAAATTTAATGCTCTAACTTGGTCCATTTTCAGAGGGTAAATCCTAAAAAGCTCAGTGTGGCATTTTTAAACAACTGCCACCACAAATCTCCAGAATTTTGTGTTTCTAACCTTGCTTTTAAGTGCTTGCATGACTAATAAAGTGTGACATCGCTTAGATTTGCTAGCATCCTTTTCTGTAACATAAGTTCTAGCTGACAAAAATATGGCTATATTTAGATACCTGCAGCAAACAAGAACCTTCGAAACAAAAGCAGGCTTAAGGATTAAAATTGGCTATGACACAGTTGTGCTCCAACATATGCAAGTTCACATAACCCCTTGCCTGATGCCCCATTCGCAAAGTCAAGGGCTTGCTATGAAAAGTAGTTTGCTCAATGCTAGCTATAAAAGCATTGTTTAGTTTGATATGCTGCTGCTCCAGCAAGTTGTGCCAGTATGGCATGTGGAGCCTGCTGGGTCTTTCAACTACAGATTTTTTTTTTTAAAAAAGCCATTAACTACGGAAAAACAGACGGAAAAAGACCTCCTCTGTAGATCATGAATTGGTTTTAAGAAACATTGCTTGAACTGCACAGAAGTCTCATATCAGGATCTCAAAACTCTAAAAACATTCAGATACTATATTGCATTTTCCCAGTTTTCTACTGTGTACGTGCTCTTTAAATAGGGAAAATCCAGCTGAATCCTTGCTTGTTTCTCCTTACACATCTCCTCACATATCCCTGAAAAATATGAACCGCAGTTCAGTATTCGTTCAATAACAGTCAAACTGAAGTCAATTGATGGTTTATCAGACACAAATATAGAAGATCTATAATGGGAGTTACACCTAGAAGACAGAAATAAGAAAGAGACTGTTTAAGTCCTGTGGCTGAATTTCAAGTGTCCAATTGTCTCCTTTTTTCTTCTGTTTTCTTTTTTGCCTTGTGCCAGACAGCTACCCTAGAAGCCACATAAGGATGATATATAAACACCACTGCTTTCTAATATTTCTGCTGGTAGAATTAGCAACGTTATTTAAATGTCAATTTACTGCAAAGAGAAATTCTTTTTAAAAAAGAAGAATCAAAGTACCATTCAAAATGGAATTTTCAAGCCATTAACTTTGCTAGGCTAGTCCTGCTGACATATTGAATGTCTGCTAGGTATTCTCATAACAAGGTCACTTTTTCCAGTTCAAACTTTGCATTAAAGCACCCTAAGAAGAAGTCAGCTCATGCAACAACAGAAACTAAAATAAGCCCAAATAATACAGCTGCTGTGGAAAAGCCTTATTCTTTTTCCTCAGAGTAAAATTCAGCTCTTCTTTTCTGAAAAAAAAAGCCATCCAAAAGATACTAGGACCTCTCTGTAGTAAAAGGAATCTACAATATGCATGAAAACTTACATATTATGTTTCCTATTTATTTTCTTTGCAACTGTGTACTTAGTCCTGGAGAGAACACTTCCTGCTCTAAGTACATATTTTGAATTCACTGTCAGATTTGAAAACAAGCAAATGAAATACACAAACAGAACAATGCATCCAGAAGCATTTGTAGCCTCTTGTCCTGGAAAATGCCAGAGCTGCAGCTCTGTGGGGAATTCCTGGCAGGTCTGATGCCTTTGTGTTCCCTGTTGACTGTTCTGATTGTGGCAGAAATGAACACAACGTTCTCTGAAGTTTGCAGAAAAATCCCATGGAATACCCAGCATTACTGACAGAACAGTTATCTTGTGCCAGATGCAAAATCTTCAGACTGCTCAGGCCATTCATCTACATTGCACCATGCCAAGCACCTCTTAGTTGCCTGTGTCTCACAATCTTACACAGTTTGTTGATATTTAAGATCTTCAAATCAAACAGAACCTAGTCTAAATATCCAGACCAAAGTCACAGGTTTAAATATTCTCTGTCAGATTTCTCTTTGTCTCTAATATTCAATTTACCAGGAATGATGTCTTCCATAAGCACCAAAGTCAGATCCTCCACTCTGTCAGAGGAGCGACCCAGAGAGCTGATTAACCCAGTAAGCAGCTTCCATTTCTAAACATTTTTCACTTGACAAATCATAAGCAAAACCCCCCATCTACTTCACTTCTATTGTTAGTAGATCAGGACAAAGCAAAAGAATACCAACATCAAAAAGACCCCAGCACTCTAAATCTATGCACACCCTGAGCACCTAAATAACAAAAAAAAAAACCCAAAAACATCACTTTGGGAAAAAGTATTTTACTAGTGAAAAACCACGACTTTCCTCATAATCAGCATCCCGTTCTCATTTTAATTCTGACAGCTGTAGGACCTGTGACACTATTTCTATATTTAATTGAGACATCTCTGGAAGTTTCAGAAATCAGCACTGCTTCAAGAGAAAAAAAATAAAAGAAAGCAGTAAGCTCTGTTTGCCTCCCTGCCCCGTCCTCTCACTCCTCCATGGAGTGAAAATTAGGAGTCAGGTGGATTCTGCCAGTTGTGGTCCCTATGGAAGAAGACAGAACACAAGCGCTTGCTGCTAGTTTTCATCTGCCACCCACCAATGAATTCCCAGGTACTCAGTGCTCTGATGACCTCCCACACAGTTTTCCTGTATCAGGATAACTGCAACATGAACACTACTGTCACATTAGCTGCCATTAGCAAAAAGCTTCTAAGAGCAATGGCAGACAAAGGCAGATGATGTTTCTTTTCCTCTCTATTGGGGCAACATGTAGTCAACCGAAAAGGGATTAGCAGAGGCCATGTCAGGCTGGAGATGCCAAGTGGGAGGATGGCCCCAGGCAATACATGCCGCCATCCAGGCTCTGGCTGTTCTAATGGCCCAAGAGCTGAGATTAACTCATCTCCCGCTCAGCTCCCCGTTAGTAACACAGCATATTGACACAAAGCAAGACACCCACTGCATAACCAGGCCTCTCAAAAGCACTAGCAGAGTTTTCAGCAGTTCCTGTGATACACAGTGTCATCAGAGACTTACAGCAGTGTTGTGCCTGGAGCTTGAATACGAGTAAAATTCATCCTACTGCCTCTAGGAAAAAATGCCAGAGGTCAGGAAAGGGCAGTGAAAACAGGCAAACCACAGAGGAAGGTACGTGTCCTCTAATGCAGAGGAAGAGCGGAGATATACCAAAGAAAAGCAGGGCTAAAAATATCAAGGAGAGGGCAGAGGTGCTCACACAGTGCAGGCATACCGGGGCCACAGAAATGCATTTGCAGCTAGTTCTAACCCTGATTGAAAGACAGGTACCTGTGTGGGGATAGTTGAAAAAGATGTTTTATATCCCACCATTCTGTACCTTTTTAACCACAGTTTTGTCCCTAGGAAAAAAAAAAAACCACAACCCAAAAACCAGAAAAGCCCAACCTTGAAACAAGGGACAGAGAACAGGGAAAGATAACAAAAACAGTGTGGGGGAAAAAGTCTTAGAAAACCCATTGGTTTTCACTGAGATTTTTAGAGTCTAGGGACATAGTTTTGAAAAGCGAATATTGGTTTTGCTTTGTTTTCTAATTGAAAAAATCTCAGCCAGCCCTTCTCTTAATTAACTTGCAGATAAAGAGATTGTTAGACTACTGACATGCACAAGGCAGAATAACATAGTGTCATCAAAACCAGAACAAAAACGCGACTGGAGAGAATTAACTGTACAGCTCTATTCTCCATGGCCACAACAGAGCAGAAACACCTAGACCATCTACTTAACAAATGTTGAGAATTGCAAAGCTGCAACCTCCTCTTGTAGGGACTGGGAACAAAATGCAAAGCTGTGGACTCACAGTCAGGGTTTCAAGCCACGCACGCTAAAATTAGTTTTGGAGTAACTGAGCGTGCAACACACATAAGTCAATTCACAAACTAAAAAAAACCAACAAAAAATGTATTTATTAAAAAAAACCCCAACCAGCCCAACCCTTCTAGGACCATTAAACTCAAGCAGTTTAGAGTACAACACGGAAAGTAGCTAACTGGATCCAGCCCTCAGACATTGGGCTCTGTTTAAGAATAGATTAATTAATGATTTATTTAAATTGATCTAAATTCAGATTACCTCTTGAAGAGGTGGATCTGCCCTCCTTCCACTCACCTGTGTTTTCTTGGTTGTTCCCTTGAAAACGCTGCTCAGTAGCATGACTCAGAACCTGATCTGGTTGAAATCTTAATTTTTTCTTTATGGCTTAAATTTCACTCAGATCAGCCTCTTACAAATATTAGGATAAAGAAGGGAGGTGAAAGAGGAAGACAGGAGGGCTGAACTCTTCTTTTTAGTGGCAAAAGAAATGTAGGGAGCCTTAAATCAATGGTGAAAGAGCACCCGACTTTGGATAAGTGTTTGTTGTAGGAAATATTACATATGGTGCACAGATTGATGGAAAGTGCCCCTTAGATGTTACTTTGGATTGTTACTTATTTGTAAAGTAAAAGTGCATTTATAAGAACTTATTTACTAATTGGTACTTGCTGCCAGGCTTTTCACGCAGCCTCCTTTTTGTTTGGTTTTGTTTATAGAGGCAAGGCCTTTCCTCATGAACAGAGCCACTCCTGACATTGGGGTGATCCCTCTGTTCATCTTCAGACGTGTCAATGCCTTGAGTACGTTCCTGTGAAGGCTGGTTTCAGGGAGCTAGTGTTTTCTTGACCGGTTGTCCCTGTGAGTGAGGAAGGGTTACAAACTCATCTCTGTGCAATTTGAATATACTAGCAAAATGTTCATTCTAACCAGTAAAGAAGATGCTTTTCATCTTTTATCTTTCATTTTCATTGATGGCATTCATGCCATAGTTCAGAAGACCACCCTTCAGCTTGTTCTTGGCTGAGACATAGTGCTTTTAATTTATAAATTATGTCGTCTAAGAAAAAGAAAAAAACACTCCATTCTGCCAGTCATATTGTCCTTGTTTTTTAATTACCACCACCAAAGAGAAAAGGCTTTAATGCCTAGAAGAAATGTGCACATATTTCCTACCACAAAGAAATTCATCAGTGCTTAGCACAATGGCATGTAATTAATAGTTGTACTTTAAAATTCAAGCTAGGCTCACTGTAGTTATTTGCCAAGAGATAGAAACTAGCAGTGCCATACAAAATGTGTTTTTCCTACTGTTTCTGTTTTTCAGTAGATAACAAGACTGTGAATACGAACGAATGCGGCAATGGCAAAGCATTAAGAGAACAACTGGCTGTAGCAGTTCCTTCCACTGTGAAGGTTCACTTTACACAACAGTTACAGGTGAAAAATGAATGAAACAATTGTCTCAAGGTTCCCCACCTGGCTCACTGCACAACTGCCAGCTGGTTTGTTTGGGGTTTTTTTGCCTTTTTTCCTTTCCCTCACCCCCTGTTTTTCTTTAAATCAGAACATAAGGATGCTTTACAACTACACTGAACAAACCCTTTCTCAGGGCCTGCTCCCAGATCCAATCCCTTGTTTTCAAAAGCTGATCATTGTCCTGGTGAAATGCTGTGGGATAAAATTTTCCAACTGCATAGTGTTCACTGGCAGAGAGATGAGGCTGGTTAACTGAAAGGTGTTGCAAATGCACAGCTCGTGAAGGGCTCCAAGAGACGATGCATGGTGATTTTAGCTGACATCAGTGTCCCCTGCTGTGTCCCTCTCTCCCTTCCCCACCCTATATCACTGTCTTATTGCAAGAGCAGCTGAAGGTCCATAAGCTTACTCAGTCAGTCTAAATCTTCCAGTTATACAAACTTTTCCTTTAACGGCAACGATGGGTGCCAAAATTCACCTCAGCCTTGTCTCCCCTTCACTTCTGCCTGCCTGCTTATTCCCACTCTAGTGCTACAGATCTCTAGTCTCTTATTTTTGTCCATACAATTGTGTGTGGAAACTGAATACCTGAAACTATCTGGGTTAAGGGCTGGGAAACTTTTTATTTTCATTTCAACCAAAGGGTGGGATCTTGCTAAGAAGTCAGGCATGAGCGGGGATGACTAGGGCACAGGCAAATGTTTCACTGTGCCACCTGGCATAACAGGAGCGACACTTTCAAGCAGAGGCAGCAGTGGTGGTTTGGCAGTGATGGCCTCAACTGCTGCAGTCACATCTGTTAGGTCTCATCTGCCACTATGCTGACTTCCAAGCAAACGGCACAGGTAAATCAGGCCTTTTATTTACAGTCTAGTTTGCTGGCCTTAATAATGCACAGAAAAAACCTCTGAAATTACTTTTGTTGGCATTGACTGGCAGTGATCCTCTCCACAAGCTGTGTTTCTGATGCCACTGTGATGGCAAGCTGACCCACACTAGAAGCTGGGAGAAGAATCTTTGTCTGCAGCACAGACACGGAGGAAAAAGCAGCTTACTAAACATGATACCATATCTGAGGAATTCAGATGCAGCATGTTCATTTTTCATGCCGTCACATGCACAAAACCCTATCCATGTATTTATGCAACAGATTTACCTGTGCATCCTTGTGCCCATTCACTCATCCAGTTGTGCTTTGGAGATGAAATGGAGGTTTGAGTCAGGAGTTTCCTAAAGCATCTGAAGTGACAAATCCCAGATATCACATACGACTAGATTTTTCAGCACTGCTGCTTGCATGAACTGCTTTAGACCAGTACAACTTGTAACAGACTAATGGCATTTGCCTGAAATACCCTCTGCCAGGGGCCGCTGTTGGTCCTGCATGGAAAGTGTGAAGTAGGTTTTGCTGACTCATTGGCAGAACTGACTTGCCACTCCACATGGAGACAAATGAAGTTGGAACAGCCTTCAAGCAACAACCCGCAAACCTAGATTTAAGGACAGGTATAGGCCAGGAATGGCACAAATCCTTGGTATAGCTAAGCCTAAAAACAAACCTTATTGTTATTTTGCCAATATTGTTAATTCATAAATCAAAATTCAGAAATATGGCTTTGATATTTATATGTGTGTAGCTCAAAATCAAATTGGGATCTCCAGCTGTTTACAAATCTGCTAGTTCAGGAAGCAGAAAAAATGGAATCAATTATTTGTTTGTAATTTTATTTAGTTATATTACAAAAATTTGTTTGTACAGATCTGCTCCCAGCTGTAGAGTTTTGCCTTACATTTGCTTGCAACTTCTGCAGAGCAGATCATTATTTTCCTCCTCTGCAGTTGTACAGCACCAAAGAACCTCAGCTGCACACTGCAACCCAGGGGCAGTTGCCATACAAATAATGCTATTAGTCTCAATGTACGATCTAGTATAAACATAACCCTCAAAAACTTTTGCTGTCAACTGACACTTAAAGGTACTGACTGTCCACAGAAGGTTGGTTCCCACTCTGGGCTAAGAGGTATTGCTCTTGTTCTCCAGATCAGCCAGCCCTCAGCCACTCCTTTTCTTCAGAAATATGACCCATCTACTTGTCAGCCTGCACCTCTGTCTGCAGTCAGTTGAAAAATTGAGGGTTCCCCAAAGAAATGGGAGTGCAGACTGATGAAACAGAGCTGGGGAAAGTATTTTCAACCTACCCAGCAATTTCCACAGCAGTACAAATATGAGCAGGTAGGTAAAAACGACACTAAAAAACCTTCCTTCAGGACCATTCCTCTCCTCTCTGTAACAGCATCATCCCAGGTGATAGTCACAGAAAGAACCACTAGATGCAGCTTTTCTTTGTAAATCCCCAAATGAAGTTAGAGAGTAAACTACTAAAAACTAGTAGAGCTTCAAATAATCTTTCACTCTTTCACTCAGTGATGATTGTTTCCTTTTTTATTCAGATCCAATTAGTTTTTAAAATGCGTAAGATAAGTTCCAAGCTACAGAGTTTGTAATCCAGAGCTTATTAGCCTGAAGAAGAAAGTTTAAAGTAAAGCAGTACTGGTTTTCTTTTTTGTAAATTACTTACTGCCTGATTATCTGACATTTTCATCTATGTAAAAAAGTGGAGAATTTGGCTGTAGTCTTAAATACTGGGAAATCTACCCAAAAGCACCTTGTCAAGCTAGTCTGAGCTGTCAGCTGTCAGTATTGTTGAGGAACAATTCAGAGCTTCTGTAGAGATGAACATGCTGAATGCTATCTATAAATAAAAACTTCTATTTTGTTTGTGGTGAGCTAGAATTAGATATGCACCTACATATATCCAAGGCTATAAATAAAAATTAGTATCTTGTTCATGGAGTTGAGCTTGACTTAGACATGCCAACTCTCTCTCTCTTTTTACAAATACATATATATATTGTTAGTACATACATAGCTCTACCTAGGACACCAAGTTTCTAAGAAGATACCCAATGCTATGGCCCTCAGAGCTCAGGTTAGGGTTGCCTGCAAGGAATTTCATCTTCCTGTGGCCCGTTTCTATGGGGAAATAACAAAGGAAGGAGGGAGGACACCAGAGTAGAGAAGGTTCTCACCAAACCCAGATATGGAAGACACAATTCTCCCCAAAACATTTGCCATTACAGACTTCCACCTAGAATGAGAGGGAGGAATAACCGTGACCAGTCCTGACGGACAAGACATTACTATAGCACAAGGCTCTGCTGAGCAGTGACTGAGCCAAACTGAGAAAAAAAGACAAGGCCAAGCTGTGCATGCAGGTATGTGTAAAAGGATGTGTGGATGGAGGCCTGCAAAAGGAGGCTGCAGCAGTCCTCTGTCATATGACAGAGATCACAGATGCCACATCAGGTGGTGGTAAAAAAGGCAGAGGAATGGTATAACATGATTCTTAGCTACTACTAACTACTCCCCCTAGTTAGTCTTCAGCAGGTAATGTACATCCCTCTACTGCTATGTACACTTGATGAATAACACTTAGACTGTGCATGTCATTTCAAGTTGTTTGATCATTGCAGCTCAGATTCCCACTGTAGTTCCCAAATAGGCAAAAATCCTACACAGGCCTTCAGCCATGAGTCAATCTCGACTACAAGAGAGGTGTGAGCCACAGTTCTGGAACAGAGATTAGCACAGGCTAATGTACACCTAAGCATACCATGTGCATATCTATATTAATAGACATTTATAGATAATAGATAAATCAGAGAATAGACAGGCATCAAAATAAACAAATATATCTCAGATAATAGGCGTAATTAGATAATAGGCACTAATAGATAATAGCTTTAATGGGAGAGGTGGACAGGGTAAGAATAAGCATATCTTTTCTCTGACCTGAAGCTCTACTATGTCCTTCATTTCTTCACATTAGCCTTCAGCCATAGAGACAAAATTTAAGTCTTTCAGTTACATTACAGGATACTGCTCTTGGGAGACAAATGTTTACTTTGGCGTTGGTTATTTTCTGTCTATCTCTGACACCAAGAGGACAGAGTGGATCCTGCTCTCAAACAACAGGATTACAGAATTTCAGAAGAGGTTTTATCTAACTTTTGTTTTATGCATTTTTCATTTATTCTTGCAGGACTTCTTCCTGCAAGATGCCTCTTGTTCTCATCAGGACTGAATGATGCTTACATTTGTCTTTAATCTCTCTATTTTATTTCTTAGGAGATGAAATAAATAATTGTTAGCTTGTGCTGTGGCCAACAGGAGCCTCCAAACCATTAACCAAATGTTATGGCAGATGCTGGCCTGTGGAAGTTGCAGGAACTCAACATCTGCAAAAATCCAACCCTTAGATTTTAAGGCATTGCTTTGTACAACTTTAGGTAGTCTTGAAAATATTTCTCATGAGATTGGCCAGAGCTAGTGTGGATTTTTAAGTCCGTTCACTCCATCTTACAGCTATCGTCAATAAAATATATTAATTCAGTTGGAATTACATATTCACTCAGTTGTCATTTGCTTGCTAATAAACCATGCACTATGGGGATTTTCACCAGCTCATGATCTGTAATTAAGTACACAAAGTATTTATCTCAAATCTTGTTAAACTGATAGCTTTGGCTCTGTTTATTCAGGACACTGCTTTTAGAAAAGTCCTTAAGGAAATCTGTCTTGTAGATACAGCACCATGAAAGAGCAACACATTACCATTATCTGAACTATTGCTCACACATTGTGCATTCTGGAATATAGCACAGCAAAGCCAGAATCGCAGATGGTGCTTTACATGACAGCAGACATGACTATTGGCCCTTGAGTCATTTGGAAAACAAAAAATCCAACCAAACTCTTAACATCTACCAGGATCAGGTCACACTAGAGGAGAGGAGGGAGAAAGAGCATCATCACTGGTTTATAAATATCTGATTTACACCCTAATAGGTAATTATGCCACAGTTGGTAGGGAAAATGTCAAACAAGCAGTTAAAGTAAACTAAATATCAAAATAAAGAGTGAACTTAATCCAACCAACATGGCCTTCTCAGTGCATTGCATCATACCATTTTGATATGAGAAGGTCCAGAGCAAAGAAATTATTATTTTGGCAGCTTTTAGGGCCAAAGTCAGTCCTACAATTCCTTCTTTGAGCATTTGCAGCTACAGAGACTATGTGAGCTTTCAAACATTTTATTGTGCCGTGTGTTTGTCAGAACAGGTCTTTTAGTTGATAAAGGCAAGCCAGAACCAAATTTAGCATGACTGTCCAACATCAAAACTAGCCCTTGAGCAAATTCATAGACTTCATGAATTCATAGACTGGGTCAAAAGCACCTCCTGAATGAAACAGGCATCTTCACAAAACTACCCAAGTTCAAAGCTCCTGGCTCAGAAGTGGCCAGAGCACATTTTGCTTTTGACTTGCTAAATATCTCAGGTTTGGAAATTTTTCAAGCTCAAATTAATAATTGATTTGGGGAAGCATTAGATTTCAGGCCACTGTATCCCACGTGCTGCTCTCAAACCATTTGTAGTAAATATATCCACAGCATCAGGCACTCCGGTGCACCAGTGCATCCAAACCTTAAAGCCAAGTTGCTGAACACACCCTTACTTGCACAGGTGAGGCAAAATCCCATATCCATGTTAAAAAGCCCAAAGTCAGTATGTTTCTACCTACTTCCTAGAGATTTACCCTATTTACCTGAAGTAGCTGCTTAGAATAAAGGACTCCACATGATTGTTTAAGATAGCATAGCAGAGAGGACAGGTCTGTATCCATCCTTGCCTCTGCCTGTGAATGCCCCTGGAAGAAATTCCCTAGGTTAAACTTCACAGAATGCAAATGAGAAAGAATGGTGTTTCTAAGGAGTCCTTATGCCTGACACTTAGGAGAAATATCTACAATGCAAAGCATGTCATACTGCTAGTGGGAATTGCAGGAGGAGAGGGAACATTTTCTAAGACATCTGTAGGGAATATTTTACGAACTGAAGTGTGTTTTCTCTTAGGGGGCCATTTAATCACTTCATTATCCGTGATGTTTTAACGACCATGTTTTTAAAGGTTTTTCATAAGAATGAAGTTTTGAATTGAGAGGCTATAAGAATCCAAAGGGGAAGCGTGTTTTACTCAGGTAGCCAACCATGACATTGGGGGATTTCAAACGGAACTGGAGAAAACAAAGGAGTCTATGCAAAAATTAAATAGACTGAAAAAAAGAAAATGGAAAAAAGATGCCAATATAAACTCATCATTTGTTGAATTGCAAACTGTTCTGAGGAACTTTAAGCAAAATAAAAAAGCAGAAAGGGTCATTAAAATAATTGCTGCAAAACTCCCATTCAGATCACACTGTCCATTGCTGCAGTGCAACCCAGTGTAACTGGACTAAACCTGCCAGCAATAGCTCTATTTCTCTGCAGCTACTATTCTCAAGTAGTTAAGACAAAACTGGAGGCCTGAAACCGCTCACTTCCTGATTAGACGTTAAAACTTGTCATTGCCACACTAGCACTAATTTTCTAAAATCTATTGATTTTGTTACGCTTGCTTGCATAGGTGCAAGACTGGGGTAATGCCATGTAAACAAAAGTACAGTAGTTAAAACAGAGAGGTTGCTTAAAATTTCCTTTCACCTCTCCAGCTTTTTCACCATAGCTGCTGAAAGCAGTTCTAACACAAAGGTTCAGGCATTTTAGTCACCATTCTCTGCAGGTGTCCATGAGGTTTAGCCAGCCACGACCAAATCCTTGTTAACAGCCTCACTCTCACATTTACCTCATGAGAGGGAAAAGAAGTTGCACTGCCTGGATGTATTAGCGGAAATACTAGACAGCAACTGGAAACATATGGCCCAAAACAATTTTATGTTGGGTGGATTACTCCTCACATTGCTTCCAAGTGTCCTTCAATGACAAATTGAGAGAAAACACCAAAAAGTTGCAGTCTGACATAGTTTCTTGATATATGTTGTGGAATTAAGAGAGAGAAGGTTCAGGTCATTTAATGAGATGGGTGGGAACCCGCCCAAACCAGTGAAACTGTAGGGCAGTAAGGTTCCTGAAAAGGGCTGCCTTTTCATCACCCTCATGATACAGTCACATGACTACTGGCCAAAGGCACAGACGCCTTTCTCCCAAGACCAGAAGTATCCCTTTCCCTTACTGCCTAGTCTGCCTTTAACTCCCACTGTTGTTTCCTTATGGATCAGGTCTGTTTAGGTTTGCAGGAGAGAATTAATCGAAACCCAAGTGCTTCCTAATATTAATCCAGCTTACCCAGTTTACCCCATTGAGGCCCAGTGAAGGGCTGGAGAGCCTGGCTGCTATGCTCTGCCTGCTGTGTCCTCTGTTGGAACGAAAATCAAACTGTTTCTGCTGACTCCCACTCCTAACCGTTTGTAGCAGACAGAATGAGAGCAAAAAAGGGATTCCACTGAGCAAAGAAACCAGGAGGGCACAGGCGTGGGCAAAGCAGCCGAAGAACAGAAGGCAGCACTTGTTTTGACTGATGCAACCTGACAAAAGCCAAATAATGTGTCCATCTGCACAGCCGCATATTGCTGTAGATGTGGCATGGACCACACAAGTTGTATCTAATGTAACAAATTGGTAATACATAAAGGCGTTTTTTTTCCACTTTCACACATAAAAAATTTAATACATTTCTATTTCAAAAAGATTCACACCATCCTTTTAGGCAAACCCTTTTTATAGAATTAAACATATGATGGGTTTTATTGTGCAAAGTAGCACAGGTTCTTGTGGGACCAAGCTGTGAACAGTGACAACACCAGTTGTTCTACTTCAGAAATTCTAGTTGGTTGAAACCTGGGTTAGTAAACCACAAAACTTAAAGAAACACCTGTCTGCAGCTGGTGTAAGTTCCCAGAAATGTGCAGTGCATGGCCAGGGGTGGGACACTCAGGGAGAACTAAGCAGCTCCAGTGTTAGCCTTCACTGCTTTTGTCCTCCTGGGAAATGCAAATTGCCGTTTGATTACTTTTTTGATGAAGAAAGGGTTAAAAAACATGTGTAACTGGAAAGAGTTCAGCTTCACTGAAGAGACACATTAAAAAAGAAAAAAAAAAAAGCTTAAACCTAGCTGTACAAAGCATTCTGGGATTTTTGTTACATATGGGCCTGAATTTGAATTGCACCTAACTAAACGGTGCTGAGGCAACTGTTAACTGGTGTGCAGGAGAACTGGGCTGCCTGTGTAAGAAGACTCAGTACCAAACACAGCCAAGACTAAGTTCTGATCTAGGTCTTGCTACAAGGATTCAAATTCACTGAGTATTAAAGCAGAGGAATGCTAGAATCTCTTAAATATGCAGTTGGTTTCTCCTCCCCTTTACCAAGGACTGTCAGACCTTACCTTCCTGCTTAACAGAAGAGGTGAATAATTCCGTTTCAAACTTATAGCAAGGTGTTGATTTAAAGTCTGTAATTTTGAAATTTATTATATGACAAACTTACATTATGATATTACATGACTCAATCTGCCATTATTTTTCAACAGAAAAATGTTTTGATTAAGCAAATCCATTTCCTTAAACTTCAAACAGGACAGTTGAAATAGCAATTTCCAAAGAACAGCAGAAGCATAAAATATCCTCTGGCAGTTTATCTGCAGGCTTTAATGCATGGACTGCTAGAGTGCTACTAGGGTGGGCTGTTTTCCATGCATGGTATGCCTTATTGTAACACCAACAAAATGAGTGCGGCTGGTCCTAATTTCTTTAGGACCTAATTGCTGTAACACTTTTGAACCCAAGGCAAAAATGTTTTGTTGTGGTTTTTTGTTTGTTTTTATTTTTTTTAAATAAGAATAAACAACAACAAAAAACCAGCCCACACCCCAACACTGCTTAGGGACCAACCCTTCTACCAAGGCTGTACTGTGCTAATCCACCAGCAAAACTGTGGAAAGCAGAGACAACTAACTTTTCAGTCACCTTAAGCACTGGCCCTCCTCTCCAGAGACAGCAGAGCACACTGTAGCATTTCTCAGTTATTTCTCCGTAAGAAGAGGCATAAGATTTGCATCATATACAAATTCAAAGTGGAGGATACCCAGCCCCTGCCCACCTGTCCCTGCTGCTTCTTCCCATTCACATCATGCTGTCAGAGCACGATCACAATCTCCAGGTCCAAGAACATCCTAGGAATAAATGTAGGCTGTTTTGCTACATGACATTAAGTCTTTGGCCTAAGACTATAAAGGATACAGTCCTGGAAAAGGTACATCTGGGTGTGGCCAACCATATGGCTGGCCCTGTACAGAAGGGATCACCCAGAAGTGCTAATTTCCACAACAGAGCCAGAGTTTGGTCTGCACTAAAGCCAACATATTCTTTCAAATCATTCATTACAAGTAATGTGTCCCATAAAGTCCCAATGAATCCATTCTGCCACTGAAATGTACGTTTCTAAAATACACAGGATGATTTCTAATATAATTTTCCTTTTCTGTGTTTAAGCTGAAAATGCAAAGAGCTCTAGCTGCAAAAGTAAAATGGTAAGTGTGTTTAGGTTAAAAAATCACAGCGTTCTACATTCTTCTCACACAAGGAGGACAGCATCAATGACTTTTACAATGTGCAAAAATGTACAGACTATATTCTCCTGGGCTGAGGCTTTGTACATATAGTCAGCTAGACATACAAGCTAGTTTTGAGATGTCTGCCTCAAAATGTATTCCAACTGACTTCCAGTTCCTCTGCTATGTTGACACTTTCCTGTGACAGGTTTTTTTTTTGAACAGCATAGTTAGCTTTGCTTGGAAAAATTAAATTATTAGCTTGTGTACAACTTGCTTAGATTGTATGATATCCATCCATTCAAAAATGTACCTTAATTAGTTAAGACAACAGGCATTTTCCATAACTGGCCTGTCAGATACTATATCCTAGCATAAAGGAATCTTAAGAGTGAATTGACTTACAGAGCTTTAGTAAGACTATATTTCTTCACCTTCTACATGCATGTCTTTTCTTTACCTTCTTGAGGGCTGATACAGTTTATCTTCAGGTCACTGAATATCATGAGACCTCATTCTTAGAGCTTTAGTAATTTTTATTGTTTAAATATTTAAAAAACAAAACCTCTGGGGATGTGGAGTTGCAGTAGAATATCTACCAGAAATTTAAGGTGGAATACGACAGAGATGTTTTAATTGTTCTTCTTTGGTGCTCCCTGCCTTCCCAGGAAAGTATTATTTACTGAGATAGATACATCAGAATAAAGTTAAATTTAAACATACTATTATGATAAAATAGAGGGAACATGGTTTGTACAAATCTTTATCCTTTCTAGCACCACAAGACAGAAAAAGAGAATCAAGCCTACCTTACAAAACCAACCAAGCAAAACTGTTCAAACTGGTCAGGGCCAATAAACCCTGCAATACTTTTCTTGTGCTGATACGGCCCTCAGTACAGGTCACAGAGTGGATGGTAACATGCCCTCCTGCTTAAGTTCCTTTCTTTGACATTAACTTCAATGCCAGGTCTGTTTGCTTTACAGTAGTCGCTTTAGAGACAGTCAGAAATTATTGATGTAGTTCACTGTATTACATTTAGTTAGCAGTGAAAGACATATTTAAGTCTACTTAAGGTAGTGAGCCATGTACTCATGCAGGTGAACTCCTGAGCTGCTATGCCAACAGCAATGCACACCTAGACCTGGTACCCACTTACACAAATACACAACAAAGAAATGTAATCCTCTGAAAGCCAAAATGGTGCAATTGTGGGGCAGGGAGAGGTGTTTCTGTTAACTAGGGGAAAGGAACCACACAAGCTAGGCAGCAGACACCCCATTAAGAGCATTTCCTGGGAGTAAACTAACCCAAACTAGCTATAGCTCCAAAATAATGAGCTTTAGTATCAAGCACTTCTAAGCCATAGGATAAGAGTACATTTTTTGTCCACTCAACTCACATGAACTGCAGGTGTTTAGTGCTAATAACCCATTTGCTCATTCTGTAGGACTTTTTAAAAGCAGGAGATAAAACATACAAGCAAAATATTTGAAAACAATTGCAAACAAGGACTCAACTGCTGTGAAAGGCTGCTATTTGTACACACTTTCTTGAACTGACTGACCTAGTCTGAGGTTCTAGATGTGTGCGACACAGTCCTATCTTCAAGAAGTGCTAAGGAGATATGACCAGCACCAGCTATCTGAATACTTGACTTCTATCGTGAATGAAGCATTAGACATGAATGAACGTGCCCTTCCTGTTCAGGACACAAATCTTAACTTTTTACCTTTACACAGCATGACATTCAATGCCAATGCCCTGGCTTTGAATACTGCCTGAATATCCTCCAAGGGCATCAGGAAAGCACTGGTCTAAAGCTTATGAAAGAGTGGGCAAAGAGATACTTTTAAAAGACATAGTTTAAAACACTTTCTAGAGTTTGAGGGCCAACTTTTGCATGAAAACAGCCATCACATTTCAGGTAAGAACTGCTTATTGGAGTGGAGTTGTACAGAGCTGAGCTGTGCTTGGGGAATCTCACACTCACCACAGGATGTGCAGGCAGGTTGTTGTGGCACTGCCAGGAGATGGTTCTAAGAGGGCAGTAATGCTGCTGTTTGCTAGAGGTTGGGTATGAACATGCTTGTGTTTGACAAATAGGAAAAACGTTGTTAAGATGAAAACTTGGGAGGTGAACGTGAATATAAAGGAAGGAGGAGAAGAAAAGAATTGGAGGATAATCATATAAATGGACATGAGGAATTATTTGAGCCTAAACTGCAAAACCTGGGAGACAATTTAATGCCAGTTATAGCTGACTACATGAGCTCATTTACCTCCACAAAACTCATGTAGCCAAGAAAAGAATAGAAATATTTCATTATTTTAGCTGTCACAAATTTGATTTTGATATTCAAAATTGCCTAGCCAAACCTTGCCCTCTCCTACAGGCACACACATACACACACACGGAGGCAACTTCAAGCTGTATCATGGTTGACGGAAGTCAGCTTGGTCTGTCAGTGTCAGAACAGGGACTACAAAGACAGGAGCTAAAATAAAACTCCTAGCAACAGCGAAGCACCCACTGAGCCTCTGAAACCACCTGTAGCCTATGAACAAGCCTGCCTTACCCTTGACAAGACATCAGGGTAGATAGCCTGTTTCTCTTGTTTCTCCTACATACCTTCCTTCTGCTCTGTAAAGGTCTGAAGATTTGGTCGTTACTCAGTATAGAATAAGTGTTCTCCATAACCTCTCCCACTACTATCTGCCTGCCTTTTACTTTACCAGTCTTATTTGGCAGTAAAACCAGAAGTCTGAGGGACTGATTATCCACAGATTTCTAGGAGCCATGAGGAATGCAGGAATATGCTCTGTCATTCCTTTTCCTTAAGCCCCTGTCCATTGCTGAATGACAGGTCCTTCTAAGTGCTTCTATATTCCTGTGGGGCACTCCACAGAGATAGAACTAAGAATAATAATATAATCAAATGGGTAATGATACAACTGTTGCTGTTTACTGTTGCAGTAATTTTTCTTTTCTTTTAGTTATTTTTTATTCTCTTTCCCTGGGAAACAGAGAGAGGTTGTTAAAAATTCTTGAGCACAGTCATACAGTAACTGTAATGATAACAGACCACAAAATTCAAGCATTCACATCAGAAAATACCACAGTATACTCTGGAGGGGGAAACAGTCTATTTTTTCCTCAATAAAATGTTTTCTATAATAAATACATCTGGACAGTTTACAAAGTCCTCAGAGGCTAACCAGTTAGCTGTAACAAGTTCTACACCTGACACATTTTTCTTCAGGGTAACTTGCTTCATTCAGAGTTTTAATGTTTAAATAAACTGCTGCCCAAATCAATAATCTATGAAATCATTCACTCTGGGAAAGTCCTTCAATACTTCCCCCCTGTTTTAAGTCAATTTATATGCTATGCTACAGCTACCTCCGGCTGCATTTCATTACCTTCCCACTCCATCTTGTAGCAGCAGCTCTGGTTTTGGCTATTATTTTCTCAGTGAGGAGGTCCACAACATTTTATTTTGTGCCAACTTGTCTCAGAGAGCTGAGAAGCCCTTCTGTCTTGTCTCAGCATTTTAGATCACTGCTGTATTCCAGCAGAGACGGTGAAATCTGAGGCCAAACAGCTGGAACATATCTGCTAGTCTTTACATAGTGACAGTAACTGAAGAGGTATCATTGCTGTTGGCTTTGATAATCTTAGATAAAGCGGGTGTGGGAAGAGACAAACCTAGGCTGTATTGATCTAATCCTATTTTATTTCCTTCCCAGCACCAGGTTTGTAGATAGCTGCTGTCCTACTCTGACAGTTTTTAAAGATACTTAAAATATCTGTTAACAAAATAGTTTCACAAAGACTTCTCAGAACAGCGTTAGCCTCTTCAAAAACCTTGTAACTTCAATGATGCATAGTCCTAACCTAGCAAAGCATTTAAGTAAATGCTTTAAATTAAGCTGGTGGATATTACTGTGCTAACAGACATGGGACCGTGCATATGCTTAAATCCTCTTCAGTAAATGTAAAGGTTTATTCTGTGTTCAAGGGGGCTCACCTGAGCAGCAGCAGATGTGTAACATATCCGATTTCCAGTATCCTTCCAACTCCTTTCCCAGGTATACAGCACCATAATATCCAGAGACCCAATTAGATGCTTGGCCTCCTGACATGAGGACATGGAGGTTACAGAACATGCTTTATCTCAAACCACACAAAATAGGCAATGGATGTACAGATGAACAGCTAGAATGAGACCAATTATAAGCCTTGCCTTTTCCCTCCTCACAACAAAGCCATTGACCTTGTTTTCCAGTTGTCTGGAAACAGGATACAGTTTACAAAGGGAGAGAGAGTAGTCAGGGAGTGTCTGCCCTTAATGCTCTACACAGCCTCAAGCTCCCATTTATTTATTCAGAGGTATGTGACATAAATTTTGTACCTTTTGGAAAATACCCTGCATATTCTGTGAGGACCCTTCACTCTACAGCACAGGTTTCTGGTGGAACCTACAGGAAGACTCAAGCCATTACCACAAAAGAGAACACTACCAGAGATGGTGCAGGAGATGAAGGGAAGAGATCCAGCTATTTTAACATACTGCTTATTAGCAAGCAATTAAAGACATGCTGTCCTCCTTTTTCAGATACAGGAAGACCTAAGTGATTTCTTTTAAAGCCTTAATAAAAAAAAAAAAAAAAGTAGGAAAAAAATAAAATTACTTTGGGAAAGTTTTTCCACTTACACCTCCCTTTCTCTTTAGAATTGGGGTTGCATTTCTCTGTACATAAGCAGGGATCATTAAAAGGAAGGGAAACAGATTTCCCTCAGGCTCACTCCTAAATTCACTTCTAGCCTACCTTAAGTAATGGCCTTCATTTACCAAACTGCTGAGGGCCTAGCTGTTCCCACTGATTTCAGCTGACTCTCTATGTGAACTGCTGAATACACTGAAAGGCCCTTTACTCATCACTTAGAAATTTAATTTTAGGTTCCTGCTTCTGAAAACCCACAAAAAGTCTGAAAATTCAATATACTTGAAAGCTTGTGTAGTGAGTGAGCAATACCTTACATTAATTTTTCAAATCTCTCTAGAAACAGGGCAATGGTGGAAATACTCAGAGCCACAACATCAAACATCTGCATCTAAGGCACTGATCAGTGGTACATGGCCATCCCTCCTGCTTCTTCCATCTCTACCAGCTGTTCAAGTGCACAGCTGAGCCTTCGAAGTGAAACCAGAGAAAGCAGCAAATGCACATAGCTTCTTCTTGTCTTTATCTCTGAGGAAAGATAAACAGGCCTGGGTCTCCTTTCTCTCCTTTTTACAGCAATACAAGATGGAAAGCAGTATGTTTCCATTTACAGAAAATCACTGTAGTTAACTACATAAACTCAAGAAGCAAGTGTTTGGAAAAAGCGCAAATTCTGTGAAAATGAAGCAGATGTAAAGAGAAGAACTTCACAGACAACAGAAACATCCCGAAACTACTCATTTGTTGCTGCTCACTGTTCTGAGACTATGAACAAGGAGACATGAGAAAAAAGAAGAGACAGGGGAGAGAGACACAGAAATCTCTAGGATAGAACTTTTTTTTCCCCAAGAAAGCCTTCAACACTTTCTGTTTTATTTCTGCTTTGGAAGAATGAAATATCCAGACTTGATTCTGCCTGTCAATCACTGTCGACAGCACCATTGCTTGACTGCTTAGTCATTAGGACTAGCTAATACGTTCCCTCTCCTCTGCCATCTTACACCAGAAAAACTACCAGCTAATGAGATCCATACCAGAGCATGATGGGGCCATCTCAAAGTAATATACTAGACAAGAAAACTGACCAGAAATATTTCAGAAGTTTTTGCATTGACCATGGCTGTAAAAATTTATTTTTACTGCAAAAGAATAAAATCAAAACATCTTTAGAAGCCAGCTGAAAAATATTAGAGCTTTCTGCAATTGGGAGAAAAAAAAACTCCATACAACCAAATGAGGACCTTCTTACAGATTTGCCCAGATTACCAGGAAAGATTCAGAAAAAATTCTATGGGAGAATGCTAAAAGAAAACATCACGGAGGCAGGCTGAGGAAGATTCTGTATCCATAATGCTGTTATCCCAGAATAAACCTGTCAGTTTGTTACATATTCAGGTGTTGTTTTTCTGTAGCTTTTGAGATATTTAATGTGCAGTTCTGCTCTTGAGATGCGACACTGTGAAGATGGCACCCTCTTACTCGACAGATCATCTCTGCATGGATTTTCAGTCTCGTCTCTGCTTATGTTAGGATTTCAGCTGCCTTTCATCATTATGGTTCTGCAGATCCAAGATGAGTCTGAGGGAGTTATCTATATCCTTGGGTTCACGTATCACTATAGCACAATCCTGTACTAGAGCATCTCAGGAACTGATCAGGGACCTGAATCCCTATTCAGTCAGAGGCTTGCATTAACCACAGAGGACAAGAGAGCAAAAAGGCACTGCCAGCACTGCTAAGTTCAGATTCTTGGACCAGCTGTGCAGCCTCATGGGCTTAAAATTCTGACAACACTTACAGCTGCGCAACCTCTGAGAAAGTCATAAGGTAGCACAGGTAGAAATGAGGGCAGCATTTGCACTGTGAAAATATTTCATGTGTGAACAAAAAGAAGCTCATTTCAGGTCAGTTCTTCTGTGAAGCCCAGGCTCTTATGGAAGGCTTCTTAAACCAAGTTTAAGGACCACAGTGGCAAACAAAACACATGCAAAAAGTTATATTGGCAAGAATATAAGCCTCACTGATGTTTCATTTGCAAAGCCACTCTGCAGTGGAACTGTTCAAAGCAAGTCAGTATCACCACAGTATGTATTTCAGAAAGAAAGGGAAAAAAAACCCCAAACAAACAAACAAAAAATCCCCCACTTCCAAGCCCGGATCTAACATACCTGTATGGAGATGCAGGGTTTGCTATACCAGAGCAGACAAATTTCCCAGTTTCATTCCCTGTTTCTGAGAGCATGGTTTGAACAGAGGCAGAAAATAAAGCACTTGCTCATATGCAGCATCCAGCCATTTGCATCAGACCTTATCACAGAAGAAGACCTTCTTCCAGATGCCTTCAGATTATTTGACAAAACCACACAACCTCATATTTTGCAGTCCAATTTACCATAAGCTGTTCTGAAACTATGCTCTAGAAATAAGACCAGGAAAGTGACTCTTGAACTACAAGACATATTTATTGAAGGTGGAAACATGTTTTTAACCAGATATTTGTGATTTCTTCTTTAAAAAGATAGTGTTAAGTAAGAGATCAAAACATCATTAGAGCTGAATGCTCTGCTTTGAGTCTTCTTGCTCAGCATACTTTACAAAGCGTTTCACTTGAATGTAGAGATTCTGCTCATATATTCTAACACTCACTGAGAAAGGAAAGAAGGCAGAGATAAGGACTGAGAGTGTGAGAGTCCATCTGAAAGCAGATCAGCATAAGCCCAAACACATGTATCGAGTCTACATTCTCTAGCATACTTCCTACTGAGCTTAACTAACCACCTCTGTGTACAGCTAATAAGAAAACTTTCTTTGTACTTCCTATAGTATAGCGGGATAGTAAAAATTATTTTCTTGGGAATACAGAGCCTCAAAGGAAGATAGGATATGAAAAAACCCAAAAGAACACAAAAATACACTATACTGTGATTCGTTTGACATGTTATGTGCCACTTTACATCATTTGGAGTTTTATTATTAGGGTAGCTTTGACCTTAAGGGAGAGTATTTCAGGATCAATATATCAAAAGCTACCAAGTTTCTGCATAGTGCTGGATAGGACTTTGGAAGTGAATGCAATATAAAAAGAACATGGGATTGAGAACAGATCTAGCAAATCTCAGTGTTTCCTCTGTTTTGTCATTTACTGAGAAGTGTGCAGGAGGAGGGTGGTATCCTCTTAAATAATTTGCAAGCCCTTTACATTTCAACTTTTAGAAGTCACCAGAGACCAGACAAGCATCAGTATACGTGCAGCTAGAGCAGGCCTATCTGTACATAAAAAACAGTGTTTTCAGGTTCAGCAGTTTTTGAAGATGAGGCTCCCTTAAAATGCTTCAAATACAAGACACAAGTCCTACCAGTCCTACTGTGGTTTGTTTCTTCCTTGATTCAGAGGGTTTTTAATGTGCTTCATTATTAATATAGTTTCCAGGATCAGTGATCAGAATCTCTGTGTGCTTGCTAATCTATGTAAGCCACAGAATTGAAAAAAAACTGATACAGGCCCCAGTTAAAGAAAACATCTGAAGAAGCTGAAAGAGCTCACAAAAAGCTTACACAACAGAGTTCATTTTTCATAATATGGGGACCACATCATTCTGGCAGCTGGCAACAGAACAACTGAATATTCACAGCTGCATAATACCTGGATGGAAACAAAGATTTTTCATATGGAAAAGTAATTTTATAGGAACAGTTATGATTTTTCCAGTATAATGCACAAACACCGTGGTGTTTTTTTGACGGGGGCACTACTCAGACAGAATGAGATGATAAACAGAGGCTCAGAGAACACAAATTTCTCTGGAGTCTGGATTGTCACATATTAGGTCACTGGTGGAGCAATGGAACAGGACCCAGATCCTTGGGAATCTTCTGCAAGGCCCTTTCCCATATTATGCCTTATGACAGACAAGCAATCAAAATAACCTATCCAGTAGTAATGGGATAAGCCAAACCCTCCCACTGGATTACTCAGTCATTTGGGGGATATCTCTAGAACCCCAACATTCTGAGTGCTGCCCAAGGGTAAAACCATGAGCCATCAGCCACTATAGATGAGAAAAAAATATTTCTAAAAGGAATAATGTTGGGATTCCAAGAAAGAGTATTTAATATCTGGAAAACAAAGCAGTCTTTCAGTTTCATATTTTAATATGTCATCTATTGAGAACAAAGAGAACCATCATGATATTAAAGCAATTTCTCTTTGACCCGTAGTGATCTCTAATTCACTGGACTCTTTAATTTGCTTTGTATTGGAGGTTAAGTATAGCTGCTTTAGCTGGGGACTGAAGGATAACATTATATCACCCTGCAGTGTATTTCTCTCTCTGTGATGAAATATCTCATTTCTTACTAAGATGTACAGAGAAAGGAAGTTCAGAATGCATATTCATATTACAAAATGCTCATGCTCTGGAGATTACTTTACTACAAAGCCAAAAAGTTATATTAGCTTTGCCACAGAATTTATTCTTAAGGAACAACACTTTCATTTGAATAGGATTATTGTGCTAGCCAAGGATGTTTTTTACTTCTGTTGAAACCATGTTTCTATTGTGAACAAATAAAACGACTAGCATAAAAGCTTTTTTATAACACCCTAATCTTATACAGAAAATAGAGTAAGATCAACTGTTGCTCTCTGACACTGGACTAATGCAGTAGATGTAATGGAGATGTGTGTATCAACATATAACTATGTTACAAATGTATTCAGTGTATTTCCAAAACTAATTGGTTTGTCATGTAATTGCCCTTTACAAAGCAGAGTTGACAGGACAAACAGTGGCCTCATCCTTTTATTCACTTTTTGGAAAATAGTAGGAATTTAGGTCTGGGGGTACCAAGTTAGACAATGCAGATTAATGAGGCAGAAAAGAATGAAAAGACAGCCTTCTTCCTGAGATATGACATCAGAGACTTCTGTGTAGGATGCCTTTCATGGTAAAAGGCTTTTTTCTGAGAACGCATAGCCCCTTGCTGCCCTACAGAAATAGCTCTGGTGGCTTTGAATAAAAGTATCTTCAAGTAGTATGACAGCAGTTTCTAACTGAAGGTGCAATCTTCAAAATCACAGGATAGCCAACAGAAAAGAGCTTCCAGAGTAATAACTAAGATTAGACCTGCTGCTCCACAATATTTTGGCTCTAGCTTCAGGACAGCCCCTCCAAAAGAACTCACTGCAGGAATCAGCCAGAGACACAGACGTTAATAACTAAGGAGGCTCCCATACAACAGACCGCATTTTCCTGCTTTGTTGAATATTCCTGATTGTCTTGCAGAAAAGTGACACGTGACATGTAACGCTACCCTTTTATGTACAGAAATGTACACATAGTCATGGAATTAATGGAAAAACTGAGGATTTAGTAGTCCGTTGTATTGGGTTTTCATGGCAAGGTTTTGGTAGTGGGGAGGCTACAGGAATGGCTTATGTGAGAAGCTGTGAGCAGCTTTGCCTATGTCTGATAGAGCCAGTGCCAGCTGGCTCCAAAACGGACTCACTGCTGGCCAAGGCTGAGCCCATCAGTGATGGCGGTAGTGCCTCTGGGAAAACATTTAAGAAGGGGAAAAAAAACCTGAGAAACTGCAGCTGGAGAGAGGGGTGACAATATGTGAGAGTAACAACTCTGCAGACACCAAGGTCAGTGAAGAAAGAGGGGGAGGAGGTGCTCCAGGCGCCAGAGAAGATTCGCCTGCAGCCCATGGTGAAGACCATGGGGAGGCAGGCAGTCCCCTTCAGCCCATGGAGGTCAGAGGTGGAGCAGATATCCACCAGCAGCCCATTGAGGACCCCACACTGGAGCAGTCTGTTCCTGAAGGGCTGCACCCCATGAAAGGGACACACAATGAAGCAGTTTGTGAAGAATTGTAGCTCATGGGAAGGACCCACACTGGAGAAGCTCATGGAGGACTGTCTCCCATGGGAGGGATCCCACGCTGGAGCAGAGGAAGAGTGTGAGGAGTCCTCCCCCTGAGGAGGAAGGAGCAGCAGGGACGACGTGTGATGAACTGTCCACAGCCCCCATTCCCTGTTCCTCTGTGCCGCTGCAGAGTGAGGAGGTAGAAAAAATCATGAGAATCACAGAATCATAGAATGGTTTGGTTTGGAAGGAACCTTTAGAGGTATCTAGTCCAACACCCCCACAGAGAGCAGGGACATCTTCAACTAGATCAGGTTGCTCAGAGCCCCATCCAACCTGACCTTAAATGTTTCCAGGGGTGGGGCCTCCACTACTTCTCTGGGCAACCTGTTCCAGTGTTTCACCACCCTCATTGTAAAAAATTTCTTCCTTATATCCAATCTAAATCAAACCTCCTTTAGGTTAAAACCATTACCCCTTGTCCTCTCACAACAGGTCCTGCTAAAGAGGTTGCCCCCATCCTTCCTATAGGCCCTCTTTAAGTACTGGAAGGCTGCAATAAGGTCTCCCTGCAGCCTTCTCTTCTCCAGGCTGAACAGCCCCAGCTTTCTCAGCCTGTCCTTGTAGGAGAGGTGTTTCAGCCCTCGGAACACTTTTGTGGCCCTCCTCTGGACCTGCTCCAACAGTTCCATGTCCTTCTTGTGCTGAGGGCTCCAGAGCTGGACAGAGTACTCCAGGTGGGGTCTCACCAGAGTGGAGTAGAGGGGCAGAATCACCTCCCTCGACCTGCTGGCCACGCTCCTTTTGATGCAACCCAGGATATGGTTGGCCTTCTGGGCTGTAAGCACACATTGTTGGCTCATGTCCAGCTTCTGATTCACCAGTACCCCCAAGTCCTTTTCTGCAGGGCTGCTCTCAATCTCTTCATCCCTCAACCTGTATTGATGCCAGGGGTTGCCCCAATCCAGGTGCAGGGCCTTGCACTTGGCCTTGTTGAACCTCATGAGGTTCTCACAGGCCCACCTCTCCAGCTTGTCTAGGTCTCTCTGGATGGCATTCCATCCTTCTGGTGTGTCAACTGCACTGCTCAGCTTGGTATCATCTGCAAACTTGCTGAGAGTGCACTCAATCCCACTGTCTATGTCATTGATTAAGATATTAAACAGTACTGGTCCCAGTACAGACCCTTGAGGGACACTACTCATCACCAGTCTCCATCTGGATATCAAGCCATTGACCACCACCCTCTGGATGCAACCATCCAACCAATTCCTTATCCACTGAACAGTCCACCCATCAACTCCTTATGTCTCCAGTTTATAGAGAAGGATGCCGTGGGGGACCGTTTCAGAGCCCTTAGAGAAGTCCAGATAGATGACATCCATCGCTCTTCCCTTGTCCACTGATGTAGTCACTCCATCACAGAAGGCCACTAGGTTGGTCATGCAGGATATGCCCTTAGTGAAGCCACACTGGCTGCCTCAGATCACCTCCCTGTCCTTCATGTGCCTTAGCATAGCTTCTAGGAGGATCTGTTCCATGATCTTCCTGGGAACAGAGGTGAGGCTGACAGGACAGTTGTCCCCCAGGTCCTCCTTTCTACCCTTTTTAAAGATGCACACAATTTTTCCCTTCTTCCAGTCCCCAGGGACTTCACCCAACTGGCATGACTTTTCATATATCATGGAGAGTGACTTGGCAACTACATCAGCCAATTCCCTCAGGACTCTGGGATGCATCTCATCAGGTCCCATAGACTTGTGTATATCCAGGTTTCTCAGGCTGTCACGAACCTGATCTTCCCTTACAGTGGGAGGGGCTTTATCCCCTGGTCTCCATTCTGAAGTCCATTGGCTTGGGAGGGGTGAGGAGAGAGGTTACCAGTGAAGCTGAGGCAAAAAAGTTGTTGAGTACCTCAGCCTTCTCCTCATCTGTTGATAGTAGGCCACCATTCTTGCTCATCGTGGGGGTGCACTTCCTTTATCTTTCCTTTTCTGGGAGCCCGGAAAGAAGGGGGAGGGGTGGGGAGAAGGTGTTTCAAGACTTGGTTTTATTTCTTATTATCCTGCTCTGATATGATGGGTACTAAATTACATTAATTTGCCCAAGCTGAGTCTGGTTTTGCCCATAATGGTTCTTGCTGAGTGATCTCTCCCTGTCATTATCTTGACCCACGAGCCTTACATTATCTTTTCTATCTCCTGTCCAGTTGAAGAGGGGGAGTGATAGAATGGCTTTGATGGGCACCTGGGATCCAGCCAGGGTCAACCCACCACATCCATATTTTGCAATAGTCCTCTCTCTCCCTGAATGTGCTAATTAAGTGGGCAATGACTTACAGATCAGTTACTACACAATTTCTCAGAACATTTTAGAAAATCTGACAGCAGCTCAGCCCAAGTTTGTCACATAATACACATTAGTAAGCAAAATCTAATGACCATGGGTGCAAAAGTATCTTGAACAGAGGCGTTTTGAGCCTTAGTTTTGAAAAACAGGTGGACTGAAGCACATCTGCAACTCTTGGGTATCTGCATATGCAGCAAATACACACTTGCAGATGCCAGGCCTGTCTGCCATTGTTGCAACTAAAGGACAATTGTCTACAAAGCTTTTGGAAAGGAGTTAAATTATTTTTAATGGTGTTTCTGCTTGCCTGTCAAATACCTCTCTAATCTGAGTTAAATGTCATTAACAACTCATTTGTTTACTGTCATATTCAAAACAGAGTGGAACCAAACTGATCAGTTTAGGTTCAACTTGCATCCTTTTCTAGCTTGATTCACAGAAAACATCTAGAAAACATCTCACAGATCTGCTTTATCACACTTGGTGATTTGTTTCTTTTACTATGTGCCTTCTAGTGCATGTCTCTGGAAAGCAAAAGTCATCTCAGACAATCTGAACATCACTCTGTTCTGGTTAGGTTTCCAGCACTGCAGGAGATCGCTTAACACTTACATCCCCCAAATCTCAACATTAATTTATATTTAGAACAATTAATAAGAGACATTCCTATTGATAGGAAGTCCAGCCATGCTTGACAGCGCTCCTTTAACATAGATTTCACCCGCAGTTCAAAATTTACCTGTATAAAAATGGCTGCCTCGCCTAAGTTTTTATGGCCTGGTTACAGGCCTGAGAAAAACAGCTTTAAAATAAAAATGCTGATGCAGCATTAACTACAGCAGGCATCTCTAGAATAACATGTTTTGATAACACCTAAAATGACTGGGTTTTAAGGATGTTGTTATAATGAGAAAGGAAGGTGTTTAGAGCTGCAGGTGGCATTGTTTCCAATCTAAGAACACAACTGGGTGCAGAAAATGACACATCTCTTACTTTCAAATAATAAATAAGACTATGATACATGTTTCCCTGAAAGATTATAGACAGAGGAGTAGGTGGAAAGCAGAGGCCAACGTTGCTGACAGGGATACAGTGGTGAACAACTGACTTTCTAAAACAACATCTAGGTTCTGTATTGTGACATTCAAGACATACTACATGGCATTACATCAGATCCACCTTAGGATTTTGCTAAATATTTGAAAATGTTGTTAGCCAAATGTTTGATCCTTGGAGAAGACTGTTTTAACAGAGACCCACATGTCTACACCCCCCCACCAGTGAGGAGAAAAGAACAAGGTGGTCCCTATAACCCCTTTAAAAATTCTCTGTGTAAATGGGCACGCTGAAGCACAATGGGATCAGAAATACCAAGCCAGCAAAAGGGATACACAAACTTTTGAAAACTTTTTCTTATATACACATATGAAGCATTAAATCCTTGAATGGAAAGTAACAACTTAATGCAAAACAGAAATTGGACAAATGATTTATACATACAGACATTTCCTTGTTTGGAGGAGGGTCATCAGAGCAGGGCTCCTTCTCTAACAAGAATGAGAGCTACTAGAAGTAGGAAGGAAGTGAGCAAGAAACAATCTCAGTGCACGTGCCAGACACCCTTTTCTGGACTGCAGCAGGTTGTCAGATTCTAGATAAGGGTACAAAGAATGGTAACAGCTGAGATGCCCAGCTGGAAAACTACTGTCTTGTTAAACCTAGGATGAATTTATTACCTAGCAAACCCCTTAGTTCCTGAAAAAAACTCATTCCCATAGTTCATATCCTTGTATCTCATATGTGTACCACAATCTTACAGTGCCAGTTTAGTGCTGTTGCTTTATGGCTTTATCAAGCTTATCATTTATCAATGTTGCCTCTCAAATAAATCAATCTGACTAAAACCAAACACACAAACAAACCTCATCACACAATTCCCACAAAGTTTTTGAGGTAATCACCACTGTTGTGATGATTCCTGCCATTCTTCCTCTGAAAGCTAGGAGCTGAGAAGATTCTGGACTTAAGTTAGACATTGCACAGGAAGAAGAGGGATCTGAACTCTTTAAACTCACTGGTGGGAATTCAGCTACAGCAATCACTCACACACAATGTCTGTTCAAGAGCAGTTGAACAAAACATCATATCAAGTCTTAAAATATCAAACAATACTGAATTGTAAAAAAAGCACTATAGCATAATACTGAAAAAATATTGCAGTTAAAGGTTATGTTGGTTTTCTTAAAGCTTTCAACAGTTACATGAAAAGAGAATAAAAATCTGAAATCACCATTTTTTAGAACAATTTTTGTTCTACAAGTTGCTTGCAAATAGCTCTTTCCTAATATTGGCAATTTAAACCCATTATGTATTCCTAAATATACCTGCGTAAGTCATCCAAATCAAATGACAGAAACAATATCCTGCATCTCATCTTGCAAATAGGAATATGATCTATTTAATCAAACTTCAAACTGGAGTTTAGCTGTCAATGCAAAAAAAAAAAATTAAAACCATTCACACAAAAGGGAATTTGAAAGAAGATGTTTTTTTTCTGAAAAAGAAATTACATAAATAAGAGGTGAGATTACAGAAATACTGTGAAAAGAGCTGGAAACATAATCAAGTTGCCCTATAAGTTTTCCACCCAAACTAAAATTTTCTATGTTTGGTATGTTCCTTATGTTGAATTTCTGGGGGAAAGTTGCAACAAAACCATCGCAGATTCAGTGATCTGTAGGCATAACATTTCTGTTTGCCTTGTGCTGAAAATCAGCAGTTTTAGATTCTTTAGGAGCAGTGACTAGAAGATAAATAAATGATCCAAGTCTCTTAGTGATGCCTACACCTGTCAATACAAAACCCAGAGCTTAATCCAGGTTGGTTTTTTTGGTTTGGTTTGGCCTTTTTTAGCTTGCATCAAGTATGTGTAAAACTAAAAAAAAGAAAAAAGAGAATGCAAGTAAAACACTACATAATAAGTATATATGGGTCAAAGAATAAGCAGCTAGGCATCTCTAATTCTAGTACTCATTAATATCCAAATGAATAATTGATTTAAATGCTTAGCAGTCTTTTATTACTGTTTTCTGCATGCAGTATAGTACAAAATGTTACTACGCATTTCTAATGTATCCACTTCTATAGCACAAGAAACTAGAAGTGAACAAACAACCGCCAGGCAGAAATTATTTTAAAAAGAATATACCACAATGCCACACATGCTCAACTGACACAGCTGAATCAGATCTCAGAAGGTATTACTGCTGCAAAGAGTTTACCAGGATTTAGAGAAATGCCCTCTCTTTCCAACATGGCTATAATAATTAGCTACTACAGTGGAACTCCAGCTTGTTGCTTCATCTCAGAAGCTAAAGTCTTGGCTTTGGTGATGGGTTTTTTTGTTGTTCGTTTTTTGTTTGTCTGTCAAAACACTTACTGACCTTGTGTGAAGTCTGTGTTCCTACACTTCGTATTAGATGCAAAAAGTATGCTGCAGGAGACCTGAAGAGCAGTTAGCTTGAGAATTCTAAGTAAAAAGAGCAGCTCACCATTATGTTCTTTAAAAATTACTTAAGAACAGCATTTCCACAAAAGCCAAGATTTATTCCTTACGCTGAACCCTGAATCTTTGTCCTGTTGGTCTTGTTCATGCACCATATATCCAGTTTCTATCCAAATATAGGGATAAAAATAATCTTTGGTTTCATATTTGCCAGTTTATTGTTCTTCCTCTCTTATCTACCAAGGGACAATTTCTGCTTTGTGAGTTTCAGGGGAAGTACATCATTATAAATGAAGGTAAAGGAGGGTAGAAATTCAACATTAATCAAATATAATCAATGAGTAACTAACAGTGTGCTGTTGCAAGAAACTCTAGCTGATACATTCAATGTGTTGAACGAACACCACACCACATTTTAATTGCTTTGCTTCATTGCTTTTCTAACCCCTTTTTTGCTTTAGCTTTGTATTGTGTGATAGAAGCCTGAAGACATTAGTCTTCACCACCACTCTTTTCCAGCAAGCTTTTAAAATGTATTTTATATTAATCATAACAGGGAAATCAAGTCTTGTCTCTTGGCTTTGCTTTTAGCATTTGGGGATTTAAGAAGGTTGATTTTACTGCTGTTCCTTGTAAGGGCAAGAGCAATGTATGTGTAACAGAGATTTCTTTCCTACCTCCATCAGAGGCAGAGAATGACAACAAATATTACAAATAGCATGTACAATATACAGTTTCCCGGTGAGTTAGTCTGTAGCCTCTTCCTTTCTACACTGGTCCTCAGTAGTAGAAAACCGTTGAGACCAAATTTTGCAGTGAAAAATCATACTACAAATCCTACAGAAAGAACAAAGCATGCTCTGGAAACTCAGCCCATGGGGTGAGGTGTAGCCAGCCATTACATATGCTACTGCATGAGAGAGGATACGTTTTATTAAGGTTTTATGAGGTGAGTTCTGGCAAGTCCTTGGGATCACTGACTTCCTGCTGGGCAACAGAAATTGAACCCCAAACCATATGAGAATCCCTAATACTGGTATTTGCAATATGAGAGGGGCCTTTAAGTCACTGACAGTGTTTATTTGGGTGCTACATATTTCAGGGAAGAAAGACGTGTTTCAGTTAAGATATGCTTGTAAACATGATGCTGTGTGTTAGACTTCTAGGTACAATATATGCCCATGGAAATCTTACTCAGTATGAAAACATTTTTATAGAAAAATTGGCTATATATAAGCTTTAAATGCCCCAGCACTTTAAAAAAAATAAATCTATATTTTATGGATTTAAATATGCATAAGTTTAAATTTATCTGCACAGTTCTTTGGAAACTGTTCCTTGAGAATAACATTAATATTTATTACATTTTCCATGTCTGAGCAATTATATGGGCATAAATTCTTCAAGAGCTGATTCTGCAGGACCTGAGTGGTTACATGGTATCCTATTTATGTCACTGGGATCTCAGGTAGGGACTTGTGCAAGAGCTGTGCTTGGCCTTTAAGACATCCTTCATTACATCAGCACTAGCATCCCAATTTACACCTATGGGGGGTGAGGCAGGAGGCCATGGCACTTGTTTGCATTCAGCTTGATGGTCTCTTTCCCAGTAGTGTATTCAGGGCTGTGGAGCAGCTTCCTCCAAAAGTCTTGAAGGCATAACCCCTTTTTCTCTCCATTTTCTTAGAGTGATCCATTCAGTGGTCACCAGCTCAATTCCTCTCCCACTGAGGAATGAGAGGTTGTGGCTAAAACTACTGAAGGGGCATCCTCCGCCTCCCTCCCCGGTGGCACTGAGCTGCTGGCAGCACGCAGAGCGGCATGCACTCTCCTAGAGAATGCCTCTACTGCAGCCACTGCTTGTAGCCAACTGTCACTTCCCCACTTTGTTATCAGCAGTAAGTCTGTTCCTCCAAGCTTCTCTGTGGGTTTACCCAGAAGTTTGCACGGCTCTGACAAGCACTGATGCCTTTGAGCCCTTATTCTCATTTTCTACTAGAAAACAGATATTGTTACTGGATCTTAGACAAAAATTGACAGAGCACATTGAATCATTGGATTAGCTTGCATACTTGATCTCTTCATGGTGGGTCCAAGAAAGGAAGCTTTCTTTCAAGAGCTCACTGTCAATTCTTAAATACTTGGGTTTTTTCCTGAACTACAATTAAAAGTTCTACTTTCAGTAATCTATATATGCAAAAGACATTACAATGCAGTTACAAATAAGATACAGGCCAAAAAACCATGGATCCAGGCTGTCTGCATCCCTGAGAGAAATAGCAAAACAAATTACACTGAATGAAAAAGTAAATTATGGATCTACCAAATGAGAATGATTCTTCACAAGATGAGCAAGTTAACCTCACAGTACCATTTCCATATGTACTTGCTACACAACTGAAAAACCCACTCTTTTTCTAGCTTCAGGAGAATGTACCTTCAGCTGGCAAAGACAGAATGCTAGCAACTCAGAAAGGTGACTTTTTTTGGACAAATGAGAAAACTTAATTAATTCCCCACTCCACAGACGGCTGTAGTATATGTTAAAGCGCCTGCTGCAACTCACTTCATATCACATTGCAGTTATGAAAAATAGTTTGCTATTTTGGAACCCCCTGGCAGCCAGAGTGAATCACTGAGGGCCCAAAGCTCATTTATCTTTTGTCAGAGCTGAAGCCAAATGAACGCCATCTTGCCCAGCAGCTGAAGAATGAGGGGGAAAAAAACACTCTGCAAGTAAAAATAACCAGAGTAGCATGCAAGAGTTGGAAAGACAAGTGACTTCTGGCAGGTAATAAAAAGCTTTTCACAACTCACACAAGCTTTTTAGACCACAGTATTTCCCTGCAATGTCCTGAGAAAAAGCAACCTGGAGGTGGTGGGGGGAAGGAAGGGATGGAGGGATTGGGCATGGGGAGGTGATCAGGTAGAATATGGAGAGGGAGTAGAGGAAGAGGGGGAGGAGACTCTGAGCCATGGTCACACACATCCTATCATGGCCTGCTGTTAGCTATGTGATCGGCGGGGTACATATGGACAGACAAGTTTAGATTTTAGCTCCAGGTCTTACATGACAGATATAAGGAAGAACTACTCTGAAAGATGCTTTATATCTCCAAAGCAGGAAAGGCAAACCTTTCTTTGACTTGCTTCTAGTCAAAACCTGTGAAAGTTGTAAGAATACACATGGAAGAAATTGAGTACTATATATCATGAGCTGGGAATAGCTGCACTCTATTAAGCAATAGAAACAATATCTGTGCCACTCTCAGAGTTCCACTCTGCTTTGGCTTCCCACAACTCTGTTGAAACCAATACTTCTACCATGTGAGCACTGCCTTCCTTAAGGATTTTAGGTAGTCTTAATAGTTCACAAAAAACACGCAGTGCAAGGTGATAAACCCACTATGTATATCACAGAACTTCATGAGATCCTTCTTCATATTTTGAACATTTCAGTGAATCACAGACTGAATTATTTGATTCGTGTTCACTAAATCAAAGCAATGTTTCCTGATGCACATCCCCCTAGCACTGCGATGACTGACATAAAGCAAAACCAGCTCCTCTAGAGTTCTGAAGTCCAGCAACGTGTTGGTATGTTTTTCTTAGTAAAGCATAGCAATGACACAGCAGAGGTACTATCTTCTACTAGACTAACAAGAAGAGCTTGAAACCTAGAAAGTTTTGGCACAAAAGCCCTATTCCTCTTCCAGCTATGCTAGCTGGTCTAATAAAAGATAGGCCTTCTGCAAACCTCATCATGTTTAAACTACACAGTAATTGTATAATCTGAATGTGAGCAGTATCTCAATAGATGCAGACACACTATTTTTTCCTTTCCTGTTTCCCGTATGTCTGGTAGTGTACATGCTCTTTCTTTGTGAAGAGGAACATGTTTTGGTTGTCCATTCAAGCTTTATAAACGTATATTTTGTTCTGTGGCCATCAAGGATACAGGGATCCTTGCAACCACTGTAAAAGGAATTTTAAGGCAACCTTTTTCAGGGAAAAAGGTAAAGCCAGGCATTAACCTAGGTTTAATATTTATGACTGTTACATAAGGTTCATGTTTCTATGAGTAGCTACACTTTCCTCTCATGCCTCCTAATTATCTACAAAGTACTATTTCAGCTATTAAAGACACTATTCAGGTGCTATTAGACATATACTAATAGGTGAAATACACCAAAACATGGAGGGATTCACAGAAGGAAGTTACACTTTCAAGTTTAGTAAAAACTGAACACAGTTGTGACTTTTCCTTCCCCCAGCTGGAGCCACAAAGACTGTCCTTTTAGTTTATAATACAAGCAGCATTAAAATGAAATAATTGTTCTTTGTTTTATCTAAAGTTAAGGGTACCTCTAGTGTAACGTGATCTTCATATGACTAGATAATACAAATACTCATGTTTTACCTCAAATACAAAACCAAAAAATATGGAACAATGAAGGGAATCAAACAAAACCAGGTCAATGCTTTTAGGTAGAAAGAGTTTGAATCAAGGTGACACCAAAATATTTCATTTATTCTGTTTGCAGATTTTTAAAAATTTATTTCTCTAACTTACAAAGAACCACTGACTTTCAGCCAATGAGGTGAGCATGTGATTTAACTCTGACTGAAAAAGGCACAAGAATTTCTCTTGACTTCCCCGGGAGTCAGATCAGGCCTTTTACCTAGCTTTTATTCTTTGCCATTTTGATAATATGAATATAAACTCTTCTCTTACCGGACTTCAACTGGAAAGCGAAAGAGTTTTAAGTAAGTCTCACAATTCCAATTCTTGTACTTGCATCAATTTAAATACACCACCGACTGTTCAGGAGCTGAAAAAGAGTCTCCAACTCAGAAAAGCAGGACATGAGTGATGTAGCATCATCATTTACAAATAAAACAGTAATACAGCCTCCCTTTTAATGCCCTGAGAAAAACATCATGGAATTCTTATGCAATAATGTTGATGTTCGTGATACTTCAAATCACTTCTTTCAAATTCTATTCTATAAAATCATAACATATAAAGAACAGAAAAGCTGCCATTATAGCCCCAACTCTTCTTTGAGCTGCAAATCAGCAACAACATTTGGACAGTGAAATCTTATATCCTAGGTTTAACTTTAAATTCAAATTACAGAAATGGATCTGCTCCTCCATATACAGCTAAGACGCGTTAACTTGGTAACTGAATTCCTAATATGGTTTCCAATATGTTCAGATATTCTGCTCCTACCCAGATGCCCTCTGCTACATCAAAAGTGAATGGAGCTGTACAGTTACAAAATATGCAGATGACATGAAATATTCAGGTTAATCATGACAGAGAGAATATGAAGTTCTTAAGAGGGAGCCTGGTGAGCAATCAACATTGTCAAATGTGAGATCCAAATGCAATTAAATGCCAAATACTCTACACTGGAAGGAATAAGCTGAACCACATCAGCATCTTGCAAGCTTCACATTACGTCAGGACAGACACGTACATTGTTGCAGACAACTGAATAAAGACACAATCCCAAACAAAAAATGACAACAAACCCTAAGACACAAAATACATTTTGCAGAAAATAAATCGGAAAAAAATTTTGATTCTTTGTGTGCAATTCAGAAATCTAATTTCCTGTATTGGATTGGCTTTTTTTCACTTCAGAAATAAGTAGGAATACATGATGGAGTGCTTTATGAGTGGCTAACACTAAGAATGATCAGAAGCATTCGAAAACCCTTGCTACATGGAGCTGAAAGAGTGGAGGTTTTTAATCTGCAGGCAACCTAAAGGCAAAGAGGCCCGACTATTTTGACAATAGTAAAGAGAGGTCTGATAAGAAGACTTCTTGTTAGAAATATAGTTCTTCAAGATGGTTAGAAGAGAATAATTTTCTTTTTGGTTTACAATTAGGTTGTACAGCTTATTTCTAGCCAGTGATGGCCAAGAACTTAGCAAAATTCAAACAGGCTGAAATACACTGCTGGGGAAAAAAAATTAGATTTCTCAAGTAAGGTATTTTCAGACCTGGCCTAGGACAGTCTTCAGCCACGGGCAAGTAGATAGTAGAATGGACACTAATGGACAGTTGCACACATTGCTAAATCAGCCTGAGCGTTACTGCTAGAAACACGTTTTGTATTCATCTAACACCAGTGATTTCATGGACTACAGTCTCTGACCACTGCCACAGGTTTCTTTAATCACTTTCCTACCCCTGTACCTCAAGTTTTCCTGTTAGCAAAATAAAAATAATTTTCATGCTTTTAAGAGGGAAGCTATAGGAATAATGACTGTCACTTTGCCACACACAATGCTTTGGGCAAGTTTGTGATCATGGCATAAAAGAACAAGCACATGCAGGAAACTAAGGACAATTAATGATAACAAGATGACTGCAAGTGTTGGGAGACATCTTAGAGCCTGAGACTTCATTCAGATGCAGTCCTCCATGCCAAAAATGGATCAATCAAGATATTTGTCATGTGAATTGAGTACAGAGAGTAATATTGCTAAAAATATTTGCCATGTACTGGTTCTATGCTTTTCTGTTTCAGTACTACAGATGTAACATTTCCCCTGCCCTCTTGCTTCCCCAATCACTTCTTTATTTTTAACTGTAATTGCAGTTCGAGCTTTAAGCTGATGTGTCCAATGGGCTCAGTTTGTAAGGCTCTAGGAATCCTCTTCCACCTAACAGGCTGAGGGATTCAAGCAAAAACCACCTCATCTTCAAGTAGAAAAGGTTACCAGTTTGGATAGGGCCTTTTACATGTCTGATGGTTCTCATGAACCAGACATTTTGACATAGGTAATGTTTGGACACACAAATGAGACACCAGCTATTTCAAGAGCCAGCTGTTCAGCTACATGCAAAGAGGTTTGTTGGGAAAAGGGGCAAAAAGCCCTCTTAGAAATCACAGGGGTAAATCAGCAAACCATGCCATAGGGGCTACACTAAGGGGGAGAGGCTGTGTGAGACAGGTATACCTTGGCCTTCTGTTTTACATGACACCAGCTCTCTGTTAACAACAGGGATTTGCAAGAGATGTTGATATTAGCTCCTTACTGCCAAGTGGCTTTACTTGAACAGGGGTTACTCTCTCTGGGAATAGATAACATCCAATTTGACAGACAAACCTTATATTACGTATAATACTATACTACCCACACTATTTAAAGCTTTTTAGCTGAAATTATTTTATGTTCTTTAGTGGAGTTATTCAGATGTAGAATTCTCATGACAGCATGAGTTTCCTGCTGTCCCAAACTGAGGCATGTAACTGAGCTAGTAAGCCATATGGTAATGTCTCTTTCAAATCCTGTGAGTTCTCAATATCACATGGAGAAAAAGTACTTTCATAGCTTCATTAAGTGACATTTAAGGACCCCATCAAAATTGTCAATAATTAGTGGAAACTCGGGGCTGAATTCTTAATACCAGAATGAACTTCTGCAAATGAACTTCCTGCATCAGTTTGGAAGGATTAGTTTGTCACTTGTGGCATTCTCAGTGTAACTTTCTCTGAGATTTCCCAAGTGCTTTATCCCATCCTTCATAAAGAGGAAGGTGAAGACAAATGTTTTCTACAGATTTCCTAATAGCCATTAACTCTGTTCCTGAGTGAGATTTTTAAAAGGTTAAACATGTATGAACTTCCTGTACACTTCATGTACACTTCATGCGGCAGCACAAGCAACATTTGTCTTGTGCTGCAGCTTGTTTTCATTTCACTTTTTTACATGGGGAAAAAAGACTCTCATTTCCCCTCCTTTTTTGAAGATATTTCACCACTCACCATTTTTAAAAAAGAATGGGATTTGTCACTTGAAATTTTATCTTGAAAAATATTTATTAGGTGAAGGAGCAGTGCTTCTTCCCCCTCTTTAAGAGCCTACAATATAAAATAACTCTAGGAAAACCAGGTATGTCAAAGCACATCTCCTTATAAACACACTTGGAAAAGTTAAATCATACCACCACTGGAACGGTACCACGCCAGTTACAGCACAAATTAGACTGTAGTAGTACTTACCCTAGTAATATAGCTTTTGGACAAGGAACTCAATTCAAGGAAGTACCATAGCTACAGTGCATGGAATTTTGTGAACTGTGTTCTGATTTTTCTCCTGCCAGAGAGGAAAAATCTACTGCATTACTAGAATACTGAAATTCTTTCATATGCAAATACGTCAGGCAACAGTACAGCCCCAAGGGTACTAGCAAAACCTGTGAGACACCAGACTCCAGTGAGCTGTTCATTAAAGGCATGTTCTGTTCAAGACAGCAAACTAAATGGATTCAAGGTGTATCCATTCTCTTCCTTCCCATTTCCCTTTTTAAGCGTTTGATAAAGTACAGGACACCTAGACTTATGAAATTTCTAGTTTTCTCATCAGGAAATGCAAATGCAATGGACTGATCAAAAACCAAGGACAACTTTCATAGGAATGTATTGAATTCAAAGACATGCTAATCAGAAAGGGTTTCTTGGATCCACAGTGGATTTTCAAGTCAAAGTGAAAACCGTTCTTTCTTCCCAGTCACCAGCAGCCTGGCATCCACTGTGGGATATCAGTGGGATGAGAGCAGCTGATCTTAAACAGGGTCTTTCCCTTTCCTCTGAGCACGGTAGTGGTAGGCTTATTCCCCTCTTCAGAGACACTGAGGGATACTTCCAAATCTGAAATCATCATAGCTAAATACATTTCCTACACAGCTCTAAAGTACGCCCCTTGGCAAGTTTCTTCCTGGCAACACAAAGGTTATGCTGTGTCATCTTTCTCAAAGAAAGTATCACTTTGGGAAAGAATGCCCTTCAGGCAAGGACAGGCTGTTTTTTGTCCTTAAACAGTACAACTGGCCCTTTGTTCTCAGTGGGATGCTCAAAACATTTCAGAGACAACAGATGGATTTTAAAACCAATATGATGTTAAAAAAACATGCACACACATACAAAACCCCTAAACCCCCACCAATTTGCAGGTAGGAAAAATGAGCTACAGATAACACATTTCCCCCAGACCATCCAGGAAGTGAGGGAGCCAGGATAGAAGAGCCCTGCATCTGCACTTCTGACAGAAAGAAGCACTTCCTTTTTCTTAGACATGCATATCTTAAAAATTACCTTGCTGCTACCTGTGTGGGCAGAGAGCCTGTTGTATGTTGCTTAAATGATCTAGCAGCTTACTTCCACAGAAAAGTCTTCTCAGATAATTCTAACTTTTAAACACCTGCTGGAGGTTTTCTTATGCCAAACAAATGTCACATCAAGAAGGTCATTCACATTGTGCTAACACCTTAATAAGTCATTCTTTCTTTCTTTGGCTTGATGCTCTAATATTTAGAGATGGTTTGAAGTTTTCTACATTATTAGCAAGCAGCTTGTTCAGAACTATAGAGTGAAGGTTACACTGAAAGTGTCCTTCTTCTTTCAGATCAAGTTCATGTGCAGTACTCCAAAGCAGTCTAAGAAGCTCAGTCCTCATTAATCTAAGTTTCGAGTCTAAAAATACAGTATCAAAAGGCTTTGCTCCCTTGCCTGTGCTGCTTAGTTTCTCTCTCTCTGACTCCACTTTACTCTTCCCCATTTTATCTTTGCAGCTGTAATATACAGGTTTTTAATGTTTCTGTGTTTGGGTAACAAGCTGAGTTACAGAACAGAAAGTTATCCGTATTTCAGTTTCCAACTATTCTGTAAATTCTTTCTGTTATGGTCTGTTCTTCACCACTTCACGTTATGCACCATCAGAAGGAAAATAAAAATCACTAAGTAGAGGTCTGTGAAATTTGCACACCTTTTCTATAGCAAGACTGAATCCCTGCTTATAAAAATTACTATTAAGACAACGCATGTTGTAGAGGTGGCTGTGTTTACAGACAGACTTTGAAATTCAGCTCTGGGGACTGCACTAGGTTTTTGACAGGGTATTTTGAGAAGGGTATGCGTCAGTACACTAGAGAAATAGGAATCGGAGAGCAAGACAGACTGCTTTCTCGTAAGGTGGTGGACAGCAACATTGGAGATTCATCCAGCTTTGTGGATAGAACTAGCAGAATTTAGCTAATCCTCACTCACAGGAGCAGTGCTGTTACAATTGCTCAGTCAGCCATTCTGGGGTGAAGCTGGATCATTTGGATTTTAAGACTATTATGATGGCTTTGCATTTCACTGAGCAGACTACTACACATTTAATTCAGAAAGACAGTGAATTCTTAAATGTAGATTCCAAGTTCACTGTGCAGAAGAAAACAGTGGACAGTTCAGACCACTGTGGATATCATCACTTACCAAGTATCAGGACAAAAATTAGTTTTTCTAGTAACAGCTATATAGAATACAGTACTTCCACACACTTGGGGAGTAGTTATAGAAACACAATTCTGGGAAGAATAGATAGTCTTTACACCACTTGTCTTCTCTCCTTCAACTCCCCTATAGTACCTTTGATAAAGAAAACCAAAAATAGGCTGAACTCTCGCATGTCTCAGATTAAACTTCTGTATTTTACTATACTACCCTAATATACTCACTGTTTTGTTCACAAATTCTTTACGCCTTCAAACTGAACCTCCGCATCTTCATTATTTTCTAATCAGTGGATTACTGCATTTTGTAGCTCGCTGCTTTGAAAATAATTATTTTTGGTTAGCTTTGGTTAGAGCACAATATCAAAACAGCTCTTATAAGGGACAAAGCAAAAGGCAAATTACTAAAAAGAAAGCAAACTTCTTAAGATTCACCTGCATCTTAGAGGTCTCAAGCAAAATATTGCAACTCTTATAAATGTAATCAGGATTCAGGTGAAAACAACAGGTGAGTATATTTTTATAAGAAAAAGGCACAGAATAGGAAGAATAGCCTTAGATTTATTTTAATTTATAGCATTATTTCTTGCCATCATTGCAAAACTGCCTCTGTCCAACTTACAAGTTATTTTTACAATTAGACAGCTACATTTGTGTCTTCCTGAAAATTCACTTTTGAATAGTTCCTTTGCCTTCTGCCCATTTTGCCTTGAAATTTATTTGAATGTGCTGGGGAGACGCAAGAGGAATTCTTGCAGCAGAGATAACTGATCATACAGCAACTGCACCTAGTCCAAAGACGCATGTCGCACAGCATCCTGCTTTTAACAGTGACCAAAAGCAAGTCCTTAAGGGACAATACAAATGCAGACAGTATAAATGCAGAACTCTTACAGCAACTGAGTCTCCAGCTATTTGCAGCTTGGGGGTTTCCTGAGCTAGAGTAGTTTCTGTGTGTTTAACACCCTTCCAAGAATTTCTGTTCCACAAACTTGTACAGCCTTCTGGACAACAGCTCTGCTAGATTTATGGATAAGAGTTTCACAAATTAATATGAAGAAATTTTCAAGCCAGAAGTCTATGGAAAGAGAGGATGCGTAGCCTCAAGAGTAAACGAGAAACTTATAGCCTCACCAAGGAACCTGAGAGAAAAAAGGGTTTATCCTACTGAAACATCTGCATGATCAACACTGACTCTTGAGCAGCTAAGCTGTGATGCCCCACAGTTAACATCTTTATCTTTATGGAAGATGTACTAGGAAAAATGAGTCAAAGCTGCCCTTTTCTGTGGCCAGGGAAAACAGCGTCACAAATCCCAAACAGGTCTCAAATTTTTAGACCTGAACAAGGTGTTCTAATGCACATAGTCACACCCTGGCAGAGGTTCATCACCTGGGAGAAAGGGCATTCAGGCAAGAGTGGTAACCCTGCAGATTCCACAGCTGTGCCATTCCAAACGCTTGCAGGACATCTGTGTCCGAACCTTTAACAAGCCTGCTTTTTGCATGTCCCAGACTATTTTACTAACCTGCCATGCCCAAATCATGAGCAGATCAGAAATTCCCTCTTCAGACCATGTGCTCAGCCTGCTGAACTCTGCCAGTGATAGCATGCTGCCACCCATCGAAGGGCAACCAGCTTGACACTCCAGTAAGGCAAAGGGTTTTTACTACCCCATATTTAGTATGTAAATTACCCCTATCCACATTCCAATGCCCAAAGCGTTAGTCCTGATTTTCTGCCTTTTTGAGACAGAGTTGAATGGACTGTGCTGATATAATTCAGAGAGTTTGTTTTTTAAATCTTTCTGCAAAGTCTGACCTCTTTAAATGAGTCTCAATAATATTTCATATATGCTAACACCTTTTTATTTAAAAATTGATACATACTTTAAAGCTACTTCTTTAGCTTCTTTTCTTCTTAAAAGATTAATCATTATTGGCAGTAAATTCCAGGGCATTTTTTCCAGTCTATTTGGTCTGTCAGCTATTAAAAAACTGTAAATTGTAAAGATGTGTGTAGGGATCATCCTTGGCTACATAGGTTCTCACATGAGATCACAAAGACTGTAGTATCTTATGCTAACAGCACCACGGGGCCACATACTGTTCTAGAAGACATGTATCAATGTGATGTCTAAATTAATCTGCCCTTTATGACAAACTCCTACTGACATTGAATGAGTAGATAAAATATAATACAAAAATAAAAGTAAAGTTCCTTGTTCTCCTGAGTTTGTCAAGGCTTTGTTACTTGGCAGCTTTTCATACAATATTTATTATGGCTGCAATTTTTCCCCATTAATATGTTTTAATCTGGGAAAAATGTCATATTTTTCTATTTTAAATATACGAAGTCTGACATTTTTTGTGAGCTCATCTTTAGTGGATTGCTTTTTGTTCTAACCTCGGAGGAGTGGGGAAAAGAAGCTTCTCCTATTTTCTTACTTCTTTTCCTTTAAAGTCTATATATTCCCTGTGTTTTGAGTTTGTGTGGTATACGGATTCTCACAATAGAGTGGAAGTCATAGGTAGTGTTCAGGCCTTAAGCTATTATTGCTTAATCTAGAAGTGGATAGAAAACTTCTTTGCTAATATCAAAGATAGAACAAGTCATGTATCAAAGAAATGGGTCAGAGCTGACTCCTTGGGCAGCCTAGATTCTTCTGGTGTATCAGCATTTCCAATTAGCAGGTGCACATGTGCAGTGTATACAACAAATTGGATAATCTACTGCTTGATAGCTCAAAAACATTAACATTCAGTCAGATGGTACTTCACTTACTCCACTATAGATGATGTATGCTGCAAGCAGCACAGGAAAAAACTCTAGACATGTCATAAGAATTCTTTCAGAACTCACCAAAAGGCAGTTTCTCCAAGCTAGTATTATTATTTTTTTTAACAGTCAATTCATATGAACTGAAATTTGTATCTGCTCATCTAAAGTTCATGCCATGCATCAGAAGTGAAAGTATAATTTTCATCCTTCTGCATGAACTGAATTGTTGTTATTATCCAGTTTCCCAGATGCGAAAATCTGTCATCTCTGTATCTAAATTTGTATTTCAGCAGTCTGGCTTACAGGTCTGAAACCATGCTATGCATCTAAAAGGAAGAGGCAATTTCTTTCCCTCCTACAAGGAATGTCCCATTGTTATGATCCCATTTTCCTTTCAGAATTTGTCACTGTTATTTTTAATTAGGCATGTGATGCATTTAATATCCTTTGTAGTCTTGAATTCCTTACTTAATCTGTGCTCTTAAAGTTCAGAAATACCAGTTCTCCATTTACTAAATAGCTGTGGAGATCATTCATGAGATAATTTTTTCTCTATATAGACAGGCTACTTTCCCGAATCATGAAGTGTCTTTTAAAGGTAACATTTACATTCACATAACAAACTTCCCATGTGGGAATCTCATTATGAATAAACAGATAATATTGTAAAATAAATACGGCAAGTTCTGATTTCAGTGTCTTTAGAGTGATTTTTTACCTACATTTCATGTTTTGATGAATCTGTAGGGCAGCAGTCTTTTACCATTAGTAGATCAGATTCAACAGTATATGTGCTGTTTTCAGCATCTTTCCCCCTCTAAACATTGTTTAATCACAGTGAAAACTCATTCACTGAGCTGCTTATCCATGGAACTTAGAAAGAAAATTCAACTTAATATGCATTTTTGAAGCTATGTAACTATCCCAATGGCTTACTTAGAGATCTGAACAAAAGTGATGCTTTGCCTGTCTTACGGTAAGCAGAAGACATCCTTGACAGAGTACGGAGTGCCTCACAGGAGAACGCCCGAGTACTTCAAACCATACACCCATAGTCTAACTCTAGATCCTGATTACATTACAACAAGCCAAGCCTCTTCAACGTAGCACATCTTTTCCTGTTAGTGCCCATAGCCTTTTCCAAAGCAGTGTGTCAGCAGCTGCATGCAAAACAGCTGAGAGACATAATTAAAAATACATAGAAATCTCTCTGCTGATGGCATGGTGAGAATTAGCCAACAATTCTGCTAGGACAAGCTCTGTCCCACGTTCAGCTCCCAACCAGACTGAACAGGGGTCTGGACATTATAAGCATTCTCACAGTTTGGAAACCACGTCTTTTCCCCATAATATTTTCTATCACTGTGAAGTTCAGTGTTCGCCTCCAGCTGGCAGAACAGTCAATGTTAACTGGCAACTGCTCATCTTCAATCACTGAGTATATCTGCCACAGCAGCATGAGACAAGCCGGAAGAGGTTGAAAGACACATTAATTCCAGTTCCTGGTAAGAGATTATACTTCAATACTGAATGTTGATTTTGAGCATTATGTCTCTTTACCAGGAAGAATGAAAACTGGCAGAAATTATCGCTACTGGGAGTTTATCTGGAGAATTTACCAGCTACCTATGAATCTCTGCTAAAATAATTTTCACTGAAGAAACATTAAACTTGTAACTGTATGAAATCTCAGTTATTCACATTCTGGCACATGTAGAGCCCTTGGACCATTGACTGTTGTCTCTTCAGAAAAACCTGCATATGGTGCTACCTAGAACTGTACTAGAGGATATTTGGACATATGCCTGAGCCCTCCTCCCCCATTCATATTACAAAGATCTACATGATGATGAAAATGAAGTATGATGATATAGAATAAGAGCAGCATGGAGTCTAAAATTAAATCCTACACTGCACAAGGAATTCACTTGTCTTCTGCACCAGACTGTGAATCAGACCTATTGGACAGTTACTGGAGTTGGCAGTTGTGGAAACTGCAGTGCCACTTGACATACAGTTTTCATCCAATCTGTTATAAATATTATAAATATTTTACTACATAGGCAACATGAGGCAGCAAATGTATTACCAACTTGATTGCTACAGGATTTTGCTAAAATTCATGAGGCACAAAAGTTGTGGTATTTTGGGGGGTTTTGTTTGTTTGTTTGTTTTTAAAGGAATGCAGCTAGTTTTGTTATCCTGCTGTAACAGTCACCCTGGCTTCCATTCCAGCAGCCACTTCCACCAAAGTGGAGGGTACTACTTGGCTTTTCACAAGTCTTCTTAGGCCAAGTGTGTGCAGGAATCATCCTTCTGCAAGCAAAGAAGGAGTGGGATTTTGTTGATCAGGAAGGAACTGGAAGAATCTTTCCCTCTTTCAGACTGCCTTGCTTTGACCTTCGTTACTCCCCTCTCTTAAATTTTAGTCTAAGAAAGCTATACTAACTTCAGTTTATTTCCTTCCAGTGCCTTTATTCTATTTCTGATTTTTTTTCACACTTCCTACATCATCAGGTCCACATAAAAAACACCAGTGGAAATGGTTTCCCCATTTAGGCAGTTACTATTCAAAGGGGGTAGTGAAGTTAAGGCTATTTTACATCAGTACTGGTAGACTCCACCCTCAACAGCTCTCCTGGGGTGAACAACAACATGCCAGTTAGATAAAATCCAACTAAATTTCACTTCACAGTTGCACCAATATAGGCAGAAAAGCCTTTACATGAAAATACAACATATTTCTTTTTACAACTGTTGAATTCCTAAGAATAGGCCTGTGCCATCTAGTGGGCAGAGGACTTGCCTGGGGTTTAAAGCAAATTTCCCAGAAGTCCGCTGTTGTGCTGAGAGGGTTGGTTCTGTCTCTCCCCTCTCCAGTCCCTGTATTATTTGTCTATGTAAAGGATGAGTTCAGATAGAATAGGGTTACCTCCACTGACATCTGCATACAGAATGCCTCACAGCAACTTGTTCTGAATGCTCTGGAACTGAAAACAGAGATTAGTTTAATTTAATAAATGGAAATCGAGTTCTTGATAGATTTACAAATTAGAAGTTCCTGTAACTTCAGCACCTCATGAAGGAAGGAAGAACTAATGCCTACTACTACTTTTTGGTGAAGTGTGCAATTCTGTTGAATTAACTTCTGATTCTGTATTTCACGCCTACATATGTATGTTGCAAACTTAAAGTTTGCAACTTGGCAAAGTCTGAAAATTGGAGTATTTCTGTTTGAGAGGTAGAGAGAGTATTTTACAGATATACACCAAATGTGTTTCCTAACTCTGGAGTGTTTTTGTCTAGGGGAAGCAAGGAAAATGAGTTGGCATCTTCATTCATAGTGGATAGTCCTTCACTGGATAAGGAATCATCCTAAGTTGACCCTCAGGTAGGAAATATAAAGATCTGTTCAAATTCTGTGACAGCATACATTTTAAAAAATGTACTGCTACTGTTATTTGCATTAGAGTATTACTCAAAGGCCATAATTGAAGCACTGTCCCATTTTGCAGGATAAATACTACACAACACTGCTGGTTTGAGTACCACATAGCACATCACTTTTTTTAGTGCCACACTAATTTGACTTTTTCTTAGTCTGATATTAATGCTTTTTAAATGTCTGTTTCTGTCAATTTAAGATCTGATGCAAAAAGTTTAGCTGTTCCTCTGAAGAAAGCCAAACAGGAGAAATTAAACCTGAAGTCCATACATACTGTGTGATTTCATAAGATGTGAAAGAGAAATATTTTTTACAGCTGCTGTTCCAGTTACTGGCATGTTACCAGAGCATGTGTAAATGCCAGTATAAAACCCCAATTTGACAGAAGAGACTTCATCCCTACTTTAAGCAGCAAAGATATCACCAAAGTGTAGAGTTCATATCCAGAATTTTCTTCTGCCTTAGGAACAAATGTGAATGACAAGACATGCTTAGGATGAAACTAACTTCTGGAGCTGAAAAATCCTGTTTTCCCTCCAGAGGAGGGAAAAGAAACAGCTGCCATGCTAAACCATCAGAGTTCAGGACTGTTAAGCTCTAACAACCACATTTCAGTTTGTCTTTAGTTCTGCCATTGATACAACATGATTCTGTTTATGAGTCAGCTCCCTCATTCATGAAATGGGCTCTCTTACACTGATTTAGGGCTATGGGAGATCATCTCATTTGCAGAGACTAATAGTTAAAAACATCTATCAAGCCACTGTAACTGACAAATTGTGCATCCTTGGTGTGCAGCACAGACTGCAGCAGCCCAACTTCAGGCTGAAAAATAAGACTAATTAGTTACTTTTGTCTCAGACTAGGAGTAACCATGTAGGCAGACACCACTAAGCAACTGCTGGGTAACCATTTTTCATGTTGCAGCAACAGAAGTCCTTCTCTGATTCCCCTCCTTCCTCACTGGGTGGACTTCATTCACTTCTGTACAAATGAGAGCAGTATGGTGCCACACACAATACTTCCTATGGAAACACTATATGAACAGAAAAAACAGCTGAATTACACTGGAAAACAGCATCTTAAGAAGTACTTGCTCCTTGCTGACTCCAAATCTGGGAATTAGGCAGATGATTCTTGAGTAGGGCTAAGGCTGCTACAAGATGACAGATGTTTAGGCCACAATTTACAATAGGTAGTCTTTGGTGACTGCTCTCCCTAGTGACAGTATTTCTTTATGTTTCCTCCACATTCCCCTTATCGCTTACTCTTCTTCCTGTTTTACTTGTGCCAGCACAGGCACTTAGCCTACTGAGGCAAGAACTGATCCGGTTTAAATAAAACCTGGTCAGCAGAAAAGTGGGACCACTGAGGAGGCAACACATAAAAGAGCAGGAGGAGGAATACTCTCAACAAGTGTTGCGAACAAAGGTATACTGCCCTTGAGAACACAGCCTTTGTGAATCAGAGTGGAATTTGGGACAATTCTTTTTGCATCTGTGTAAGATTCAGGCATCAAGTAGAGCTTGACGTAATAGAACATTAGCAATGGTATCTGAAGACAAAAAGACAAAGCAGGAGAAAGAAAAAAAAAAACAACAAACAAACCCAACCAAACTTGCCAAGACTGCCAGGAAGCAATGAAAGCTTCAGGAAGTTTGACCAAGGGGGCCCCCAGAATTGTAGAAGGTGGTTGTTTCTCTTCGTTTAAGATCTAGACCATGCTGGGGTGGCTGGAGAAGCTACTATCACATGTGGCCAAGCAGGTGGTAAAACCAGGGATACAGTGCTTGTAGTTTATCTCTGGGAACACAATCCAATTATGGGTCACTTGCACCAAAAGCAAAACAGGCTACAACCTAATTCACAAGAGAGAGTATGGGAAAAAGTGAGTGAGGATATCATGCAGGAGGAAAAAGTCCAAAAACCTGAAAGAGTACGCAACACCAGAATGCCAAAACAAAAGTGACTAGCTAGGTTCCTCACCCCGAACTATGTACCACAGCATTTATTCCTCAAATGAATAAATTCAGTTAACCAGTCCAAGTGAGGTGACTTACAACAAGGCTATCATCTGGTACTACCTAAGACTATCATAGGTATATAGACCTAAATACAATTCAAACAGCATAACATGCTAAGAGGAGCCCAAAACAAAAATCAGGATTATTGAAACAGAAAACCCAACCAATCACCATGACTACCTCCACACAGAAGAACAAGAAACTCCTACCTAGTGTCAGGTATTGCTTTCTGCCTCTTTCTTCTATCAACCACAGAAAAAAAGGAGGGCAGAATGCAATAGTTTCCAAAGACAGCTTATAAATGAAGATGTTCTGGCACTTCATTAGCTTTGTGTGGGGTGCTAGTATCAAATTTCTTTCATATCAGCCACATCACTTTATTTAGCTGAAGTAGGTAGTGTTTGTCTGGAACCAACTGTGTCCAATCAGGTCCACAGTTTCAAAAAAATGTTCTAGTTATTTATGCCAAAATAATTCCAAGGAAAATAGCACACCCACATCCACACACACCACCCTCCTCCACCCCCCACCCCACCCCCCCAAAACAAAAAGGGGAAATGGCAGTCATTTATCTCTATTACCTGTTTATTAGGGCATTACTTTAAAACGTCTGCAAGTCACAGTACTAGCTAATGGCACCGCACAGGACTATCTCCCAAAACAGTACCCATACTGCATTTGTCTTGCACAGGACTTAGCAGTCCAGTTACTCTAGTACTATACTGTGCATGTGTGCACAGAGAGCAGATAGGGACATACATGGACTTGTGGTGAGGGGAACAGGTCGTCCACAATGCTCATGACGTGGGGATGAAAACAACTAAAGGGAAAGAGCCTTAGTGCTCTGCAAACATCAAGCTGTCTTTATTTGTACAGACCTGCTCAGTGTCAGTAATTTATCAAGTTCCTCTCTGGAAGGAGAGGAGGCAGAAGATAAGGGATCACTTCCGACATTAGTTTGGTTTATACCTCCCTAACTCCATCATGCAGCTTGAAACTAAAGAATGTTGCATGAATCTTGGGGCTGAATGTAGGCAGTGGATTTGAACAGTGCAAAAATAAGGACTTATGATATCATAGCTAAAATCACACATAAAATCACACATTAAATCACACACATCATACAACAGTAGGATGGTCTCTGTGTCCCTTCGCCACCCAGGATATCAGATAATCTCAACCCTTTTCCAATGTACTCTTAGAATAGATAGAGTCACACCACCAGATGCCTCACACATATATTCTTTCAAAAATGCACAAACAGATGAAATTTGACTGTAACAAGCTACATATATTCAGACATTACATAAATATCAGCTGTTATTTTCTTATAAATGCAATTGCCAATGTGTAATAAATAAAAGAACAAACCAACGCTCTACCCTGCCAAGCAAGAAACAGCCAAGACGAGAACCCATCACTACGGTTTTATCCTCCTGCTAGTGCCGAGCTTCACTCAAAACTTGCCAGGCATAAGGTTCAGGTTTAAAATAACAGTGACTGCAAACTGGAATTTAAGGCAAAGCCAAGAACCTTTCATTCTTGCAAACTAACTGCGCTACATTTAAAGTAATAACAGGGCAGAGTTTTGGGGTTATTTTAAAGAGTTTTTCAGTTTTCACTCTAAAAAGAAAAGATAAAGTTTGGTGTGGTTTTAAAAAAAATTTTGGCTACCATCTATTTTTCAGCTTTTCTGCTCCTCATTGTTACGTGTACACATGTCCTGGTTTCGGCTGGGATAGAAATAATTTTCTTCATAGCAGCTAGTATGGGGTTATGTTTTGGATTTGTGCTAAAAACAGTGTTGATAATGTGGAGATATTTTAGTCATTGCTAAGTAGTGCTTACACTAATCAAGGGCTTTTTCAGCTTCCCATACTCTGCCAGGTGCTTAAGAAGCTGGGAGGGGACACAGCTGGGACAGCTGACCCCAACTGATCACAAGGATATCCCACACCATATGACATCATGCTGAGTATATAAACCTGGGGGAAGAAAAAAGGGGTGGATGTTCAAAGTTATGGAATTTGTCTTCCCAAGTAATCATTATGCTTGATGGAGCCCCACCTTCCTGGAGATGGTTGAACACCTGCCTGCCAATGGGAAGAAGTGAATTAATTCCTTGCCTTGCTTTGCTTCTGTTTCGCTTTTGCTTCACTTCACTTTGCTTTGGTTGCATGCGGCTTTTCCTTTACCTATTAAACTGCCTTTATCTCAACCTACAAGTTTTCTCACTTCTACTCTTCTGATTCTCTCCCCCATTCCACCCAGGGGGCAGTAAGTGAGCAGCTGGGTGATGCTTAGTTGCTGACTGGGGCTAAACCACAGCAACACAACAAAAAATTCTCCTAGTGTTCCCCGACCAGAAAAAAACATATCATTCACAGCATCATTCCTTACAGCCAGGTACCTAGTTGAAAACTCAGATCCAGACTCCAAAAGGTAGCGGCAAATGGAAGCAACCCCTAGAAAGAAGTTCCAGCTGTCACATTAACCTGGCTGCTAGTTGGAGGATTATTAAACAACAGAGCTATCCTATGATTCTTCCTTCTGCAGAACAGAAAGATGGGCTAGGTCAGGTGAAAGCCTATGAAAACTAGTTGCTGGGTTGTGGGTTTTTTTGAAAAATCACAGTTCCTAAGCTATTAGTGGCTGATCACAAGAAAGAAGTATGCAGCTGTTTTGATTAATGATTGAATTTTAAATATTTATGGTGGATGAAGTATGTTATCTGGAAATGATTGGGGGTACTGCTGTTTGTCGTATGCTTCCCACCAGGACTCCTCTGAAAATTAGATAATATCACAACAGGTTTTAATTCCAGGATAAAATATTATAAGTACTGTAGAGACAGAAATACTGTGGGGGGAAAAAAATTCTAAGTAGTTAAAAGCTGATTCAAGACTATTTTCAGACTATTTTCAGCCTATTTTGAAATGAGCTTTTTTTTTCCTTAAAAACAATTTTCTGATGACTTGGTATTCAAAGTACTCTTGAATCACAACTTTTCAAATGCATTTTAGCATTCAGTAGGAATTTGTATCACCTGTGTTCCACCTGAAGTGTTTCAGGCAAGGAAAAACAAAAAATGGGTGCTATTAGTAACCACTATGGTACCTGCAAAGAAATGATGGCCAGATTTCCTCTGAATAATTGTTAAGGCTGGGCATTGCCTATCCAGTCTGATACCATAGGTATGGACCTTGATAGAGGGCAGGGCTTGGGGATCTGGAATTTTTACTCCTTCTTCTTCAGCAAGGAGGATAGGGGAGGGGAAGATTCCAAGCAGACCAATTCCACATTCTCCCTCTCCATTCCCTTTTCCCCCAAGGCAGGATGGTAGCAGAGGTAAAAATAGTCTCCTCATCTTCTCTCCTTTTGAGCTGCCATAAGGAAAAACATGCACTGAAATTCTTTAATCTTCCATCCAGCATTTTGGAGAATTTTATACTGCCACAACTTCTTCTTTTCTTTTTTTTTTTTTTAGGACAGTTGATGGCTTAAAGAAGATGCCCCGGGAAGATGCTGTCACCTCGTAGATTTCGGCATGGGAAGAAGTTATAGCTTCCCTAGGAACCATACTGTACAAGGAGACAGAGCCTCATAGTTAATGCAGTTCAGAACTCTGTGCCTCCTGCTGGCAGAGAGGCACAGTGTGAGTGTCTGGTTTTAAACAGCAACACTAGACAAATGAGGGGAAAAAAATAACCCAAAACAAAAAAACACCAGAGAAAGCTGACCACTAACTAAGACCTAGAGATTTAAACCTGGAGGTGAGAATTAACAGTGATGCATCAGCAATGGAAAACACTGTTGGCTACTGTGGCACTGTATCTCTGCTTGTTAAAGCACTTTAAATATGCAGCAGTCTTTACATTAAATGATACTGTTGTATCCAAGATCCTTAGAAGTCTGACTAGGTTGATGCATAGTTGGAAAAAAAAAACCAACAACCAAACCTGGCTATGTATGAGATACAATTCAGAAAGGATGTAAAATACCTGTACCTGTTATTTTTGTTGTACTTCTTTTGAAAAAATCCTGCAAATGCATAAAAGTTTCAAAGAAAATGCTATATATAATCTATAAGCATTTACCTCTAGTATTAAGCAAGGAGCTGGTGGGTTTTTTTAAATTAATACAGGAGTCCATGATTTTTTCACGATCCTTTGTGTTTTGTTAAATAGTTATGAAGTAACCTAAAGAACTAGTTTGTAGCTTTCTGCAGCAATATTCTCATACAAAATAAGCACATTTTCATTCAGCCTCTAAAGACATATCTCTAGTTGTATCGATGGACAAGTATATGGCAGATTATAGTAACATACATTATTGATCCATAGCAAAAACTTTTTGAGTGGAATTGAAATTCCAAGATGGTTTGACCATATCTTTTTTATTTTAGACATCTTTACCAGGGCTGAAATTGTTTATCACATACTTCAGCCTAAGGCAAACTTTTAGACCTGAGCTAGGATACATTAAAAAATGTGTTCATAAGGCAGGTCTGGACACCACAAGGAATAATATGCCACTGCAACCACAGTATTTCTCTACTCACAATGACAACTACTGAAATCCTTCAGATATTCATCAGCTCCTGATGCTTACTTTTTGAAAAGTCTTCATAATTACTTCCTGTACTTGGCAATATATAGAAATTATTTTCTGCTGCCACAAGAAATATTTAGGATGAAAATATTCTCCCATTGGTACCTTTCTGTGTGGTATTAAGACTGGGAATGAATTTATATTTAGGTTTCACCCAAGAGAAAAAGATTCTTGTATAATTCAGTACTACACTTTGAGAGGAAAAAACCTCTAGGCCACAATATGTAGTTAATATTCAGAATTAAATCAGTTTATTATGCATCAACTGGTAGGTCAAACTCAGCTTTGTGTGCTGTAATTTATAATACAGCTTTATGCCCAAAGCAATATGGAAGCCCTGAAGGAACACTGAATCATTACAACAGAATCTGAACACTGCTTACCAAAGTGTATATGATTTCTTATATTTCTGTTGCATGCAAGCTATAAACATGATGTCAGAAAGCTCTATGCTGCATGGACATCTAAATAAAATATCAGCTTCATGACTAGTGTCAGCATTTGGCAGTCTACTTCCTACAGTCTTCCAAAGTGGTAGTCCAGCTGCTTCAGCTGATTTAACTAATGCAGTAAAAGTAATAAAAGGAGCTTTGGAACTTTCTAAGAACTAACAGAATTTTCTCCCCTAATGGCATGGCAAATAAAACTGCACAGCAATTTGGTAACATTACAGTTTTGCCCAGGCTTAGACTTCCTATTTTATATTTAGTGATCTACATAAAATCATAGAATGTCCTGACTTGGAACGGACCCACAAGGATCATCGAGTCCAACTCCTGTCCCTGCACAGGACAACTCCAAAAGTCACACCACACCTCTAAGGGGATTGTCCAAGTGCTTCCTGAATATCATCAGGCTTGGTGCTGTGACTGTCTCCCTGGGGAGCCTGTTCCAGTGCTCCACCACCCTCTGGGGGAAGAACCTTTCCCTAATATCCAACCTAAACCTCCCCTGGCACATCTTCCTGCCATTCCCTTGGGTCCTGTCACAGGTCGCCAGAGAGAAGAGATCAGCACCTGCCCCTCCTCCTCCCCTTGTGAGGAAGCTGTAGACCATGATAAAGTCTCCCCTCAGACTCCTTCTCTGGGCTGAATGAGCCAAGTGACTGTAGCCACTCCTCATATGTTTTCTCCTCTAAATCCTTCACCAACTTCAAGGCCCTCCTCTGGACACTCTCTAGTAGCTTTATATCCTTAAAGTACTGTGGTGCCCAAAACTGCACACAGTACTCGAGGTGAGGCCGCACCAGCGCAGAGAAGAGCGGGACAATTGCCTCTCATTACCCAGTCTGTCTATACATCCAGGGTTCCCATGCCCCAGGTGCAAAATCTGGCACTTGCAAAGGGATGCCCAGCCCATGGGCAAAGCACAAAGCAGTATGCTCCTGGAAATCCTTAGGAGCCAAAGCTGAACTACCCTACTCCTTTCTGCTTCCACACTTGGGTTCCTTCTTGCTCCAAAGTGAACAGACATTCCATTGCTAGGAGCAAAGCCTTTCCAGTGCCATTACTATGGAGGGATTGCTTCCGAATGGTTTAAACTATACTATACATGATAAACTATCCTATACATGATAAAGGAGAACACTGGAAATGGACATCACAAGCACCAGACTCCTTCCCTCATGCTTATCGAGGCAGTAGCCTAGAGACAGGATAAGACAACTCCAAAACATAAAGCATCTTTGCTACCCTCAAAACAGGCGTGTTTCTATCTCCATCATTTTAAAAGATAAGTAAGCTTAAGGTCTGGGATCATTATGCCAAATGTGTCAGAAGTATCCCTCTGAAGGGTATTTTCAGCCATGCTGAGTGGCATGAGAGGAGATAGAACAAAGGTTCCATGTTAAAAATGTTAAGTTTTATTCTACCTCACACTCCCTCCATCACTGAGACCTCTACCCACAACAGGTGCATTAGCAGTAAGTTTGCCAGCTCTGGCTTGGTAGCCACTTTTGTACACCCTCCTAATACTCTTCAAGTAATATGTGGCCCTGTGAAGAAATAAATTTTAAAAATAACAAAATGCTATAATCAAACCCCATCGACATTGGCTAATTAATTCTGAGTATTTTGATGTTGCTTCTCATGACAGTGTAGCACATCTCTCTGAACTCACAAAGAGCCTTATTTATACATTCCTTGGAGCAGTTTTTCACTGGTGTATCCCTATGACTACATTATAATGGGTTTATACGTCTTCCTGACTTACACCTCTTTGAGAGATCAGAACTAGTCCCAAGAGGTTTAAGCCTCACCTAAATTAGTTCCCAACGTGAAAGAATCTGCAAATAAACTAATTAGATATTAATTGGCTAATACATATAAATAAGTTAATTAGGGATTAATTAGTGTTTATATAGTATGGTCCTTAGAAGATGTAAATTGCTCTTAAAGGACTAAGTATTATATGTCAATTTCTATGGCTGTCTGACAGTTCTCAGTTGCTGTACATATAACTGCACTTGCTGTTGTATCTACCAGCTTACACATCTCCACACAATTCCTTCTGTATAGTTTGTCATTATGTATTTGATCTTCACATTGTGCAAAAGAATTAACTGGAGTAAAACAAACAAAAAATCAAACCACAGTGCATTATTGAAATGCATATACCTCCATAGAGGGAAAAGAAATGTCCTCTTCTGTTGTGCAGAAAGGGTGACGTAAACCTGGGAAGTCATGCTGAGGTCTAAGTTGGGTGGTTTCACAAATCCCCATGTGACCCTAGAGAAAACAAGTTCTCTCCAGAATTTGGATCCAGATATTTCTTCATAAGCTCTTCTCCTTTAACCCATCAACCTTCCTAAGATATAGGTAGGATTCATGGGAACATACACATGCAAGAGTGTGCCAGTACAACCTAGTAATGTGAACTGCATTCCTATCCTACCTACCTTTAACTTCCCACCAGGTTTCACCTGATAAGGTTTTTTTTTCCCCCTGGATCAATCTAACTCCATCCACAAGCTGCTGTAATTCCTCAGAGAGTGTATTCTATGGGCTATGGAGAATTCCCTATGTTGTTAATATGCTTCTATTTATGAAATGTATTGTGAACTTTCTTTTATCAAAGTTTTTAATCCCAAACATATATATTCCTACATATTTTCCCCAGTTCTGAACAGGTAACTAATTCTAAGGTGTTCATCAATGAATGGAGGGGCTATAACTGAGTCTTGAGTCAGCCCCAGAGAGAAGAAAATTTGTACTGCAAGCTTTTCATGGTGAAGTTTTCAGAAGTCCTGTATGCTACTTTGCACTCTAAACCTCATACTTGTTTAAAAAAAAAAAAAAAAAAGAGGAAAAAATATATAAAATACAGGCTGAGTACAAAACTGGTGAAAATTAACCAACTAATGCAAAGCTCAAAACAAAATTGACATTCAGGATAACTGTTCAATTTTACAGATTTCTCTGCTGATGTGCACACAGGTAGAGCCTCAGTGACAGAACAAAGCCATAAGTTACAGGTCAGTAAAACTAGTAGACTCCAGACACACAAACCGTACAGAAACATTCATCAAAGCTCATACTTAAAGACTACAGAGGATAGAATTGGGACTAGTCTGCTGAGAAAAAGGAAAAACATTGTGGTAAATTTGTGCCCTGGGAAGGAAAATTTTAGCATCTTGGCTCTAATCAGTATTGGCAGAGTCAGTAACCCGGAAATGAACAAGTCTTCAATGTGAGTATTTGAGCAGAAGGACAGTTATGCAGGACTGAACATTAGACAGGAAAGACTTCTACACAAGAATCCACATAGCACCAGCTAAATGAGATGTATACGAAATCCCCTGTTGTTTCCAGCTACATGCACACATCCCACATGCTAGCAAAGTAATTGGAAAATACCTTTCATACAGCTCACATGAATTGAGCTCCTCAGTCACGCTTCTGAACCTTCTTCTGGCTATAACGGAGAGGTTCTGCCACAGCATGCTGCTTATAAGCACCTCTGGAAACGATGAATTGGACCAATAATTCTTTTCAGGTGGTTTCAGCTTAGCAGATTTAGATGGAGGTTTATTCACTTGGCAAATAATGGGACTTGTTATGATACTACCCGCAAGACAGTTTGAACAACTACAACAATGATGTGGTTTTCTCTTTACTTAAGGTTTAACTGCACAATCCAGACACTATCATTAGCAGGCAAATCCAAAAACTGTGAAGAGAACTTTTTAATGCAATACACAAAGTTCTCAATTTATCTCTGTCTTTGGTCTTTATAAGAAGAGTTCTACCTTATATTGCCATACTGGGACAGACAACAGATACTTGAAACCAAAACCTACATAAAAAATATTTAAATGCTTAGGTTTGCTAGAAAAATTTATATTCAGCTAACAAACTTCTTCAAGAGAGCACAATAAAACCAGTTAGCTAAAGAAGTTTGTTGAATCCTTAAAGATGTACTAACAAAAATAACACAGTTGAGAACAGTTTTGCATTATTTTGGATACCAAGGGTTAACAACCCACACACAATTTAAATCATATAGGATTTCAAATACAGAATGTAACACAAATTAATACAAGGACAATGGCACCACCTGTAACACCACTTACATGCATACTGCATAACAGCATTTACCAGCTGTTTAACGCTAAGCCTCAGTTGTTCTTTGCTGATATGCAGAATACATCATTCACCTGAGTTTTAAATTAGTTTAAATTCACCTCCAACACTGTTTTTTTTTAAAACTTACAAACATCTGACCTCTTAATCATGAAACTGATCCAGTAGAAAATTGGCTGTAGAGTTGAAACTGCACTCCATTTACAAATTTCTTATGTAATATGCAAGCTTTATAATTTCACTCTTTCGTAGTGTTTCTGCCACATTTAAAAAGGAGTTGACTATATTACAGAGCATCAGCATTTGTTCAACTACCTACAAAGCCTCAACTCGTCATTCATCACCCATAAGTCTTTTTCTTCTTTTTCCGCCTATGCTACTGTCCCTACACTTTGCTGACAAAGGCTATCAGCAACAAGGGACTGCCTGACTATGGAACAAAATTAGCTTCACACATAGGTAATGACAAATCGTGCTCAGCACTATTCCTGTAACAGGGCTTAGTCTTCAGCCCTGTAACCACATTAATTGTGAGTTCAGGGCAACTTGCATTTGACTATAAGCATGAAAAAGAACCATGCTTATGAACTAGGAACATCTGCTGGAACAGTAAGGGTGTTGGGAGATGTACAGGATGGTGTGGTTTGTGCAAACAGCGACGGTCAGAGTCTACCTGTGGAGATACTGCTGGGGTTTACTATTTTTGCTTAAGTACAATCAAAGCACGTCTAACTTCAGACAGAAGGTGACAGATTTGCAGAAACACAGACACAGACTCACTGTCCGGGCACTGAGATTTAACCATTTGCAAAGGGCATCAATAACTAAAAGGCAGTAACTGAATACAAAGTTTTTGGAGTTCACTCTTTAAAGAGACTGACTTCTTCCTAGCTTGCCTTTCCACTTTTCCTCTTTCTCTTTCCACACAGAAAGCACTGTAGTTACATACAATAAAGAGTCTGTGCTATTTCTAGTCAAGGTCAGGAAAATACTTTTTGTATTTTTGTCCTTAAAGAAAATATTTTAAAATTATTATTACCCTACCTTGGGTGGTCTTTTTCAACACAAAGCCATGACTGTGATTCATCTTCCAGTTCATAGGTGTAACTCTGGCAGCTGAGACATAAAATCTTCCTTATGGAAGAATCTATTTCCCTGGCAAGGCTTTGGTTGGTGCACTTGCATTACTGTTACCTTGGCACATGGGAAAATTATTCCTGGGTCATCCTGATTTTTTTTTTATTTCATTTAATTGTAAAATTCTTCAAATTGTGTTCCCCATCTGGACTCTTCCAGGCTTTTCCAGGACATTTGTAAATGTTTTCATTTCCCTTCAGTGAGTACAGCGATCTTTTCAAGTATAGCCTTTTCCCTGCAAGCAGGCACCACTTGCAGAGCTTTCATACCCAGATAATGTGACATGCAGTAGAAAATGTGCAAAGCTAGTACAGGATGAGTAAAAGCTCTTAAGTGTATGTTGGTCATTAATTAGTCAACAGAGTCTCCAGCTGCCTCTCTCATTCAAGGCTTTTCATTTTTTTCCTCCCCCTGCCGCCCCCCAGGGAAACCAGCTTCGTACAGGAAGCTTACTTTAAAGAGATTTCTGCTGTGTCTCTGATATCACCTGTATTAAGTGCTCTATATAAAACCAGGGAGCTCATTTTACTAACATTATGCTGACTCCTTTTCCTTGGAATCATTTATAATGTTTTTACTTTTTTTAAAAAAAAAAAACAAAAAACTCTTAAACTTACTGGTATTGCACAGGGGTGCACTTTAATATGGACAAAACATTATAAATGCCCTAAAATCTACCTGTGTAAGAAAGAGTATATTATACACATGAGCAGAAAACAGAATCCAGGCACTATATATAGTAAAATCATGTTATCCAACTAGAAACACGGAAAATCAGTATTGTAAATTATTTTACAAGAGAGTTCAAATGCATGAGTGCTAATGATCAGCTCTAGCAGTTCTAGACAGTATGCAAAATTACAAATAGCTTCTGACCCCCAAAACTCACCATAGGTACTAGTGTATAGATAAAGCGCAGAAATGTGCAAAAGGAGTTTTTCCAGAGCCAGGAAAATACTTGTGATGCAGCCTGGAAAAGGAACTTTTATCCCCCTGGAATATAGTCCAGGGCTGTAACCTTGTTTTATCATCGTCGATCTGTAACAATCTCTAATGTTTCTCAAAAGCAAGCAAGATCTAAAATAAGGCTATTTCTTTGAGACATGTGTATTGACATGTGTACATCTAGATGTATAAATATACATTGTTCAGTAAAAATTTTCCTTGTTTTAAATAAAAGCTGAGGTTACTTTAATGGTAGCTGAAGGTTGACACATTTATCGATTATTTTGGTTACCTTGCTTCTCAGCTTAAACAACATATCAGATAGAAAATAATTTGGAAGTTCACGTAGAACATTTTGCTGGGATGTCAGCGTTACAACGTGAGGGAAATTTAATTGCTCTGCTTTTAAACCTAGCTCTGATAAAGGCCTAGCCAGCCTGTAAGTGTCCCATTCAGAAATGCTTTTGGATTGTTTATGTCTTCTTTCACCAAATTTGTATGAAGGACAATCTTGAGCCATCTGGTGCCTATTTAATTTTTAACCACCTCTCACTTGGAATATTTCTTTCTTTATACTTATTTTGTCTTAACAAATTGGCCATAAGCTAAACTGCACCATCTGTGACTTCCAGTAAATACAACTGTTGCTAATGAAATTACCCAGCTTCATCATTTTGATTTAAATGCATTGCCTGCTTTTTCTATGACCTTTCATTGCTTGCCATCAAATCACAGCTTTCACACATTTAGATACACACTCATGTAGGTCAGGCTTCAGGAATAAATCTTATCTGTGAATCTCAAGAATCCTGGCCAAGCTTGCTCAGCAGGCTGGCATGAGCTACCACAGCCAGGGCCATGCTAAGAAATCATTATGGCATTTGTGACCATCCAGCTTAGGGGCTGTACTCAGTGTGTTTCATGCTCCAGGGCAGATCCCCCGCCATGTGACCAATTGGTCACTGCTTCTTGTTCTCTTGCCTCCCATTTGTTTGACTGACTGAATTAATGATTCTGGATGCACTAGCCCAGTCTTTTGGCTTCCCTGTCTCTTATTCAATCACAGGACAAATCTGACCAGATTGAACTAAAGGAAAAAACTGGGACCTTTACCTTAAAGCCAAATAGCAGGAAATGAAGTGATGGAAGATTAGTGGTTGAGGTGGGGTATATCATTACACCAATTATTTATACAGTATTTTATGTATACAAGTAACCTGGTGTGGTTAATTTGAATCTAGAGGAATTTGTTCCCTTGCCCTCATGTTAAACTGGTAGGGGCCAGGCATTTAGTAGCATGCGAAAAACCTGCACCTCAATTTACATCAGAAGGAAAAGATACAGGTGAAATTTCTTTAGTCAGAATGTGATTTACTCAAGCAGGTACTCATCCAGTAGACATAGACAGTCTCAGTGATCATTCTATTAGGAGTATTAACACAGTATGTCTGATACCAACAAAACTTCAATCCCTCAAGCAGAGATGTGTAGCCCTTGTGAGCTGGGAAAATGAGAAGCATCTATTTCACAGGTACAAGAACCTATTTCAGAGGTCCCTTAGGTACTCTGCTAAGGCTTTGGTTCAATATGGATTCCAAAGTACCATCCTGAATTTGCTGTCTTGGTGAGACATGGTGAAAGACAAATTTTCCAACCTCACATCCAGAGATACCAACAGGATTATGAAATCAGTTACTGAAAATGCCAGCAGGTCAAGTGTAAAAACAGATCTGAGTACAGCATACACCGACTGTACCCTTTCCTAGCCTTTTCCTTATAAAAACAGTAAGGTGAATCATACAAATAATGTTCCATTATTTTACAGTGTGGCAAGACCACAAAGAGGTAAAATATGAATGCTGGAAGGAATAAGGAATGAGCAGCCAGGTTCCTAGGTCACATAAATTGGCTTGCTGTCAAGCCACGTATTTGCACCCGTTTGTGATCCCTCTGCCACGGATAAGGAATTTGTAACCCAGGTGCACTCTGCATTCTAAAATGAACCCTTATTTCCAGTTAACCAGAACTGTAGTGAAGAATAAGGCAAATCAGTTCAACATTTAAATAGAAATATGAAACTGAATAGCTCAAACTAACTTCCTTTAAATAAGAAAGAGGAAAAGCCAACAGAAACTTGTGAAGCTCAAAACAGAGTTCATATTTAAGTGTTTCTCCGAAATCTAACAACTAGTCAGCATTACATGATGTGATAAAGACACCAATTTCTTCTGTGTATTTATGCTCCCCAAAGCAGATGCTAGTCAGAATTATCACAATGGACCAATGCAGTCATGGAGATGGTTTTAGATATGCAAACACCTTTCCCCAAACCGTCCACTGCATCCTTTCTAAATGGACATACGTCTCTGACTCCCAGTCAATGCCTGGTCAGCATGTCCTTCTGGCTGCAGTCATTAATTTAGCAAGGTCACAATACACTCTTGATCAAGCTGATGACAGGTCACATCATCATATAAGTGCTACAATTTATAAGGCAGGCTGGAGGAATGTTAAGTTAGTAGATGGGTTATGTTTATTCAGAGATATGTTGGTATCCAGATGGAAAAGTCAAACAGAATAAGAGCAGATGGCAATTACACTGGCATTTTTGATAAAATTTCGAAAGTTGGTACATTTTGTCAGAAAAAGACGGGGCTTTTGCAAACATGTTTGATACCTTCTTGCTGTCAAGGAAGGGGAATCACCTTTGCACATAAGCTTACTAGTTTTATTTAAACTTCCAAGAAGCTTGGCAGTGTCAGCCAGTCTTTGCTGCTCCTTTTTCCTATTTTCAGCACAAAATATATTGTTCTATTGCTCCCAGAACTGCTGTCAGTGCAAACTACAGGTGAACACACTGTTTATTTGCTTACTCCACTAGCACAATCCTAATAGAAGGTCATAAAAAGTTAGAGAGCTTAATAATTCATTAACCAAAGCACTTTTTTGGTGTAGATTCGATACAGTACATTACGGAGACAAACAAAGGGAAGGCGCTCATACTTTTGGAACTTGGGCCTTGGGTGACTATCAGAAGCACTGGAAATAAAAGGTAATTTTTAAGTATACTGTTAAGAAAATGTATGTTTGGAATTAGGGATTTTGGCAGTGCAATAATCTTCATGATGTATGGCAACATGAAAGTTCCTGTAGTATCAAGCTGACACAGAGAAACAAGACTATAAAAGGAAGCAGTATGAACAGCATTGTTCATCGAGGAAGACTTCCAGAAGCTGGCAGAAACTGTAGTGTACAGCCCACAGAAACTGTTAAAATCTCCAAAATACAAGATGTTATATGGCTACCAGTAGATAAACTGACTTCCTGTGTATTTAAACAAGTAAGAACTGAGCTAAAAAAGTATGCAGCAAAACCCCCATAAAAACTAAATATACTCAGCTTTAATGAGAGGCATTTAAAAAAACCACCACACACACCAAAAATCCAGAGCTCAATGCTTAGTGCAAACACCAGGAAAAATAGTTCCTCAAGCTTCCTTCTGCAACTCCCTTCTGCATGAGAGTGCAGTATTCAAGAGACAGTCGCAGAAAGTCAAGCCAGGATTATAAACCAAGACTTTATAATGGGAGATGGTGTATATTCAATGGGAAGGAATACAGCAAAAGGAATGAACTGCCTCAATTGACTTGCTAGGAACAGACCCAAAGACAACCTAAAACCTTAAGAGTTTGTGTTGCAGATGTTCTAATCTGCATCAGCATGTCAACAACTGATAACAGAAAATCACAATGTAATTTGGTATGTTTTGTTTGACGGGACTGGGCTTAATGTAAAAGATAAGGTTCTGCAAACCCCTTACCAGAGTGAAGGCATACGTGCAGTTACACCTGCCTGATAGCAATTACCCTGCAGTCAGGTATGTTTCACAACATACTCATGTTACATGGCTAGAACAGGATGACATTTAAACTCACACAGCTCATGGGTATTACAGCTACACAGATTTCTTCAGAACTATGATTTTTTTTTTATATATTAGAAAAAGTACTAGAAGTACCTATCTTGTTCACTAGTTCCTTAAGAGACTCAAAGCTGTCTCATCCTGCAGCCACAAGTGATATGCCTCCAGCTGAACAACAAAATACTGTGTAATCAATTGTATTTTATCTGCATATTTGAGTATCATTTTATCATCACGCCCAAAGGGGGAGCAGGGGGGAAGCTCTCCAAAAACTACCATAAGTAAATTAGAGTGATCCAAGAAGAATCAGAAACTCAAATATCCCAAAAGCAATACTGAAGAGCTATTTTTATGGCAAAAGTTATTTGATAAAAGTCATTATGTAACTGTTATCACAGTTTATCAACCTCTGATGTTCTGTGTGCTTTTGTATGTTCAAACAAGGAATGAAGACAGTGGGCTAATTAAAGACAACTGGATCTTGAAGAATAATCTATCATAGGAAATGTTTTGTGTGTTTTGTAAGGCACACTTCCCTGTTGTCAACGGTATCATTTCACATACATCAGGATAATAGGGTGATCAGGCTATCTAGCCAGCCAGCACAGCTTCTCAGAGAAATATTAACTCATTCTACAGATGCAATCAAGATAGAGCTATGAACATGTGTTACTGCAAGCAGGAGAAGGCAAGATTGAATCTTGGTTAAGTTCAGATCCAGGAAATTTCTGTATGATATTTTTAAGTGAAAAACAAGCTTAAGAAGAAAGTTTAGGGGAGGATTAAACTTCTGTTTTGTTATTTGAGGTATTATTTGAAAAAACCCTACAGGCAATTCACGTATGGTCTCTCACACAGAGGTTTCTGTGGAAGACAAGTTCTTTTTCTGGTTTTAATAGCATACACAAGACCAAATACTGGTTTGGCATTACTAAAATGACAGGTTTTAAATAGATGTTGTACTTTATTCCTTGTCCTTTTCTATAACCTCTGCCCTATGATAACAACATGTATAGATAGGAGAACTAATTATCCCTAGAAACATATTTATTCAAGGCCACACATACTCCAGGTCTAAGTTTAAGAAGTTGCTTTGCTAGTAGCTTTCCCCTTAAACTCTTGCTCCTGTTAAAAGTAGTATATTAGAGAAGCAGAAGCCTTCCTAACATGCATTTTCACTACTTAATGAAAGCTTGAAATGGTACAACAGTGCCAGAGCTGGCATTTAAAAGGGCAAGCACTCTGACCTCCAATTCAGAAGGAAAAATCCTTCTCTCAAAAAACTCAGGACATGCTTTGTGCCATTAACATAAATTATTTTTAATAATTCACAACCTTAATTTTTGGTGTGCTGGTTTTATTAGCCTGCTTCTAATTCCCATTTACATTCATCAGCATTGTACATCTTATGTTACTTCTAATCTTGAAGTTTTCCTTCTTAATTCTTACTGCACAACCTTATGCCAGTGTATCCGTACAATACAGATGCAATACAACAGAGGTTTAAATACACACTGCAAAGTTAAACCACTAAAACAAATTCATTTTGATTCAAACATCAACTTAGCATTTTGCTATTAACTCAGTCCTCTATTTTCTGGTTTTTAGCTGCACCTTAAAAGACGAAGTTGGCTCAGTTTGCACTGCAGATCTCTAAAATACATTGGTATGGTTATGTGTTAACTCTAGATAGTTCACGATACTTTTAACATAAATTAGCAAAATCCTAGGAGAACAGACAACTTTATGAGAGTCAAGATGAGAAGCGTCATATTAGCTTAGTTTCAACAGACCTAGTGCAGTTCAACAGTGTCTCAAGACAGAGTTCCACGTGTAAGCCTTAATTATGAGTTTCTCTTTATCCTAATTGCTGTCCAATAACAATGTGGTTTATGAAATAAATCTGTATTAAGTGATTGTGAAAACAAAAGTGTAGGCTCTTTTCCTCTGGGAGGCACAGATATTTGATTGGCAGTTTAGCTCAGCAGATGAGCAGAAAACCCCCACACTGACAGTTCTGTCCATGAGACTGATCTGATGAAGAATGTGAATTAATTCCAAACTGATTTTGTTTAGGATAATAACTTTTTTCACACTGTGAAACAATTCCAGTTCTTTTGCTGCATGAAGAATGCATGACAAACTCATCACATGCTCTTTGCAAGGTATATGGATCCATCTGCCCCCTTTGTAAAGGGCTACAAGTGAGATTTCCCAATGTACTTTCTCATAGAACAGGTGATCTCAAAAAGGAAGGATTGCTCCACAGCACATGGTATTCTGATGAGGAACTCTACCTCTGACAACATAGACACAGAAAGGATCTGGCATGCCTAAACTTTTAGTTATTTGCTCTATGCTAGGAATTTCTTGCTAGAAATCCTCTCCATGCTAATCACTTCCTTTACAGATAAGATTGCAGCTTAACTGCACGCCCTTAAACTCCCACCTTAAAAGAATTAATTGAAAAGAGCAAAAAAAGGGAGCATGTGCCTGCTAAAAAAAGCAAGAGCAACAAAGATGGAACAACTTTCAAGTTCTGCTGATCTACAAATGAGTAAGACAGCAGCGTGGAGAGTAAAGTAGAAGAGGAGTGCTCCTTCTGGTTGGATTTCAATCACCTTATCTACTCTCCACAGTGAAATGCCTGTATTTCACCATGAAACAGAGAAGCACAAAAGCAAATAACCTCCAGCCCTTCCCAGCAAACCTCACCTGCAAGTTTTTGTTAAAACTTCCACCACTTCCAGCTCAGGAAGAGACCACCTGTTTCACTAAGACTTTAATCAACCCTTGGCTTTCAAAACTAGATGCAACAAATCATGTTTTGTTTAGTTAGGAGACACCCTTTCAAGCCAGGTGACACAGCCCCACAGAAGAACTGCTGAGTGCCTCAATACATTCTGTTTGTAGAAGTGATTTAGTAAATAAAAGTCATGTCATTGCTTTCTGAGTCATCAGCTCTGTATTTCATCTAACTTTTCCTTATCTGGGCATTTGCAGTTACATTAAAGAACTTCTGTTGTCTCTTTGTTCCCTGAGACTGGACGATTCTTTGAGCTCTGAAAAGTCCCAACAAATGCAAGACCAGTAGCTTTTAAGATGCTTAGCAAATCCACTGTCCATGTTGTCTATGTTGTGTATTTCTGCCAGCTAAAATGCAGAATAATTATTATCATTCTCCTTTGTTTCAAACATTACTAAGTCACAGCTATTCACCAAAAAAAACCCCAAAAAATCCAAGGGAGACTTATGAAGAATATTTTCTCCTTTTATCAGTATTTACAGACAATACTGGAAGAAACATGACTCAGTATCTGAAGTATATCATAAAGGGTATATACCTATACAAACCTTTTGTCACCAGCTTTCAGATGAAACACACTGTTGATATACATTTGACTCTTAGAAATAATTAAGATGTGATACCAAATTTTACTAAATAAATAGCCCTATTATCTGCTGAAATGTTTAACTTCAGAAATATTAAGGGATAGTATTAAGGAATATCCTTAATGCTAAGTAATTCTCAAGTTCTGTATCTGTAGTGGCCCAAGGACAGTTACCTCAAAATCTAAGTTATCCATACTGAATTACTATGTCAGGAAGGATATCAGGCCCTCAGAATTTGATGTCCTGATACTTTAACTTCCTGAGAAGAACAAAAGTGATTTTTGATCTGTGATCCTAAAAAGAAAAACAATTATGGGCTGGATGAAATTTAATGTGAAAAATAATTGATACTGCTTGCTGAGTAAGAGAAGTGTTTTAAATGTTGTTCTTATTCTCACTTTCAGTGGTTTCCATAACATTTCCATAGTTAATTCCACAAGTAAGAACCGTATTATCTGTCACCACCTCATGGCATGAAGTGCAGGCAGGGTGCTAAAACATGACATGGCTGTTTCAGCCTTCTTTGTCCTTCCTGGGGAAAAAGTCTGTGCTTATATTTAAGAAATTATTTCTAATTGTAAACTACTTAAATGAGCATATTAAAAATCTTTGTTGAATTAATGACAGGCACTTGCATTTCAATAGCTGAGTCTGAAAAAAAACCAACTTTGTACATGCAGTGAAAACATCTAAAATTTACTTCAGTCTTCCTTACTCAGTTATTTTTTAAAGCTCAAGATTGTTTTTCATTATTATTTTAATACCTGGTCATCATTTATGACCCTTCCATTTATGATTCTGCAGTATAATAGTATGGAGAAAATCAACTTTGTCTTCCTAGAAAAAGCAACAGAGCTCAAATAACATGCAAGATATTCTCTCATGTCAGATGCCTTTTACATTTAAGCAATCTGTAAGAGTTTACAGGTACTTGCATATGTAAGATGAGCATATTACTATACAGGAAATTAAATCCCAGTCAATACAGGAAACATAACACACTTTTATTTCTATCAATATAGCATCAGAAAGAGAGAAGAAATACACCATGTCACCTAACAGTGTTACCAAAATGTGTATACCACTCTTGTGCAACATCTTTGACTCTGCAATTTATATTTATCAAAAATAAGTAAATTTGTTCCTACTTTTATGTACGTATGTGTAATTAATCATCTTCTTACTACAAGTCTTCAACAGTTTCACAGATACTGAATGATTTCCTGATCTTTTACTTAGAACCTAAAGGCAAATTCATCTTTTTGTCCCCAGTTTTCTCTGCAAAAGGTGGGTTTTCTCCTCCAGAGAAATTAACAAACAAACTGCAGTTATATCACAATTAAATTTGCATAAAACCTCTCAGTTTTACAATGGTTTCATGTTGCTGGTAAATATTTCTGCCTTCAAAGAGAAGCAGATTTGCAGGTAGAATATACCTAAACCTATCTATGTATTAGCTTAAGGTGGCTGATCTTCAGAAACTTCTTCAGGAACAACTTTTCCTTTTTTTAAAGCTACTATTGTTTGGATCTTCAAACTGCCATACAATATTCCTATTTTGGGACTACATATTTTTACTTGTGCTAGAGAATTAGATCTAGTAAAACACTATTTCTACTTTAAAAAAATCACATAACAAAATCAGAAATGTGTTCAGTGATGATTTTTTAGAGCATCATTTACTCATTATTTGTGTAGAACATGTGCTGGAAGACAGTTTGATGTTTAAGTGGGACTTGACTCAGCTTTCAGAAAAATAAGCTTACAGCACTTCATCAAGTCCTTTCAGGGATTAGTTTGTATCAAATATATCCTTATTTGCATTTCAAGTTACCTAAAAGGAACTGCTATCAGCCTTTCAAAGTGGATAAAGCCAGACACTTGGTTCTGAATCAAGGCATTTGATTGAGGGGAAAAAAATATCCATGTAATAAAAGAAAGACATGGAGTCACAATAACAACAGAAATTTGCTGTGCTACAAGTTATTATGTTATACCATGGCATGATTCTTCTTACCTACCAAAGGAGCCGATGACAGGGAAATCTCCATGGGACTGAAACCTAAAAAATGAGATTGAAAGAGCATCAGAGCCACAAAATTAAGTGCTCAAAGTCAAGAAATGCTAAAAATTAGAACACCTGTGCAACTTCAGCAAGTTCACTTTATGAGTGTGCATCATCTGGCCTTCTCTATATTTTAACACAGGAGCCCTGTCTCACTTAAGGGAGTGAAAGGGCAGTGCCCAGGAAATATACTGAATAGCAGGAGGAAGAAAGTTGGTGCCTGTAGTGCCCCCTTGCCCTGTCTTCCTTTCTGAGAGAATCTGAAAATTTTGAGAAAGATATTGTAAGCAAAAGAACAGACTTCATGTCATGCTTCCTACTCTGGATTCTGCTGCTGGCTCTGTCCCCAGGAATCCATGTCACTGTGCAAATTACATAAGACAGAAGATCTATGGTTTCTGTTTACTCTTCATTTTATGGGGGTCCAGCTTGAGTAATTTGATTTGCAGAATCTGAGCATTGTTAATCATCACAAGAGTTGTTGCTACAGTTAAAAAACTGCAACACTGATAACTGAGGTTCTGGAAATGTCATCATTCAGTAGATTATGTGTCAGACTTCCATCTGCCTCAGCTGTCCATCTGTAAACTGGAAGGGATGCTTCTACCTTGCCTACAAGTGGCATTCCAAAAATAAATTCGTAAATGTGAATGATGAGTATCCTTATGGAAATCAGTATTTCCACATACAGCACAGTGTGAGTACTGCACAGTAAATAGGACATGAGCCATAGCCTGTGCAATAGGGATAAAATGAAGCACTGAAAAACTGCTCATTTGTTGAGTACCGAGTATCTTGCACAGTGAATGAAATGAGGTCCTGCAGAAAAACTATGTAATTACAGAATTAAAAATCACCTCATAAGTGCATATGCACATACAGAGATCAAACTGAGGTTGCACAGGAACATCTTAATTTTGACATCTTCTAATTTGAAAATTTGCTTTTGCAATATTAGAGATTAAATTAAATCTGCTGGTTTACATGAAGTGCTTTGCATAGCTGAAAATCTGCAAGTTGCGGAATGTGGGCCCACTCGCTGGTTAACACCAATAGCCTGATACCACCCAATCAATGGGCTGAGCCCACCAAAACAGAGCAAGCTGACTAAATTCACACCCACCAAGCACTCAAAAGGTAAGTATCTAAGAAGTGAACCACTGATTCTATCTATTCAACACTGCTGCAAAGTAAGTTTAGTTTCAAAAGAATTTATCTAGAAAAAGGGAAGTGGATCTGGCAAGAGTTTGACATTGCTTAAGGCATGCACAGGTGGATGGAACTGCAGGCCAGGTCAAAGGAAAGAAGAGATTTATGTTATGTGCAAAGAAAAGGGCAGAAGAAAAATAGCCGATCAGGCTGGGCTGCACTGAAGTGAATGAAACAGCTGTTCATACAGGGAAGGAATGGTCAGGTAAGACAGGTTGGAAATAATAATCATAGGGCCATCTGCTGCCCTGGGACTATGCACCCTCAAGGTATGAAACAAATTTTTTCTTCTAGGAGCTCAAGCAGTGTAGCTGTTACAAGCCTGTCAAGTAAACACTGCTTGAATAGGGAATTAAAGGTATATGAGTTACATGCAAAAGTTGTTCAACTAATTTAACCTGCAATAGTAAGTCAAAAGAAAACAGTGTCCTTTTAGCTGGATTTTCAGTTTTTACTGAATGCTCTGTGAACACAAAAGAAATACTATATGAACAGTCACTACCATTTCCAAATTACATGGAAGAATTAACTGCCATTTATTTTGTCATTTCTGAAAAAGATCAGTTCCTATACTGATTCTAACTTCCTTTTTTTTACCAGGACTTTTTTTTGAATGATTTTGACAAAAAGTTTGAAATAGCTGGAATACGTGGTACAGGTATTTCCTTGACCTCGTCAGTTTGTTTCAGGCTTCAGAATGCAGTACAGAAGCTATGCTATGACATAAAAATATTTTCTGGATGAGTTATTGCTTCCATCCAAATTATACAATATTTGCTACTGTCTTAAGAAGGAGAATGTATCCTTCCATCTCCGGAAATTTGTGTAGCTCTGTAAGCTGTTTTTGAGACCACTGTTCACACCCACTTCACTAGTAAGCCTGTAGTCCCCTGCAAGAAAAACACAGGAGATACTCCAGACCTGTCTTGATATCTTGGATGGGTCGCAACCTGGCCAACTGGTCTTCTGCAATAAAGCCTCTCCCAGGCTGGATGCCACAGAAGCCTATTTCAGTTCCCCTTCTTACTTAAGTGGTACACCAAAGCATCAGGAGGCTGAGGGACAGCTGACAGCCCAGCTGTCTACAATTCCTAGTTTTACCTCTTTTCTCATACTTTAATCAACTGGAGAGGCGAAGAGCATATCCTGCATCAGACTGAAATGGCAAATGGAAGAGAAAGGCTGAGAGGTTACTTTGTATTAACTTGAAAAGCACAATTAAATGTGCTGTCAGGGAAATGCCCCTCTTGCATACCACTATTTTGAAATCTGGATATGGTTCTATTTTTTGGCTTTTGGATGCTATTACTACCATTATTCAAATGAACCAGCTTCCAGGCATTTTCCAGGCAGGTTCCTCAAAAGAAGCTGGAAGAGTATTTTAACATGGTACACAGCTGATCGTAGTAGCTCAGGCACCTTGCAGGTTAATCTATGTGACCAATATGCCATGCCTTGAACCTTTTAACTACAACACAAAGATGCATTTTAAGTTATTGTTGAATTTTTAAAGCAGGAATTCTTTGTGCACTGCTGCCCTGATGACTGCCTACTTGCGTGGACAGCACTGACCCAGATGGTAATACATAATTTTCTACCAAGAAGATCCCCAATTTTTAACTCAGGAAGGTATTTAAGCAGTCTAACTTCAGCCAAGGGTTGCTAATCTACCTAACACCACTTTTGTAATCTGTGCACTTCCCTTCTGAGGTCAGCAGGTTACAATAGATACAGTTGGCCCAATTCAGTAGGACCAAGTAGCTGAAATCATACTGAATTCTTCACTGTCTGTCAAAATCTACCCACAGAGAGCCTGCTCCTTTTCACAGCTACCCTTTCTGCCCCAAGCCAACCCTAGGCAGTCCGACTTCCCCAACTCAGAGCCTGCAGAACACTGCTCGCTCCAGCTCCAAAACCTTCCTGCAAGTATGCCACAGTTCCTGACCAAGTTGGATGGTACTAAGGGACAACATATCCCTGACAAACAGCTGCTTTCCTTCTCTGCATCACTACCAGCTCTTCACCAGCTATAACAGAAACCTGAGGAGACAGCTTCTCAAGCCTGAACAGCCTTTGTTCAGCTTTGTACGGAGATACACCGTAAGCACCTTTGTGTTGGCTCAATGGAATCCACATTTGTTAGCCTGCAGAACACACTGCAACATGCACACCCATTCTCCAGCTTCACTGGAAAGAAGGCTTTGGCTGGCATGCTTTAAGACAATAGATACCAGGCTAATGGCTTTTAAAAGAAATGCAGGCAGAGGTGACCTCATATTCAGCTTCCCTGCTGTTTGCAGCCATCACTTAGGAATGGCACTTTTAAAATTACATAGCATCATGCCACATTAAGTGCAGCTGAAAAGGAAACATCATTTATTTAGTTTAGTTTAGTTATTTAAGTTGACCTGCTGAGGGATGCAGTGGGACAGGGAGAAATAAAAAAAGGAAACACCAATGACCTTGCATTAATGAAGATCACACTCTACTGGAAAACTAGCCAGCATTAGTAGGGGCTTTGCTCTAAGGAAACCTGCAGCTGCTGAGTCTCACCAATAATAGTGACTATCATTATGCCCACTTGTGAACATAAGCCAAATTTTAGACAAACAAATGAAAGTAGTTGGGACAGAGAGATTTATGATGTAATCATAATATGCCAAAGTTAAGACAACATGTCACCTCGGTATCTCACTTAGCAACCATTGCTAAAATAGCGTGAAGCAGAGCTGAAAGGAAAAATTCATCAGTTATTGTGATTAAAAGGCGGATGTCAGATGACTCAACATAGCAGAATCCAACACTACAGCCCAGGTTAGGAAATTAGCATTGGATGTTTTTTTGTGGGGGAGGGAGAGTTGGGTTTTGTTTTGGGTTTTTTTGGTCAATACCACTGGACACTACCTGCTAATTGAGCTTTCCAGATAAGAAACTCTCACTCATATTATCTGCGCTGGTCAGCTGACACAGGGGTAGATAAAATATCTCAAGTAAGAAATAATTATGCAAACGATACACCAGTCAGGCCGGGCGTCCTTTACAGTAAGTGTGCGGTCTCGTTGTTTGGGAAATCCATTTCCGCATTACTGGGAAAATTCACTGTTTGGGATAGTCACAAACAATTAAAGTTTATAATAAGACCAAACACAGTGTGGATTAATGTTTTAGCATTAACATTGCAAAACCCTTGGAAACCATGTTCCTTGAGTAACATAAAATTTTGGACAGTCTTCAAGCTAGAGGCTAAGCTAAAGGCAAATAAATTTGCTGTGGGCATTATTTAATACAGACTTACAGCTTTTCTCAAAAACAGAGTATAGCAGATGTTTAATTTATTGCATCTGAAAATTCAGAATATATCTGGGAGAAAACTGTACAGTAATGATTACAAACTAGGGACTGAAGTCACCAAGAATGTTTTTACCTAAGATTCTTAATCATGAAGCATAAAGCTTGGGCAAGCTCTTACCCTTTTCCACACAATTTAATATACTGCCATCACACAGTAGATAAAAAGCTTCTGGGTATTCTATATGAAGAGACAACTGGTGAGAAGACATTAAAAGTCTTAAAACTCCTCATATATCCTTGTGCTTGTTTTGGCTGAAGTAGAGTTCATTTTCTTCAGAGTAGCTAATATGGGGCTATATTTTGGATTTGTGCTGGAAACAGAATGGTAGGGGTTGGAAGGGACCTCTGGAGATCATCTTGTCCAACCCCCCTGCTTGAGCAGGTACACCCAGAGCAGGGGGCACAGGAACACATCCAGGCAGGTTTTGAATGTCTCCAGGGAAGGAGGCTCCACAGCCTCTCTGGGCAGCCTGTTCCACTGCCCTGTCACCCTCACAGTAAAGAAGTTTTTGCTCATATATAAGTGGAACTTCCTTGTCCTGGTTTCAGCTGGGATAGAGTTATATTTCTTTGCAGTAGCTAGTACAGGGCTGTTTTGGATTTTTGCTGGAAACAGTGGTGATAATGTGGAGATGTTTTGGCTGTTGCTAAGTAGCACATACACTGGTTAAGGACTTTTTCAGCTCCCCAAGCTCTGCCGGGTGCACAAGAAGCTGGGAGGGGACACAGCCAGCACAGCTGACCCAAACTGACCAATGGGATATTACATACCATATGACGTCATGCTCAGTATATGAAGCTGGGGCAAGAAGAAGGAAGGGGGGATGTTTGGAGTGATGGCATTTGTCTTCCCAAGTAACTGTTACGCGTGATGGAGCCCTGCTTTCCTGGAGATGGCTGAACACCTGCCTGCCCATGGGAAGTGGTGAATGAATGCCCTGTTTTGCTTTGCTTCCGCGCGCAGCTTTTGCTTTACCTGTTAAACTGTCTTTATCTCAAACCATGAGCTGCCTCACTTTTACTCTTCCAATTCTCTGCCCCATCCTACCAGGGGGGAGTGAGCGAGCAGCTGCGTGGTGCTTGGTTGCTGACTGGGGCTAAACCACGACAGTCCTGTGTTCCAACTTGTGCCCATTGGCCCTTGTCCTGTCATTGGGCACTAATGAAGTTTCCGGTCCCATCATCCTGACACCCACCCTTCAGATATTTACAAGCATTGTTGAAATCCCCCCACGGTCTTCTCTTCTCTAGGCTAAACAAACCCAGGTCTCTCAGCCTTTCCTCATAGGAGAGATGCTCCAGCCCCCGGAACATCTTGGTAGCTCTTCGCTGAACTTGCTCAAGCAGTTCCATGTCCTTCTTAAACTGGGGGGCCCAAAACCGGACACAGTACTCCAAATGTGGTCTCACTAGGGCAGAGTAGAGGGGGAGGATAACCTCCCTCGACCTGCTGGCCACACTTCTTTTAATGCAGCCCAGGAATCTGTTGGCCTTCTCAGCCACAAGGGCATGTTGCTGGCTGAGGGTCAGCTTGCTGGCCACCAGCACTCCCAGGTCCTTCTCAGCAGAGCCACTTTCCAGTAGTTCAGCCCCCAGCCTGTACCGGTGCGTGAGGTCACTCCTCCCCAGGTGCAGGACCTTGCACTTGCTTTTGTTGCATTTCATGAGGAAACAGTGTTGATAATGCAGAGATGTTTTTGTTATTGCTCAGTAGCGCTTACACAGAGCCAAGGCCTTTTCTGCTCCTCATTTTCCATTTGTTAACAATATTTCTTGAGACAAACCAATGATAACTCTTGTTCATAAAGTTAGGCTACTTGCAAGTTAAAAATTCAAAGCCACATAAGTAAATTTAATTTTTTTCCATTTTACTCCATTTTTACACCACTGGTCCCTCACATTAAAGAACGGCATTTAAGATATGAATCCACTTTGAATCTGAGCCAAATTAATGCCTCACTTTTAAGAGTTGTAATCATTAGAATTATAAAAATTGGTCAAGTGAAAACTGAAACTTTTTCAAGTTTTGATGTCCGATATTTCCATTCACTTTTAAAATAGAAATATCAGATTTATACAGAGCATTGTTGGTTTAACAAACACCCCAGAAATCCAAGTACTACATTGCTAGGTGGTAACAATATTCATGTATTAGACTGAATTCTAGATCTCAGCATGAGATCTTTTTATAATAAAACATCCTGCAGGTAGTTTGCCCATGAAGAAATTCCTGTAAGCAGGCTGCAAAGAAATTTATTTAAATTAACCATAAAAGAAAGAAGTAATAATATTGAGGGTTGATTCATCTAATCTCTGAATTACTATTCTGGACTAGTGACCTTCCCTGAAAGTAGTGATGTTTGAGGCAGACTTAAAAATTACTTTCTTGGTTAATTCTCATTCATATCTTCTGCAACTACAATAATGACGTTTGACATACCTTACACATACTTCTGAGCTCACAGGCTCAGGCTGTCTCCTGATTCATGTTACTGCAGTGTACCAGACAAATACACCCCCTCAGTGTGTTTGCATGGTACAAGTACACAGTAACTTCTACTTGGGACATTGCTCCTGTCTGTAGGCAAAGAGAACCCGCCCCAGGACTCCTAGGAACACCTCCTGGAGGAGGTGTATCACTTCAACAAACACATCCTTACAGCTGTTTGCCATCTGACAGGAAATAGTAAGGAGCAACTCTGATCTGACAGTTTAGAAAAAGTATGTCTCTAAACTCAAAACAGCAAAGGATAAGAACTTCTTATAATGCCCTCTACCTCTGGCATGCAGTTTTGCAGTGTGGGTTAATTCTAATATGCATGAGAATGCAGTAAGTAGTATCACCTTGTACTTTGGCTTTTAGTTTAATTGAATCACTGGTTCATCTGTACATGAATTGTAACATCCCTCATGGACAGCCAAGTCCACTTCAATATCCTTATCAGGCAAGTGCAGCTCCTCAGGAACTCTGCTTCTTTGCTTTTTAGACTGGCACAACTATGAGAAAATTCAGGCTCTAGGATGCAGTGCTCTCTTCCCTCATCCACTTCCAGAAATCATTTTTCTCACTCCAGTTGTGCAATCAAAGAAAGAGATGTCCTTCAAGTTGTGTTTGGAAGAATACTGTATTAATAGTCACTAATAAATACTTCACTTACAACATCTTATCTTCTTCAAACTTTATCTGGCTGGTCATAACAACTCATTGAATGTATTTTAATGTAAAAAAAATATACAGGGCCACAGCACCACAATTTGTACTTGTTGATAGTGCACTCAGTCCTTACTGAATTGGATTCCTTTGGTCAAGGAAGTAGGATCATATACATTATTTGTAAACAAATAAGACCATACCAAAGAATTGTCTGACAGCATTAGTGATTTGCCTTGCTCATCAGAAACACCAAGAAAGACTCTGCGTTTTGCTTAAATCTCCACCTGGGGAGAGAACGAAGGGAAAGCTTCACAACACATACCTCAGATCTGCCCTAAGCAGTCTTCCCCTTGTGTTCTCAGTCCCCGTTTCATTCAGAAAAGGGAATGTTTTTGTAAAGCTACAGGGAGCATGACTGCAAGGACATGTAACTCCTGTTAGCAGTAATTGAGAGTGCATGCGTGCACACTGACAAGATGCTAAACCACTATGTGGCTAGTTAAGGTTTAATCTTGGTGTTGCCTTGTACAAAAAATGGTATCCCAGTGAGACCATAAATAGATTATCACAGAAACATATTTGGTCTCACATTTTCAACACCTATCTTTATAATGTTATTCTCATAAGTGTCCTCTCCAAGGAGCTTTGCATAAAGCTTTACATCTCCTAATTGGCAGGATATTAGCTGCGAAAGTCGTCAATCACTTCAATACCTTTGGCAGAGGATGGTTCTTCCTTGTTCTTGTTTGTAACTGCCTCTAGTTATCATGGCAAATTCATACTATTCAGTATCCCTATGGGGTAACGACTTCCACAGGGGTTGGATTAAGGTGGGGTGACTGAAACAGTACCTCTGCCACAGGTTCCTGTCACAGCAACAGTAACAAAATCACTTCTAATTTGGTAAACTAGCGCTTAGCAACCTCTCCCCACTAGACTCAGGAAACAAATTGTGTCAGTTTGCTTGCTTTCTCACTAGGATCTAAACTACAGCACAACCAGCACAGCTGAAAACAGCCCTTGTTAGCTTAACAGATACTTAGCATTTGACATATTACTATAAAACCCTATTAATGAAATAACTTCTAAACAGAGAAGGTAGAAGAGTGTTTACATCTTCAGTAGCCTTTTTGGTGCATGTAGTGACAAGCAGAAAAGGAACAGAAAGGACTGATGACAGTAACTGCTACAGCCATCTGAGTTTTATTTGCTGCTGAACACAAACAAAAACTTCAGTCTTGCTTTTTATGTAGATAGCCAAACGTGAATTATGGCACACATATGACCACATTGCAAGTCTATAAGGCTAAAATTCCTTGGGATCATACCATTGCATAACACCTTCCCTTCATGCATCAATTCTGCATATGTACAAATAGCTTCTCAAGACGCTGGAATAGGAGTACCACACGTACAAATCATACTGTTTCCAAGTTCTTCACCTCTGACATCCTATCAATGGAATTTAAACATATACTTTGAATACATAGTTTTGTTTTAATCAGAAACCAGACATGTCTCTCTTGCCAGTTCCAATGTCAGAGTGTGCAAACCACTCCCAAGAATCATCTATGGCGTTTCCTACAAGAAATTGAGTGTTGGACAGGAAATTGTGTGTGTTGTGACTATGGCTGATTAGTCTTCATCCTACCATCATCTTACACTCTCCATCCAGCCAACAGTTATATTATCTTTTGTCTCACAGATCAGTTAGGAGACATCTAGCATTGGTGCTCTTCAGCTTTGATTTATAGTGGGTTTGAACTTATTTGAATTGTCAATGCTGTTGAATATGATATTTATGGCATACTTCAAGCTTATGCAAAAAAATAACAATTCATGGCAAGTTCTGCCTGTCTTATTATTTATACTAATGTATATTCATCTCAACTTGTACAGGGATGCATCAATTTGCACAGGCAAAATCCCTATTTTTTTCCACAAAAGGTGTAATACACTGTAGATTTTCACACTGCAAAATGCAATATTTTTTTTTTCTGTGGGTAGAAACATCATGGTTTGGCTTCCCTGGTGTATCTGTATCTACTAAAATACTTTCAGATCATTTACTAGATCCTTAAGTTTCCAGAGAGAGTTTTTTGGCTCTTTTCTCTGGCTTCTTGCTTTAATTAATTTTGGGGGTCTTGCAGTCTGCTCCCACTATGAGGAAAAAAAAGCAGATCTGGTATTTCTCTAATATATGACACCACTTACAAAAATATATATACAATTCCTGTGTTCTTAATCATGGCTGATTAGGAGACATTAGGAGATTAGGAGAGATTAGTCTCATCACGTACCTTTGTTCACAAACCAAAACATTTTAACTGGTCTTGTTTAGGGTATGCTTCCAGATACCACCTTTGTAGTCATACCAACTTAAGGGCTTCCAACTGGCTGCTTGCTTCTGCCCTCAGGCTGCCCATTTGGTTGTGCTGATACAACTGTCTGCAAGGCCAGACTGAATCCAATAAGATAATTGACCCAGGTTAGAAAGTATGTACTTCTTTTTAACATTTACTTAACTTTGTTCACAAGCATAGCTGCATCAACAGTGGTGCTGCCACAACCAAATGAAGAATGTGGGAAAACGTTCAGCTAGCATCAGCAGCAGGATGATTACTTACTAAAGCAATCATAGTTTTAACTCACATTGCCCTTCGCATACCAGTGACTGGCACACTTGGTAACTGCCATTTATCTGCTATCAATTCAAACTTTACTGCAATGTTGCATGGGTTTTTTAGTGTATCTCTGCCTCTAACAACTAGGAAAATAGCTAGTGGATACCGGTGAAGTTGAGAATGAAGCAATGTCCAAGGACACTAGGAAGTAGAGAAGTGGCAAAAACTATGAAGGGAAAGCAGAAGAAATGTGCAGCAAAAGCAGCCTGTACAGACAAAGGAAAGATGATTCTTTATAATTATATAAAGTACAAAGCACACACTAACCCAACTCATACTGACCCACTACTGACACTAAAGCTGCTGTGAATTTTAAAATTCAGGTTCTGGAAGGCCTCAACTATAACCACCCAATGCAATTCCAGTTTAAACATTACAGCTGTCTTAAGTCCTTTCTCTTTACCATGAAAACAACACTAGTAGTGCCGTTTCAGATTTCGGACTTGTATCAGCTTATGGTAGCTCAAATGCTGGGTGACAGCATGGTGAAAAAAGGTGTTTGCATTTAGTTCAACAACCTTCAAGACCTTCAGCGGCACTGGGAGATGTTCAAGCTTAGACAGTCATTGAGCATACAGCTACACATCCCTTCATAATTAATGAGATCATTCTGGAAACTGCATCGAGGCTATAGCACCCCTTTTCACTTTTATCCAAACCCAAGACTAATTTTTCACATCAATCCATAAACATATTGGGTGGAACATGTCACAAACATGGAACCTGGCATTTTAATGTCTCCCATACAAGTAAGTTTAGAGGTACTCAAGCCCAGTCAAAATTCTGACCATTTGCTTTTTCTCAGCTGCAATACAGCAGAAAATTCAAAAGTTCTTTCTAAAACAGATTAAACATCAGCTAATACTGAAACCTTTTATGAAAATTAAGTAGTGTATTTGCTTTACTATTTAGCTTAACATTTCAGTCATGATTCTGAGGTGACACTGCTGAATGTATACTCATACTTAACCTGATGCAATGTCATGGCTCTGATGTGCTTGGTGTACACGCAGGACTTGTCCTCCTAGAAAGATTTATCTTTATTTTTTTTGTAAATTATCAGTATATCTTGGGTCACCAGAAACAGAGCAATTATTCACAAAGAAAAGTGTTTTTACAGTTCACCCCCATTTTAATTAATGAAATATCCAAACCAGTGCAGAACTCCTATTATATAAAATTCAGCTGCCACTACTGTAACAAAGAATGCTTTATAAGCCATTCTTGCAGAATTGGCTCTTGGAATAGGGAAATTCTTCATGGGTTTTCAAAAGCTCATATACATATGACCTCAGTTGGTACGTAGCCCTGCTTTCACAGATTTGCTATAAAATTAACTATTCATTTCACTGAGATCAAATTGTTAATCTACTAATTGGGCTTCGTGAAATAAACATGAACATTCAAAAAAAAAACCCCACAAAACAACAAACAAAACCCAAACAAACAGAAAAAACCCACCCAAACCCCAGAACTTAATTCCTTCATCCCTGTAAATGGCAACTTATTGCTAGCTTTTTCTCATGAGGCTAATGCAGGATCCAGCCTAAAAGACATTTTCTACAAACAGATCATTCTACATAGAACATTGTCTCTCCCTAAGACAGCTTGCACTCTTGCTGCTTATACTCAACCCAAATGCAGACCTTTACAAATAGCACTGTATTTCACATCACTTCACAGAAAATGACTATTTCTTAAACCACCTATGAAGTGGCTTGCCTAAATTCAAAGTATCAGCCAACTGCACCATACACATAGAATTATAGAGAATAAGGAATTTTACTGTAGCAAACTCAATACAAGCCATTCTCAGAAGGTCTGTGTAAACCACACAGCATCTCAAAATTTTCAGCAAGTGAGCTTGCGTGAAAGCTATTGATTTTGCTGTAGCACAACGAAGGGTGAATTAAATATGCTGCAATCTGAGTAAGAGGCTTTATTAGCCATCTTCTCTGAATAAACTCCAGAACGGTCAAGTTAAAATTTTGTTTTCTAGAGAATTTTGCTATAAATTCACTAACAGAAAAAGAAGAGGAAAAAAGTAGTGCTCAACTTAAAAAACCCAGTCTCTTCAATAAAGTTAATTTTATATAAGAAGGTTAGTTGTGTTCCTCAGATTGAAAGCTACTGGGAATCCCTCTCTCTGACATTACTACTGGACAACAAACTGCAGAAATTATTTACTGGGCTAAAAAGCAGTAACAAAATAGGCCTCAGAGTCAAAAAGAGGGACATTTAAATATGCTCTACTTTATATTTCAGAAGAAAAGAAATACAGAATGGCCACATAAATATAAATAGACTACACTAGTAATACAGCAGTCCTAAAGAGTTTCCAGGAATCAATTATCTAGAATTAAGATGGGAGTGTTTACTATATCTTTGTTTAAAAACATAGCAGGTGGCAGTGGCACTGACAGGTAGTATTAGCAAGAAAGCAGGAAAACTCTCCTTCAAACCAATATTTACCTAACCAGCATGTGGGAAGTAGAGTTATATAGCTATTCTTTATTTAAATGCTTTTACTTTAATTCTCACTAACAAAAAAGTTCTGACAAGAAAAGGTTTTGTTCATTTTAAAGAGGATACTTGTTATGAAATAGATGTTCTTCAGAAAAGGTCACAAACTATAGGGACTCAATGAGCAAATTGAATTTTTTTTAATAGATACATACAGATACAGAATCATCCAAGACATATGCACATAAAACCTTTTGTTAGGCCTTTTCAGGCATTCCATGACCATTCACTGATTTAATCTAGTGTGGCTCACCGCCACACTTGAAATATCACAAGCATCACGTAACAATGCTCTGTTCCACCCCTTAAGGGCCTATCATCAAATCAGTACAAAGCTAGGTGAGGCTGGCAGCCTTTACCTGCGTCAGTACAGCATTATTGATGACAAATGCATCCTGCAGCATTCATTAATGAAGTGGACACACATAGGCCTGAACACAAGAAAGCAAGATTTCCTCTCTAAACAATTGTCAATGCTTGTATCTGTTTCACACACTTTCTGGCTCCTAGGCTCCAGAGCAGTTGCTATCCTCCATCTTTGACAACTATGCCATTGTATTTAACCTGTTATCTCTTTGAAAATATGCGGACTCACCAATTTTTTATGCATTGTGTTACCACTAGGTCTGTACATTATACAAACGCATGTCATGCTCTTGGAAGCTGCAGCATGCAATCTTTTCCCTCTAGAGACTCTGACTTCCTATGCACTAAAACTGGTGACTGGATTTAGTCAGTGTGCGACTCAAGCCACCACGTTAAAACAACTGATATAAATCACTTGTGGGGGAGGAGGATCTTAACTTTTCAAAATATTAATTATGACTTGCAGGCCAAAACTATACAATCACACAACTGTGTATTAACATCCTCTCATAGTCACATAAACTTTTAGGATTTCAACTAGATGTTTAGAGAATAGTGCAGGAAATGACAGGTTGTAACAGCAATACAGGTGTTTTACCTATGTAGGCATCATCGTAACAATGCCAACAGAAGATCTACTTCATCTTTTTCCAGAATCACTAGCTTAGAAAGAGTTCATGTAATGGCAGATAAACAAGAGAGGAATGGAAGCAGCTAAAATGGGGCCACTGCAAACAACCTTAAGGAATAGTCTCAATTTTTTGTTACAGTCTGTAAACAATGTTTTTCATTAAAAGAAACAGCATTATGTTAAACAATCTTTATCCATCTCTTACTGCTTCAGGCTAGGCAGTTGGAGGGGGTTTTTTTGCTTTGGTTTGGGGTTTTTTTTGTGCACGTGCATGTGTGTGTGTTTTGGGTTTTCCTCTTTCAGAAAAAAAAACCCAAACTGCCCTATTATATTGTTACCAATGATCTTGATCTAATTATTAGGCAGGAAATTGGGGAAAAAAAAGTGAGATGAAATTCAAACTTACAAGGCCAAAACCACATATAATTAAAAAAGACACATAAATTAAGGGTTTAAGAAACAAGTTGTGAATATCCTTTTCAGATGAGAAATGGAAACTTCCAGATATTGGCACAGACCTCTTGTTTAATTCTATAGACATAGGAACCTGGTTGTTCGAAATCTTAGAGGACATCTGATCTTAAGTGTTGGAGTAAAACTACCTATGTGTTTGCTCTTCTGCTTACTTGCTTTCTTCAAATACATAGAATTTACATTCTAAGGAATATATTTTTTCATCAGAATCAATACGGCAAAAAATAACCACTCAGTTGCTTCTCTATGGTACTTAAATTGTAAATAAAGATAGACCAGAAGGAAAGACAACTGTGTGCTTTCTCAGTGTTTCTCAATTTCCTTAAATGAGCCACTGCCAAGACATTGTGGTCTAGAATACAAGGATCTTGTGTGCAGGAATTTAACACCAAACTAAGGAAAACTAGTTTTTAAAGTAATTTTATCATCAGGTATCATTAACAGCATCAGCCCCTCCACAGGCTTCTTTTGGGCAAGAAAGTTTTAATTTCTTGCAAGGTAGTTACAACTTTATATCACAATTTCTTTCTTAGAACTGCTAGTGCTGATACTTCCTAGATTCTAAACCACTGAAAGACACATTTCTATGTGGTCAACAAGAAAAATAAACACTGTGTACAATATTAGCTTCAGCCCAACGGAGAACTGAATCCAGGACTAATTGTTCAGACTTTGCTGCACATATAACCTGTTTGGACAAACAAACAATGGCAACTGTCAGCTACCATCGATCATTTATGTTATGTCTAGAGTGAATCTTAAATCACTGTCTCTTTGGAAAGAAAAAGAATATTGAGATAGATGCTGAACTGTCAAAAGCAGAAAGCTTTGTAATTGAGGGTCTTTCATGGAAACTTTTGAACTTAAGTCAACCAGCAGCTATGCAAGCTATTGAGCTTTAAACATCATGACAACACTCCAATGAGCACATATCTGAAAATCCTGCATGAGACAAATGCTATAAGGTTCATCACAAAATAGAAATAAGAATCTTGGGAACTCTGTGTCTAATCAGAGCAAAAGCCAATTTTGTTATAGCATATATGAAATAAATGCCTTAGAAAGTGAATTTTGTCAAGTAGAATCAGATTAGAGGTATTACAACAGTGCTCATTGGTTCAGCACTACTAACAGTAAAGACAGAAACAACTAAAACACAGAGCAGTTAATTTTTGTTTTTCAAAGTTTAAGGCTTTCTTAAACTTTGTGGAAAATCTTTGAGGAATTTACTTATTGTAGAGCTACAGTTTTAACTAACTTAGTATATACTTCAGAATGCACAAAGTAAATACTTCTGAATTTAAATATAAACTAAAAATATTCACTGCTTTTATTTACAATCCTTCTGAAGTTCTTAGGAAAATTCTCCAGATAAGCATTATATATTTTGTAAAAAGGAATTGCTAGCCATCTGAATTGCCTCTGTAGATTAGAACTGTGGTTTTATTCTCAGACTGTTATATCTCACAAAGAAGAAAACGAAGTTTAAGCAGTTTGCTATCCCTACAGGTGGCCAATTCAAATGCTCAAACACACACATGGGAGAAATATAGCTCCAACCTCTCTAGAAAACTGTTATCTTGAGGACGAATCAGCACTGTCCTGTGTTCTCCATTCCACAGTATCATTGAGAAGACTGATCTACTCAGCAGACAATTTTTTTCTAAGGCTTAATAGGACATCAGAGCAGGACCAAGTTGAATTTAAAATCCAGCTTAGACTCCCAGCTATAAGAAAATCTGGTTTCATGTTCCACTAATACCTTTTTCACCTTTTCCTTCATCACACATTAGGGCAAAAATACTAAGTTTCAAAGGTTTCATGATACAAACAAAGAAAAAAGTTTCATCAGCATATGGTTACCTGGAATGTGGAAGATTGGCGGCCTAGCCATGTTACTATTCTTAGCTGAACGAAGAAGAGGGAGAAAGAAGTCTCTTGTTTTGATTTCAGTTTTTAACTGAATCAGAGCAACTCTCCTCCAAGTCAGTAAGTGTCAACATCTTTATGCTTTTAATTAACCTGCTTTCCCTCCCATTGGCTAAATATTCCATTTACGAAAATTCAACAATAACTCTCCTAAACTTTTTCACGTAACATTATTTGGAAGGCTAACAAGCCACTGTGTTTAATTTGTGCGCCCTCTCAAGGAGTTTTGGCTCAATGCATTCATTCAATTTTGCAAGAAATTCTTAAGTTTTAAACATTTGTTTTCACTAGAATTGAAAATGCTCACATTTCAAAAAAACAACATTTCCAAGATTTGTGTGCTGCCATAATAGGGAACTCATCAAATGATGAGCAGGTTGTCAGGATAGCAAAGGATCAGTCTGTCTTTAAACCCATTTCTTCTTAAAAAAGAGAGAAGAAAAAAAATTATATAATCCAGTGATTTTTAAGATTTTGGTGAATCCACATATTTTGATTAAAATATTGTTTATCAATTATTATTGTATTTTCCAGTGCGCCATAGGGACTCTCCAAATATTTGTTACAGAAGTGAAAGGCAAGGTGTACAAAAAGAGAGAATTTCTTTGCCATGCTTGAGTTTACAAGCATCAGCCAAAATCAATGCGTGTAAAGGGATTAATATTTTCTCATGTTTATAAAACATCAAAGGACCGCCAAATATCTACCATACTTTTTTACTAACGTACTTGCACTGTCAATGCACAGAATCACTTAAACAGAGATTTAACTTAAATTAACAGTATTTACACAATTACACTTGTTAACTGACTGGTATTTGATGTTTAAAATTGTCAAGTAACAAAAGCACTGCAATCCTATTTGCCAGATGGGAAACTGGAGTATTTAAGGGTGAGGCTTTAAAAAGCACAGAACAACTCTGCTGCAAGACACACTAGAAGTCTGGGACAGCATTAGTAACCGTACATCAATCCCAAACCAGCATTGCAATCCCCAGCTCATCCTTTCTCAGTGAAAAGCAAATGCCTCAGTGAACCAGCTGTGAAAGGAAACTTTAAATTATTTTGATCAGTGGCTACGGTATTGCTTATAAAGTGGCTAAGATACCTTTAAATGACCATCACTTCCATAGGTTTTGTTGCAGAAGCCTGCTACTCTCACAGCATTCGCATGTTCCAAATGGAAAGTGGTTTTTATGCTCCATAAGAAACTGTCCTTGCCAGCACTTTTTTGGAGATCTCGCTAACTCATCTTGTATGACCCTTACCTTGTACAAGCTGGTAGGATTGCAAAAGACAAAAAATTATCTTAATTTCATATTCTAACACTATCACTATATACTAATACAGACCACACAAATGAAGTAGTACTCACAGCACCTTCATCACTCACACAAATGATCTTTTAACAGTAAAAAGTTTCAACGTGAAAATAATTTCCCCTATGATGCACCCTTACAACACTCATTGTAACTTTATCGAAGAAATGCAAGACTATGCTGGGCTTTTCTTTTTTTTTTGCTCCATCCCCAATTTTAGTCCAGAGTGAATGCTTACAAACCCTGCTTTTATCATCTTAATTATAAAGGTTTTTTCCAAATGGAAATGTGTTCCTCCTGAAGACTTTATTTCCAAGCCCTTATCACCTGTAATGGAATGCTATTATTCTGCCGTGTATTGCTTTGTATCTCGTGAACTGAATCTATTTCAGGTTCCACTGAAAATACACAATAAGTCTCTTGACGGAACTGTTAGAAATTCAGGTGGCCTCAGTTCAGACACATGCTGTGCTCTCACACCATTTTCCTTTGTATATTTATAAACTTGACATGTTAAGAGGTCTTTTTTCCCAGAACTCCTTGGAAAGCACTATTATTTCATAGCAAGTGGATAGCTGCCCTGATCCCAAATGCGTAGGTATGCTCACACTTTTGATGGACTTCATCCTGCAAAGCTTTTCTTTCAATTTATCTTCACTAGGTACGCTGGTGACTGGATCCTAAATCATGCCCTATTTATTGCACACTGGCATCTGTTTGACTGATGTCGTTGGAATGATTTGGAGGTTTAACTGCCTACTTGTTGCTCATCTGGCATAGGCCTTTCAAAATATCACACACTTGTGTATCTGTTGGTGTATTAATCAATTGCCTGCCTGCCAACGGCCACTCTGCTAGGGTTTCACACTCCCTTCTTTGCCTCTTGCCTCTGGTTTTGGGGCATTTTGTTGACTCCACTCTGCCAATGTGAGCATTATTCATTTTCCCCAGAAACAAGTCACAGACCTCAGCACACAGAAAAGAACAGAGGCAATGAAGCCACCTGAACAGTAACACCTCATATCAGACAACACTAACAACTCAAAACCAGAGTATTTCAGCTTCCGGCTAAATTTTTTTTCAATTTTCTTTTCTAGCGCTCAATTCTTCAATGCCAACAAAAACGGAAACAATGTGGAAAGCTGTCATTTTTCAATGAAAATCTTAGTTCAAATGAAAATCGACATCTTTAGCTTGCAGCTTCAATTGAAAAATTTAAACTAATTCTTTAGTACCTGTAACTTTTGGGATGAAGCTGAGCCAACCTAACAGCTTGCCATCATCCAAAGGGAACATTTACTCCCTTCCTCTCCCTGTCCTTCCCCTCTCTAGGTACTCAGCTGACTGAGTACCTGCAGAAAATTAATAGAGCACAGGAAAAGTGAAAGATGCCTTTACTAAACTAATCCACTCCAAATAATTTTGTTGATTGTGTTTAGGTGTTGGTATCACAGTACTTAATATATAGGCAGAGAGTAATATTTAACATGTATATTTCCCACTCTTCCGCTGTGTGTTTGATATCAAAGTTAAGACAACTGGTATTGCTTCAGTTTCTTCCAAATATTAGATCACACCACTCATTAGAATTTACAAGCAGTCTGTATTTAAACAAACAACATCTATGTTCCTTACAGGTTACAAGAAGATGGAGAACAGCTAAAGCACAGAAGTCTTCTATAGCTGTCCTCTGATTAATCAAACATAGGCTGTGTCAAGCATACTAATGTCTACTAGCTTGTAATCACACAGTGGTATACACTGTACACATATACCATATAGTGATGTATTAATTTTGGTGCAACTTTTTCCAAGGTGAGAAACGTAAGGTTGCCTTCTATTTTGGTGAACCAAAACAGAGAAAAGCAATCATTTGGTACATAGGTGCTTCGATTGCTACGAGCGATCAAAACAGAGGATGAAGGTTGTCAATGTGTTGTTAACTACTCTATTCCAGTAACCAAAATCCTGAAGTATATGGATAATTGAGTAGCTTCCCCAAAAGATGAAGCAGGATAGATAAATTGTGTATACCTTGTGCTTAAGAACATGAATAACCTTCAAAAACTCCAAGTTGCCATTCTGATATATATAAACATGACATGTCAGAAGAGTAAGCTACTTAGGCTAAGTCTGTGATTTGATGCTACAAATCATTTGGTGGCAATCTCACTACTCCCTCCAACTGCTCAGTCCCACCACTGACAGGTTTCACTGGTGTTAAGCCACATGAGCTTCCTGATTTCATTTAGAGTTTGGTTCAACAGACAGTTGGATTTACTCAACTGAGGGCATGGCACAGAAACAGGAGTGAGTGGTTTGGCCTGCCTTTGAAATCCACAAATCAATATTGTTGTTAAATGCTTCCATATTGTCACACAACGGCCTGTTCCAAGTGCCATGGTCCACAGAAGGACCAAAACAAAGAGTAAGGCAGACCCATGATGAATATCAGTGCCTCCTTGCCAGTACTGCAGCACTGGTAAGACTGCCCCCCTAACTGGCTTTAATACCGCTTTAGCCATATTGTTTCATGCTTACTATTTGCAAATGTGGCTCTAAATGTGCTCTCAGCTAAGTTATGTATTTCCCAGGTCTACAAGCTTGCTTAAGTTCTCAGATTAGGTAGGGCTCCTACATATGCCTCCATGTAGGAAGGCATACAAAAGAATAGATGGATGGCTCTGGAAACAAAGTTTTATGCTCAAAAAAAGCCCAATTGTGTTAGTAGCCCTGTGAATACTTCCACTTAATGTATGTTTTATCTATTTTCAAAGACGTGCATAGAATTCTGAAGACCTGAAACAGATAACCTGCAACATCAATAATATATGCCCTATATACAATTTATATTTTAAAATTGCAAATGTGCAAATACAAAATAAATAATTAGAGGCAGAATATTATGAGATATCTAGAGGAAACTTGAAGCAATCCTCCATGTACTCTTATCTATGACAAAAATTAGTGTTATCGCAGTCTAAGAAAACTTTTAAAGACTTCTTACAAGTCAAATATAAATGTTACTAGGGTTTAAAACCTTGTGACTACAGATCCCAGGGAGCAGGTACTGGAGTCAAAACCTGATTCTCAAGTTTCCTGGCCTATCCAGGTTTCTCCATTCCACTTTTTTTCCCCATTCTTCATTTGTTCTAAGCTTCTAAATCCTTCAAATACCTCTAGATTAGTCAAGCAGGTGCCACTGAAATGACTAGAAAGAACGGAGAGACCATCCAGAATTTGTTACTCGGCATATCTAAAATGTGTCAGTGCCACCACAGCCAGCTCAATTTGCCCTTCATGCCCATGGAAGCCATGAAGCTTCCTCTGAAAAAGACTAGATATTAGCGCAGAACACAATGACTAGCAGAATTCAAATAATAAAAAGACCAAATTGGGAATTAAAAAACAATCCATGTGTTACTTGCTGGCTACCCGGGATACACTAGATGGGACACAAAGTCACAATGCCGTGTCTTCTGGATACGATGAGAGTAGCTAGGCAGAGACTACAAAAGGAGTACGGCAGCAATCATGTTGCAACTGCTGTCAAGTAAGCAAGTGCCTTCTCTCCCTCTTTCTTTTCTTCTCCTCAGTTCTCAGCCCCTGCCTGCAAGCCCTAGATGCTACAGGGTTAAGAAATTGTGAGGGATGGCAGGAGAAACCAAGCAGACCTCAGAAGCTAGCAGAGTGTGCTCTCTGCCTGATAACACTAGAAATAACCTGCTTTAATATATTTTTTCCCCTACAGTGAAGATTGTGTTTTCTCCCACATGCCATCTCAGCAAGATTTTCTCTCATTAAGTATTTTTTGCCAGCAAAAAAATATGGCCAAATTATTATTTTAAAATATTTAGATAGCCTTACTTACACTACCTGTTTTAGGTGTTTCTTTCCATAGAATTGGCAAGAGAATCTTTAGAAAGTAGGAATTGGAAAGGATTCTAAAACCAAAGAAAAGGACACCTGCAACCAACAATTTGACACAGAAAGAGCAAACAGGCCAACACATCTTCAATTCTTGCACGTGCAGAGGTATTTAGATGATTTTCTGCACAGTCCTGGAAGCTCACAAGTGTAAGAATGGCTCCTACAACTGAACTACAGAAGTTGAGTGAAGACTAGTTCTCTTTAGCAGCAGGTCTTAGTGGCAACCTCTAAAGTGAGAAGTGGAAATCATGACCAGTTTTTGGTTTGTTTTTTGTTTGTTTGCAAGTATTAGCCCTTGGTAGTTTTTAAGTACTCTTTGAAATAAGGCAATATCTACCATAAAGTATTTATTGACTGTAACTAAACAGTCCAAATAAAAAGTATACAACCCTCTTAAACAGTTCTGAGATGGCTTCTTGGGCTGCCTTCGTTTTCTGAGTTTATTAGATACACAGAAGAAAAACAGGACATACCTTATATGACACTGGCTGTTACACAGCCATCTTCAAATCAGTTTCTGTAATTCAACAGTAGCATTAAGAGAATGAGCACTTCAGTAAAATCCACACGGAAAAGCTTTTACTCTAAAATATTACCTGCTAAAGAAATTTGTACACATGGAAATCTGCACCAGTACCTATAAGACTATGTACAAGTAAGAAGTAACACGCGAACGATCGTAGTGTATTTTTCAACACTTCTCAAAATTCAGGCTTGGATATACAGATTATAAAGCTTCTGACAGCATCTGATTTATAGCTCTATGCTCTGCATTGACAATATCAATTAGATTATTTTAACAGTATGGTATCGAGGCAGGAGGAGGGTGGGCAAGAAAGCTGCAAGACAACAGCAGTAAAATACAAAGTTTCATTCCCCCACCTTGTGGGTAACTACTGAAACAACAATTTACAGTAGCATTTCATCATCTGCAACTTAGACAAACATTCATCTATCAAATTTCACACACTGATTTCTGCTATACCACAGTGAGACAAACTTTAAAAATCTTTGCAATTAACTCCAAGTTGATTTAAGTAATGCTAGGTTTGTTGTTTTGGGGTGGGTTTTTTTGTTTGTTTGGGTTTTTTTTAACATTCCATAAAAAACTTAGAGAACTTCTATTCTTCTGATGCTTATCAGCATCAGTAATCAATTACTCAAGGTTGATGTTAACGTGAAGAACATCTTAGCATTGTACAGAAAAAAAATTATCAGCTAACTGGTGTTTAAATTTAAAAGAAAGTTTCTCCAGGACTATCCCTGTGACAAGCCTACAGATACTATTCTAATTTAAAAACAATTGTACTATTGCCCCCCAGTATGTTTGTCAGAATGTCATTATACTAAAATTCCATTTTTCTCGTTATTTGATTATGTATCTTTCAAGACAAGATGACGTCTAAAGCTGGTTGCTTAAGTATAAGTTACTGACTTAAAAATACTTTCTGTGCTGCTTTTACAGATAATTAACCTGCAACAATCCTATGGGATTGTCGTGGTTTAGCCGGCAGCCCAGCCCCACACTGTCACTCGCTCAGTCCCCCACCGGTAGATGGGGGAGAGAATCAGAAGGGTAACGCACGTGGGTTGGGATAAGAACAGTTTAATAATTCAAATTAAAAGAAACAACAACAGAAACGCAATGTAAAGGAGAACAATGAGAGGCGAGAAACCCTTGGGGGGGGAAGGGAGAGGTGAGGGGAACGAACCGCCGAAATAAACTGCACGCGATGCAGCCGCTCACTGCCTGCCGACCCGACGCCGCGCCGCTCCCGAGACGCAAACTGTCCCCCCCCTTAATATACTGGTCACGGGGTCACATGGTATGGAATGAACATGCCATTGGCCAGTCAGGGTCAGCTGCCCCCACCATGGCCGTGCCCCTCCCAGCCCCCCCCGCCACACAGCAGAGTGCGGGAAGATGGAAAGGTAGCCAACCCCCACAGGCACTACAGTGAAGAGAATTAACCCCTTCTCAGCCAAAAGCAGCACATTCTCCACCCCTTATCCCATACCATTTACACCATGCCCAGGTCCCATACCATCCAATACAACCTTACCAACCACCATCCCTTCCCTTCCCATCCTTTAACATAATACACAGACATCATTCCCTTAGTTTATGGGCCTTTCCTGTAAAATGTCCATTAAAATGCCCATTGAGTTCACCCAGTCCATGACTCTGGGCTCCATCTGTCGTATCAGTCTTTCAGGGTGGGAGAGATGGTGTGTGTGGCGTTGGGTTGCTGCATACCGAGTCAGTCATCGTTCCATCACTGCTGCACTTTGCTTGTTTCACAGTCTATCTTCCATGGGTTGGGAGGCTTGTACTCTGATATCATTGATACAACACAGAGGTGACACACAATATTATAGAACAGTTCGTGTTGTGCCATTCAGTTCATTGACTGGTTTTGGCCACAACCAAATCCCCTTGAGGCACACATTGGATTTCTCCATCCTCCCGCATCACCCACCAGGTGCACCCAGGTCCTCGAGCAAAAGCAGTCCCACGAATGGGTTTGCCTTTGCCAGAGGCAGGAAGAACCCAGACTCTTTTGCCCAGCATACTTTTTGTGTGCACTACAGGGACTCTATCCCCTTCCACAGTATGTAGGATTTCTGACTGGGCAGGGCCAGCTCGATTGGCAGATCCCCTCGGGTTGACTAACCAGGTGGCTTTTGCTAAATGTGTATCCCAGTGCTTGAATGTCCCACCCCCCATTGCTCTCAGTGTAGTTTTTAACAGTCCATTGTACTGTTCAATTTTCCCAGAGGCTGGTGCATGATAGGGGATGTGATACACCCACTCAATACCGTGCTCTTTGGCCCAGGCGTCTATGAGGTTATTTTGGAAATGAGTCCCATTGTCTGACTCAATTCTCTCTGGGGTGACATGTCGCCACAGAACTTGTTTTTCGAGACTTAGGATAGTGTTCCGGGCAGTGGCGTGGGGGACAGGATATGTTTCCAGCCAGCCAGTCGTTGTTTCTACCATTGTAAGCACATGGCGCTTGCCTTGGTGGGTTTGTGGGAGTGTGATATAGTCAATTTGCCAGGCCTCCCCATATTTATATTTCAGCCATCGTCCCCCGTACCACAGAGGCTTTACCTGCTTCGCTTGCTTGATTGCAGCGCATGTGTCACATTTGTGGATAGCCTGTGCAATAACATCCATGGTCAAGTCCACCCCTCGATCACAAGCCCACCTGTATGTTGCATCTCTCCCTTGATGGCCTGAGGTGTCATGGGCCCATCGAGCTAGAAATAGTTCACCCTTATGCTGCCAGTCCAGATCCACCTCAGCCACTTCAATCTTGGCAGCCTGATCTACCTGCTGGTTGTTCCAATGTTCTTCAGTGGCCCGACTCCTGGGGACGTGAGCATCCACGTGACGTACCTTTACAACCAGGTTCTCTACCTGGGCAGCAATATCTTGCCACAATGTGACAGCCCAGATGGGTTTGCCTCTACCCTACTAGTTGCTTTGCTTCCACTGCTGTAACCAGCCCACGGGGCACTTGCCACCATCCAGGAGTCAGTATAGAGATAGAGCACTGGCCACTTTTCCCGTTCAGCAATGTCTAAGGCCGGCTGGATGGCCTTTCCCTCTGCAAACTGGCTCGATTCACCTTCTCCTTCAGCAGTTTCTGCTACTTGTAGTGTAGGACTCCATACAGCAGCCTTCCATCTCTGATGCTTTCCCACAAGGCGACAGGACCCATCAGTGAACAGGGCATACAGCTTTTTATCTTCTGACAGTTTGTTATAGAGTGGGGCTTCTTCAGCATGTGTCACCTCCTCCTCTGGTGATAATCCAAAATCTTTGCCTTCTGGCCAGTCCATAATCCATTCCAAGATTCCTGGGCGACTGGGGTTTCCTACTCAAGCCCGCTGGGTGATCAGTGCAACCCATTTACTCCACGTAGCATCACTTCCATGGTGTGTAGAGGGGATGTTTCCTTTGAACATCCAGCCCAGCACTGGCACCAACCACTTCTGAAGCAGCTCGGACCCCTTCATATGCTGCCAATATCTCTTTTTCAGTTGGAGTATGGCAGGCTTTGGACCTTCTGTATCCCTGACTCCAAAACCCTAGGGGTCGACCCCAGGTCTCCCCATGTGCTTTCTGCCAGAGGCTCCAGGTAGGGCCATTCTCCCTGGCTGCAGTGTAGAGCACATTCTTTACATCTTGTCCTGCCCGGACTGGCCCAAGAGCTACTGCATAAACTATTTCTTGTTTAATCTGTTCAAAGGCTTGTCGTCGTTCAGGACGCCATCTGAAATCATTCTCCTTCCGGGTCACTTGGTAGAGGGGGCTTATGATCAGACTGTAATTTGGAATATGCATTCTCCAAAAACCCACAATGCCCAAGAATGCTTGTGTTTCCTTTTTGCTAGTTGGTGGAGACATGGCTGCTATTTTGTTGATCACATCCATTGGGATCTGACAACGACCATCTTGCCATTTGGTTCCTAAGAACTGGATCTCTTGTGCGGGTCCCTTCACCTTACTTTGGTTTATGGCAAAACCAGCTTTCAGAAGGATTTGGACTATTTTCTCTCCTTCCTCAAAAACTTCTTCCGCTGTGTTGCCACACACAATGATGTCATCAATGTATTGAAGGTGTTCTGGAGCTTCTCCCTGTTCCAGTACAGTCTGAATCAGTCCATGGCAAATGGTAGGACTGTGTTTCCACCCCTGGGGCGGTCGATTCCAGGTGTACTGGACACCCCTCCAGGTGAAAGCAAACTGTGGCCTGCACTCTGCTGCCAGAGGGATTGAGAAGAATGCATTAGCGATATCAGTTGTGGCATACCACTTGGCTGCCTTGGACTCCAGTTCGTATTGAAGTTCTAGCATGTCTGGCACAGCAGCACTCAATGGTGGAGTGACTTCATTCAGGCCATGATAGTCTACTGTTAGCCTCCACTCTCCATTAGACTTCCACACTGGCCATATGGGACTGTTAAAGGGTGAGTGGGTCTTACTGATCACTCCTTGGCTCCTCGGTGAATGAGATCATGGATGGGGATCAGAGATTCTCGGTTGGTGCGATATTGCCACCGGTGCACTGTTGTGGTAGCGAACGGCAACTGTTGTTTTTTGACCTTCAGCGACCCCACAACAGAAGGGTCCTTCGAGAGACCGGGCAAGGTAGACAGCTGTTTAGTTTCCTCCATCTCCAAGGCAGCTACACCAAAAGCCCACCTGTACCCTTTGGGGTCCTTGAAATACCCTCTCCTCAGGTAGTCTATGCCAAGGATGCACAGAGCCTCTGGGCCAGTCACAATGGGGTGCTTTTGCTACTCAATCCCAGTTAGGCTCACTTCGGCCTCCAATACAGTTAGCTCTTGGGATCCCCCTGTCACTCCAGCAATACCGATGGGTTCTGCCCCTATATAGTTTGATGGCATTAAGGTGCACTGTGCGCCGGTGTCCACTAAAGCTTTATACTCCTGTGGGTCAGATGCGCCAGGCCATCGGATCCACACAGTCCAGTAAGCCCGGTTATCCCTTTCCTCCACCCGGCTGGAGGCAGGGCCCCTCTAGTCTTGATCATGGCAGTCACAACTCACTTCCTGTAAATGTGAATCAGGAGTCCCTCTATTACACTTAGCAATATAATCTGCACTTCTACTCCTCTGTCTGGGGACTTGCTCAGTGGAAATTGGAGCAGCAGCTTTCCTGGAACAACCTCCCTGAGTGACTGTTCTTCCTTGTAGTTCATGTACCTGTGCCTCTAGGGTCGAGGTAGGCTTGCCATCCCACCTCATCACGTCCTCTCCGTGGTCACGCAGGTAGAACCATAGGGTGGCCCATGGTGTGTATCCTCTCCTTTGAGCCAAAGGATGCTCATTCCTAACAGCTGAGACACTACTCTGTCGAGGTGGGGAGCAGGACATACCTTCTTTCAGTTGCTGGACCTCTTGGGACAGTTTCTGCACAGCAGAGACTAGAGAGGAAGAGAGATTTGTTTCATAATCCCGGAGTCTATCAATCACCTCCGCCACCGTTGGTGTCTCATCATCTTTCCAGGACATCACTGCCAATGAGTTTGCACGCAAAGATGGAGTGCTCCGTACAAACTTCCGCCACATGGGTCGTGTGCACTCGGCTTCACCTGGACATTTGGATGACCGTTGATCATCCAGGTCACTATAAATCACCTCAAACACAGCTAATTCCCTTAGATACTGGATGCCTTTTTCCATAGTTGTCCATTTTCCTGGGCGATATGTAACATCTTCTTTAAAGGGATACCTTGCCTTCACTCCGGACAGGAGTTGCCTCCAGAGGCTGAGGGCTTGTGTTCTTTTTCCAATTGCTTTGTCAACACCCCCTTCCCCAGAAAGGGATCCCAGTTGTTTGGCTCCTTTTCCCTCTAATTCCAGGCCACTGGCCCCATTATCCCAGCATCGGAGCATCCAGGTGACAATGTGCTCACCTGAACGACGGCTGAAACCTTTTAGCATATCTCGCAATTCACTCAAGGATAGGGATTGGGTGGTCTCCATTTACTACTTCTTCCTCCTCTCCTCGTGACGGCCCTGCTTTTTCATCATCCCTTTCTAAACGAGTTGACATCCGCTTCCAAGATTTCGTCTTGTGCATGGGGGCGACTGATACTGGCATGGGTTGATTGCCTGAGCCAGCTCCAGTACTTGTCGTTGGGGTTTGAGTGGCTGTAGTGCCTGTCACTTTGCATTTCAATCCAGAGACATTCTCCTCCCCTTGGGGGCACTGAGTACTGTTGAGCAGGGCTCTGAATGCACGGGCCAGGCCCCAGCACATTGCAGTTATCTGTGTCTCTCTGGAGTTCCCAGCATAGCAACAACTTTCTCCAAGTATTCTACTAGTTTTTCAGGATTCTGCACTTGTTCAGGAGTGAAACTCCAAAACACTGGGGGTGCCCACTGCCCTAGGTATTTGCCCATACTATCCCACATGCCCTGCCACTCGTAACTATCAAGCTTCGGGGCAGATTTCTGGGTGATATTCTTAAGTTGCTTAGTCAAAACCAAAACAACATGCCCAAAAACTAACAATAAGGGCACCTTAACCACCCAAGCATGTTCAAGATAGATACAAAAAGGTTGTTGTAATAGAGGCAGAGACATCATAGAACAAAGTTGCAAAGATACCATTCTGTATTTCCTACATATAAAATCTCTCAGAGGAGGAGGTATAATTGCTAATTGCCTCAACAAGGTGGTATCCAAAGTACAGTAACAGTTTCAGCAAAAACCCCAAATACCAGATAAAGCTGAAAACCAGTATTTGCATAACAAATCTCGTAGGCAAAACGTTACTAATCACAGCAGAACACAGCACACTAAACAAACCAACACCAATCTTTAAGACCAACTGCAAAAAGGACAACATGGTGCTGTGACCAGAAGCTGCTATTATCTCCAACCCTTGAGCCCCACGTTGGGTGCCAAGAAGACTGTCGTGGATTAGCCGGCAACTCAGCCCCACACAGTCGCTCGCTCACTCCCCCACCGGTAGATGGGGAAGAGAATCAGAAGGGTAACACATGTGGGTTGAGATAAGAACAGTTTAATAATTAAAATTAAAAGAAACAACAACAGAAACGCAATGTGAAGGAGAACAACGAGAGGCGTGAAATCCAGGGGGCGAGGGGTGAAGGGAGGGGGGAGGGGAAAGAACCGCTGAAACAAACTGCACGCGATGCAGCCGCTCACCGCCCACCGACCCGACGCCGCGCCGCTCCCGAGCCGCAAACTGCACCCCCTTAATATACCGGTCACGGTGTCACATGGTATGGAATGAACATGCCATTGGCCAGTCGGGGTCAGCTGCCCCCGCCATGGCCCCGCCTCTCCCAGCCCCCTCCCCGCCACGTGGCAGAGCGCGGGAAGCTGGAAAGGTAGCCGACACCCCCCCAGGGAGGAGAATTAACCCCTTGTCAGCCAAAACCAGTACAGGGATCAGTTGCAGAAGTCTTCTGGACTCCTTAAGAGCACCTTAGCCCAACGTCATAGGTCTTTAAAAGTCAACAGCAAATTTCTTTCTAGCAGGGAAATGGAAAACACAGCCAGAGGTGAAGACAACAATAAACACAAAAGGAAGCTTTATAAGCACTATATTGTCTTCATATATCAACTAAGTCAAGGGCAGATTCAGGGCCACATTTGTTGGAGCAGAGACTAGGACCTGCACAACTCAGTGATATACCTATAAAGCTTTGACTATATACGAGAGGAACTTATGTCATAACGTTTCAAATCCCTAGAAGTATGCTACATTATACAGTGCATAAGCACCATGCCTATTTTTCAAGTCTGTTTTTGACAAACATTTTTCAGAATTCTGCATCCTTAGTGTGCTTACTTTTGATAAACAGCAGTCTGGAAACAATGTGGACACATGCACAAGATGAACACTGGAATTTGAGTGTTGTCCTATTACCAATAGAAGGGATTTTCAGTGTTCCATCTGCTGATTCTAGTAAAGTGTCTGGGAATGGCTCTGCCTCACTGACTGAAATCAAAACAAAAATTTCTTTTCCTTGTTGAAAATCAACAGTTATTGTTTTCAAGTAGCACACTTTGTCTTCATAACTAGATGAGGTATTTGCCCAGTTACTGATGTAAAAGGAATTTGTAGCACAATATCAATATATCAAATTTGCTTTTTAACAATTTTTTAAAGAGTTAGCTATTCTACAGATTTATCACCATACCGCTTTCACTTTCCTTTACTCCCAACCTACCATGCCAATATTACAAGGTTCCTCCTGTCTCTCTTGCCACCCCGCCCCAATGCAATCTGAAGACTAGATCAGGATAGACAATGAACGTTCTCACTCTAAAATAAATAACAAAGAATATAAAATAATTTAAAAAGTCGAAGTTTACTTGCTGACCTGTAGGAAGGGTGAGGATATAATGAACTGAACTGAGTTCTAAATTCACACGTTCCTTTTGATAGGCCAATTCTTTCCTTTATAGAGTAATTTCTCCCTTCATACTTAAGCTTTGCTCCTTCAGACAAGTCAGGTGACTAGATTAAGCTACCATCTTAGTTGCTGACAAACATCTTGAAAACTCCAAAAGAGAAGCAAATTGCAGCACAGAGATAATAAATGCTAAAGTCTGGAGAGCTGTGTATTTGCATCATAATTTGAGTGATTATGCAAATGAGATCCATAATCCAAGGAAGGGAATTGTATTAGGATCATTAGTAAACTGAACAGTGTTCATATACTTGGAACAAATTTTATTTTACTTCTAGATGTCCAATAATTTCTTTCCCTTCAATCTGCCCTTCATGTGCTGTGTGGCATCTTATGTTTAACTGGTAACTGCCATCTCCCTCAAAAACATACCTTTGGTCCAGAAAATTTTAATAAAGAGACTAAAGCTTTGATTTTTCCAATGGAACCTGAAGTTGTATACATTGATTCTTAAATCCCTCCTATTGTTTCTTATATTAAGATTTCTCTTGAAATGGTCAGTCAATTGGCACCTACTTCAAATTAACTCTTCACACTCAGGTTTGAATCAGTGCAACTTTACAAGCTGTTAAAAGAATTATTTTGTCAGACAGATGCTAGCTAGTTTCAAAAGTCAGTTTTCACTTCTAAAATGAAATCCTTTTTAAATACTCTGAGTGACCCAAGATCCTTTTACATAAATAATCCTTGCTGTCGACCAAAGACCAAGATTAGGATATACCTAGTGTAATCACTATGTTACTCTACTACAACAAAAGCATATTTACTGCCAGCAAAGAAATAAAAATATTGGTACCTTGATTGTTTATTAATTAATTAATGCCCTTCTTCAACTTCACAATTAATCCTCTCTAAAATTATTTAATCTCCTACTACTAAAACCCTCCCTGTTCAATGTCTATAATAAACCAAACATTATTGCAACTCTACAGGTGTTGAGAAAATGGTTAAACACGATGGTGAAAGGTTTAAAATTGTTTTGATGGGTATCATTTACATTAACCCAGGAAGCACAGAACCTCACATCTTTGGAGGTTTTGTGTCTTTTTGGGGGGTGAGAGGGGTATTTCTGATTTCTTATTGTGAAAGAGTCACAGAACAGCTGGTGTTGGAAGACACCTCTTGCAATCGCACAGTCCATTCACAGTTAGCTACAGCAGGTTGTCAAAAACCATGTTGACTCAGGTTGTTAATAACTACAAGGATGGAGATTCCACAATCTGAGTGTTTTTAAGAGTGGGTGGGGTGGGGTGTTATTTGCTTCTTTTAAACATTCACTTAAGTAGTTTTAAATGGTGGGCTTACTGCAGTTCTGTAGAGAATGACCAGTAGTAGTAAACGTAATGAGTATAGGGTCCTTTTATGATGAAAAAGTCTGAATAAAATACAATTAAAATTCCCATTAAAAGGTATCCTAAAAATCCCTCTGAACAGTCAACAGCAAAATAGACCAAGCTCATGTAATAAATTAGTAAAGAAGCTGATTGTATTTTCAAAAAACAACATTTCACCATATGAAAACTTACTAGTCTCCAGATTGATAATTTTCATTGAATCTCTGTCCAAAGTAAAATACTCCCTAAAGAAGCCCACAGTTAAGTGGAATTGACAGCACCACCCTGTGAAGAACCACATATACCTATTATCTATTCCCAAAGTTCTCATGTTGGGTTTTTTTGAGCATTAGATGGTTCTAAAATCACAAGCAAAAGCATATTAATGTGTTTTTACATGAAACAGTTTGATTTTATTATAAATTTCTGGTACCATACTTCAAAATGGTTACTAGGTTGGGCCACATTGAGGAAGGACATAGTGTTCTTTACCTAGGAAGCAAATGAACATGATGGGGAAGGGAACGAGAGGAAGGACTGAGAAAGTTTCAGAAAGGATGGCACAGCTCAAGCAAGAGACTGATAAAACAGTTGCAAGGACTAAACCCATCCAGCCCTTGGGTTTTTTTTTTTGTTTGTTTGTTTTTTAAAAAGAGCTTCTGAAGAAAGCTATAATAAGCCAGCAAGCAATGGAGTAACTGAAGAAAAGCAAGGACCCAGGCCCAACCTGAATGCTTGGAGTTCCAATTAACAAACATGTATTCCATGTCTTTTATTCAGTAAAACTTGGCTTTTGAGACAGCAAAATATTCTGGGAGTTCATTGTGCAGAAAGGTCTAGGAATATTTGGCCAGCTTGTGTTCTTAGTAATACTGAAACTCTAGAGCTTCATAGAAACATAGAATCTTGAAGGTACAGGAAATCACTTTTTTTTTTTTTTGCTGTCTAGCAACAAAGAAAAAAACCCCAAGAAGAGCCAAAATCTCTGGCCCTTTCATTTTGCATTGCAGCACCTGGTTGAAATTCATCACTAAAGATTGCCTGAAAACACACTCTACCTCAGAAATGCCTCATTCCTACAGATCATCTAAACGGGACTTATTCCTGCAGTTGTTCTTACACTGGACATATACTTAGAGATGAGACAAGAGATGCTCCTTGTCCCTTAAATCCCTCATCCAGCACTTCAAGAAGATGCACCAGCTTAAGAAAAAGGGCAGAAAGGGAACAGGAGAAGACAGCTACCAAAGCCAGAGAGCAAAGCAAAGCCTAGTTACAGCCAATGGCATTTGCAGCTGGAAAAAAGGCTGGATAAAAAACAAGAGCAGAGACAGAAGGACACATGGTAAAATGGAATGGAACTCCTGAAGAAAGCACAGGACAAGCACTGCAAACCTGAACATCTATCTTCATTTACGCAAAAAATGAGATTCCTTAGCAAATTATCTCTCTCATGACCCCTTGAGTGCTTGATTCAAGTGGGAAAGAAGGCTGTTGATTACTTCAACGGGAATTTTTAGTGCCATCTACCTGTTCAAATTCAGCTAGCAACCCACACTGCAAAGACATGCATTTCAAAATAAAAAATCATTCTATAGAACCCTACTGCTTCTTCAGACTATCTTAAATAGGAAGCTACTTCATTGTACATTATCACATATGAAGTGAGAAAATAAACTATCTACTGTTTACAATTCAAGCCAGAAAGTTTACAAATAAAAATGAGGAAGTACAGAACAACCAGGCAGAGGACTGGAGTCAGAAACATCTCATCAGAATTGTTTTAAGCTCCAATTCTCCACCTCAAAGGTGGGACATGGTACCATCTAATCATGCATTGAGAGTAGACTGAAGTGAAATCTATTTTCAACTATGGTTTAAAAGATGGTACACATACAACTATCCCTTACATGCCAGACAGCAAGCTGAATGAACCGATGGGCTGTAGAAAGCTTTTCTACAGAACGCTAGTAATTCAAATAATGTTTTCCATATAGCGCCAGTGACATGTGGCAAACCAACAGCATATAACGTATTTTAGAAGCAACAACATTTGAAGCCATAGCACAGAAATTCCACATAAAAATCTATTTATTTATTTATTTTTAACATGGGCTTGAAATGCATACCACCTTGACAGCTAATTTAGTTAATGTTTAAGCAGAGTTTTCTAGAAAATAGGTGATATCACAGAATTAAAGGTTGCACCACATTTTTTCCATCATAGCAAACCTGATTAGTAGCCATGTGCGTTCAATAGCAATAAAATCATGTCTTCAGGTGCTCTCTAAAAGTTCTGTGTGTGACAGCTTACTTTGAAATACCTTAAAGCTTTCTAATTTTGGTGAGGTCACAGGTACAGGTTAAAAGTACATTTAGAGAATCCACCAGCCGGTAAGTATAAAGACAGTTTAAAAGTCCAGGCCTAGTTCTCATGATCGCTCCACTTACCGAACAGATCTATGCAAGAATACTGACATTTTTATTTATTGAGTTCATATCCATAGCTATTATCTAGCACAAAATTAAATTCAAAAACCAGAAATAATGCTTGTCAAGTGAAGTAAGTTGGAAAGAGCAAATTTTCACGAGTAAGTACTTGCAAGGACACTTTATATATAATTCGATAGCCAATGACTGACAGCAAGAGCTCTTACTTTACTGATCACTGAACTAAAATCTGTATGCTCATATAGTCCTTGACCCAGGCAGTTACTTATGTATGTGCCTAGTGTTAAGAATGGAACTTGTCTCAATGAAGTTTGTAGGATTATTCATACCATTAAGAACTCTGCATATACTTTAAATGAGCTTAAATATCTTGCTAAACTGAATGCTAAGAGTCTTCAAGAAAACAGCAACAAAAATATTATATCAGAAGTTACTTCTAGTTTAATGAGATGGCACTCTTCCAGTGGAGTAACTATACACTGAAACATAGAAAGCTAATTACTTTGATTTAAGCTTTTGGCTTACAATGTTTTCTGTCTAAAACCAGCATGCTGTTCCTCCTGGAGAAGTCTTTAAGCTACAGTGATACAACAAAAACGATATACATGCATGACAGGTGAAAAACATTTTCCATTTTTAAAGTGCAGGATTTCATTTACAGTATTAAGTGACAGCATTCCAAAGTAAGCATTTCCAGACAACAAGAGCCTATTTCTTTCATACATATTCATTCTTACAGTGCTCCAGTGCAGTATTTTCTAATACCAAATAGACATGGATGAAATTATAGTAGCTAAATTGTGTACACTTTCTTAATTTAAAGAAAACACTGCCTGAACTAGAAGCAGTTTTTCATTAGTTCCAATCAGTAACATAAATACTTTATTTTGCAAAACACTAGAACCACAATTACTATGACCTGTCTGTAAACCATAAACTTCAGAGTCCAAATCAGATAACCACTTTATTTTAGAATCCATTTACAAGAATTCCTGACTTGAAAAAGGGCAGAAAATTTCAGAGTGGGAAAACATTTTAGCAAAAGTTGTAATTTTTAAACTTAAATGCATATTTTAGAATAATGAAATTCATAATTTTAGAAAAAGGCACAGCTTTTTAAAATAAATTGTTTACAGCTGTTAACTTTGAAGGAAGCCCTCAGATATTTTATCTTTGCTTTCTGCACAATGTTTCCATGTTGATTCTAATCAATTTTAGGGATAAAATTGCATACCAAAGGTCACACCCGACAAATCCTGCCATTATCAAGACAACATTTGTGGTTTCTTCAACTGCAACGATGCTTGCTTCACCAGCTTATGTTGTTTTCTTCTTGCCTGGGCTTCCTGAATGGCACAACAAACCCTCTGTAAAGCAACATGTTGAAAGAAAGAAAATTAAAGAGCGCAATCTGCAGTCTTCTTCCATAAGATGCTGCTAAAAATAGTAAAAGTTTAAATACTGTAAGAATAAGGTCTTTTGAGGAAAATTTAGTATCAGATCAAATTAAGCAATTTTTTCTCTTCTAAAATAGATAGAAAAGTACTGAGAGCCTACAAATACTAGATTCAGTCTGAGGTAAAGAGCCACAGAGAGAACTATGTTCAAGCCAACCAACCAAGAGGTTTGCATTATCATTATCTGGAAACACAAGTGAAGTGATCACAATAATTAAAAGAAGATATGAGAGCAGGCACTTTTCAAAATATTTACAATGAAAAGCACTCTCAAACTGGATAGTTAGTTGAAATCCACAGAACGCCAAATTAAAACAGAACCTAACAGTAATTCTAAAATTATGAAAAAAACCTTAAGCAAACAAAGCAGTGCAACTAAACCAGTCATTTTTATTCCTGAATCCAAACAATCTAATAGTTAACCCCCAACGTTTGAACTATCTAGCATTAAACCTGTTGTATATAATATATAAAATGTTTATACATAATATTAACAGTGATCTATCTCTAGTGTGAGAAAATTAATGTCACTGTGATATGCATAAATGCCTAGGGGGAAATAAAACCCTAACCAACAAAACCCAAAGCATACTGGGGTAGCCTGGATGGTCAGTCTGATTTTACCTGAGTAATTCCAGCATTTAGTGAAAGTTGAAGTGTTTGAAATGCTTGTGATAGCTTTTTTTATCCATGATGTCAATAAAACTCATTTATACAACAATGAATATTAAAATAAATAATAACTTAAGCTGGATGGACAAATAACATGCATCAGGTGTACTTGAATATGAAATATTTCTTTTACATATAACACATTTATGGATTTTTGTGATAATTCATGGAGGCTGGGGAAAGATTCAGAGGACTAAAGAAGGGCAAACCTATAACCTTTTTTTGTTTTTTAGGGGAGACAGAAAGAGCAAGGAAGCTATAAGATAACCTTAACCCGATCTTAAAGGCATTTGTTTCATGCACATACAAAAGGCACCACAGAAGTCTTCACGGAAGTGACAATTATTTGTGAAGTGTACTCTTTTTCTGTCTTCCTATCAAATTAGTATAGTTTTACAAGTGGGATCTATGCAAAGAAGGGAGATACAAAATGAAAAGTAATACTGATGAAGTCAAGAACCAGAAATCCACAGAAGGTAAATGGGTAGTTAGTGTTGCACTTCAGGACAGAAAAATTTATTTTCAATGTATATATACCAGTATAAATACTAGCAAAGGAATATATAGTTAGACAGTAACAGAAAAAAGGTAACTAAAAACAAAGAAACATCCTTGTAGCGTGGCCTCTGTGCTGTGTACAATGTTCCAGCTTCAGCGATAACACTAAGATACAAACTCAAAGAATTTAAATTAGTTAACCAAAAGTGTGATTTGTAAGAAAAAGTAGAAGGAACTTTACCTTTAGACAAGAGACAGTGAAGAAATAATAGAGACTCTTCCAGTAGATAAAAAAGTGCCTCAAAATGATAGCAATTCTTTTTTTTTTCCTTCCTCGTCTAACCCATTATTTAGAAGGCTTAATCGATTTAATAGAAGCAATTTGGCCCCTATTCTGATTCTAGCTGCTGACTTGCCATTTACTGGAGCTGCAATTTCAAGTGTGCTTTTCAAGATGCTGTGGATCGAATTGTTTTCACTTTTGGTATCAGGGAGAGCTCTTCCTCTGTCATCACCCAACAGAAAACTACAGTAAGACACATGGTTTCCTAGGTAAATTTTTCTGTTGTTGAAGTACCCTGGAATTTATACAAATTGTTAGTTCAGCTTATGCAAGTTAGCTATGGGACCCAACCACCTACAGAAAAAGAGCTCCCAAAATAAATCAGCCTCTCCAGCATTAATATGAACAAATATTTAGAAATAAATGGTAGAAACCCTAGGTGCAAGTAAAAAGGGGTGGGAGAGGAGGAGGAATTTAAGTAAACCTTTTCACACAAGGTACACTTACTGGGTTAGTCCAGTGATCTTGAAATAACGAGGAAGTAGCAGAATTCAGAGGTGTGTTGAATCCTAGAGGCTATAATGAACTGAACCTAGTACTTTAGGTATTTGAATTATTTTCCTTTAATGAGTTTTAATACACAAAACACAAAAGACTATGCAACTTCAACCTTAAATTATTATAGAATATACTCTGTTGAATGCTTTAGACTATCTTGTCTCATCTTTGTACTGGTTAAACTCATTTTTCAACATGGAAGTTGTTGAAAACAACTCATCCTCAGGCACAGCAGCCTAATCCTTAACGGGTCTCTGAATGTTACCATCTTTGTTACATGCCGAGTTTCAACAACTGTTAACAATATCATAAGGAAAGAAGAAAAAAACCCTATACCCTTGCTGTAGTTTCATCCTGAAGGTGAACTGTCTTTACACATTCACGACCTGTACCATCCTTTCTTTGGAACATCCTTTGATCCTGTTGCAGACAGTGAACAAAAGTGTACTTCAGGTGACTCACAAAACAAGAATGCAGAACTTGATACTTAAATGGCTTGAATGTTAACTACACATTAGATTGCAGTGTGGCCTCTGTCCAACCCAACTCTTACTTTCCAGAAATCTTAAGTAAATCCTGTCCCACGGTTAGCAGTTAGAACCATAAATAAGGTAAAAGTATGTTTGGGCCTCTGAGGAGTGTTAAATAAAAAAAAGTTTACATGCTTTTCTTACCAAAACAGTTATTTTTAAAGCATTTGCTTCATAGGAGGGATTGCGTGTAAAGTCTTCAAATAAGTAATCCCACTCTGTTGTTAAATGGCCTAAGATTTCCACTTCTTTTGCATATATCACTCTCCTGTTCAGAAGAAAAGAGTTAATAATTTCTCCCTGGGAGTAGAACTTTGCCAGAAAAACAAAACAAAAGGAAAAAAAGACATTCATTTGAGAAGGCATCTTCTATGTGGATTAAAAGTATCCACTCAGTCATAGTGGAACCATATTTCCTTAATATATATTCTAAGATAATCACTTAGTCCTTAAGACTCATAGATGTCTCATATGATATCACATAGTATGCGCAGGCCAACTTAATCAAAACCCACGCAGCCCTCCAAATTCAAACATTTTACTAGAATTGGATACTTAGAGGGTCATCAGTTCGTTCAAACCAGTTCCTCAAAGCCAGCCTCCACCAGATGAAGGTAGTCAAGCAGCTACTACTAGCTACGCAATGTACACAATCACTACTCTACTGACAGATGATCAGTTGCTACTGTTCACAGTAGCTGGCTAGCTGCCCCTTAATTACTTCAAAGCTCCAATGTCCGCTAGCACACTAAGACTAAAACAGGTGGCAGTTTTGATTGGAGTTAAGCGAGAACTTTTATGCATGTAGAGAGGAACTGGATGCGTATCTGAAGCTGCAAACAAATCACCTACTCTATCGTTAAAGTCAGTATCTTGAAAAAGCTTCTTCAGCTGCAGCATGAATTTTGATGTGTGCTAGCTGTAATAAACAAACATGGTGGGGTGTCTTCCAAAGGATAAGCCTGTCTCATACATTCAGGCAAGGTGGTTACTGGTGACATTGAGATGTGGAGATCATAATCCATGGGTTCCTTTTCGTTACCTAAATGTATTTAGAAAGCTTTGAGTCCTCAAACTGCTTATCCAAGACTAGTAGCATCTTGCATTCTAAAAATTGTCTGATGTGTTTAATATTAATTTTCATACTCATACAAAAACTTATGAGTCCATTTAGAGTATCCTTTAATTAACAACATCGTAAACATTATCACAACACTGGTTTGACTGCAAACACCTATCACAAGATAATTTGAAAAATAAGAAGGAAAAAAGATTATTTCCTTCCAGTATGATGGAAGGGTCACTGACCTCAGAGTAAACTGTCTTCCTAAATTAGTATCTAGTGTTGCCATCATGACCATATTACGTTTTCCATAAAGGAAACAAAATAAATTATGGAAAAAAAATCAAGAAGAAAGTGGACAAGGAAAGTACATATGCAGAGAATAGCAATCAGTTTAGACTTAGCCAGATGTCTAATCCCCAAGATGAAGACCAGCCCTTACAAAGCCTTCAAAACTTAATACCTATTGGTAACAACAAGGTTTGCTCTTCTGCCTCTTGGAATTGCACAGTGGTATTGATAGCTCTCTTTCTCCAGTTTTCTGATGTGCAATTTCTGAAACAGAAATAGAAAATAATTTTGGGGCTGTAAAAAGAAAACTCAAAGCAGTGTTTTCAAATCAAAAGCCTTTTAAAAGGTTACCTCACTGAATTTGTTTCTTTAAAGGCAGGCTCTCACAGTGTTCTCACTCCTGAAGCAGAGTCACTGAAAGGTCTGATCCATTCCACTCAAAAGGTGGAACATTGGCACCGCAGTATCAGACTATTTCTTCACCTTTAATTTCCTTTCTGTGCTAAAAATGGTTTAGTAATGTTCATTCTGTTACACCCCATGCTACAGACTTCATTCAAGAGTGAAAATCCTGCAACAGTACCTTCAAAGGTAGCCTATTCAACATCCAAAATAAGGTATATGAAAGTGTAAATCTTACTACTCATCACGTTTCTGTTGCTTCCTAACTATTTTTTTTCAATTCATATTTATTACATATTTTTTTCAGATCTCCTATTTTGTGCATGCAGTTTAACTGAAGCATAATATTTTCTAGAGAAAGTCACCAGGTGTAGAGTATTCCATAAACTCCAAAGAGCAGCATGGAAGGCAGTCTCACAGTCATCCCTAAATCAAGCTCACAATAACACGGGCTTAAATGCAACAAGATTCACAAAGTGACATATCAACATATTTGTGGGAAATGGACACACATCAAAACATCATGTAGAAAAAGATGAAACTGTGAAATGAATAATATACTACCAATGGGAACCCAGCCTCAAACTATGTATTAGAATAAATCTGTGCCAAATACTCATCCTCCCACTATGAATTTGTCAGAAATCAGTCAATCTTTCTGTCCACCCTACTTTGGCACCTGCTTGATTAACTAATGTAACACATTAATTACGTGCTACAAGTAAATGTACTTGGGTTACTAGTTTGAATGTTGGTTTTCAGGATAGAATGGTCTACTAGAATTAAATACATGTTTTCTGTTATAATCCTGTATTTAGTAGCTGTAACGTTGCTAGAATTCATGTTCCGACTGTAATTGTCATGTACATGGTAAATATATAATTGCTACTAAAGAATCTTATCTGTACACAGATTGTATTAAATGCAGAGATTGTGAATTCTCTGGGTAGCAAACCTACCACAGTAACAGTGTCATATCACACACATCTGATCTCAAACCAACTACCATCATAACACTCCAACAGGAAGTCCCTAAGATACCCATGCTTACCCCTTCTCTTTGGGAAAGCTGTACATTGTTACATTTAAAGGTGAAAACTCTAGCATAAAAACCTGAAACAAGGAGTATACACATCAGGTTTAAAGATAGTTCTGCATTTATTTTGGACTGCAAAGCTAAATGTAGTTGTCATACAATACATACATTTCTATACTTCAACCATCTCATGTCTCTGAACCTGTAAATCAAAGTGCCACTGATGTTGGCATTCTACAAAGTCATTCATAAGCAACTAGACAATATTTAGAAGCCAGCAATACTGTTAATAGTAGAGCAGTTGGATTATATAGTCTCAACCTTGGTAACAAGTGTTGGAAAGAGGATGTGCGTGCCCAGGACTTTGCTCTAAGACTCTGGTCAGTGAAAACATCTGAATCCCATTTATAGTCAAGAAGCTTCTGACAAACAGAGCTCCAGCACAGTAGTCACAAAAGCCTGGTCAGGGTCACTAACTTAGTTACATTCTCTAATAACAATGAGCTCTTTATATTTAAAAGTTACCACAGTCATCAATAGAGGATTTTACAGAAACTCCAATTACTACAGTCTTCCTAGGTCACAAAAAAACCTTACTGCTTATTGCCAAGATCAAGAGTTTTTAACTATCACCACAGAGATGACAACTAAGATGCTGAAATTTAACCTATGGCACGTGCATCTCAAACATCTACTCTACCCTCTACTACTAACAACATTAAATCAGTGCAAAAAATCTTTACCATTGTAATAATATTTAAATTATTAAATTATTATTATATTAAATCATGAAATTATAAATAACATTTAATTAGTAAAAATGAACAAAGACAGTTATATAAGCATAGTGTCAATGCATGTTAGCTTTGTACTCTCTAAGCCAATAGAAGCACCTTTTTTTATCACATAATCTTTTTTAATGGAAATGCTCTGCCTGGATGCAGAATGCATGCATCTCGGATCAATGTTTACCAAGTGCCTGCAACTGGATGCCCCCAAATCAGTTTGATGTTCTTCACAGCAAAATAAGACAACCATCAGTTTGTTTTACAGCTGTTACTGTGGAATTCAGTCTCTGTGTAACAGTAAATATCTTTAATTGTTTCTGACAAGCTAGTGAGAACAAATTAAGGAGGGTGGACTAAAAATTCAGTGTGTTTTTAGATATTTCTTGTAAAGATACATTTCCTTCTGTATTTCCATAGCTGGATCCATAAAACTGGTAAGATGACAAGAGAAGCTGAACTTGACTACACATTTATCTGTCTATAATCAACCACAGAGGCTAAGAACACTATATAGTTTAAGTAACCAAAATGGAAAGATCTTTTGTCAACTCAGCTCATATCAGAATCAATTAGAAGAGGCTTAAACGTTTATATTTTCATTTTATTTTCATATATTTAAAAGTTCAACAAATGTATTCAAGCATCATCGTACATTGCAACTGACCCCCAAAATCCTTTAAGCCCAAAAGAGGATTAATATTCAAGAGTTTAAATCAGCAGCATAGTGTTTTCCTGGATTTGCCCCCTAGTTACGTGATGCTTTGAAAAACATTTTAATTCAACATTTTCTAGCAACCAAAAATATATGGTCCACATCTTCTACTAAAAAAAAAAATCACTTTCTAACCATCTTAAAAATTTCTGAAACTGTAAAATGGACATGAAATGAAGAAAAATGACAGAAAGACTGCTTATCTCAAAGTCTCATCAAAACATCAGAAGACAGATGGCAGCATAGGACTAAAATCAAAACATGAGCTCACATTTTATACCTGAACCATAGATATATTAAAAGCAAGTAAAAATTAATGAAATACAAAACCCACCACTATGAAGACTGCAATTCAAAAGCTTCAACCCACATTCCTTTTCTTGGATATGCAGAAATGGGACATGCCACATATTTATACAGATTTATTCATAAGCATGCTCCTCTATTTAAACTCAAAGCTTTGGAGAGAAAGCCTGTTTCTCATAACTTCAGAAAAAAACATGATAGTAGTTTTAGATTTTACATGCAATGTCTTACTGAAGTAAGAGTTCCCACTAAGCTCTGTGCCTAGGAGATGCAGTATTTCTCAGAGCTATTCTCAATACACCTGATAGGCATCAGCACAATGGTGGTGGCATTATGTAAAAAAGGGGTTGCACTTGATGAAATTACTCCATGATCTGCACACTCAAAATTCAGGCACATTACCAAAAGCTTTTACTTTTATGAGAATACTAGAGCACTTTAAAGTTAAACTCATTCTTATTTTACATGGAGATGACAGAACCAGTGCAAATTTACATAGCAGAACAGTGACTCAACCAGAAATAGAATCTGCAGTTTCTTAAAATGTATCATAGTAATCACACTGCCACACTGTCTCACCACCATGTGTCAATTATTCATTAAGGGTTCTGCATTCTTTATGAAGCTCCATGCTATAACTGGGAAATGAAACAAAGTAATGCCATGAAGACTGAATAATGTATGAATTGCATCATGTCAGACCTTAAGTGCTGGGGTTAGAAAAGAGCCTCCTCACCAGCACAGGCAGCAATAGCTGCATGTTAAAAGGCCAAGACCAACAAAGCCAAAGGCATTCATTACCTGTTGTAGCAAATATCATCAACTATAAATGCTCCTCATACAAATATTAAAACACATCAGAACTTATTCCTTGGAAAACAATTCTCCTAGATTTGTCCTATTTGTTCTTTGAATTCTCTAGCTACACATACTGTGCATTTATGTTTAACAAAATACGTTCTATACTACTAAGCCTCACTGCATGAGCTAGAGACATGGCCTGTAAGATGTCAAATTTGACTTTCCAGGTTTTGAATTGACTGAACAGACCCCTGTATAGCCCATATAAATTAGATTCAGCACTTCTGGGAAAATGCACTGTGTAAGTAAGTTCACACAAGTGAACTCATCTACTCCATCTGGCTACTGTCCTCTTTCTGCACAAAATACTTAGAAGTGGAAAAAAGTAACTTGTCTGTTGAGACCTACCTATATGCTCCTCCTAAGCTAAGTTTTAATGTCTACCAATGTCCATATTTCACATACAAGTGAGTATTTAAGTGAAACATTTTTTGACCAACCACTCGATAGCATTGAGGCATCTATTCCTTAAGGTAACCTTGCAAGGTTTCACCCTAGTAAGTGTATATAAATGTATCATATGTATTATATGTATAATGTATATAAAACTGACTTTCTCGCTCATTCTCATTGTTAAATATCCTATCTCCTGTAAAGTGTCCCGCTCTTGCTTGTAAATTTACATTAGAAAACAAAACCTTCTTAACACTAACCTCTAGCATAATAATCAAAATCAGTTAGCTTAAAAAACAAAACAAAAACACTCCCCCTCCTTCAGTTAACTGACTTCTGAAAGGAAGAAACTGTATTTAGCGAACTATACAGAGGATTCATTCTTGGTTAGTATACAATTCAAATCAACACCATTTAGATCCAAGAAAAATGCAAATATTAGATGTGCAAGAACTGCATAATCTAGTTTTCAGTGTTAATTGTGCTACCTTTTCACTTTTTCATAGATGGAAAAAACCATACTGCAAAAAATAAAAATTTAAAAAAATCGCACTACTACATGAAGAAATTTGGTTTGCTTAGTCTATCATGACTTAATTTCACTTAATTAGCTAATAAAAATTAACTACATGTGTTTTTATTAAACTATTTTTAATTAAATAAGCTGACTATTGACCACTAAACTCTAAAAAGTCATTAGCAGCAAAAAGATATCTGCTCAACATTTTTTTTCATGTATGACCGGCAAACAATTTCCTCTGAGAAATGCTTGTTAAGTTTACCTTGTTAATTTATGAGATGTTGTATTAGAACTGAAATTTCTGGCATCACTTAATTTAGAAATATATATATACACACATACATATATGTACAATCATGTTAACAAATCAAAGTTTACATTTAAGTATGTTCAACAGCAATGCCCCAGAAGATGCTGTGAATGAAACCAGAGTCAACTGAGCCAGCGATATATTTTTAACTGATAAAATTTCATGAAGAAGTAGTAGTAACTTGAAGCGATAGTGGTTCATCAGATGTATAAATAACAGGCCTATGGCATATTACAGAAACCACAAATACCAGTTTTCTTACTATTTATACGGAAACAGTATTTCTATATTATGAAATTATATGCATTTTCGCAGAAGAAATTTCCATTAAATATCACTATATTAGATTTTGCACAAGTATCCAAATGTTGCTTTCTCCCTTCATCCACAGCCTTAGCTCTAAGAGGGTCATTAATGAATGAACTCAGCCTCTACCTCACCCTAATTTTTTTTCAAGTGCCTTCTGTTGTTGCCATTCATAAGGAGCTAAGCATCCTTAGAAAAAGAAATACAGGAAACAAACCCTTCCTGTGTGTCTCATCTTACTGATCTAATCCTACTGAAGATGGTTATTGAAGTTTGTTTTCTTAGCCTGGACAACATGAAACAGTTTTATTCAACTGCTACACAGAAAATATATGAATGAAGGGGAGAGGACATGTTAAATGTAATCATGCCCTTAATTTAAATACTTAATGCAAATAAAAGACAGTGACAAAAATAGAGAAGGAATATGGAAAATGTTTACGCCATTATTCCAGTTCTTGCTGCGTATGCCAGGAGAGAAAGAGAAAGAAGAAAAACATTAAAAATAGAATATGAAATAAGGATTAAAAGGACATCTAGAAAGAAGTAGCAAATATGCAAGTGTTGGTCCTACAATGTTAACGTAGACAGTTACTTTAACTTTTTAGCAACAAAATAAGCATTTTAAGGTAAGTTTTAAGAACATGAAGGCAGAAATACAAATTAACTGGATTCTGATTATCTAGGATTTGAAAAAAACTGTTCTTCAGCCTCCATATGTTAGCCACAACCAGATGTAGAAGCAGGCTAAATGTCCACACAATGCCTCTTGCTATGACATATTGCTATTAAGAACAACATAAGGAATTACTGAAAGGTGATATTTTGAGATTTCATCCAGTTTTTAAAACTGCTGATTCCAAAATATTTTTCTTGCTTCCACATAATCAAATTTTAATCCTACTACTTCCTTCCAGAGCATGAGATAAGCAATTAAAGAACATAACTTGCAGAAGATCACTTAACAGCAATGCTGCAGTTTTCTTGCCACATTCAGCTTACTACAAGAACTGGGTCTTCTCTGTTATACAGGTTTGCCTTATGAAATAGGCCAGGGCACATTTTTGCTACAGATAATGATTGCCACAGATCCCTGGCAGCTTTTTTGTAACATAATCCCTTATAGAACCCTGTAGGTTAGAGAATTTCAACTGTATTTAAAATGCAAGTCATACCTCAAATAAATCATAACCCTCAGCTTCCACCCTATCGTATGGCCGGATTATGCCATCTTCATGAATGAAACGTGGAGGACGGAGATTAGATACTTCTTCAGTTGATTCTGCCACCCTGCCATAGACAGTGAAACAGTATTGCGGTAAGCTTACGACAATTCTGAGTTTCACCAACGTATCTTTAAATAGTCAGTCTTTCATTGCCACATATCTCATTTATATTTCCTGGGTACCCTACAGATGTAAATAGTAAAGACACACTGCTAGTAGTAAATCCAGAGTAACATTAGCCAATTAGACAGCTACAGAATAACTTGGAGAAGTTTACTCCCAATCATGGATAATTTACTAAGGGTTCTCATGTTTAACAACTCACTTTCCAAAGGTCCCCTTAAAACAGAAAAAGCCCCTGAGGTGCACTGCTAATCAAATTTCCAACTGGCAAGTTTTTCTCTGAAAATTTCAATGGTGTATTTTTTACAGTAAGTTTAAATGACATTTAGATACTTACATTCAGCAGTAGACAAACCCACCTCAAAAGTACAATTTACATGTGATCTTTTAATTACTTTCTGATCAAGGGAGGGAGTGAAAGGAAAAAATGGACTAGTTATCATCTACCTGAACTATAACACAGCAAGATGTATTCTGAAGCAGCAATTTCCAGAGATAATAATAAAATACATTCATTACAGGCTACTAAACATCTCTCAACCCCATATATCATACTGCATATTGTATTTAACACAATAATAATTGTGTGTCACTACTGGATCACTTTATCACCTAGTACCCAACATATGGAGAGTACTTCAAAACTTCCTTTTGACATTTTACCTTTGAATTCCCTGGAAGGTACTGCTTGCCATATCTACAATGCCACCTGTTGGGCGGGCTACCACTCCTACAAGGCCCTTTCCAATTCCTTTGAAGAATCCAGCCGCACCTTCTTTTTTAGCCCCTTTAAAAGAAAGTGAACAGAAAAAGAAAGTTTTAATGACTGACTTGAAGACATCAACCACAGAATTAAACTGTTACTGCTCCAGGCTGCACTAGAATTGTTTTGTATTGGGAAAAGCCCACAGCAATTGATTAGAATCATAGAATTGTTAAGGTTGGAAAAGACCCTTAAGATCATTGAGTTGAACTGCTAGCCTATCACTGCCAAGTCCACCACTAAACCATATCCTCAAGCACCACATCTACCCTTCTTTGAAATACCTCCAGGGATGGAGACTCAACCACATCCCTGGGCAGCCTGTTCCAATGCCTGACAACCCTTGCGGTGAAGAAGTTTTTCCTAATATCCAACCTAAACCTCCCCTGTCACAGCTTGAGGCTATTCCCTCTTGTCGTATCACCTGTTACTAGGGAGAAGTGTCTGACTTACTTACAATTCACTTTAAAAAAGTTTTCTGTGAAAAGTCACACATTGCTTCTGTGTCTGTTCAGACATGTTGCTGTTCACTTAACACCTTACAGCCTCCAAAGCCAGCGTAACTGAGATGTTAATTAGGTTCTCCTTCCCAGACTTTCAGTCTGGACTGTAGGCAGATATATGAGTTTTTATGGGTTGACAGTAATAACAAAATAATCTGAAGACTCTAAGATGCACAAGTATAATGCAAGTTAATTAATTCTGTCTGAAAATTCCATGTTTCTGGTGATAACACAACTATGTAAGAGCAAAGACAGTGTTTAGAAAGCATGTGTGTTCATCTACCAGTGAGAGAAGGACTACTCCTCAAAGTATCTGCCAATAACCTATAAAATACAACAAACTACCAGTTAACCTCGCACATTTAGATCACTTTGACATGAATTTTAATAAGAAGCAATTTATCTTGGAGCTTTTAGTCATCTATCATACCAATAAAGAGATAGTCTTCACAAAAACAAATACTGATCTCGGGCATAAGACCAAATCTGCTTATTAAGATACCTACAACCTTTGGAGTCCCAAAAATCTTTTTCAATTGGTGCTTTTTAATTTATTATTTTTACTATTTTTATTCTGGCTTCAAACAATAAGTTGGGTGCTACAGCAGGCCTAACAAAATATGACAAAGACAACGTTTCCTTAAGTTTTTATGAAGGTTGAAATGGTGGTAAGGCAGTAACAGCTATAAATATATTTGAGTAAATCATCGTATAAGGTCACATTTGAATTAGAAATATAATCTTGCTATGCCTTAGCATCACCACACTTAGACTGATATTTCTTAAAATTACAAAATAAGTTGTAAAGTACTGGGAAGCCATTTAAGCAGTGCAGTGCAACCTTAGTGCTTACCTTCTACTGGTTTAGTGATTATGCCCGTCACACCTCCAACAACACCCTAAAATGAAGAAGATAATTAAGTTCCTACTTAGAAACAGGAACTGGGCAACCAGTTTTGTCTCATCCTTCATTTTAAAACTTTATAATGGTGTTCAGTATTGGAAACATTGTTTGCTGGGGGTTTTTTTGTTTGGTTTTGGTGGTTTTTCTTTTGTTTGGGTTTTTTTTATTTTAAGTTTTTAAGAAAATTATAACTGAAAGAAAAGAGGGGGGAACTAAAATGGCTGAAGAAATATTTATGCTGGCAAGAAAGACTTACAAATCATTGTAATTAGTCTTATAATAATTAAGAAAGTCGCTATTTCATTTTCACTACTAACAGGAAGCTGCCAGAATTCCCAGTTATGAGTGAGTGATACCAAATATTTGAGATAAATTAACATCAAATAACTTTCTGGAAGACTTTAGGTCAAGTAGTTTAATTACAATAAGGCAAAAGAATAATAAAAATCCCCTGAGGTATCTTCCACATTTTCAGCAAACAGTATCAGAAACAACTCCACAATGTTTATTACTTAAAATTACTTAGAAATAAGTTGACTGTTTTTATTTTGAATGGAAAATGATATAATTTATTAGAAGATTTAATTTACATTCAGATAATACAGATCTCTCAGTAGTTGCTCACATGAGATTTGTCTCATACTTAACATTTTAAGTAGAAATAGATGTGACGTTTCAGCAACCAGAAAAGGTTCCCAATTTTAGATTATTAAAAAAAATACAGGGGTTGCACAGCTCTTTTTTTCAGAAAAATCTCTCCAACCTAATGTAGCACTTACTTTTATACACATTCTACTTGCTTTATGTTTACATTCTTTTAAGTCAAGAAAACCTAGCAGTTTTTAATAAGACCTCAGTGTACAGAAAGGCTTTTTTACTATGCAGCACATGCCCAGAGCTCATAATTCACAGCTAACATCAAAAAACTGAATTGGCTGCAAGATAAAATAAGGGCCTAGTTACTTTATTAAATTACACATTTGTTGAATATAAGTAACTATTTATTTATATAGCTCACAAGAGAAATTGGTGTTCTTCCTAAACTTTTCCTTTCCGAGACCCTACCTTCAATTCCCTAGGCTGGCCAGTAACACAACCTTGAGCACTGAAGCTGATACACTATACTGAGTCTCCTATAAACCAACCACCTGTTTAGTTCATGAACTGATAAAGATCACATTATCAAACTTGCATATAATTTTCAAGCATGGATTAAGAATTGGCACATCATCCTTCAACTTCAAATTCATACCCTTAACAAGCCTTTTCCTCCTTTGGCCAGGCTGTCACCAAAGTCTTTTGGCTGCCGACCCATTTCCTCTCTCCGTTTCTGCTGAAATTCTTTGTCCATAGTAATAGCAGCCAAGCCTTTTCCAACAGAACCAGTGATCCTAGACACTACCCCCGCTGCACCACCTGATGGAATAGGGGAGAAAGTACAAGTTAACATTCTTTCGCAATTTAACAGCAGACAACTCACAAGAAGCCACAAAGTTCATTGCAATTCCGTCATATTCAGTTTACATATTACAAATTTACACAGTGACCATCACATGTTGTCCATGAGAAGACTGCAGAATCTGGCCTGAAATCCAGAGATACAGTAAAAGGCAACCCTTAAATCACTTCAGTACACTTTATATAGCATATTGGATAAAAACGTATTTCTTCTAATCACTGTAACACATAGATAAATAAAAATCTAAGGTAAGTCTAAGAGTAGCTCATCCTAAGAACACTTCTCAGGCATCTCCAGACATTTTAGGAGCATTAGGATTCTTTTCCTTATTCATCCACAGCATGTTACAATTTCAGTTAAACACTCACAATGTTTCTCAGTTTGTTTGCTCAGTCTACAAAATAGATACATAGGTAGTCTCAAGTAAGTTAGGTGTGAACGATCTGAATCATGAATACTAGCAATAGTATCTGACAAACTTAAATACTCACTGAAAATAATGACCATGTAGATATTTTAAAAATATAACTTTCCCTTCAAAATAAGAAGAAAAAAATCTAAAAGCAATTCATCAGTTAAACTAATTTGTCAAAACAGTAACAATGATACATACCTACTGTGTGTCCAAGAAGACTTTTAACACCAATTACAAAGCCTTCTGCAAATTCTTCAGGTCCCTGAACAGCACCCTAAAAATGAAACTGATTATGAATAGCAGAACACTATAGATTTATGCATCTTTTCAAGGCAAACTAGCACTTTACACTGATGAAAGTAAGGTCACTTGAATATGTTAGTTCTTTGAAGTTAACATAAAAATTTACTGCTTTCTTAACTGTTCAGGTTGTACAGTGCCAACAAAACTACAACCCTACCAGTGTATTCAGTCAGCCTACTATTCATACACAGTTGAAGAATCAGGAAGTCATACCTGGAACGGCTCATAAAAGAAAGCTTCGACTCCCTCAGACAAGCCTCTGATTAAGCCAAATGGATTTCCAAGAACATCTAACCCAAGTACAAGAACATACATTTGTTTCAGGAGCTAAATAATATGGGGAGAAAAAAGCAAAAACAAGAGCAGCGTTACTAGCTGTTATTATACATGGTTCCATGTTAGAAACCAAGGCGAGTAAACTTTTTAATTTACTACTAAAGTAAGGTGTTAGAGTACTCAACTAAGTATTCCTGCTAGAACAAAGACAGGCTTAGGCAAAAGATGCAGTATATGTATGGATAATTATTAGAATACTTTGATGAAGAAATATACACATAAGAAAAACAGAAGCAATTGCTTAAAATTCTTAAACCCATTTTCAGGACACTTCTGTATTTCCATTTTCGTAACGTGCCACAAGATTCCTACTTTATTACCATGAAATAAAAAATTAGTAGCTTTTAGAGATATCCACCTTTCCTCTCCTATCTTCTGCACTCTGTAAGACACTCAAAATTTTACACAAGGGCTTGACTAAAACTTACTTGTTCACTATAATGTCTAACAACTCTCTTCATGAGTTGGTCTCTCTTGTAGAACTGATACTTAATTTCAAAGAAAGCAAGTCTGAAAGACAAGTAATGACATGTTAGCTATAGATAGTCTTCCTCCTTCTAAGTAGTCCTATTTTTTTTTCCCTTCAGATAATCCTAAAGCCCTGTTTTCTTAAAAAGGAGCCCAAACCCCGTCTTCCTTCCATTCCTCCCTTTCCCCAGTGGCTGTATACATTTATACTACTTAAAGTTTACCATGGACCCAGTTATTAAATGTATAGTAGCTTTATTCAAAATATTAAAAATACAAAAACCCAACTTTATTAGCTTACTTGAAAATAAGATCATCCATATCTGTTAGAGTAGCTCCAATACTTTTCAACAGCAAATTCAGAGAATGGATGGCTATCATTTCTTCCCCCTTATCTGATGCTTCTCCACCAGAAGCCAGAGACAGACTCAAATGCAACTGTCATGAAAGAATTAGTAAAAGACAATCAAGACAAAAAAGACAGGTTGGGTGGTGCACATGTAAACAAACCAGTAGTGAAACAGTGATAAGTGTATTTTTACTGACCTTGAGGAAACGTACAATTTTCAACAAACATGCTTGAACTCACAATGGTATTCTTTCGATAACATATATATTAATTTATATTTCCATACAGAATTGTTGAATTGCCCTAGACAACTAACTTTTGTTATGTTTACATCTGTAAACTTCTGCGTAGACAATGACAGAAATAGCTTGTTAAATAGGTGGAGTGTACTTCCCAGTACAAGTTAAATTTTAAATTCTGATTTGCTGAACTAGCTCGTGTATTTTTGTAACTAGTCACTCTTTTTGGGAAATGCATGAACTTTGGAGAACTGTCTTTAAACACTGCAGAAAGGGATTGTTTAGTGTCAATAACACACTTTTTTTAAAGGAAATCTACACACTTTTCTTAAGGGTGGAGAGAGCAACACATTAATTATTTTCCTTTTCCTTTGTTCATCACCATAAGCAGTATTGCTCCCTTAAAAGAGGGCATAGCAACCTGTACGATTTGACTTTTTCAAGATGTCCCATTTTCTGTTTAGCGAAAAGGCCACACAGCCATTTTCACAGTCTTCCCACTATCCAGTGGCTTACAATATTGGGATGGGTCACTGAAATATGGGGAAAAAAACAAGAGAAAAAGCATCCTATCCCTGTACTTAACAGGCAGCACTTCTAGACATTTCAAATAAACATGCAAAAGACACTTTTAAAAATTACAACTGTTTCTTCAACAACTTTAACCAGACTAGCTAGAGGATAATGTTAAAATATCACAACAGTGTCTTGTTTCACTAGTGTTTTCCCTGGCTTCATATGCTTAGGTTTATAAGCACCATCATATTAGAAAAAATATCTGAGAATCTAAGTGTACCCTAACAGATATCTATTGAAATAACTAAAAAGCTGGAAAAAGTGCCAGAATTTCAACACCTTTACTGGGGTTCATGTCTGTCTTTTATACGTTCAGTGAAAAAATAAAGTAATTTTTTCCTCTAAATTCTTATTGAATCTGATAGCCTTAAGGGAAGCATTCTGTAGATGCAGAATAATGTATAATTACTGATGATCTTTCTTCCCTTGCTCCAAAAAACCTAACCAGTTCAAGAGAGACAGGAAGACAAGCCCATGGAAGTGTATTTTATTACAACTTATCATGCATTACTGGGATACCTTCAGACCAGCATTTTATCTAGCTTTCCTCATTACTATACTGATTGACTCTTCCCACTTAGCAATGGTCAAGGGTCTGTACTCATGGGCAACTAAGAAAGTTTTCCAGCAAAATATTAAGTTATACAGAACATAAAAAACCCCTCCGTTAGGAAGACTGCATGAAGGCCCCAATTGCCCAGAAAGTTGGTCTGAGGATGTATTCACTATAAATAATTAAGAGATCAAGAGAGCATTGAAATCAAGTATTTCATTAACCATAAGTATCTCTATTACATACCTTAATTGGAGAAATATGGAAATGCTCAAAGAAGCTGAGCATTGACAGGTCTGTTAGGGAAGACTCCATTAGCTCAGTGTTAAGTGCATCTACATCTTGCTGAATTAATTTAGACTGGTTTTATTAATAGAAAAAATGGAACACAAGTTTATGTCATCAACATATAAAGCAGCATTATTATATATATATAATATAATAATATGATCTCTCTATATATGTAAAAATATACATACATAAACAGCAAAAATAATAATCATAGCCAAATGTAATAAAACAGTTAACTAGCTAGTTAAACAGCCAACACCTCCAAGACTGGAAACAGACTAATTACTTTTGTGCACTAGATTATAACTGTACTAATACTTTTCTTTAGTCCATGTTAAGAAACAAGACAAGAAAAAAAAAAACGCCAAAACAAACCCACAACAATTTCTGGGTGACTTTTCCAATTTATGCTATATCTCTTCATATTCCCTTACATTCCCCAATCACTTAAGGCATCACTTCTCAATTAATATAGAAATATTAGTAAAATAACTAACTGCCTGAGGTTTTTTGTATTTCCTCACAAAATTAGAATTTTTAGAAATTGTATCTTCAGATTTACTGTATAAAAAAAAGAAACTTGCAAGAATGACTCTCCTATGCACACTAGAACAAAATGTGACCTTTCTAAATACTGTCCACCTATATAAGACTTAATTTAGAGCCATGAAATCCTAATCTTTCTGCTCTCTAAAGACAAAAGACACTGTAGACTGACAGTTAGAAGCCCACTTTATAAATCCTAACCTATTTCATCTACCACCCTTACTAATTTGTAGCTACAGTTGAAACAACTGTGTCATCAATTAATGAAACATTGAAGGAGCAGAAAACCATTACACATACAAAAGTATCAGTTCTCAGTACTCAGACTTGTCAATTATTAATGCTCACAGCCAATGTTTACCAGAAATCCCAAAACTTCACTGAAAGTTATCTTACCATGTCCCTTTATTCCCTGTTGTCAAATGCAATGTTGACTCATTCAAATTGAAATATTCAGGAAATCACAACACTGTTACCATGAAGGCCCAGTTCTGGCAAAAATCAGTTTCTCTCATACGTTACCCTTTGTCTTTCAGCTGCTGGGTCTGTAGATGGAGTGAAAAGGTCACTAAGTGCTCCTAAAAATCCTTGATCAATTTTCAGTGCCATTTCCTGGATAAGAACCATGAAGTATCTAAAATGGGAAAAAACAAACAGTATATACTTGTAGAAGTTTAACTTAAATATCACATGCTTACCCTACATAATTGAAGTTTTGTTATGCAATGTTGCATATTACGACTTACAATCTACAATATCAACTATTTATAGTTAGAAGGGCTTATGAGCCTCAAAGCTACACAGTACTTTGTTATTCAAATCTTAATACTTTCAAAGTTTACCTAAATTATTAGCCATCACCAAATACTTCTTACACTCATACATTATGATTTCATGTGCTCTATGGATAACAATCACCTGAACAACACATTTTTTCCTCTTATCCAACTGCCTCCTTCCAAAAGTCTTATCACTGAATATTTATTTTATTACAATACCCCATCCTCAAATATTGTATCCACACTAGTTGGATAATGGATACCTCCATTAGAAATCATCGGTATAACGTTTTTGTCTTACTTCTACTACAAAAACTCAAGACACAGACATATTAACTAACGAACATATGTTTCACAATAGAACACACTCTACTGGGCTACATTAGAGACTGAGTTGTCTGTGGTTAGAGCACCAAATAAACCCAGCACTGTACAGCAAACAGGCAGACATTCAACTCTGTTATTGTAATATAAGAGGGAAATAATTCTGATTACTAAAGAACTTGCATAACAGTCCCTTCACGTGGTCAGTCCTTACTTGCTAAAATTAAGTTTCTTTTAGAATGATGTGGTTTCACTGGAGACATTTAAAAACTCAATCCAAAGTCAAGAGTTATTTGGGTAGGAGAACGAGACCTTTAAAACAAAGTTAACTTCTAAAATGTGTTAAATCTCTAAAATTGTATTACAGCACACTGTTAAACTCACTTGAATTGCAGTACTTTGCTGTATTCATTGAATCTAGTGATGACACTGACGTCAATGAAGGGTTTTGGTTCTAAATAGAAAAAATAATTAAGTATACATGAAAAAATAAATTGCCAAGTTACTACTTTCAAGGTTGAATAAATATGATATTACTAAAGGCTTTCTCTTACCTGAATCCAAAGCAATTGACTTGGGAGGGGCTACAGGGTGAAATACAACAGGAAACATTGATCCCGGTAATTGATTATCAACCTAAAAAATTATTGCATAATTACAGGAATACTTTAATGACACGATAATCAAAGACCATTTCCATTTTAGAAGGCTTGAGAAACTTCTTCATAGATTGTGTTCAAGAACAACATTGTTCTTATTTTAGGGAAGGAGAAAAGAGGAATAGGATTACTCTGACATTATTTTGGAATGTTACCTATTTAGTTATAAAAAGTCAGATGGTTGGAAGTGTTGCACAAGGGATGCTTACACAGGTTCACACTCAAAGATTCATTTAGAGGGTCTATAGCTGATGGCATACATTGACTGTAGCAATGAAAACTAACTTCAGGCAAAAAAAAAAAAAAAAGAAAAACCAAAATGTGAAAGATGAAAGGAAAGAGGAAACTCTTCTGCACCAGCTGGTCAGGAAAAGCATCAACAGGGTCCTTCAATGAGTGTCCTACCCTGGGGGACTCTGAAGTGCAGCAAATGGAGGTGAAGATGATGATTTCTTATCATTATTTTCCTCTCATATTAAACAATCCTCACTAGCACCTGCTCAAGCGCTCTATTGGTTAATTTAGCAACACGATTAGTACTGACTGGAGTAATCAGGTGCAAGTTTGCACATTAATTGACCGTAAAGCTTACATGCAGATATATTATTGCACACTATTTTTGAGTATTTAAATATCTATTATCTACTTTCCATTAGACAGGTAGTTTTTGTGCTAAAGATCTCTGAACCTCTAGACGCACTCTCTAGAATAATGTTACATGACTATAAACAAACTATGGTAAATACATTTTGAAAAAGTTTGAGATTTGTTTGTTTAATTTTAAAACACCAAAACAGCTCTCTCTAGAAATAAACTTTCCAACATAGCACCCTGCTTTACATCAACCCACAATTTTGTGGGATTTTTTTACATATTACTTGCAAAACCCTGGGATGGCAGTTCTGCAGTACTTTTCTGTCAGTAAAGCATTCACAGCACTTCTGCTGCTCTGACACAGTCGGCAGAGCACCACATATCTAAGATTTGGAGTTACTTTTCAGTATAAATGAATAAAATAGAAGCCTTGAAGTGTCTATTTAGTTTATAGAACATGATGAAAGATGGTACCTGCAGCCAATACAACTGAGCACGTAAGCTTCTTTGGTGAGGCGACTGTTTAAATTCAACCTGAATTCCTGACAGGAAGTTGCGTCGGATGCTGCATCTGACTGGGAGACGCATTTCCATTGGAACCTTACTAAAATTCACCTGCAAGTGTAAGAAAGCAGAACTAACATTCAGTTTAATTACAGAAATAACAAAATCTTGTGTTACTAATACAGAGACGAGGAAATAAAACATGCATTTTTCCTTATTCAATGATCACATGGCTACTGGATTACTCAATCCAATTATCTGCATGGAAAGTAATGAAAACGACAAGTTAGTCTGCCAAGCACATTACTCTGCAACTTTAGTTGCCCCAGTGGGAACCTCTATCATCTTTGCAACTATTTCTTCATGAGTTATATATTGACTGCCATAATAAAGGTATTTACATGCAGCTGACTACTTTCACACTGATGCTTACCCTAATTCTGAAACATGTTATGAGAAGCAAAAGGAGAAAGCTCTCCTTTATTCTGAGGTAAATGGAATGACTTACAGATACAAGTTTTTGATACCACGTACTTTAAATACACTACTGCTATGTACAAAACATTAGTATTCATACAGCTGAGGGTATAGATGTTTCTCAAATGAAAGGATGGTATACAAAAAAAAGCCTGGTTATGGTAGTATAAAATGCCTGTATTTTACTTAGCCATTTCAACACATTAAATTCATGTCTGGGATACAGGTATGTGTAATTAATGTCTGAAAATGCACAAGTAAGTGAATTAATTTCAAGAGCCTTTGAAAGCTATAGACTCCTTTAACATACCATGTCATGGGAACCACAGCTTAGTAAGAAGCTAAAATCAAGACTTCTGCAGAGCATTTAAGTCAGATCAATGAGAATACAGGTTCATAACTAACAAGCAGATAACACAAAATCTTTTCTACCACACAAAGGCAAAATTCTTTGAGATTCCTACTTCTCAATACAAGTCTGGAAAATACCTCAGTATTACCTCAGTACAAAAATATTCTACTGTATACAATGTGAAACTATTAAGAAAAAAAAAAAAGGCCTGCTTTTTGTTTGTTTCTCTTAACACAGCATCTATCCTTACTTAGCAAAACAGAAGTCTGTTTTAACTGTTGCACATGTCCTGAAATAATTTAAACACTGAAACCTCAAAACTTACCTCAGTACTGGTGTCAAGTTTATGCCAACCTGGAGCTTGAAAAGCACTCTTACAAAGATACTTTTGATAAGCTTGTTCCAACAGGTTTATCTGCTTTTGATTAAATGGTTTCCACTTTTGCCTTGGTTTCATTTCCCAAACAACACCAGAACTGCAACACATAAAACAAGCTTAATAATTTAAAACTACTTAAACCTTTCTTATGCATGCAAATCATGTGAAAAGGTATTATCCTAATTTTTCAGGGTCAAAAAACCCTATTGTTCACTATTCTTTTTAATAGAAGCTAGGAAAGGAGGCAGTTAAACCCTATTTTTTTCAAATGGCACAATAGGAGTAACGGCAGAACTTTTTACTTAAAAACGTTTCACTTAATTTCATTTGATAGATGTCCCCTTCAACTCAACTGTATTGCTAAAATTGTAAGAGGCTGTCAAATTTTCATTATTCAAAGGAATATTTAGGCTTCTGTGTGCAGTACCTAGTAATTCCTATATAAGAGATTTCTTTTTTATTTTCGTTGTTAACAAGAGAAAGTCCAAGACTATGGATTGACAAGTTTATTTCTTGATCAGGTTGCTCCAGTTCTTCTGCTTGTCGTGCTTTAGAAACTAATGCAACATCATCTGTGAAAAGCAGCACTCGTTGACGTCCATCCAGGAAGGACACCCAGTGTATTTGAGTATTTGCATTGTAAGGGAATTGGCCACATTCATCCTGTGCGGGGGGGGGGGGGGGGGGGGGGAGAGAGTGAGAAGTATATGATAAGTATATCACAGGAGTAAATCCATGACCTTGCTGTATGTTTATAAGCAAGCAAGTTTACTGTCACACACACAAACCAGAACTCGGTAATTTTCTTGGTTGATCTTTTTACTGCACCATACTGATTTGGTGGCACCTTGTATAAGTTAGAGGCTGGGATTTTTTTTTTTCCTTTTGAAAAGTAGGCAGTCCAGCACTATTTGTGGTTGAGAAAAATATTGGAAATTATTAGGAAAGAAAGGCCTTCACAGCAAAAGAAAAAAAACTTAGAATTGTAGGTGATGGGGGAAGAAGGCACTAAATCACATACCACAAAAGGAGTAAAACCAGACAATGGTTAAGACCTCTGCTCTTCAAATGCAGATACTCCTTATTGTTAATTTGTGAGGCAAATCTGAGATAGTTAAAGCCCTTTTCTCAAAAGCCCAAAGCGATCACAAATGTAACCATAATTATATACTAACGAAATCAGTTTTGAACTAAAAATGTTTTTAGATGTAAAAAATTTGACCCAAGAAAATGCTTATACACTAAACCACATTGTGATTGGTTACTCTGTCAGAGTTCAGCTGTGAGAAACTAAATCCATTCCCAGTATAACTGAAACACAAACTTGCTTTCCTGTCCCTACTTCTACCTACTAATATTTTCAGTTTTACCTTAACTCTGTGCCTAGTCAACAGAAAAACCAAGCCACCTCTAAAGAATTCAGAGTTTAGTAAAAGATGCAAGAGACACACAGGACTTCATTTAGCCTACATTCCAATTAAGTGAGAAAAAAACTTCCTCCATTAGTGCTTGCTTCACCATTTTTTAACAAAATACTTGCCCAGTCTTATCATAGCTTTACCTCTTCCCCTAGTTATAGTTTCCCTCTTCCCTCCACTCATTTTCCATATTGATAATTTTTCTTTTGCCCCCACTTCACACATTTTCCTATGTTGTCATTGCATGAGTTACAAACACCAAAATAGATGTTAGTGAGCAATTCAGAATTTTTTGCTCCATGCAAGAATTTCCCATAGGAAGTGAGAGTCACAACAGTCAGGGCTTTTCTCCATCTTTAGGGAGATACTTAAGTAAATGCAGCACCTTCTGTACTATTTAAATATGTCCACAGCTCATACACTTTATCTTTCTTCTTTCATATCCAAGAAAACCTTGAACAAAATGTAGGTTGGAGCTTATGTCCAATCATCTAATCATATTAATCTAAACATCTAAAATCTTGCTCCTTGAGAGTAGGCTCAAAAGCCTGTTACAGGACAAGACAGCTGCAAAGTTACTGAGGAACCTTCCTCCCAGATAATTTTAATCTTGTTATAGTCTTAGATTGGTTTATATTTACTTCTCCCTTTCTGAAATTTACCTTAAGTAGGTCAAGTTCACCCAAATTTTGGGAGTAGCCCCAAGTCAATTTTCTCGTTTTAGTTGGATCTGTCCATGCAAATAGGCATACTTCCTTTGGTTTCAACTCCATTTCCTCTTGTAATCCACTGCAGGTTAAAAGAAAAGGGGTAAAATGACAGCATTCACTGGTTAAGAACACTGACTGAAGTGGCGCAAGCAGACCACAGTGGGATATATTCTAGCCCTCCAGCCTCCTGGGGAGAGGCATGAAGGGCCTAGGCTTTCTACTCCAAACAAGTCCAGCTGTAGCTAGGCTCTTGGTGAACTAAGATCTATAATCCCACTTTATTCTCTTCACTTTCTCAAACTATGAAGATTGTTTAAAAGTAGAGAAAATACTTCATTAAAGAATATAAAGAGAAGGGTTTTCTCTATTTTTCAAGGTATCACAATGGTAAGAGAACTACTTTCTTCACAAAGGATACCCACTGGATAAACAACCAATGGTGAATTGTTTCTTTTGCATACCTCTGTTTATATCTGAGAGAGTCCCATGAAGTATGGTTAACAATAAGAGCTGGAGCAGCTCCCTCATGGTAATCTGAGAAGCTTATGAGAGTAGAGTGCTCAGAAATATTCACATCTACCAGTATGCCCCCGTTCTGGAGAAGAAGTTAGAAAGAAAGTTCAGTATTTGTTCTATATAAAAATTCAAGTTAGAACACACTAAAATGTTACTTTTAGATCGGTCTTTCACCAGGCTCTTACAAATTAAAAGAGGAAATGTACTCTACATTATCTAGTAGTAGTAAGTTCAAACGCATTGGTCACTGGCAGAAGACAGACATCAGTAGCATCCACAAACTATTTGTTGTTTTAACTTAATTGAAAAATTATATTCAAACTATATCATTTTTAAGAACTACTTTATTTGGCTAAGTTCAGTAAAAACTACAGGCAAGGATTCCCTTGACTTTCTGTTACAAAACTTAGAGTTTTACTTAAAAACTGCAATTTTCTGCATACTCCTTAAAAATCTGAAAGGCTACTCTAGACAAATGTACTAAACATTTTAAAGGTATGACAAATATAGCAGTAGTGTATTAACAAGCAGTTCATATTTGAACTTTTGAAGTTAAAAAAAGTTTAATAAAAGTTTAAAGACTTCAGTTAAGAGCAGAAAAGTTCTGTTGATTAAACCTCTACACAAATCATTGTAGGTGTTTCTTCTAATGGATCTTGAAAGCAGGACCTTGAAAGCCAATATATTTGCAAGATATTTCTGAGCTATGTACAGCACAATTTTTCTCATTTGCTTACACAAAGGAGGTACCTCATGCTTCCCCTTTTGGACAGTGTCTTCAGACAGCTTTCTCGAATGCTTGCCTAGCAAGATAAATTGACATTTTTGCTATGTTACACGGTCTGGAGCTGAGGTGGGAGGGGACACATCGACCTTTGAAAAAGATGATCTTACAGATTCTCCAGCTCACGTCAGAGGGATGTGATAATTATGTTTAGCACTTCACACAGCAGTAGTAAAACCTCACTACATACAGGACTAGAAAGGATTCTCTTGCAAAGCTGCACCATCTACTATCTTAAAACAGTGAAGAAAAAAACCCCACTAGTCTAATAAAGTGCACCGACAGAACAGCAGATCACTGAAGACATCTTCTTCCAAAAACAATTTATTCAAACTGCTTCAGCAAACTTGGTGTCATGGTTTTAGATGGGATAGAGTTAGTTTTCTTCACTGCAGCTGGCACAGTGCTATGCTTTGAACTTAGTATGAAAACAACGTTGACAACACACAGATGTTTTACTTGTTGCTAGGTAATGCTTATACTAGTCAAGGACTCTTCTAGCTTCCCATGCTCTGCCGGGTGCACACGAAGCCGGGAGGAGAGGGGGCACAGCTAAGAGAGCAGATTCAAACTGACCAAAGGGATATTCCGTGTCATGTAACGTCATGCCCAGCATGTTAACTGGGAGGAGCTGGCCGGGGCAGGGAGGCAGCAATCATGGCTTAGGGGTGGGCAACATTGTTTGGTGGGTGGTGAGCAGTTGTATTGTTTGTGTTTCTGGCTTTTTCCCTTTTTCCCTTTTCCTATTCATAATATTATTATAACTATTATTTTATTCTAATTATTAAACGTTATTATGTCAACCCACAAGTTTTCTTTTTTTGTTTCTCCTCTTCCGATTCTCTCCCCCATCCCACAGGGGTGGGGGAGTGAAATGAGCGGCTCTGTGGTGTTTAGTTGCTGACTGGGGCTGAACCACAACACTTGGAGAGTTAAATTATCCTCACAGTCACTTGTGTTTCAGCTAATTATCATAAGTATTATCTCCAAAGACTTGTCTGAACATCCTACATTTATATACACATTCCCTAATGCTAGGCTAGGGTGAGTTCTGAACGAAGATTCTACTAATTGAAATCATAAACTATTTTAGCCATGAACTATGTGTCTCCAACATGTATTAGCTTATCAAAACAAAAAATACATTCTACTTTAAGAATAACTATTTAAACAAACTGAAGGCACTTAAGATACACCTGCTGTAAAAGAAGAGGTGTTAGAGGTGTAGTACACCATTTTTAATTTAACAGCAATAGAGCTCTTCAGCTTCCTATAAGCTTGTCAAAACTAAATCAATTTGACTTCACACAGCTATGAAAATATTAACAACATTGCAAACTTGGTTCACAACCTTTTTTATGCAAAAGAACCTAAGTGCAGTGCACGAACACCTTAAGACACAAGGTTTCAATCTTGATGAACGTGCAGAGGAAAGCTTTCCTAAGGTTAAAATGGAGTAATAGGAACAGACCACACAAAGCTAGTCTCACCAATTCTTTCAGCCTCAACAGAGTACCATTATCCTGGGCTTTAAACAGGAATGGTTTGGATGAGCTTTCATAGCCAACTACTCTTACACAAAGTTCACCAGATGAGTTTTCAGGCCAAAATGGAAGACACTGTAAAACAAGACATATGCATGAGTTTAAGAGTTCATATATGCTCAATATTGAATGCCAGCAGTAAAAGAGTCTTGTGTGACAAACTATTTCAAATGCCTTAGCTCTCACCCCAGTATCTACTGATGAACACCTCGTCTACATTTAGTAAATTATCTAAACTGAAGGACTTGATTACTTTACGAACATATGCAACCTGTGCTGTGAAGTAACCACATGATACTATCAAAAGTGACAGAGGTTCTACAAGAGAACTGCTTTTTCCTTAAGTGACAGCTAGAAACCAGTTATTTGTCCACAATAACATCCAAAGGAAAATAACCTGAAACATTACCTCTGAAGTCGAGATATAATGCCATTTATTAGTCGGAAAAGAACCATTAGGACCAATTTCTCCAACTTCCAGTTCCAGAGAAGATTTGTTTGCTATTGTGTAGAATGGAGTGAAGGTAACTATCCTGGTAAGGTTAAAACTGCTCATTTTGATGCTAACTCCAACCTGTTGAACAAGGACAATTTGAGCAAATAATCAACAACAAGTTCAAGAGAAAAGTCAGGTTGGAAAAAAGAAAAGCCAACATTACTGTAATTACAAAGGCTAGCACACAACATTCCTGTTCTGAACACCTGTAATAAAAGAACCAAATGGCATGCAGTAAAATCAGTGAACTATGCAACACAACTAACACAATGGTAAAGAAAGTTTTAGCTGTAGCACTTCCGTGTAAAATCCAACAGGAATCGCTCTACAGTAAGTCAAGACAACCTAAAATCATCTTTAGAGAGATCAGTTAAAGAGTATATGGAAACAATTCCCCACATGTCTGCATATTTTTATAAAGTGTATTCTTTATTCTGCTTAGTTGTGGAAATGTAGTCTTAAACAAGGCTGCCAAGTGAAGATCTAAACACTAGCAAACAATTATGAATTTTGAATGTGAACACTTATCTCTACTACATGAGTTCATCATTGTATTTTCAAACAGCCTAGTATTATACATTTGTTATATAAACCCTGTGTTCATGAATTACATTGAAAATTCTGTTGGTGAAACTATTTATCACCAGGTGCACACCTGAATAGTTGGGGCATAAAAATTACTACCCTAGACGTTAAATATTTCCATGACCTAAAAGCAGTGTAAGTAGTGAAACAAAGGCCTTAAGGAAAAAAAGAAGTCAAGCTAAAAGAACCCCAGAACTCCACAAAATACAGAAATCTATCTTACCAGATAGTCCATGTTATTAGCTGAACACCTGACACATCCATAGCTTCCTACAGTATCAAGGGAAAAGCTACTGGACCAAGTGCTAGTTGAAATACATAACTGGATCTACACACAGAAAACAACAACATGAAAAGTACTTCAATAAATTTTGATTTTATAGTTCATGTATTATGGAATGCAATTATAGCACATGTAGCAGTATACAGACAATACTTAAATGCTTTTCAAGCCTTCTGTAAGTTAAGATAAGCTTAAGCATGTAGTATCACTATTCATATTCTGATTCATTGGTCTGTGCCTGAGTTCTGGGAAAATGTTACAGTAAAAGGTAGCAAAATAGAGGAGCCCTCATTGACTCTTATGTTCATGACAGCATGCACATAGATAGGGGAAAAAAAACCAGCTACAGTTTTGTGGTGCTTCACAAAACCTGAAGAGGGGGAGGAAATAATCAAAAGCACACCTTGTCAAAACTGTTTCTTCAAACATTTCTTAAAGTATTGTTGGGTGAAAAAAGACATTTAAAAAGAAAGAGGGGCAACTTCAGAAAAACTCCTCTACTATAGTACTCTTCATTTGACCATGCAAATATCACAATAAAAAAATCAAACCAAAAGAGGTAAGTTTAACATAGGACAGAATATTTACACTGTGCATTTTAAATGTCAAAGTACCTAGTTCAGTAAAACACAAGCCTGTGATTCCTCTTTATTGAGTGGAAAATCCCTCTGCAGGAAGATTTGGAGAAGTCTTCCTCTTGACTATAAAGGGAATCCACACTCTTAATTTACATACCTACATTAAATTCCTCTCCCCAGTGACACATTTTTCTGGTAGGGTACTCATTGGATTTTCAAGATGTAACCACTCTATCCTGGCTTCTGGCCAGGATGAAAGTTAGCAAATGGCATGCATGCAGTACAAGACCTGGAAAAAGTTGCACTAGACACTTTGTCTACCTGCCTTCCCTTCTACTTAGTCCAAAAAGTATAATTTACAAGAAGAAAGCAGCAGCCAAATTAAACACTATATTTTTAAATACTGAAAAAAAAAAAAAAAAATTTGGTGTGTGCGCATGCGTGCTTCCCCCCCCAAGCAGGATTTTAGAACACTACCACTACAACCACCTAAAATAAGCATACCATATTTTTACTAAAAATATTTTTCTTTTTAAAAGAGAACAAAACAATATCTCTGTAGTCTGCTGGATGCTTCACATGAGTGTCTTCAGCTCGATACTGGAGAATACGGGAAGTCTTGTTGATTATCCAATAAGGACTGAACACAGACAAGATCACACGGCTTCCAATTCGCCTAGCATGTACATAAATATCCACTGTCATCACTGTCGCAGAATGGGATGTGAAACACACAGAAAAAAATTCAGGCATCCCATTACAAATTTTGAGATGCCCATTCCAGTCTTTGCCTTGATATTTTATCAACACAAGCTCCATTATTTCTCCATTGATTCTTGAATGAAAAACATCTGCAGCACTCCCTTCCGTTAATTCACGGGCTTCTGCTGTTCCCTGTAGCGAAATTAAAAAGGGGCAAATTAAGTTTTTTATATGTTAAATTTAGGTATTCAAAAACCAGCATTTTATTCTTCTTCTGCAGGATACACGTTTCAGGTATCTCAGTAGCACATGTCACAGTCTCCAATCACTTTCATTTGAGCCTGATCATATGAATAATTTGAGATCAGTTGCACTTTTCTTGCAGGACAGTAAAGACTGCTTAATTCTGGATTTCAGGAAGTTCAAATGTATCCCCTTTCTCTGTTCTCTCCCTCCCTCACTACTCCATGATTTCCGATAGATTTTGGCAATGAGTTCTTACTCATATACTTAAAATACTGAGTGCAACACTGAATTGGACTGTGCTGCAGATGTACGGTGAAGACTTTACACATTAAAGAACACATTAAACACAGCAGAAAACAGGCAGTTATGCCATCCATACCATTTGGTAACACAGCTTTCCTCAGGCAGTAGCAGCCCACAACAGCTTTCCTAATTTTTACTGTGTTGAACAGTGGCCAGGCTTGATTAGTCGAGGGATGGGATGACAATAAACACACACCTATCTACACGTACAGTGACTTCAGCAATCTATTTGAACTACTAGTTTCCAGCTCCTCAATCAAGGCAACGGCACTCTGTTCTATGTTTGGTGACTCTGTTCTTGAAGTACTTCTGTGACTTCAGTACTTGAAGTACATTGAAGGTATGGAAAACTAGAAATAGTGCCATTAGGATGTTGGACAGAAGCAAAAGAAACATCTAAATGAATGCCACAACCAGTTATGCAAGTAGGACAAAACAGAACAAACTAGGATGATAGTTCTAAATCTTCACACCTTTTCTATTTCCTAGAATCAGTCACAGCTTTCATGAAGAAATATTAGATATTGCAAATACTGAAAGAAGTCTGCATAGCACCCCGCTAAGAAATCTCCCAATTTGAGCAAGGGAGACCTCACAGTAGCCCTCAGCAAAGAATCAGTGTCAGAATGGAGAGGAGTTGTGTTTTCTACATAGCAGAGAAGTTCCAGAAATGTCAGATGCTTTTTCTTACACCTCTCCCTGTGAAAAAAAAAAAGAGATCTTGCAAAAGAGAAACAGGATCTGAGAAGAATGTAAAAGAGAAAGACCAATCCAGTACAGGATTCATATTTAAGGAGAAAGGCAGAACTGGCAAGGTATACCCAAATGAAAAGCAATTAATCCCCAAAACTCCCAGAATCAATCCACCAGCTGACTCACTCATTTACAATAGAAAATACAAAAACCAACAGTCACTATCATCCACACTACATTCGCCTTCACTTCTAACTAAATATAGTCTTAATTAAAATCAAGTAAAGGATTTACAAATAAAACCATAAAATAACTTACCTCAAGCAAATATCTCAAGGAGTATGGTAGAAGATTCCTCACAGTCAGTGTAGGGTAAAGGTGGATAATGTAGGCAGGATCCCATTCCTCTCCATAAGATGAAATAAAATTTAGTTCATCAGGTATGGCTGTTGAGCTGATTATCAGAGGCAAGAAATTTGTCTCGATGGCTGGGCACTGTAACAAGCACTTCACTTCATTGCTCCTATGTAGCTCTTCCCTCCAGGCTATATAAGTTGTGGACTCTTTAAACTGACCCTCCAACATTCCTGTTGGTCGAACATATAGGTGACACCTATGGGAAGATGACAGGTAATGGTACACAATAGCTTTCCACTGATGGCTGACTTCACCTGTTTTAAAGTAATTGCTATATTGTGAAGGGCTTTTGCAGCACACTAATTACCTAGCTAAGGTAGCATTTTGGTTATTTAGCATTTTGATTATTTATCCCAGTCAGAAAAAGTTCCAAGTACAAATTTAAGCTTCCACGCTAATGTTGTATTTGTGCATCAGCCTCACAAAGATTAGCCCTACAGAACAGAAAAAGTGTACCTGTATGAATGTAAAGGAACATGAAATTCCTCTTCTGGCTTGGATATGCCAACTGGCTCCAGCGACTTGGAGTCTCTATCCAGTTTATAGATTATAAATGGGATTGAGAAATGGTTCTTGATCTAGGATCAAAATACATAATTTTCATTACATTTCTATGGTACAAATTTCTAAAAGAAAGCACAAATAGCAACAAGGAAAAACAACATTAGTAGATTTAATTAAACTCCTCTGGAAAACAGAATTCTATGTGTCTTAACAAGAAATACAATCATCAAGGAAAACAATATGCAAGCATTTGAGAACATTATGCTACTTTTAAGTTCCATGAACTGAAAAACATGCTTAAAATCACAAGTCACATAAAAAGTACATATTCCAACATCAACGTCAAGGATACAGAAAGCCAAAAGTTAAAAGTAAGAACCAAATTTTTCATTTATCAGGAAGACACCCACATACAGAATACAGATATAAATTCATGTAACAGAATAAAATACTTAATTACTTGCCTTTAAGTAACTTTTTGGAAAATTATAGTCTGAAAAAAATGCATTAAGGAAGAGAAGCAAACTCACTCAGAGAAGAGTACTGCTTTCAGGCTTTTGGTGTGTTGGGGGTTTTTGTTTGGGGTTTTTGTGTTTTTTTGTGGTGGTTTTTTTTTTTTTCTTTTTTTACCTGCAGAGGAGATCGCAGAGTAATAACCTTATTTCCTTCTGTAGCATCTATCTGTACAATGATCGAGTCTGAATGATCAACAAGAAGGTTTCTTATGTTGTACAGTCGTCGACCTGGTTTGGCTATGGGAATGTTTACCACTTCTTTATATCCCTGAAGTTCTAATCCATAAAAATATACAGAAGTTTTAATTAGGCAAAACAAATCACATTACCATTTTTTATTTGAACAATACTTTAGCTTCTCTAAACTCAGCAACAATCGGGATCAAAGCACTCTCTGGCAAAAGCACCTTGAAACAGTATCTGAGCACCACTGAGGGAAAGCTTTACGGTCAGAATATTCTTGAAGACCGTAACTTTAGATTATGATTTTTATATCACACGATAAATACACCAAACAGTAAACAGAGGTATTTGTTGAGTGAGTTAACAAAACGCAACACCAAACATGACCTTTGTATCACGGCCAAGTACCTTCATATAGGATAGGATGGAAAGAAAAAAACCCAGAAGCTTACATATTAGCAGTCACTACATCCTATTCTCCTACGAGTATTTTCTGGCAAAGCTAAAAACACAGAAAAATCATAACTGCTCTCAGTAACTGGGTAACTACAGAAAGCTGAATGGTAGCAGGGATATGAGAAATTAAGATCCTGTTTAACAGGAGTTGGAACCCACAGACCTATGTCCCCAGCATCTATAAGACGGTCTATCAATGACTCCTCTAGAATGTTCCATTTCTGCCAAAGGGGGAGAAAAAATATGTACTTTTCACTCTCTGAAAAACTGGAGAGAAGGAATTTTACATCTTTTTAACAAGTCCAGTATCTGGTTTAATTTTTTTTAATTGCCATCAGTATTCAAAAGCAGTTTCAACACAATGTACTTCACCTGAATCTTGATCACACTGAATTTAACAATACTGACTCCCCATCTTCCCATTCTCAACATGTCATAATGCACGGTGTTCCCTGGCATAATACCTAAGTTTAAAGAGAAGACGGAGCTTTCTTGTCGGTACAATGCAGACAACTTTCCTCGTTGGGGCACTTCAAAAACAGAGTATTCCAGTTCCATGTTCTGACCAATTTCTACATCATTCATGTTTTCTTTTTCAACTGAACCAACTATCCGAAAATTGGAGCTAGGAAGCACTTTGAGAGGAACACCTAGGGCATTTTTCACTATGAAAGGTGCTGTCTCTTTAAAGGAATAGTCAAACGTGGATGCAGTCCCTTCTGAAAATGCCTGTAATTAACAACATACATGTCATACGTAAAGAGCCACAATAACATATATAAAGGTTTTAAAAGACAGTTCCCAGCAACTACTGTTTTAAACAAACAAAAAAACAATATAGCAATACCTGTGCTTTGTATAGTAGTATTTCAGGGAAGTAAAGATTACTTCCAAAAAATGTCATTATTATTCTGTGATTTGCAATAAATGTTGATGCTGCAATAAGCATTCATACTCCTCACAGGGAATATTTTTTACAGTTGTTAGGTTGTAAGAGAAAAATAAGATCTTGGGACACAGAAGTCCCAAGCACATTCACCATGTACATATTTCACATTCAACCACAACTTATGCTTACAGACATTTGTTTGATTTACACAAAAGCCATGGAAACTGACTGCCAATATAGACTTACAATATAAGCAAGTACTAACTTGGAGAACCGTTGCTCATTTAGAATTAAAAAATAAACAGGCCTAAGTTACATTCTGTAAAAATAGCCTTTTTAACAAAAAAAAAAAAAACCAAACACACACACACACAAAAAAAAACCAACCACGAAAACCAGTATTTCTTCCTCCCCATAAAAAAATGGGAAAAAAGCCTAGGACATTCATAAGCAGACCTACTATCACAAGGAAAATAAAGGAAAAAAAAATTTTTAACATGCTGGGCATTCTACTTCTACAGTTTGAAAGTCAATCCTAAAATGCACACCTTTCTTAGTATACTATTAAGGAGAAACCAATGGAAGGGAAATCAATTTCTCTTTTAGTATTTCAAAAAAAGGATTTTGGGACAGGGTCATGGTTTTTTAGAGGGTTTTGTTTTCATGCAGCCTGCTTATAGAACTGTTCCTTAAGTCCTTCATAAGCACATTTGTTCTTCTAACACAAAAATTGCTTCTTTCAAAACCTATCACCACCTTTTTGTTAGCCCTGAATGACTAATCAGAGTAAAACTTCCTCAGCCCTGCTAGATAACATATATTGGGGTTGCAGAATAGTCATTGGCTTGTGACTGGCAGCACAGAAAGTCCTTTAAGAAAGAAAATCAGAACTTCCCACATAATGCAGCACCTTCTGCCCATTAGGACTACCTTGGCTAAATTACTGAAAACAGCAAGACAACATTTGGATATTGTTATATTCATTGTATCCTTTGAAGAGATGTTAACTGCAGTTTGTGGCTCAGGAAGCACAATGAAATCATCCCCAGGCATCAAACTTCTCTCTTGGACAGGGTTAGTCTTCATCTAAAATGAAAATTTCATTAGACAATTATGAATACATAGATTACTTTCTCCTATGTTAGAAGAGGAGAAAAAAAGTGACCTACACTTGACAATTTCACCAAGCAAAGGAAAACCTACTTTACCTTGTAAATCTCACACCTTACACAAACAAAGAAATATTGTACCACCGTTGAAGGCAAGGAAGTTATTTTCTTTCCTCTCTGTAGGTGTGGTTACATGCTACATTTTGCCCATGCACTGGACAATTAATGTTATTCACAAGAACCTTAAGATATGGAAAGGCTGGGTCTCTTTTCATGTGAAATTGCATAGCTCTCTCAAAGCAACAGCATTCAAAAGGTCAATGTTCTATTGCCTAAAACTTTTAAAAAATAGATGTCCATTTGAACTATTTCACAGAGTTTCAAGTATGTTTACATACTTCCAGCTTTAAACTCCATTGCTTCTTTCCTCCTTCAATTCGTTCAATAAGCGGCTCCCACACTGCATAGGTTTCATTGTAATAATGAATCTACAGAAAGAATCAAAATTAAATAAGGCATCTAAAAATAAAGAACTGAGTTCCTTCCAATAGAATTTAGTAACAAAAACATTAATAAAAAAACCCAATTATTCTTAATTTCACATTTTGGAGGTCTAGCATGAACTTTTAATGGCTTCAAAAAATAATACACAGAAGTGTAACTTATACATTTTTTTCATAAGTGACATTGTTTTTAAAGAACTGACTACCTGGCTTGCTTTTAGAGGCAACCTGGTAACTCCACGTCTTCTGAACACCTTCACTTAATATAATGCAGTCTCTATCCTCCCCTATGTTGTTTGAGATCAAGAACTTGAAGGCCACAAGTACATCATTGTACTATGAAATAACAATTAGTCTGAACAAACTTTAGCCTGCACGTGGTCCATGGGAACAATTCATCTAACTCATAGCCTACACCAAGTTTTTTTACCTCCCTTCAGCCACTGCAAAACTGAACAGAAGCTGTGGACCAAATAGTACTGGATAGTCCCTTTCAGCTATCTTCCTCATCCCTCCCCACTTCTGCAACCACAGTGCCTTCCCCCAGTTGTATATGATTAGGTATGCATCTTCTATACCCTATGGAAATGCACATCTAGCAATGAAAGAAGGCTACTTGTATAACCAGTACAGAATGGAGTGGAGGTACATCTGGTAAACTGACAAAATATAACCAAGATGTAGTTAACCTATTGCACAGAGCAGCTGCACAACCGGTGGTATGGAATTTTAATATGCTGCCTCCAAAAGAGGCTTATACCATCTCAGAATTCACTGTATCTTGCGGAAAATCACAGAATCACAGGTTGGAAGGGACCTCAGGGATCATCTAGTCCAACCTTTCTAGGAAGAGCGCAGTCTAAACAAGATGGATCAGCACCCTGTCCAGACGACTCTTAAAGGTGTCTAATGTGGCCGAGTCAACCACTTCCCCGGGGAGATTATTCCAGTGGTTGACTGTCCTCACTGTGAAAAGTTTTCCTCTGGTGTCCAATCGGAATCTCCCCAAGAGCAACTTGTGTCCATTCCCCCTTCTCCTCTCCATGTGACTCTGTGTAAAAAGGGAGTCTCCATCTTCTTTGCAGCTCCCCCTTAAGTGCTGGTACATGGTGATGAGATCCCTTCTAAGCCTCCTTTTCTCAAGGCTGAACAAACCCACTTCTCCCAGCCTATCCTCATATGGCAGGCTTCCCAGTCCTTTGATCATCTTGGTGGCCCTTCTCTGGACCCCTTCCAGCCTGCCCACATCCTTTTTGTATAGCGGGCACCAGAACTGTACACAGTACTCCAGGTGTGGCCTGATGAGCGCTGAGTAAAGTGGGATGATGACTTCTTTGTCTCTGCTGGTGATGCCCTTTTCGATGCAACCCAGCATCCTGTTGGCCTTCTTGGCTGCAGCAGTAACACTGTTCACTCATGTTGAGCTTTCTGTCCACCAGGACCCCCAGGTCCCTTTCCACAGAGCTGCTCTCCAGCCAGGTGGATCCCAGTCTGTGCTGCACTCCCAGATTATGTTTTCCCAGGTGCATGACCTTACAATTCTCCTTGCTGAACCTCATAAGGTTCTTGCTGGCCCACTCTTCCAGCCTATCCAGATCTCCCTGCAGAGCAGCTCTCCCTTCTGCAGTGTCTACCTCCCCACTCAACTTGGTGTAATCAGCAAACTTAATCGGGCTACACTTGATGCTGTTACCCAGGTCACTTATAAAGATGTTGAATAACATTGGGCCCAATATCGATCCCTGGGGGACTCCACTAGTGACAGGTTGCCAGTTTGAGAAAGAGCTATTTACCACCACCCTTTGGGTGCGGCCTGTCACCCAGTTCCCCACCCACTGCACAGACCACTTGTCCAGGCCATAACGCATTAATTTCTCTAGGAGGAGACTGTGGGGGACTGTATCAAAGGCCTTGGAGAAGTCCAGGTAGGCAATGTCCACTGCCCGCCCCATGTCAACCAGGCAAGTCACTTTGTCATAGAAGGCCACCAGGTTTGTCAAGTACAATCTACCTTTAGTGAAGCCATGCTGGCTTTTTCCAATCACGTGCTTCATTTGACTTGTGAGGGCCCCCAGGAGGATTCATTCCATAACTTTCCCAGGGATTGAAGTAAGGCTGATGGGCCTACCGTTACCCAGATCCTCCCTCGAGCCTTTCTTGTACATAGGGGTAACATTTGCCTTCCTTCAGTCCTCTGGGACATCCCCCATTCTCCATGACTTCTCGAAGCTTATGGAGAGTGGCCTTGCAGTGATGTCAGCCAGCTCTCTCAACACCCTTGGGTGGATGGTGTCAGGGCCCATTGATTTGTAGGGGTCAAGCTCCTGTAGTAATTCATGTACTAACTCTTCCTTCACCGATGGTGGGTCGGTGTTTGGATCAACCGGCAATTTTGTTCCCAAAGCCTGGGACCCAACAGTGTTGGTAAAGACAGAGGTGAATGAAGTGTTGAGGACCTCTGCCTTTTCAGCATTGTTGGTGATTGACTCTCCTTTACTCTTTAACAGTGGGCCTGTTTTCCTTCTTTTTCTGCTTGTGGTTGACATGTCTGAAGAAACCTTTCTTGTTATTTTTTATGTCTACAGCCAATTTCAATTTGAGCTGGGCTTTTGCTTTTCAAACTACATCTCTGCATGCTCTGGCAATGCCCTTGTAGGTCTCGGTGGATAATCCTCTAATTCTCCATTTCTGGTGTGCTTCCCTTTGTGATTTGAGTAGACCCAGGAGGTCATGGTTGAGCCAAGGGGGTCTCTTGCTCCGCTTACTTCCCTTTCCTTTGTAAGGGATAAATTGGCTTTGTGCTTCCACGAGAGAGTTCTTGAATTCCCAACACTCACTAGCTCCTTTGTATTCCATGGAAGCTTCCCATTGAATCCCTCTCAACTGAGCCCTGAGTGAACTGAAGTTTGCTGTTCTAAAATCCAGAATCCTTGTCTTAGAGCTGACCTTCAGCACACTCAGCAGGATCCCAAACTCCACAATATAGTGATAGCCTTGGCTGTTGTATTCACAAACTGAGATATTACAAAGTGGGTTTTTTTGCAATAGCTGGCAAAATAAACATTGTGTGATTACAATACACAATGCAGAGAAGATTTTGAGAAAGAGAGTGTAACTTCTATCTTACCAATAAATACAATGCTAGAGAAATTATAAAAGGTGGTCAATAAGAGTTAAATTTGAATATTCAACTAAGCCAAGCTCAGTGTTCATACAGCAAAAAGTGAATATGCAAAAAATAATTAAAAAAACAGAGAGGACTAGATTATTCTGTAGTAGCAAGTGCCATTAAAATCTACCACTGATCGCAAGGTTTCTGTAAAAACTACAATATGCTTAGTCGTATTTGCCTGACTACCAGAGAACTCCTAAGAGCACTACAACTTAAACCTATTATTAACTTAGCACATAGAAAGTGTACTAAAAACTTGCTTGAACATTATGAAATGTGCAGAAGTTTTTTAAACTGCTAACAATTTCATTCTACGTACCTCCAGTGACATATCAGCAGTGACCTCCATCAGTGAGGACCAGTTCTTAAGGACACCTGAAAACACAGATTCTACTAACAATAAAGGGACAGTACGATGTCCCAGACCACATTCCAAGGTGATCTGAACTGATTTCACTAAAATGTCAAATTTCTCTTCTTTCAGAATATGTTCACAGTCCTTAAAAGCTTCTGTTACTTCTGTGGCTACATCAACACCAAGAAACCAATCACTGCACTCATCTACAGGCTTCACTTGCCACAAATTCTCAGAAACTTCAGTTGCTCCTCTAGAATCCTCTTCTGTTGCTTTGGGTTTTATGGCAGCCATAATGGTCATCACAGTATTCAGAATTATTGGTGAGATCTTGAACAAATTAAAAAAATCCTTTATAGTGCAAAACATTTTACAGCTGATTAACATATAAAATATATAATAAATGGAAATGGCAAATAACTCTTGGGTTCTTCATACAGGTGCAGAGCATTAAAGGCCATTGTAAGAGATGCAACTTAAATTCCAAGATAAAGAAACAGAGTCCATTTATGGACCTCCTCTTACTATCCTTTCCTACAAATTTTCCCAATTCCTGCCTCACAATCTCACAGGCTCAAGAATAAAAATCTCAGATTGGAATTCACTTTTACTGATACATGGTACTCCCATAACAGTCATCAATAACAATTTTTACCCTACTACACTGTAAAGCGTGAATTCAAGATCTTTGAGGTGTTCAAAAAAGCATGTTTGCAGTTATGTACACCACCATTTCAATTAGCATTACAGTACATCTGTCAAAAGCTTTATGCTCTAGGAACAACGTACTATTACTTATAGTTTAAGACTTCACCGTTGACCACCTTTCCAGACCACAAATGCAATTTTGTGAACTTCTTATATGAGAATTAGCAAATTACATTCAGAAAGACTTTTAGTATATACACAATTATGAATTTACCTGTTAAGAACAAGGTATTTCACATTCTACATCATTCTGGAAATCATGTTAACAGCCTTAAATTTACAGTAACTTGTGTCCACACTCCTGCTTAAAAGTCTCTCTGAAGAGAAAAATAGTGATGGTGGCAGCAAGGGGAAGGGTTGTTTCATAAATTTGGAAGAAACTGGTAGGAGGAATCCCAGTACCTGAGGTATTTAAATTAGCTCTTTCTTGCCAAGAGATTGGCAAAAAAGGAACATGTAATTATTTTTTTTCCCCCGAACACAGAGCAGCTCTAAAAAGGATAAATGCCTATTTCTGGAATTAAAAAAATGGAAAATGGAAATTTTAAATAGCAATACAAAAATTTAAAAAACCCCAAGACACAACTTGAGAAAGACAGCTGTTCTGCCAAAGACAGCTTTAAAATCTTACCTTTATAGTAAGTTCTTCTATTGTTACTACCACAGTTTGTAACCCTGAGACATGCATCATATTTTCCATGACCAAAGAAGATGGCCGTAACACCTGGGTGAAAAATATGATTTGATTATTAAAGTAAATCCTGGAATCTAACCTTTTCAAACAATCTTGTGCTTTTTAATCCTATTAGCTAAAGGGATGCTAATCTCATAAAATAACAGGTTACAGGGTAACAGCATTCTTTCCATAGTGTTACTGTGCTTCATTCCAGCATCCAAATTTGCACAAGAGCAATTTTGTGCTGGAAGATTACAAGTTAGTGAAATAAAAGCTTTTGACGTAAGGCTTAAAAAAACAGACCGAACAAAAACCCAATACACAAGATAGACCGATGCTGTAGTCAAAAAAAACCCTGAATCCTTAAGAAAACCAAACGTATAAGGAAAGATATCATGTGTGAGATGAACCACACAGGCCACCATTGTGGATCAATGCTCCCTGCCAGGAATGAGTAGATGACATTCCAGACAACATGCTGATCAGCATACACTACTGCAACAACTAAAGTGACAGGCAGTAAACAAAGCTGCAGAGAGGTATTTCTTAGTCTTCCAAACCCCTCATACAATTTCTTCAGTAAGAAACTTTTAATTTGATTTACAAATGCACTACACAGGTTTTAGACAGAGCTCTGTGTGAAGTCTTCCACCTGCTGATAAGTCGCCTTTAAATGGCATACAACATGATGCACAGTCCCTTCCTATGTTCATAATAAATTATATGAAACCTGAGTTTTCTGAGCACTATGGATATGCCAACTAAAGGACACACCTGCCAACAGTTCTCATTACATTTTTCCACTACAAAAAACAAGTTTTCTTACCGTAGTAACATTCTTGTCATCTTTTTCTTCGAGAAAAGCACAGGCCAATACTTTGAAGCCCTTCACTTGAGCTGTCATCCTTTGTGCAAGCTTTCCAGATGTCAAAGAGAAGTCACATTGGAAGGAAACTTTTAAGGCAGGGGCATTAGCATCAGTCAAATTAGCAACAAATATAATTTCTGGATCCATGATCACAGCTTTTACTGTCATGTTTGGCCGTACAGATATTTCTGTGAAAATAAGTTTTAAAAACCCCTTGAATATAAAAGGTTTGAAAGCATTATTATGTACATAATACCTAAACCATGCATAAAAATCACTACATAATTTTAGAGGAATAAGTTTAACAAATAATGTCTCACTTTTTACAGGAATGCTTTGCTGGAACTGAATATTGCACAGTGTCCAGAATTCAGCAAACTGGTCAGAAGTTTTGTTCTGAAGAAACTGTTTGTTTCAATATTGTAAAAAGACAGTATTAGTTCTATACACTATAGTCAACCTAAGCACTGGCTCTACAAAGCCAAGTTGGAAATAGTTATCTTCTGGCTTGATACCTAAAGTAACTAACTATTTTAGAGTGAAGTTTCTAATCGAAACAAAGATTTACAATATCCTATTTCTTGTCAGAATATCCACTCAGTCTCCAAACAGGAGAGAATCGTATTGTATTTATCTCAGCTAAAGGTAAGACTCTCTAACCTAGTGATAAATTAAGTTCTCAGTGCTAGGCAGTATAATGGCATGTGACCTGCCTGCACACTAGGACTCATTATATTATTTACTCACACCTACTGCTGGTAATATCAGAATATTACACCTATCCAATGGAACAGGTGCCAAGTTGAGGCTTGGTGCACCACAGGAAAAGCAAAGAAAGCTAGCCATCATGGGTTGCAGCCAGCAACCCGTTTGGGTAGTCCTGAGCAGACCCTGCAAGTGCCATTTTTCTGGGGCATGTGTCATTTTTCAGGAGCATGTATCATCCCTCCCTCATCACATAACTTGTGCACATCTCCAACAAGGGAAGAGGAGAGCAAGTTAACTGCTGACATCCTAGGGCAATTCATAAAACTTAAGGCTAACTCCTAGCACTCTGCCAAGTTCCTCAAAAGAAAGGGAGGGCTGTTGGGAACCAGCTGAACAACAGAACCCACAGATCAAGTCTGATCACAAGTCAGGCAAGCCTAGCAATCACTTAAAACCAAACAACTCAGAAGTGGTCCTTCTTGCCCTTGCTTCATCATGCTTTACCTTCAGTCTTCAACCAAAAAGAGGAAAGCTATTAATCAAAAACTTAGTTTCCTATAAAACTGAACTGAACCAATAACCTACAGTTTCAAGATACACAACTTGCAGATGTAAGGGTAAGACATTTTTCGCCACTCACCTTTATAGAGTAGGTTGCTCTTTTTAATTCCTTGACTACTATCTGCGTGGTGCTTTTTACCCTAAGGATGCTTGCTTTGCAATATTACACGCGTAAAAATCCTGTTTAGCATGAGTGATGTGCGATCCAGCAGAGCTAAATATTGCACAACTTAACACAGCAGTTTTAGAACTACTACCACTTACAACAATCTGTAGTATCAATGGCCAATTTACACAACCTGAAGAATAAACTCACTTCTTAAGACTGATAGCAAGATAGCATCTTGAAAACATTTGGATGATTTATTTTCAGTATGAAGTCTGTAAAGGAGGAGAATGGGAGTGGGAGGTGGAAATCAGTTTTTACAGACCTGTTTCTGGCTTGGATTTCCCAGAAGCAACACGCTTTAATTGGAACTGTGCAGATCTTTCAGTTGAGGATGACGGCACTGAGTTAATGAAAAAATCTGCTACTGTCAACAAAAACTCCATACTGGCACATATGTACAGCTTGTCAAGGACAGCAATTACTTCAGTTCCATTTTTATCCTGCTTGTAGCTTATATCTATCATAGAGCTGTCATTTGTGTCATCTTTCTTGTCTATCATTCTGGAAAACAAGTTTAGTAAGAAATATTTCACACATCATAACACATAGGCCTAGAAAAAGAAGGATGCGTAGGGAGTGCCATTTTTTTCTCCCTGTGCCATTTATAAATAAGAATTTCAACATAAGAAATCAGTGTTTCCTCCAGAATTAAGAGGGTAAAGACTTTGCTAACAGTAATTTAAATTTAAAATTTGTGTGCTACAGTTTTGGAACTACGCTTACAGCGTGTAACAATCAGACTAAAGTTTCAGTGCACAGAACTCTCTAGCTGAGGCTGGTTGCTCTCCACCCAGCTGCTCTACACAGTTTGCTGTAATACTCAAGCCTCCCAGGTATTTTTTTTTGTTTTGGATAGCCTGGAAATCAACATATAAAAGAAACTTGCTTAACATTATTAAAATTACTTCATTGCTTTAGTGCACAGTATGACAGGCAACAACTGACAGCGGTGCTAAGTTTTACCAGTCCCATGTGAAGTAAAGTATAGAACAAGGAAACAGTCTTCCTTGCAAGTTGCATTGAGTTTTTTCATTTCTGATGCACTCAAACTTACCTTGCGGTCACATTCTGAATTCCTTCTCTGAGATCATCCAGGGTACATGCCTTGAGTTTAACATTAATGTCCATTGAGCCATCTGAAAACATCTTCCCCGATGATGCCATGAGATGCAGTCGGAGTTCACCAAGGCGTAATATGTCACTATGCAGTGAAAGCAGAGGCTTCTACATAATGAAAAATAATAGGATTAGTTATCACAGAACAAAGTAATAAGCACGTTTCACTTGCTACTAGCCATGTGCATTTTGATCCATGAACTGAGGGTTCTGATTAGCCTGTTGCTGTCATCAGTCCTCCAATCACACAAATTAGTTTAAGAAACACACTGAGAAAACAGAAAAAAACAAGTTGGGTCATAGTAAAGTTGCTTCTTCACCACATTTCTAGTGATTGTCCAGAATGCGTGACCAAAGGATAACTCATCTCAATTCTGAACCTCCTACCAGAGGAACCCTCAGCTCCCATCACACTAAGTCATCTACAACCAGGACCTCAGCAGTAAGTGGAAAGGATATGAAGAACACCACACATTACAGTGTGCTTCTTCCCATGATGCTCATTTCACAACAACTTATTAGAATTATATTCCCCTCATACAAAAAACACCACAAATTCCTGCATTATAGCTGTTTTAAATATCAAGCTTCCAGGTGTTCACTAAATACCAAGGCTTATAAAGCAAGCAGTTTCACATCTAGACAAAGCATATTAAGTCATAAAAACAAGGCAACACTGCACATCTCTCTCTTCTGTTTTCAGCACAGGAAGGTCATCCATTATTGCTCACGCTCAGGGATATGTAAGAAGGAAGTATGGGTCATGTACACCTTGAATCTGCTTACTAACTATTTAGGCACCATGCATAGAACAAGCCATCATCTAGGCTAGCAATTCCTGCTTTTCAAATCTTCATTTTTATTTTGGATAACTGGAATCATGGCTTGAATGACCAAATCAAATGGTGAGTCATCTTGGTTGGTTATGGGTTTTTTTGTTTGGTTTTGGTTTTGTTTTTCTTAGTGTGGATTTTAGAAATGCACTTACGTCCTTCAAATTAAGGACATTCTCTGCCCACTAAAAACTCAAAGTCCCAGGATAAATTGCATAAGCTCCATAAGCCAAGCATTAAAAAGCCAACACAACCAACAAAACTCTTTGTTTTACTACCCTGAGTTCTGTCCATGTGAGAAGCCTACATTTTCCACCGCATTTGTATGGTAAAAGCTGTGTCACAAACCTCATTCATACCACTATTGTAGAGAGTTACTGAAAGTGACTCAAAATTAAAGTCAAATTTAAGCGTTGTGTAACGTTCCGCAGAAGACTGAACTGGAGAAACATTTTGTTGTCCAAAAGCAAGAAGAGAACCTGTCAATGAAAAGAAAATATTTTCACATTTATTTAGAATACTGGGTGTTTTTCTGGGTTTGGGGTTGTTCTGCTGTGTTTTTTTTTTTGGGGGGGGGGGGTTGTTTGTTGGTTTGGTTGGGTTTTTGGTTGGTTGGTTGGTTTTTTGAAATTAAGATCAGAAAGTCACAAGAGGAAAAAGCTCTGAATCTGGAAGACCAATCAGAACAGTCTGCACATTTATTTACTAAGTATCACTTTGTTCTATTCAGTGCATGCTAAAATTACCTAGCACAGAGTGTTTTAAGAACCTTGAAAGAGCTTTCACTGTCATTAATTTACTGCAGTTCTTAATTTGTTTTAATGAAGAACTACAGGAAGACCAGGACTGCTCAGGGAGTTTACACTACTCTTCCTTCCGGTTTCTGCTCATAGTGTAGCATTTGAGCTATTGGTTGAACAGTACCTTTTTTTGACATTTAGAATGGTAAATTTTGGACAAAAAACCAATTTTGGCAAAGCGTTAACAATCTGTCATCCAGAGATATACACTGTTTACATCAACACACTGCTTGAATACTAGTAATATCCCCAATTGTTATAATTGTGCATTAATGTTCTGGGGTAGCTCATTTGGTTTTTTTTCTTTTTTAAACCACCTGCGAATTATAAAAGTCATTGATATAGACTGAAGAATACCATCCTACAAAAGATGAGTTGCAAAAAACACACTACAAAAAACTTCTGACCATCAACAGCTCACACTCCATGTATATTCATGCATTCTTAGTTATAACTTTTGATGTACACAATACGTAACAACTAAGAAAAAGGATTTATTTGCACACATTTAAGAGCTTCAGATAAACATGATGTTTGCAAATAGCCCTCAGCCTAAACATATTCAGCTTTTGAATTGAACATACCCTCAGAGAATTCAGACTCATTTGGAGCTTTCCCTTTTTTAAGTATCTGCATATCTTCAACGTTCTCTTGCACAGCATTTGGCTGGGAAGAAGCCCCTCCAAGGTTTTCAAGTAAAATTTTCATGACAACAGTTAGATCATCTTCACTGAGTGCAATCTGTGAAGTGATAAACTCACAGCTTCATTTTTGTTGACAGTATTTCTTTCCAACACAAAACCCTATCTTTATCAATAGCATGCAAACGTGAAGAAGAAACAACATGTTGCTTTCACCATAAACAAGCTGTCTAGTCAAAATAATCCTGACCAAAACACCATAAATTATTTGCCTACTTTTCCTAAATTGTCATTTGTTACTTGTTATGACCAATACAACAAGAACTAACACTCTTCTTTACAAGACTAAAAAGTGTTTGTCATGGCTCTTTGCCTGCTAAAAATGAGTAACTGATGATCATAAGCAACTAAGAATTCAGTAATCCAGAAACATAATCAGATACATTACAGCCAAGATCTACATTGTATATGCTAAAGCAACTGTCATTCAGTAGGCCTTTAAAGAGTTAATGAATCTGAATCCAATTCTAACATAACATGATCATGAAAAAATAAGCAGTAGTAAGTGACAAAATGCAGTCGCTTAGTCCATAATACATAGCGTTAGAATATTTTTTTCTACATTGTTGTTTTTTTGTTTTTAACTGGTACTCCTTCAGCACCTTATTCCTCTGTGATTCGCAAGTGCTGCGTTTGGCCACAGCACAGATAAAGGAATGAAATAAGGCTCACGAACAATGAAAAGGCACCCCGGTCTCTTTTTAACCCACTTAAATCCATATGGTTAATGTAGGGGAAAAAAGTAAGTAAAGCCCTCCCTCTGAAAAGATATCAACCATAATTTTGAACTCTTGTATACTAGAGATCCACATCTATCCTTTTAATTTCTAATAAATCTACTAAACACTCAAATAACCTGAATATTACAATTGAAAATCTTAAATCTAGATTTTAAATGCTAACAGATAACCTCAATGACTTTACTGACTGTGAGTCAAAGGATAGCTCCAACAGATGCCCAGAAAAATAAAAATATTTTTTATTCCATTTCCATGCAGCTACACCCAAACTATTCATTATACAATATGAAAATTTTAACAGATCTATAAGCTAGACAGTCAAGCTGGAAGTCTTTTAACATTCTGTAAAGAATACAAATTGCAACAAGTTTATATACTCTTTAACTAGGCTAAGTACTATTCTGAGAATATATATAACTTTTGATGTAGCTCTGATTTGCCATGATATTACCTGCATTGGTTTTAGGTCTCCTTTGATACCTATTGTTGCGGTTTTATGGTACCAAGTTGCCGCTAAATTTCTCTGGACCAATAAAGTCAAACTCACAGGACACAGAATTTCAGAATCTGGTTGAGAATCTGTGGATATAATGCACCTACAAAAGACAGTGGAAGCAGCAGAGGAAAAATATTTAGTAGTTGCAGAATCCCAAATAATATCATACTAATCCAGCAGAATTATGGGTATACTTATTTTTAAATTAATAATGTGTGCTTACATGCACTTATGCCCGCGTATGCGCTTAAGATGAACTCCGTTACTGTCCTATCATTCCTTTCTTTCCAAGAAGCTTTAATGATTGTGGACATGTCTCCTTACCTAAAAGCACTCCTAAACTGAGTTTGGGGGTGAGGAGGTTGGTTTGGTTTTAGTATGTATTCATCACCTATTATCTTTAAATAATAGAATAATGCTGCATACGGACACGGGCCTGTTCTCTTCATGAACACTTTTCAACTTGAAAGAAAACTCCACATATACCTTGATAATTTCAAATGAGTTAGCTGCACATCCATGTTGTCAATGACTGGAGGAAGAGAAGATTCATCTGAAGGCACTAGCTTGAATTCATTCTGAACTCTAATTAAGCCAAGATCAGCTACCAAAGCATTATATGAAGTTGAAGATTCAGGAACAACTATAACTGGAGCTTTCAAGTTGACATCCATTAAGAGGCGGAAGCTCTTTTTAGCCAAGTCTTTCATGCTGGAAGCAGCCATTTCTGCCGCCTGGACAGTGACCGCAGTCAAGGCTTCTTGTGCCGTTTGGAAATTGTTTAGGAAGTTCTAGTGATGGGGGGGGGGGGGGGGGGGGGAGACAAAAAAAAAAAAAAAAAGAGTTCTATGACAGCAAATAAGTCTTGCAAAAAAGGCAAGCCCCAGGCAAAACATAAGTTTAAGAAAAATATTACAGGTGTGGCAGAAATACGAAACTTCTAATTCAACCATGAAAGTTTCAAAAGAGAAAAAGGTTAAAATCATCCACAAGACATTGCTTACCTATTTAATTTTTAAGATATTAAAGCTATCAACTCAATTTATTAATTTTTTTGTCATCTTTCTCCTTATTTGCCAATCTTCTATAAAAAGCGGTGCAACTCATGTGACATTTCTTTAGCAAAATACTTTTATATGCTCATACATGAGCTCACTGCAAGGTACAGGTCAAAGAGGTGATTACATTTTACTTTATTAAAAAACTTTTCATGTCAAGAAAAGAATGGAAACTAAAGTCTTACCAAGAGAGACATAAAGAATTTATGTAGGTAAATTATTTGGATGCAGCCCACTTTCAGAGACATTTTACCATCCACCTTTGACATATCAGTGTAGGCTTCCCCTGCAGTAGCGTCTGGATAAAGTGACATGTGAAATCTAAACACTTCATCTCCCATTATGGAGACAGCCTAGATGATTAAGTGCATATAGTTAATATTCCCAGGCAGCATCCCATGACAGAATTACTGCTTAAGTTACCAAACAAGAAATATTTCCACAAAAAGATCAACTGCAACTCATCAGCAATACTTGGACACATATATGCTAGGCACAAAAGGAAACTAAATCAGCAATTTTGTGGTATATCTGTTCTCAGCTGGTTATCTATAGTGCATTTAAATTTAACCCATGCTACTCAGAATTAAACACGTCAATACAAACATGATTAGAAAGAATTAAATACTGAATGGAAGCATGCTTTGCTTCCCTGCGATAAAGGAAATTAACCAATGAAATTTTGCTTAATATTTGGTATACTACATTGTACTTAGTATTATACAACACAGCAAATTAACTACTGTGCTACCATTAAATAATTTAAAGAACTAGGTCTTTTTGTTTGTTTACAATCTGCACAACACATCACCTTTTTATGGACTGTTGTTGGATCAACATTTGTAATTACAATGTCCTCAAGTCTGGAGAACACTTTAATCTTTTTTGTTTTAATAGCTACAGATGCATCCATTCCTGATATCAGACAAAAGGAAAAAGACAATTTGTTGAAGGGCATTTGGTAAGTAAACACTTTTCAAAAATAAAGCATTATTTATTACTGAACATAACAAATAAGGATAGCTTAGAATCCAGCATTCTACTATGTAAAAAACAATGCTAAGCCCCAGAAAGAAGTCATGACCTTAATACACATGACAAATACGCCAACATAAGTAGACTTTAAAACTAGAGTAAAAATTCCCAACACTATATGGGATCAATCTATTAAAAAATGGAAGCTTGTGTTATTTCTAACATAGTGCCTTCATTTCTTTTAATTTTACTCCACTTAGAAATTAATTGCCTTTTTTTCAGTGTCAAACATGTTCTTACCTCACAGGCATTTTGGCTATTAAAATACTTAACCGCCATCATATCATACAATCACTATGTATTTAAACATACGTTAGAGACATCTAAAGCGCACACACTAGCCTTTCAGAAGTGAATGAATGGAGGGCAATAACATATGTCTTGCTACAACCAACTAATCTAATATTTAAATAAAAAAACCCTTACCTTGTATTCTAACATCTGCAATTCTACAGGTCTGATCACACACTGTTATATTGAATGCACTTAGTTTTGCAGTGAGTTTTAATTCGCAGACATCATCATGGGTTGCATTAGTAGACACTGGATAGGAAACAAGAGACATACAAGAACTTCATTATAAGTCAATTTTTTAATAACAAATGTTAGATTATTTGCTTTATACATATACGAACTATTCAAAAAGGAACCTGCAGTTATTCCCTAAAACCTACTGCTATTTAGTCAAGACATGAAATAAGTCTTTTGTTAACACAGCTTTCTTCAGGCACAAGAATAGTCACTGACTAACATGAAAACAGCAATCAAGATGATGGTTTTTCTCCTCATTAATATCTAGCTTTCACGCAACAGTATGCTGAATAGAGTGTGCATTTCATTATTTGAAACACTATCTCACATGAGAAATGTTCCTTTCTATAGAGTAGCAAGGCCAATTTAGGCATATTAGGTGAAAAGTTTCTGCAGCAACATTGAAGGTGCCTGCGGAACACAAAATGTAACAGCCAGCCACTGTAAATTCAATCCCCATAAATTCAGGATTAGAAAACCTTGACTTTCCCAAACAACACTACAAACACACTAATCAACCACACAAGACCTGACGAAACATTGTTAAGGAGCTTCCATACAAAACTCATACTATTGCAAGGTTGTAGATACCAATAACTGAAATAAACACAACACCCTTCAGTTCAGAACTTCACTTCCCCAGGGCTCAAGAATGTTTATTTTCAGCAATGTAAGCACTCTTTAGAGCCTTCAGATTAGAAAGCAACAAAGTTGTGACAGTGATGCTTTGGAAAGGCTTTGGTACTGTTCACTGCAACATTTTTTATTTGACTGTTATTATAAAAGTCAGACCACTTCCTAGAAAAAAGTTATATTGAGTAAGGAGTATTTGTAAAATTAAGCAACAGCAAAAATAGCTGGCTTTATTTTTTTTAAGTGAGATTATTTTCTCCCTACATATATTTGTGCATGCCTTGTTTCTCCACCAAATAGACTGCAATGCTGTCACCTGAAAAGGTATCCTTTAAAACCAAAGGCTAGATGCTGTTAAGCAAGAAGAGTATGGCCTTTCTAATACTGCATTACCTGGTCTAAGAGTACTTGCTTTTTCTTGTTCTTTTATTTGAGGCTTGTGGTCTGATGCTTTATCAGTACTGGGAAGACCAGCTGATGGAACACTGAATGTGAAAAAACTCATGACGGAAAGCAAAGCCTCTGTGTGAAGTACTATATCCAAACATGAAAAGACGACCTAAAACAAGGGCAAGGAGACAAAGTAACATTGTTATTTAGTAGCAGTCTATTGCATAACAACCCAGAATTACTGTGATAGAACTGAGAAAAAAGTGAGTTGTTCAATTTCACAGATCTCGCACCCTTCTGTCTCCTTCAACTTAACACCGCACAAGCTCCAGAACAGATGAGGAGCTATGGAAGAGAAGCTTAAAACAGCTAGAGAGGAACTATGCCAATCTAAAAATTGATGCTTCATGTGGTTATGCTTTTTCAGTAAGCTCTCCTAGTTCTGCTGCATTTCACTGTGGACTATTGAGCACTTTAGCTGAGACATTTTCAGAACCATGTATAGAGATATTTTACTAGGTATGATACAACCAAAAAAAAAGATTCAAAATTTGCAATCAGAACAGAAAGTATGTGAATAGCAACTACTCTAGCCAATATTACTTAGTGAAAGCGAGCATCAGCTAGCCAACTTTTTCTAACCCAAAGCAACTCTTGGTAAATGCTGTTTTACTGATACATTAAGGGATGTCAGCTTTCTTAACTCTGTAGTCCATCCACTTCAAATTCTACATAAGGCTGTCAAGAAGCAAGCTCTGCCCACCACTACTACTTTAAAAGAAACATTTTAAAAGCAAAATGCTCTGCTTACTTCAGAAGTCACTAAAGCCATGGAAAATGACACATGAATAGTTACTTCCAGGAGAAGTAAAAAAAGGACTGATTGAACACATGACCTCTGAGAATGCCTGTTTGACATTTCACCTCACATCTCAATTTCACTGTTATGAACCTTCAAGTTCTGAAACCCAAGGCCTTTGTTTCACACACTGCTAAGTGTTTCACTCCAGAAATAAAACACATCCTACAGGCCTCAGTTAGAAATGTCCTTATAAATTTTAACAAACTAAAAATGTACAGCTTCTACATAAAGAAATAATACACTCAATATTTCTGTAAAAAAAAAAGTCTTTTTTTTCCTCCTGGATTTCCCTTTGAAGTAGTTAAATATAAAGCAGTAAGCTTTAATGATGAGAGAGTCAGGGTTTGGGGCTTTTGTTTTGTTTGTGGGTTTGTTTTTTTTTTTCTTTTCAATGAAAAGAGAAAAAGTGGGCAACTAACAAGTTTACACAGCAGTTACTATTTGGAAGCTTAAAAAGAAATTACATATATCCAGTACTTACATTGATGTTTTGCTTGGTGCTTCCATAAATAGTAACAAAATCTGGTCCATCAGCATCAGTCTAAAGGGAGGGGAGGGGAGGGGGAAAGCCCAAGACAGAGTCAATTAACCAAATTCATTAACTGAATTAAAACACACACACACCAGGATTATTCCCATTGCAAAAGAAAACAAAGGGAAGTGATGAATCCTGAAGAAACAAGTTCTCTAAATAAAGCACATGATCAAGGCAACCAGAATGGGGTACTCGCAATGCTCTGCTCAGTAACATTTTACAGCACACAGTTTGTGAAAATTCAACTGGTTACAAAAACTTTCTGTTAACTAGGATCTATTTAAACTGGATGAATTTACGCGTGGTATTTTGTCAGAACAAATTAACTGGTTCTACAACCTATCAGATTCCCAAGTACCCGTGCAGTTTAAGGGCGCTTTTTGGGGCTTTTTTTTTTTTAAAATAAAAGCTCAAGAACTCTAGCTACCAACAAATAACTCTTCAAATGCTAGTTTTACCACCTGTGTAGTGCCACCTGTCATTTAGGTAGGCAAAGATTATCCGTATATTAAGTTTCACAAAGGTAATAATCTGTATTGTTCACAGAAAAGACTGCATACAAACATCTGGCTTCACCAGTGGCTGCAGTAATTGTGTTTAATTATGAAGTAAGCACTATATGGAAGCAGTGGAGAGTGAAATGAAATGATAAGTTGAAAAACAGCTATTTGGGAGAAGGCCTACGTATCTTACAGGTTTTAAGACAAGGAAAAAATCTAACACAGGCTAAGTATGGAAGCCTTATTTTACTCCCCATATAATCTTAGTTAAAAGGTATTAAAACCTTAATGTATTCCATTTTCAGAAGGTGTTCTTCTTTCTCACTTGAAGAATTAATAATGTAAAGAGGATCTCCTTTCGAGTCTGCAAATAAAGAAAACTGTAAAGTATTTCCACTCATATGCTTTACTCCACCTATGGAATGCCTCCAAGCTAACTCTCAATTACATACTAATTATATAGTATTCTTGCTGAAATAGTGAGGGTAAACATCCCGTCTCACTAAGAAGCTGCAGATTAAGCATTGCCCTGTGAAATGCTGTATGCACTTTCTTTTAATTAAACTAGTCAAAATTAACTTATCTTGGTCCTGAAAGAAGATTCAAAATTGGAAAGTCATTTGCATTCCTATAATTAGTTTTGCATTCATATCTTCATGTTTTTATATTAAAACCATACTCTTCTACTTTGAATGCATAGCTATTGTTACCTGGCTAATCAAGGAAACACACTGGATTTCCAGTGCTGCCACAACTGGTCATAAAGCACAAATTCAGAAGCTCACCAGAACACTCTGAACACATAGAATACTACTCAGGAATGTCCATTCCTACTCAAAACAGGTAACTAACTCAAATTAACTCAAGCTAACTCTAACAACAGGAGTACAACTTGGTATCAGGTAAAACAGATTAATTCAACCTAAATTACACAGGACAGCATAATTAAGTGAATTTGGCATTTAACCTCCTGCCCTTTTTTTCCACCCCCATGCTAATTATTCTTATTTTTGACCATGCTATCCTCTTGCTACAAAGCTGACTGCATACACTGTACTGACTGCACACCAGTTTTCTAGAAGACTTACCTTTTATTTCAGTACATCTCATAGTAATTTTTTTCAGATATGCTGCTGCAGTCAATTCATGACTTCTAATTCTGGTTTCAGTTCCCAGCTGTAGCACCGTTAGAACGTGTAATGGACATCTCTCCTTCTGAACCTGCTTCATCAAGGTTATTACAACCTTGAATATGGAAAGGGAAATAAGTTCACTATTTCAGTAAAGCTGTCCAGACATTATGGCATGCAGTTATAACTCAGCATTATCTCCTCAGCTAAGCTTCAAAAGTAGTATTAATCTAGACATTTTGCCTTTTTACAAAGGAAAACTACAACACCAGTTTGTTAAAGACGTTTTCCTCCCTCCCCACTCTGTTCCTCTTGGCCAAGCAGCCAATCACTTCTTAACTCCTTTAACAATGAAACAAAAATCCCAAGTCTATTAATTTAGCTAGAATTTAATTTTGTTGACCTAGCAGTATATCTTTACCTTGTCAAGCTATGCTTTAGTTTTGGAATCAGACACTATGCAATGCTGCACATAGACTCTGAATATGGGAAAAACAGTTACTACAAATAATACTGGTCTGGAAGGAAGGGAAGTAGAGAACAGATAGCACAGTGAATCAGTCTTTGAATATCTGATGCTACGCAAATAATTAAGGACACAGAAAGGTTTCAACATTACAATACTTCATTTATAGAAGATTTTAAGCATTACACCAATTAGAATGTTGGAAATGAGACAGACCTTGTGCATCTAAATGTAGCTGAAAACTAAAGTAGAAGAACTAGAAATAGCTATTAATGAACAATGTGAATTTCACTGCAATTGTTTCATGAGGCAATTATTTTCTGTTCTTGGGAACTAAAAACAGTGCTTCAACCTCATAAGGAATTTAAATAATTCAAGTTTGTCAATACTTTGTCTACATCATCATTGTACACTAACATTGTACACTCTTTGTACACTAACAAATTAGCCCTTTATCATTCATCACCCAACAGATATAGTCCATGACATGGACTCTACCGTCATGAAGATTTTATATGAAGCATGTGTAAAACTGTATTAAAAAACAAAAAACCAGAATTGTTCACAATATACATTAAATAAGACAACATGGAGAACTACAGGCTAGCCTCAGTCCTATCATTTAAAAAAATTCTTCACAGCTAAGACAGCAAATCTGCAAAGTTAAAAGCTGCCAAAAGTACTAGTGACGCATGTTGGAGAACCACATGCTGTTTTTTGACCAGTACCTCATCAGCCTATTGCAACTGTAATTCTGCAAAAACTAAGAAAACACAAAACCTGGGATGGTATCAACTTGCTTCCTGTCTACACTTCAGCTGTGGGACAAGTATTTCCAATGCCCTTAAAACTAAGTTTTCCTCTATATGATTTCATATCACACACACAGAATACGTTTTCCCTGGTGGCTGGGGTCAGGAGGAAGTTTCTAGTCTTTGAATGCAACTCTCATTTGACAATGGAATGGTTTTGGGTTTGAAGGGGGGTTTTTTGCCTGTAAAAAACAGGAACCCAGATTTTATATGGACAACAATATCAGCAGAGATTTTGTGAAACAAAAATTACACACCAAAAAAAAAAACCCAAACCCCACAGTTACTTAAAGTAACATGCATATCTAAGCCATTTGGTCTGACTTGAAAAAATGAAAAGGCCATGCTGAGCTCTTCACATTTATCACAGACATCTTCACAGAAAAAAAATGCTTGGATGATTTCTTAGGCGTACGTATCTTTTTTAATTGATTGCTTGTGCATTTTCCCAGTACTTTGCCCACAACCTAACCTTCAGACTTAGAGTATCTAAAGGAAAAATACTAGTTCTAGCTTAACTATTTCAGCTGTTTTTTTACTAAGAGAATTATATGCAGCATTATGAAGGATTAAGGCTAGGTGAGTGCAGAACATCTAACAGAAGTCTGGTTTTCCCTGTTGGATGTATTGTGTATGGTAGATATTCTTATAAATACAATCTCACCCAACATAGACAAAAGAAAACAGCTAAAGAAACAGCTGAAGAATCTGAGTTCTGAGGTGTTTTGTTTGGTTGGTTTGGGGGTTTTTTTTGTTGTTTGGTGGTGGCGGTGGTGTGTACCATCATCTTCAAACAGTTAAAATGGACTTAATAGCCCATTACATCTAAGAAACAGGCTTGAGTATTGGATTCAGTAACAATAGATTTTACAGATGGAAACATACCTCTTTGATTTCAAAATTAAGTAGCATATTGATTACATCTTCATTTAATGCTCTTTTTCTCTTTTCAGACAGCATCCCTTCTATAACACTCTTATCCTGTGTCAGAACTGATTTCTCCATTTCTTTGGTTTTACCTGAAGCATTCAATGGATTAGTTAACTTTTGAAATTGCCACCATTTGTATAAGTCAAGAAATATATCTAATTCTTTTATTCACGTAGATGGCTTACATTCACCTAAAATAAGCTAACAACATTTCCACAAGCAGAGACTTTAACTTCAGAGCAGGCAAAGGAAACAGAAACATTTCTAGCAACAAGACAACTCTGACATCTCACTGCCTTGCTAGTTCCATGATAATTTATCTAACACAATTACCAAATTTTGCCTTGTAATGTTTCCACTTGTTTAAACTATTAAAATATGAACACTGCCCTTGCAAAATTGAAGAGAGAAGAGTGTATAGCTTACACATCATACTCTCAGATCTAAGCTTGCTTTCCAGATAATAAACGCTTTTAAGTACTCCTGAAAGTTAACACACTTAATATTCATGACAAACAAATTCCATCTCTGACCTTCTTTTTGCAGTACTGATTTTGCATGAGTTTGTTTTTCTTCTGCTTCACCAAGGTTTTCTGTCAAAACTTTGAGAAAGACATTCAAATCCTCTTGACTTAACACAACCTACAAAATTGCAGATCACAGTTGTCAGGAAAAATACATTGTTCTTTAAACTTATCACTAGGCTAGAAAAGCAGAACAATGTTTCCTGGCAAGAACAGTGCTTATTTACAGGTATTTTGTCAGCAGCATTGTCCCTTAAATAACACAATTAAATTCTTTTAACTGCTTATTGTTAAAGGATTAAAGAAGGTTATGACTTCTAAAGCTGTACCAATATATATTGCAGCCTTTATTTAGCATATCTATGCTTTTAATACTTTTCTGTAAACAACATGCTGCTTCATGATATTTTAATTCCAGTTTCACCCAAGACGCACCTGGTATTTTCTTTTACGGTATGTAATTTGTCACAAAAAAAACAGTTATCTTGAGGTCATTCAAGGGAGGTAGTAACTCCAGCTTCATAACTTCCTAAGACAAATATTTGCATAAATCTAAATTCCTCTCAAGAAGATTCCAGGGAGGGGTGGGTGGAGGGGAGGGAAGGGAAGCATTGAAAAAGGACTCCCTCAGAGAACTGGTCACAAAAACTTTTGATTTAAGTTGGTCTTGCCTTATGGCAGGGAATAAACAAGACTCCTTAACATCCCTTTAATTTTCTCTTTCTTTTCTCTCAGTTTCATAAATGTACACAGCAGTTAGGGTGTTTCATATGACACTTTCAAACCTCTGCATTCACAGAGGTAGTTTAAACCCTGTTGACATCCCTGAAACTCACCCCACAGCTACAAAAATTCGCAGCTTGTTGCACTTTTGTGTCCAGAAATAACATAAAGGTTAGTCTTACATTAAACACTACCACAAGTTTCTCACCACTTTCTTTTCACAAGACTTACATTCATTGTATCCAAATACCCCGTGATCTCCAACACTGGTAATTTGTGAAACCAAGCTGCAGATAGATTTCGTTTCACAGACAGGCTTAAATTAATAGGGTGAAGTATCTGAATGTCTGGATGTGACAAACCTGCCTCCATAGTGGCCCTTAAAACACAGCAGGGAAAAAACAGAACAAACAAACAAAAAAAACCATGGTGGGGAAGTTAGAAGTTGAGTCACAAGTTACATTTTCAAGGTAACATCTTAAAATCTCAAATGTAATACTTATTTAGGCTTAAACAACTTCCTGAGCAGAACAGTATCATATTTTACTATTGATTTATTTGCCCTTAAGATAACAGGTTAGTATTTTAAGACCAAATATTTGACGCTGTCACCAGTTTCTAAGCAAGAGGATTAATAACCTAGAGAGTATTAGTATTACCAATTAGCTAAGGCATTACTTAGTAAAGTGCACTGTACCTAGACAGTTTCAGCTTTGTCAGCTGCACATCCATTTTGTCAATGACTGGAGGGAGCGAACTGCCTTCTGAAGACACCAGGCTAAACTGGTTCTGAATCTTAATCAAGCCAAGATCCATTATGATAGCATTGGCAGAGACTGAGGACTGAGGAATGACTATAACTGGTGCTTTCAAGTGAATGTGCATTGCAAGTCGAAAACTCCTTTGAGCCAGGTCTTTTACACTGGTAGCAGCCTTTTCTGCAGCTTGGACTGTGGCAGCACTCAGTGCCTCCTTAGCTGTCTGAAAGTTGTTCAAGAAGGTCTAGAAAAAGCAGTTGAAAAGAAAGAATAAATGTCTGTAAACAGTGCTTTAATCTAAATTACTCTCTCATTTTACAATATCAACCACAAACAACATCAACCAATTATGCCGTGCTAAATTTTCCCAAGGGAAAGGCAACCAAGTACCTTCTTGTCATGATCTCTAACAGTCAGAAATATACTAACCAGTACAACCCAATCATTTGAAACCCATCTCTTATTTTTCTTCCTTCATTAACTACCATCACCTCATTAGCTTCTGGGGACACATATTATTTTTAGAGGCCCTCTTTGTCCCCAGTGAGTACGATTTCCTAGTAAAGCCAGTACCAAATGACAGAAAGCCCACTAGTGCTTTACTGAAAAACCCAACATTGGGATACTTGACAAAGGTATAGTCATTAGTTTGCAGTCCTCATAGCATCTAACACTGCAGAAAGTTTTGCCTCTAACGTTAGCTCAGATATGTTTGCAATGAAGTCAGGTTTTTGCCAGGGTGGAGAGCAGCGAACACAAAACCCCCAAAATACCTTAATAGCACCAAGATTTTCTCTGTTTCCAAAGAAGAGGGTGGGAAGTGACCCACTTGCACTGTATTAGTTTTTTGAAATTCAAACCAGTTAAAGCTTACTTATCAAAGATTTTTAATAGTGCACACAAAAATTAACCCTATCCTTTCTCTTGCAGAAACTTAAATTAGCACTTGTACTGAGGACACAAACAACAAAGACTAATCGGAGAACACTGCAGAAACAAAGGAAAAAAGACTTACCAGAAGAGACATGAGAAATTTGTGAAGGTATACTATTTGAATACAGCCTACTTTCAAAGATACGGTGCCATCCACTTTTGACATGTCAGTGTAGGCTTCTCCCTCAGTAGCGTATGGATATAATGTCAGATTGAAACTGAAAACTTCATCTCCTACTATAGACACAGCCTAAAAAGAGAGAACCAGTACCTACCAGCCATCAGCAGCTTCTAAAAAGGTACTTAATACAAAGAACTACTAAATATATCATCAGCCTATCAGATGTACTTTTTTAAAAATTTTTTTGACAACCATTCTTCTAATATGAAAACTATGCTTTACCATGTAAATTAATTTAAAAGATATTCATGACAAATCCAATATTTTTAAAAGAATGAAATAAGAATATGCATTGCATTTCACTTTTACACACAGAAAACTAACCACAAATCAAGTAAAACTTAAAAACTTGTAGTTGAGTACTTTTTTATGAAGAGTCCTTGAATCAACATCTGTGACAACTATGTCTTTAAGTCGGGCAAAGAATACAGTGTGACTTGGCTGAAGGAGAAGAGATGAGTCAAGACCTGTAAAGTATAAAGAGAGAAACAATAGTATTGTATAAGAGAGGTAACACTCATTTTCAGGGTGGGGACACAGGACACCAACAGGGGAGGTGAGAAAAGTTACAGAAATTATACATTGCAACAAACAATTTTGTTAATAGTTTGCCAAATTCAACATAGATTTTCAAAAAACCACGAAAAATACTGAAGCACACTTGATTCCCTGTTTCCAAACAAAGTAAGTCAGTTACCACACCCCTTGCTGAAGAGACTGTAAATAGAAGACCTCTATTCAATCCAAGGCATTTTAGTCACCCTGCATCCAAATCAGAATAATTAGAATTAATTCCCCAACTACCGTAACTTCTCCAAAATAAAAAAAAAGTTGTGGAAATAGAGACTTTTTGCATTTTATCAGTCAGACACAGAAGATAAGTACATTGTTTAGAGTTCAAACCCAAGTCCATACACTATGCGGTCTGTTATTAAGCTTTGAGAATGTGACCATACTACAGCTTTGAACAAAACAAAAAAGAAAACTTTCTAAAACAGAGCTATTATTCACAGAAAAATATTCAAATGCAAATCCATCTCCACCAAGCTACTGAGTTGGTTTACTGAGATTTTCTATCAAAAAAGAGGTTACTATGCTGCATTAGCATACAACACTTTTGCATACAAAATCTTGTGTGAATACATCGTATGATTTAGAGATGGGCACAAGCAAGAGACTTTTTATGAACTGTATTACATATTCTTGTATATCACACACTCTTAAATATTCATTCTAAGAGAGAGTTTTGGCAGCTATTAGGATGGCAGCAAAATGTGAAAGTGAAACTTCCCCCCTCTCTCTCACAGAATTAAACGATAGCCCCTCTGAGGGGTAAAAGAGAATCAAGAAAACAAAACCAAAAAAGAAACCCAAACAAACCCTAAGAGTTGAAAACCAAAGAAAACAGTTTTAAAGGTTTTTTATCCTAAATGAACCAGGTATAGCAGAAAAATATCAACATGAAAAGCTACCCATAATCAAACTCCTTCAAAACATAAACCTAATTATCTGAAAAATAATATATCATGCTTTTCTAACTGGAGGCCAAAACATTATGACAGACTAGAAGACTGACTTTGAAAACAATACCACGAGCCATGTTCATACATGTAACAATTTTAAGAAGTCAGACACTGAAAATTTACCTATTAGTCCAATTATTAGCATTGCCTTTGAAACTAAACTACTAGGTCATTTACCACTAACAAAGAATTTAATACCTTGTATCTTGATGTCTGCAATGTTCTTCTTTTCATCACAAATACTTAAACAGAAGGCATCCAGTTTGGCAAAAAGCTTGAAGTCAAAGATATCCTTATCCTTGGAAGGTCTAGCCACTAGAAATGAGAGAAGGAGAGATTTTCAAGGTACATATAAATTCATGTTTTCACTTAAACTCCTGAGAGTATTTGAGGGTTGTTTTGGTCTAGGGTTCTTTTTTGGCATTCAGATGACTTAGTTTTGCTTCCTATAGTTTCTTTCATCACCACTCTCATGATGAAGTCTGTAACATCACATCTTAGAGCAACAAGTCTTCCTCTAAAGGCTTCTTTACTGATAAGAGTAAAACATGTCAGCATTTTCTTGTGGATCTGTGTCAGATATTACTCCCATCTAGTGATAATTCTCTATTGGAACAATTTTACTTTTTTTAAATGGAAGTTAGTTGCTGGGTTAAGAGGAAATAAATTGCACAGTGTACTTATTTTTAACATTAAGTCAGTAACTCAGTAGGTTCATGGTAGTGGTTTTTTTCAGGTTATCTAATACTTCTTATTCCAAAATCCTAATGTAGGAAGTTTTCTCCTAAACTTCAAGCTTAAGAAATGGCAGACTTAGGAAGCCTATTTCTGGCAGCCAACACCCAGGTTTTATGAGAGCAAATGCTAAGGCTAGGGAGAATAAAGTGAAGTCACACATAAGCATCTACAAGGGAAGACCAGAAGCTTTCAGACCTCACTGATGGTCCACGCCTTCACCAACTAGGAGTAGCAAAGAATTAATCCAAGAGCTCAAATATTTATGGGCTTTGTTAAACTGTACACAGCAGCAGCTTCTTTTTCGGCCTACAGATTCAAACTCAGACCATTTAAAATTATGAGTGATTCTGAACATTCTTCACTAGGCACCTCATTTGCAGCTCACCTGATGCTTGAGTTTTGCACTTAGTATTAAAGACAGTGCAGCTGCTCCACTCTGAGCCTATTTTGATATAAATTCTTTCTTTGTTTCAGTGCTACAGGAACTGCAAGTTTTTCATTAGGCTAGCAAACGACTCAGCTACTTCTCTGAAATTATATTTTAATTGCCTAGATCAATAGCATAGCATAATCAAAGTACTGTTTTTCTCCTTTATTTTACCATGAACACTAAGACCATGCTGCTGTTTGAGTCCCTCTACCTTGCAGAAATCTCATTTACTCAAATTCAAGTCTGTTTGTGAAATGGCAATGAAACACAAGAATACAAAGCTCACTTGAAGACACCATTTATGATTGTAATCATTGTTTCCTTTATTATTTTTTTTTTTTAATCAGTCCTCTAACCTGGTGAGCCACAGTCACCTGAGCTTTGATCTACACCCCACATTACAAAGCTAACTGGGCTTCTCTGGATTTGATCGTTTTGCCAACATGCAACATACCCTTTCAGAACCATCATTTTGACAAACATAACTGTACCTTTCCTGAGTCTAGTGTCATCTTCTTGCTTTTCATCTTTAGTTGGTGTATCTCCACTACTTTCGTTGCCTGATCGACTAACAGCTGTTAGAAAACTGACAGCAGACATAAGGGCCTCTGTATGCAGTAGAAGGTTCAATGATGAAAAAGCTACCTGTTGAAAACATGAGGCTCCATATGACAAACACACCAAAAACAATAACAACAAAAAAAACACCAACCAAAAACTTACAAGTATAGGAGTTGGACTGAGGTGCAAAAGTACCCAATGGAATATAACAGTTTCTTAGCAACAGAAAAGCTGCATGTGTTACCAGCAACATATCATAAAGGAAAAAGCTTTCTGTAAAGCAGAAACGCAGTAAGCTTCGAAAATAAGAAAACCTAATAACAACCCAATGGCTGTGACTGTTAACCTAGAACCTCCTCGGTACAAAAGCAAAGTGATACAAAATTAGTTTAAAGAACATTTAATGAGTGAAAAACTCATTGTGGAAAACTGTATTAAATAAGTGGAAGACTTAATTAGACAACTAAGAGAGATACACCTTGAGTAAGGTAGTCTAACCTAGATTCAGTCTTCTCAAGCAATATGCTCTGCCGAACACAGACTTGCTCTTGGAATGCTCCTGCAATAACACAGTACTACATGAATGGTAGTGGCAGGTGGCTGCCATGTAGATACTTAGTGTAAAGGTATTTCTCAACAAATCCACTAGAGGAGTCCAAAAGGTGAATAAATGCCTGCCGTGTAGTTTAGTAAAAGTTATCTGCTTCAATGTGCTTGAAACTGGAAAAAGCCCAAATGTAATTCTTCTTCCAGACGCAGAAGTCCCATGGAAGAGTTGCAAAGCAACACCTGATGATGTATAGAAATTTGAGTTCTCTTAACATCAGCACTATTCCATAGCGTGAAGTCAGTCAAACCACTATGTATATCCACCTAAGTAGCACTGGAGTAAGTACAACTGTCCTGCTGCAGCTTCAGGAACCTTCTCTTGGCAAAAAGAATCCAGTATTAACTAGACTTCCCTAATGGAATCTATAAATAGTCTAAAACTATTAGGCGACAAATGAAGTATTTCAGTCTTCACATCAAAAAATGGCAGACAAAATAACGCCATAAAGTTATAAAGGGAGGGGAGTACCTATCACAGAAAACAGAGCCCTTTGTAGCTTATTTCCAGAATTCCTCAAGACACTGTTTTTCCTTAGATTGAAATCACTGACTCAAAAATACATGATCAGTGAAACAGTCAGAACTTAAGGTCATCACTTGCTGTCTAAATACATTTCCTTATATTGCAATAATTTTTAGGAGATCAAATTCTCATTCTAGAATCTATGACAAAAGTGATGGAGAGGAAAATGCAGTATCACAAGAAGCTCCCGAGTCATATTTCAGAGTGAAGAATTAGAATATGGTCCTCTCCACAAAAAAAAAAAAAAACACCACAAAACCAAACTACACAAACTCACTCATAAATGGATTTAGATTTCTTAGTAAATTTAGCCAACAGAGTGCAACAGAGTGTTGATTATGTGGCGCTTACATTACAAACAGATTATTTAACAGGAAAGGGAAAGACTTCTAGACCCCACGACATTTTCCCATACTGGGCACTTGAACTTCATGATCTTATATGCATTCTTACATTATTTTGAATTTTATCCACATGAGCTAGCTAGGCAGTTTTTCATCATAGTTGAGAAACAGACTAACATAAAACTCTCACAAGTTGTATAAAAACTTTCAAGTGCATTCTAACTCTTTAAATCTCTCTGCTGCAAGGCTGGGGGTGGGAGGAGGAACAAGGAAAGCAAAATAAACCCTGTTGATTCCTCCTTTTTAAGCAAGTAAAACAAAAGGAAACAAGCAATAAAATCTCCAAGCACTCACTTGAATCATCTGTTCAGTGTTGTCAAAAATTGTCTGAAAGTGTGGCCCATTTCTATCAGCCTGAAAATAATGATTCACATGAAGGTTAATATTAATTCCAACCAGTCACTCTGCTCTTCAGAAGATACAAAACAATCTGAATAGTAGGTTTAAGACTCCAGAATATATAAAAGTGTTTTAAAAATACATTTTAAAAGCTTTATGTATACCTTTATATATTCCACCTTCAGAAGGTCTAAGGCAAGTTTATCTGAAGAACTAATTAGATGAATGGGTGCTTTTTTACCTGCAACATATCACATAAAATACACACAAATTAGGGTAATTTCTGTTCTTTCAGACAACCAAAGAATTTGTGCATTGAAGATAGGGATTAATTTTCAACACCATTTGTTAAAATACATTGCACCACCAAGTATGAATCACTGGTTTCTCTTTGTTAAGTCTACAATGGCAAGTCTGTACCCCTTCTCCATCCAAAGATGGAGCACTAAGCTATTTATTTACCTTATAAGCATTATGGTGGGAGTCCAGATCTTATCAACTGTACCAACAGTACAAGCACTACCAAGAGACAGTTGCATACTAAGCATTGTAACTGGAAAACCAGAACGACTTTTGGATTTTAGTGAGCATAAGAGACAAGAGAGCCACAGTTTCAGACTAACTGAGATATATATACACACACACACACACACATATTCTTCTCTTCCATTGCTTATTACCTCCAATCTCATAGTAATCCAAGCTTATTTTCTTTAAATAAGATACAGCTGCTAAATTATAGGTTCTGACAGTAGCTTCTGTCCCAAGATGCTTTACATCAAAAACAAGTACCGTTTCCTCAGTTTTCTTTTGCCTGGTGAGTTCCACTAGAACCTAAATGAGCAAGAAATACACAGTACTCTCACCATTTGAGCCAACAATGAAAAAAAGCACAAAATTAATGTCTTGCCGGCTTTACTGGGAGTATTATTTTTATTACAGAGTTGAAGTGTAAAAATAGAAAAAAAAGTGATTGCTTAATGGTAAGATAAATAAATACCACAGAAATATTTTGGGATTTGCTCTTTTTAAGTGACCTGCCTGGGTATTTACGTTGTTCTTCCAGTGCAAATTTCCCACCCCCAAATTATGACTTAATACTATTATTTTCTACCAAAAATATTCCAATAAGGGGCTTTTTTGCTCTCTTTTGCTAATACATACACACAGATGAAGTATATATATGTGTTTTATTTATATACACACTATATACAAAAAATAACTCACATGCATATCACATATAACTAACTCATACACAGAACTATGTATGTATATACATGTGTATTTTTTGTTTGGTGGCTATGTTTTTGCTTCCACTAAATCTGGAGAACAGTGATAATAGCGTATTGGAAATTTTTTTAAAGTAGTATTCCTTAAGTAGAAGGTAAAAACAGAATTAAAGAGAAATACCTCTTTAATTTCAAATTTCAGCTGAAGATCTGTCAGTTCCTCTTTAGCAGGCTCCTTGTTTCTTATTTCTTCTCCTTTAATTAGTGACCTATCAGTTGGTTCAGAACTTTCCTCAAAATCAAAATATTCTTCTTCAGAGTCTACAGAAGAGAAGTGACTTCCTTGTTAGTAAATTTTCTTCCAGAAACAGGGGTAAATAAATATCCCACCCTCTCCTTCCCATTCAAATTGGATTTTAAACTGTATGAGTAGTTTAAATCTAATCTGACAAAGTATACTTTTTAGATCTATACTGTTTTCTTACCCATTGGATGAAAGTGAAGAAAATTAAAGCCTTATTAAGGAAAGCACTATAGTTTAGCTTTATCACTAGACGTTCAACAACACATGTAAGGAAAACCAGTTATAAAGTAAGCTCCAGGAAACAAGGCTCCCCAGGTTCCACTACACCAAAATTCTTCTCAAGAACAGCCATGGAAGTAAATGCTCAAATCCACAGTCCCAATACAGTAATTTGCCATTTGTTATTCTAGCTCTGCATTTTCAGAAAAATGAGAGCTTTCCTAATGCAAAACATTCAGGACAGTAAGCAGGGTGGTGTTTGTAACAGTCTATTTTTGCCACATGTTGGCTGTTGAATGGAAGCGTACGCATCCTTTAGACATGTTACTCACATTTTTTATGTACCCACCCCAAAGTATTGTCCTGAAGTGGCGGCAGCAGCAGATTAGTATTTGGCTAAATTAGTTTTTAGATTTAAGTCAATTCTGAAATAACAGGTTCCTCTATACTCTCTGCTAAAGAGTTGTCCGTGACACCTGAACAATTGAATTGGTTTACTAATGACATCCTAATACAGTTATTAATAGCTCACATTTGAAGAATTTTGCTTGTGCATAATATTAATTAATCCCAAAAAAAAGGTTTTTTGCTTTTTTTAAAAAAAGCAAGTTTATTATTCTGAGGTAAGATCAGCCTCTTAATCAAATCTTCTTACGCACTTAGAGATGATCAACCATACTCATCTCTACTGTCCTTATAACATGTTTTAAGATAAATAGCAGCCTGAAAACATTCCATAAGTTATGGTCTTCTACTTTTACAAAAGCGTATCTGTAACTTCTTACCTGACACTATTTCTGCTAACAAATGGGGTGTATCAAGGAACCCTTTACTAACAACAGGAATTGCGGGAATGGCTGGTACCTAGATGGAGGGGGAAAAAAGAAAAAAAAAGAAACAAACAACAAAAATCACTATATTAAAGTTTTTATAACTTGGTATATTCAATCATATTTTCTACTGATGATGCATGTTTCACCTTGCCTCCCCATATTACTTAAAGGTCAGTTTTGCCAGTACTTATATTGAAACCAGCAGGACAATGACAAAGGCTAAGGTAGCCTTGTTTGAATAAGCCCAGCATGTTCGGATGGTAAGTCATAATGAAGACACTTTACCTAACTCATCTTCACAACAGATCTCATATTTCAACTGATAAAGATCACAGATATCGGCAGGAATTCACACTTACAATGACCACTTCAGTGTTTCATTTTTTTAATTTCAGTGTTCTTAGTTATAGTCAGCTTACCTTTGTGCTTGGAATTGACACAGATGACTTCTGAGGCAACGGAATGCTATCAATCAGATCAAAAATTGCCTTGATTTTCTGGTCAGAGACTCTGACATGCACCAAAGGAAGTCCTCCTGACACTTTAAACCTTTGTTCAGAAAAAAATTGATTAAACTCCAATATAAAAAACTACATACTAATTCTTGATTTAAATCTTACCAATACCTATACTCATATATAAAGATGACATCACAGTAAAGGTAGTGATTCTTCATTAAAAACAGATCTTGAACTCAGTTTAAACAGGATAGTTAGTAACCAGTGAAGGTGACCAGGGAACTACTAGCCAAAAAAGGTTTCATAAAAAGTAGTAAGCTACTTCTATTTCTTACGTTAATACCTTCAAATTATAAAATGTAACTGAACCTTTGGAGAAAATACAGTTTTCTTTTCTGTAAGTACACAGTAATTAAGAAGAAGTCCTTTCGACATTAATATATTACTTTGCCATCCTGGTATCTCTTTCCACCATCGATTTTGCCAACTGTACGTGAATATCCATAGGCTGTAATATGTGCAAAGTTGATGGATGTTGAAAACGAGCCTTCTTCCAGTCTTCACCTGCAAATGTTCAGTAAATGTAGGTGAAAAAACATCACTTGCTAATTGCTTTAATTAAGGTATCATCAATCAAATAGCATCACTAGGAAAGGATAAAGGATAAAGGAAAGGATAAAGAATCCGCTCACAAGCTAGAGAAACCTAGAAAAATTTGGGTAAAAGAACTTCTGAATACACTTTTAATAGTTCTTAACACTATATTGCCTTAGCAGCCTTAAGCCCAATTCTACACTGAAAGATGTATCTTAACACGGAACCCTAAAAAAAAGAAAAAATAGAAAGATGGATAGGTAGATACATGGACAGATAAATAAAACAGTAACCTAGCATTCTGTTGACTGCACAACTTAAGCCCAAATGAAGCATTAAGGCCAATTTTAGCTCTATTTTCCTGCATTGATGGAAAATGTGATAGTTCTATGCATTTATACTGCTTGTTGATATCAAATAGGTGATACACAAGTCCAAACAAAAAGCAAGCAGCTGCTTGAAGGGAAACAGAATAATTTTTTTCACAGTTTAATACCAGACGTGTATTATAATCTATCTTTAAATTAACTACTGGTATTTGTTTGCCTTTTTTCTTTAAAAAAACATATATTTATTAGAGGTAGGTAGCCTTCATCTATCTTTTGAGCAGACAGCAACTATGTTGTTATGTTACCTGTTCTTCCAAAAAGAAGTTGCACATTTTTTATTTCCACATCAAACTTGTCATAAGCTTTGTCCATAATCTCCTCTAAAGATGAAAAGCTAGAGGCTTGACTATTGCCTTGATTTATGCTGTTCAGCTAAACACATAAAGGACAAGATAAAGTTAAGTCTAAATCTTATATAGACATGCTATTAATTCTAGTGAAGATTAAAAAGATGATTCATAGGAGTTTATGATTGACATTTGGACTCTTACAGAGAAGAGATCTTAATTCATTTCATACTTACCAAGTATAAGTAGGGTTTTTTTGTTACTTCCATCAATCCGCTTAATTCAAGTTACGCAAAAAGAATTTGTCTTATTGGTTTACAAGTTTACTGCTTGAGTACAACTTAAATAAATATTTAGTCAGCTAAAATCAAGTTAACTTATTGTAAACTTTCAATTTTATAGGAACAAGGGAATCAACTTTCAAACTCCAAGGGAAAAAATTATATTCTTTCATTAATAAAAAGGCTATCATTTCACAAAAAAGGAAACAAAAGTTCATATGTTTTGTTGAAGAAAGAAAAGATATTAAATGACAAACTATTACAATAATGATTACAAATTAAAACATTTCCTGGGAAGATTAAGTAGTAGAAGTATGTCAAAGACAACTTAACAGCTCTGAATATTAATCAAATTGCTGAACCAAATTTATTCGGTAAGAAAAACAGTAAGTCAAAACACATTCACACAAATGATCACCTTTACCTTCTGAAAAGAAGGTAGTTTCAGATGACAGCTATATTAAGAGAAAAGGATATTTTCTTCCTTTGAGCTTATAAGAGGTCATTTACGTACCTGAAATGTACCAAAGTCTAAAATCAGCAAATCTGATTTTTCATGGTAGAAACCCATCTGTGGAACCACAAGGTAGGAAGGTTTCAGATTAATCTTCAAGTCAAGGACTTTCCGCATTTCAATAATATGAACTATTCCTTAAATAAAAAGGAAGGGACATTAAAACTAAAATGCTATTCAGAAGTGAAACATTTGTGCCAGTCAACATACAAAGAGATGTTATCCATCTAGAAGATAACACACCTTGAGTAAAGGCTTACTTTTGTAACATTCTACTGATTTATCACTAAACTCAATGTTCCTCCCCACAAAACATCCACTTATCCTCCAAGTCAAAAACTCAAGGAAAAAACCCAATCATACTATTTGGCAAACAATCAAAACATAAGCAAAGTGTTTAAAAATCATATTGAAACATTTTAAGACATTCAAGGGTTCACCTCAGCTGAGATTTATTACCTTACCTGCAGCTGTTCTTTCCTTGATTTCTTCCAGCTTCATTAACGTGGCTGAAGTTAATCTTTCAAGATCCATTCCCTTACTTGTCTGAAAGAATTCTACCATTGCATTTATTGTTCTCTTTTCAAAAGAAGACAAACAAGAATGATAAATATACACAGAAGTCACTCAGTGAAAACTCAAAATAGATCTTGACAGAGCAAAAAGAATAACAGCAGAAAAAGGAGTATCAAAAAGAGGTAAGAGTCTTGGTTACTACTCACTGCATCATATTTTATTTCCACAGGCTGTGACTCAATAGTAAGACTCTGGTCAGCAGTACTATCCTCTGGGTTAACATTAAACTCTATCTTAAGCAGAGATGACTTGCTATCCCCTATGGAAGCCACAAGAGATGGTACAATGTTTTCTTGTCTCAGGCCTGTAACATACCAGTTTTCAAGCTCTGCTTCAACCCTAAAGAAGATGAATAGTTAAATATACTTAATTAGCATATAGAACAGCGGCATCCAGGAAAGACAAGCAAGATGATGAAAGCCTTTGATAAAGCCAAACACAACTAGCTTCACAGGACTAACATACCACTTGGTTAAGAAATTGTTACATTAATAAATTGGAAAAATAAATAGGAGACAAGTTGTTCACAGCAACACAAGGGTGGGTGATATTTTCTTTTTACCTTCTGTTATCTGCAACGTGGACTGAATATAACTTTCAGCTCATATTTATTAGGAGCATCAATTGCAAGAGAAAAGAAAGGCGGTATATTTATGCTACAGGTGAAAAAGAGTAGGAATGTTAACTATTACATATTGATTTCAAAATCAGTTATGGACTTGTTTTGGTGCAAATGGGTATTCTTTACTGACAGCTTCCCTGACAGTTGTGTTAAGTGAAGTGAGTAGAAAAATGTTTCTGAAAGAAAGCCACGTGAACACCACCAAACCACACAAACGTCATTCAACCTTAGAAATACCTATTAGATACGAAACTGATTTTCAGGTCCTGGATCTCTACCATTGGAATCCCCAACTTTGGGAGGCAACACAGTTTGGGCATAATCAGTGTCACGAGCCTGGCTCCAGTGAAATAACCTAATTACACTTTTCCAGAAACTTAAAATCAACAAAAGTATCTGTTCTACAGTTTCAGTCTTGCCAACTAAATTATACAGCCTGCACTTATGTAAAATGTTTTCAAAGCTCTCTTTATATTTGTGCAGCATTCAGGCTGCACCTTTAATATTCCCCAAAATGGTTTTTAACAAGAATATTTCAAGAGTCAGCAGTTAAGCTGCTGATCTTATGCATAAAGTCAGTTGAAGGAAGTGCAAATGAAAGCATGAAGTGCACAGACTCATTTTCTAGACACTGAAAATCTTATTCACTGACTGTATAATCCAGTTATTTGTGTTCAATATTTCTGGTGTGCCCTCTTTTAAAATGCAGGAAGGACTCAGTTTCCTACGTGTTGGTTAACCTCCTACCCACAACACAGACATAGCTTTTTGTTTCTCTAGGAAGTAAGCAACACATTCAGCAGCTTGGCTAAGGTGTGGTAGCCACACCCTTTCACACTGCTCAGGTGTCTCTTCCCAAAAGTAATATTCAGCACTTCAATATCTGCATTCAAGAAAGAACTTATTATTGTTTATGAAGACTAACAACTAGTATTCCTTTCTTCATCCCTGTTCCATGTTATTCACCAAATCGCATGACCATAACTTTTAAGAGTGCAATTTTATAATGGCCACGAATTTAAAAGTAAATATACAACATAATGCACTATTCAAGAAAAGACATAAAAAGCTGGGGGTGGGAGTGGTAGAAGATGCTTCTACAAAAAGAAAATACCAATCCAATTACTTAATGGCTTGTGCTCCTGGACGCTGTGATATATTGGTACTCAGATTGATTATCTGTACTTTAAGAGTTTCTGCCACATTGGTGTCTTCTTTAATTGTAAGAGAAGTGCTTAACAGCTTCAGTGTCACAACATGGGCAACATACTAGTGAGAAGAACAGAGAAAATTGAAATTAATCATCTTGATATGAATAATTTTTCAGAACTCCTAATTTTAACAAGTATAACAAAACGTGGTATTTAAAGCTGTTCCACTCAACCAAGGTAAGATGCATATCCCTATGTAGGAAGCAAAGTAGAGAGTCTTTACTTACTTTCAACCCATATCAGTCATTTAACATAGAACAGTGTATTTCAACAAATGCAGAGCAGGTATCTCTTTATCTCTTTTCAGGATTCAGAGAAGTTTTTTTAAACCATGAAAGCTAGCATAGCTGGACTACACTCACAGTAGAGGGCTAGCAAGATCAACAAACAAAACCATCATAATGCCATCAAACCACTACACTTTAGAAGATATTGCATATATGCCTTTGTTGTTCTTGCCACTGAATGTCATCACTCAACCTTGTCAAGAAAGGGTTTTGGCTTCCTGACATATGTACCATTTTATGACTCTGTCAATCAGCAACTTAAGAAGCAAATAATACTATCTGAATTTGAAGCTTGCACCTTCCTTCAGGGTACTGAGAGAGATGAAAGCACCTTTACACTTAATCTCTCCAAATTAAAAAAGGAAATTTTTCTACACAGGTAAGCAAGGAAAGCATGAAACAGGGAAAAAAAAAGCACCAGTACTGGGCACTGTTTGGGCTGTGTCTTTTCTTTCTTGGTACAAGATGCTTGCTGCTGCTCTGCTTTTCTCAATTCAACAGGAACACAAGCTCATACCAATAGCGCACAGGCCTCCTTGTTGCCATTCAAGCAATTCTGAACTTCCTGTCGTGAGGCACATGTAAGCTTACAATAGCTAAATTTAATAAATATACAAGGTTGGAAAGCTGGAGTGTTGGACTGGAGAGTAGGGATGCCTGCTGGGAGAACAAACAACATCCTCCTTGAAAGAAATAGTCTTCATGTAAGAAGTACTTCTGTAAGTGATGAGCAACTTAAAGCAGAACCACCAGTTATATTAAGATTTAAAACAACAATGTAATAGTGCTCACAGAAATTAAGTATACTGAGAGAACCCGTACCATTACGTATTTTCTTAGTTGTCTACTTTCTAGCTTTCTTCACAGAATCACAGAACAGTAAGGGTTGGAAGGGACCTCTGGAGACCATCTTGTCCAAACCCCCTGCTTGAGCAGGTACACCCAGAGCAGGAGGCACAGGAATGTGTCCACGCGAGTTCTGAACATCTCCAGGGAAGGAGACCTACAACCTCCCTGGGCAGCCTGTTCCACTGCTCCGTCACCCTCACAGGAAAGAAGTTTTTGCTCATATATAAGTGAAACGTCCTGTGTTCCAACTTGTGCCCATTGGCCCTTGTCCTGTCATTCGGCACTAATGAAGATTCCAGTCCTATCACCCTGATGCCCACCCTTCAGACACTTGTAAGCATTGATGAAATCCCCCCTCAGTCTTTTCTTCTCCAGGCTAAACAAACCCAGGTCTCTCAGCCTCTCCTCGTAAGAGAGACGCTCCAGCCTCCTGGTCATCTTTGCTGGACTTGCTCAAGCAGTTCCACGTCCTTCTTAAACTGGGGGGCCCAAAACTGGACACAGCACTCCAAATGGGGTCTCACTAGGGCAGAGTAGAGGGGGAGGATAACCTCCCTTGACCTGCTGGCCACACTCCTTTTAATGCACCCCAGGATACCGTTGGCCTTCTTGGCCACAAGGGCCCATTGCTGGCTCAGGGTCAGCTTGCTGTCCACTAGCACTCCCACGTCCTTCTCAGCAGAGCTGCTTTCCAGCAGGTCAAGCCCCAACCTGTACCGGTGCATGGGGTTGTTCCTCTCCAGGTGCAGGACCTTACACTTGCTTTTGTTGAATTTCATGAGGTTCCCCTCGGCCCAGCTCTCCAGCACGTCCAGGTCTCACTGAAGGGCAGCACAGCCTTCTGGTGTATCAGCTACTCCTCCCAGCTTGGTATCATCAGTGAACTTGCTGAGGTTATACTCTATCCCATCGTCCAGGTCATTGATGAATATACTGAATAGGACTGGACCCAGTACAGATGCCTAGGGAACACCACTACTTACTTCCTATAAGCCCTCTTAAGAATACTATACCTGTGAAGTTTTATCTTTTATTCCTTTGCCTAACGAGCCAAAAAAAGTCACAAAAATGTTGTTTTATTTTTATGCTTTCCTTTGTGTATTAGAAAAGAAAGAATCAAACTGGCTTGAGATTTTAAAAAAAACACAAGAACAAAAGCAAAACACAAAACAACACAGAGACCATACAGACTTAGTTTTCACCACAACAGGTGTCAAGAAATAGGTGCAATCAAAAAGCTACCATGGAAACTTTTTTCATTTAGTTAGCTTTTTTGTTCTCTTCCAAGTTGCAAACAGGTATCTATCATCCAGTTTCTGTTACTTCTAAATCACACCAGAGTACGGCTGTGCACAAGGCAGAACACCAATGAAAACATTAGCTATTCTTTGTGTTTTCTGAATTTTTTTTTTTCTTCTTTGTATATTCAACCTAGATTTGACTTGCACTGACACACATTCTACAGCTTATCTTAAAGCTAACATGCGTAAGAAAGGTTTTTTGTTTGTTGGTTGGTTCTTTTTTTTTTAAAACCATCCCATAAGAAGTTGCTTACCTGCTTTGGTAAGGAAAGGTGATGGGAGCTGTCACTATACCCAATAGCAGTAAAAAGCTTAGCTTTCTCTTCTGGTGTCATTAGTTCATCAATAGCTAAAAATCAAAAACCCACAAAAACTTGCACTTTAATTTGTAAGAATAAGCATTTTTCCTCCCATTTGTTTGCTACTGCACTTAAGTTCTGCTGACACATTTCTTTGATTCTTCATATTGTACTTCCACATTGCAAAATAATTTACACAGAAGCAGTCTTCATGTATGTGTTCCATATGTAGCACAGAAATCAATATATATAACAACTTATATAATTCCCAATGATTAAAATAGCTTTGAGGCATACTGTTAGAACAAATCTCTGGTCCAGACAGCACATCACCAGAATACAGTATTCCAGTTGTCGCCTGTTACACTACAGCTATAAGCTCGATACTCTTCTCCTTACCAAGGTTCTGAAAAGCTTATGGCCATTTCAGAAGTATGCCTTATTTGCCAGCTCAATATTCATTAACAGTAAGTAATACTATAAAATGGATCAATATTGCATTGCACTGTTTATGCCATACTCCCTCTGCCTGCATAGTAGGAAGTAAAACATACTATAAATTCCTTCTTAACATATAGAAAAAACGTTAAGTCTCTATATCAGTCAGTGCATTCCAGTCTACACCTACTTTCAGGAACTGGTGATTCTTCATCTTCCTTTCTCCTAGATTCTCTTTTACCCCAAAAACCACCAAACCAGCCTCCACTTTTTTTTTGTACTTCAGTGGTTTTCTTCTTCAGTAGTTTTTGTCCTGATCTTATTGTCTACAAACCAGACATTAAAATACATAATTAATAAAATTATTATATTTTGTTTTTCTGTAAATAATGTGTGTATGCATATATGTTGAACAGACTGATGGACAGTAATATCACCCCACAAGGGATTAAGAGCCATTTGACACACCAGACAGAAGCAAAAAGGTGATTGAGGTGGGGGCATATATGTGGGTGGGTGGGTGCATGCGTGCCCGTGTGTGGAAACAAACGTGTTACTTTTACTTTGGATAGCTTTTTTTCTAGACACATCACTAGCATTTAGACTACAAAAAGGCAGGAACCACAAGAAAAGACAGAATTTAAGGAGATACAAGAAGCAATTACATTCTTTAAATCTAGTAGTAACAAACGTGAAGATTGATATTGTACCACTGCACGTATTAAGAAAAAGTTTTAAATTTGTACTCAGGCTTTCACTTTGCATTTTAAAAATCAAGGTCTGACCACAAACATCTCAAAAATAGTAAACATAATTACTTTTTCACCTTCATTTTACATACATTCCAGATGTGAACACTGAGGCCACATTGGCACAAACAGTAATTATACAATGCAACTACAGAGGTTAATTTTCATGTTAGGAAAACAGCTACCAGTAGCATGCTTCTCAGTGTGCTAGGTGGTTTTGATCTTAACTGCAGATACAATACGTTTCACAATGTTATAACACGCAACTCCTTGTTAAGTGTCACAAATTATTTCCAAAATACAATGCAGCTAGAGACTTCACCCACCTTTTAACAATTCTCTCAAAAGTTGTCTTTTAATTAGATTGGCTACCCCCTAAAAAGAGAGTATCTAAAGTGTAGATAGGATCGAAACAGCTGTACATGTTTGAGCCTGAACAGATGCAGAACCAGTCTTGAAATAACAGAAGTCAAAGGAAGAAAAGAATCATAAAAGCATCACCCTTAGACAATTGACTGAATGGTACAAAGTGGGTAGCAGTTACACTGTGCAGACACACTGGTAGGTTTTAGGAACTGGTTTCCAGTTTGGAAATTGATTTCCTCTTGTCCTGGAAGGAGAGGAAACATGCCTTCCCACCTCCTTATCCTATCATACTCATTAGCACAAATTTTTTCAACATACTATCATGTCAAAACCATCCTATTTGAAGTGTTACAGCATTACTGAACAAAAATTATTTCTTACCTCAACTTGCGCTTGTTGTCTTGCTAAGATTATATTGAAGACATCAAGCTTTCTTTCTAGGTCCTGTAAAAATGTATGATGAAATCATTTGCCTCTAAAACACATTTAGGAAATACGCATCACTACAAATTATCTACCAGCTCCTTCATATTTACACTCCAATTTCTTTCTAGACCTGCTCCTTTCTTTCAAGGGTATACCCCTCAAGAAGTTCACTAGAAAATAAAACCTGATGTTAGGCAGTCTAATTTTTTTTAAATAGATTAATCTTGCACTCCATTAACTGCATCCAAGTTCATTAATCTGCAACCAAAAAGGGTTTACTTAAATGAAGCTTTACTAGTAATTTTCTTTCTTTCCACAATAGGTTACACTGAACTTCAGATTAAAACAGTATTTCCACAGAACTCTTGTGCTCTTGTAAAACCACTAACCTTGATTACTGTCATGTGTAAAGAATTATTTAATAAAGGGACCAAACCACACTTGCTCCAAAGAGGAAAAACACATACCTGAATTTGCCTCTGTGTTTCTTCTGACAGTTTACTTTGCGTCAGCTTGTTCTTGTACATAGTTTTGTAACTCTTCAGAAGCTGCCTATGTTGTTTTATGTTACTCCAGGACCACATTTGAGTATGTCTTTTGATGTGAACTTCAAGAACACTGTTACCTGCGTATTTCCACCTACAATAATTCCACACTTGTGAGCACCTTCCAATTTTGTTTGTGCCTTACAATTTAGAAGTGGCAGAGGTAGTCTATTAATATGCAAACACTTCGCTTACCATTTGTCATTTGAGTACCTTTGTTTTATAAAACTTAATGGTTTCACAATCACTTTTGAAAAATGGACTGAGGACTTATATTTAATGCCTGAAGACATATAAATCTGCACTCTCTATTGACTTCTGCATGTTTGCAAATTTGGGCCATAACAGCCCTAAGTACACTTAAGCACTTTGATAATGAGCATCAATTACACGTTTTTGTGAATTTTTTTCTAAGTAGTATCAGCTCAGAACTTTAAAAATCACAGGTGACATGTTTTTCCCTTGTAATATATTTGCTAATTTTTTTTCTTTAGTCTTTTTAGAATTGCGTTCTAACCTCTAGAGAGAACGTTGGCATTTTGTTCATAGGTTTTTGGGGACTAGAGTTAGCTTTGCAAGTCAGATTTTCATGACTTGGTTGTTTCACGTGTCCTCTTGTACAAGCCTTTTCTAGTTGGCAAAACAAAGCTCTGTGAAAGTCATCATGACGTATGCAATCTAGTTTTAAAACTACATTTAACCACAAAGGAGAATGAAGAGACTGGAGAGAATTCCAGCATCTCCTAAAGAATGCACTAACATACACAGCTTACCATTGCCTGGCATTTTTATGGAGAGACACATTGGGCCTAAATCTTCTGTACGGTGCATTGCGAACCATGTAATCTATGGACTCCAGGAGGTCTATCATGCTGAGGTACTAAACACAGAAAACCAAGTTTCTCAGCAGAGATTCAGATTTTGTTGCACACAGTGTTTGAAGTACATGTATACCATGGTCTTCACTGTTCCCGAAACTATAGAGAAATTTAAGCCTATGCATTTTTATTAGGATGTAAAAGCGGAACAACTATACCCATTGCTCTCAAAGGCACCACCGTATGAACTTCTGGTTTCCTTGACGAACAAAACTAGTTTGTATTTCTGTTAGCCTGCTCAGCACAAAGTCTCAGGCTTTCTCAAACCAACCATATTCTCTTTATTTGCCAGTACAGAGTTTCCTCAATTTCAGAACTCCCTTGGCATTAGTTAGCCTTATTGGTGCTGTTCTGAACTCAGGTTACACTTTGACATCAAGAAGAGCTAAAAAGGTATCTAGCAAATTATAATTTACCACTGAATAAATCAAAACACTAACATTGTGGGGAACTATCTAAATGAGCTCCTTAATACTTCAGCTCGCTTTGTTACCAAAGCCCATATACTCCATTCATTCCCACCCTTGCTCGTAACTTAGCATCTCTGTAGTTATAATGTTGTCTTACAGTTTTGTAAGATAAGGGCTACTCATAAGAATGATTCCATTCTCTTTGTGAAAGGAATGTTATTGGAAGGGCTGAATACTGACCAGAGGGTCCACAGATAACAGGGTCAGTGTCAGGATCCAGCACCCTGAAGTGACTGTTACACAAAGGGAAAATGATCCTACACTTTTCTCACAGTTAATGTTAAACTGTTTAGATAGTCTACTTACATATAAGCAGAAAATTCCTAAAGAACATTTTCCAAAAAAAAAAATACTACGGTTTATCACAAACTCTAAAATAGGTGGTAACAGATACCAAGCCAACTTACCTGTGGCTTAGTGAATTCAATGGCAATTCTCTGTACTTCTACATTACAATCAAGCTTGGGAGTTTTTAGTTCTACTTCTGCATATGGGTTGATATACAGTCTTGCAGAGGCTGATACTGGTCTAAAAACTTGACAATAAAAAAATGAGATAGGTTGTATGTTTAAAGTATGGGAAGTGATCTTAAAGTACTTATTTCCACTGCCTGATACATTAACCACTTTGTGCTGATATGCTCAAGAGTTACATCAGGATGTAACTCTTACCAAAAATTAAGATAGCCCAGCAGCAGTCAAAAAGCATACAATGGCTAATATGTTCTAATATGTTTAGGTTTTTGCAACATAAACTTAGTATAGGCATGCCTGCATGATCAGGTCAGGCTGTTGTACATTAACATGCTCCAAACAGTTTATATTCACTCATTCCTAGCTTACTTACTGTACTGGTAATCTTCAGGCTGGTTCCCACTACATGGAATTCCTCTTTTCAGCTGATCCTGTAAAGGAATATGATACTGTCTAGCAATTGCTGAAAAGCATTACTCATTTACAGTTCTCTAAGCTTTGAGTAGACCAACTTAAGGTCACATATATTTTGCAAGGGCCTCCTCCCCCTAAATGGGAAAGATATTATGGCACAAGCACTTAAGAGTGAAGGTTTTAAATATACCAGATTAAAAAGAATTCTAAGTTTCTCATATCAAATAGAAGGTTAGTACAGCTTTTATTCAACTTCAGTCTAAATCTTGCAATAGCAATAACTAACGTGTTAATTTAGAAACATACAGCTCATGCATACACTCAAACATGTAGCACAATAGATCAAGCATTTGTTTTTAAACTCCTTGAAGGTACCAGTAATACCTATTCACATTCTACTCTTCCTAATTTTTAGCACATAAGGAAGCCACTTGAGCCTTCTGGTATTCTGCAGATGAGAGAGGCATTAAAGACAGAAAGAAGTCAGGAAAATTACAGAACAGCCCAAGAGGCCTGAAAAATATCATGCTAGAACCAGGCCTTAATTCAAAATGAGGCCGTCTGATTCTTCAGCAACTTATTGTTAAGGCTATATTTGTGCCCAAACATTTTACCTAGTTTCAGAATTGCAATGGCACAATCAATTAAAGCAGAAGGTCTGCTGCTAGATAGCTACTACATGAAGACAGATGAAGTGCTTGTTCCCATTACATTTTATGAAGACTCTCAATATTAAGAGTTGTTTTTACAAGAAAATATTTTGTAACTACAAATTTCTTCAACGAAATCCTCTTCCCAGTTCCTTATTTAAAAACTGGTTTGTATTTTGTAAGAGGTACACTTTCTCCTTAAAAATATTTGTATTTCAACCTATTTCCTGCCTGATGGTCTATCCTAATAAAAGCTAAATTTCAATTAGATTAAGTATAAAGCAGCTAATCTCACAACCAGCCATATACTCATGTTATTTAAATACGAAGACTGTTGTACGAAAGTAACAGATTGCTACAGATTACACAGCTTATTCTTACTATAACATAGACCAATTAGCTATTATGATAAATATGATTTCCTGATAATGCTGCTTAAAATTAAGACCACACCAGTCTATCTGGGTGGGAGATCTAGCTTTCCAGGAAACAAGCCATACTAGAAATTACATATAAAATGCATTGAGGTATTTACTACAGGTAATGTTACTAAACAAGACATATTATTTGTTAGTTGTTCAGTTCCTGTATTGGTTTTAAAATTCTGAAGCAGAGAGAACTTAACAAGTGGGAGAGAAGTTTTACAGAAGCAATCTTATGCCCGTGATGAATTCCCTTCTTCCCCTGTGCTTCTTCAGAACTTCTCAGATGTGTTCTGAGCTTATTCCTGCTCCCCCTCTCTTGCCCTTTTAGGCACAAGGGCACAAAGATGACTAATCACAACTGACAAATTTAAGCCAAACAGAAGTCAAACAGTCAAGATGCAAAAAGAATCCAAATAGTGGAGATGATGCCAGTATGCAAAGTGATAGTACTGTACAGCGCCAAAACTGCTAGGGGTTTCAAGAACTGGAAAAACTGCAAGTGGTGAGATGCTTCAAGTTAACAGATGGACAGAATACTGCATGCTATTTGCTACATTGGAATTGCTCTCCCTCTGTGCTCAAAGAAATGTTTACATGTAGGACGTGTCACAGGTTTTGGAAACAGGCAAGTCCATTTTACAGTCCTGGAGGACAAGCTTCCCAATTCTTTCAAAATCTGTTAAAAACTTGCTTGATGATGGAATAGAAAGGCACTTCCTGATACATAAAACTTAAGTTCAACAAAACCACATCAGCATCTTCACTTGCAGCTTAGTCAATAGTTAGTTGAAGTCTCCTTGAAAAGAACTGAGATCTAAGCTGCCAGACAATGTCAGATAAGCCCACAAAGCCATCTGTCCATAAGCACGTCAAGGACTGATTCACAAAGGATCTTTCTGACAGTGCTGGAATGACATTTGAAGCATTAAGACCTTTACTGCTGTCAGTTCAAACTGTATTGGTTTGCATTTACATTTCACTTCAGGCTGAGATACAACAGAGAAAACACCCACAGACAGGTAATTCTGAAGATTCCCATTGCCAAAGTAACTTGGCTATTATTAAAAATACTTAAGCATTTCTGCTAAACTAAAAAGGCAGAAGTGGAAGTGCTCTGAGGAAGTTTAGCTCTTTAAAGAGCAAAACAAGAGACTGTAGACCAGAAGAGAAATCAACATATTCATACTTTCTACATACAGTAGAATGCTGATATGTATATTTATAACCCCCTACAAGAGGAACCAGAATAAAATAAAAGGACTTAGGTTTCAAGTTCCATGTAACAGGCAAGATAAAAGAACATTAAATGCCTTGATGCTTTTAAACACAACACACTTTTGATTCAACCTTCCATACTAGTACCAAGCTCACCAGGTTGTGTATATTTTGTCAATGAGCAAATAAAACGAAAATAGATGCCTGTAAAAGATGAGCGCAAAAGAAAAAAAAAAAGGAAACAAGTATTATTGTACAAGGACACACAGAACACCTGTATAACCTTTGTAAATATAATGGGTCAAAAATGTCCCTTCTTTTTTTTTTGCACAGAGAGCACTTAATTCACACCAGAAAGAATTCAGATATATAGACAGCATGCACTGCACATCTGATTATCTCCACAGTAAAATTAAACGAGATTCAGACAAACTAACAACAGTAATCAGATGTCCACTATTCCAAGCCTGTTTCTCATTACCTATAAATGAGCTCTTTTAACCACATGAATGAAGTGGCTATCTGAAATAAACTTCCCAACAGTAACAGTGCTTTTGCAACTCAGAAGTCCTCAGCTGTAATACAGAAAGAGCATGTGTGCCCTCAGCCATAGCTTATGTCTATATAACTGCCCTATTCATACTGCTGAAGTTCCCAGTTCCTTTTCTAGGAAAGTAAAACTTAGAACACCACAATGAGTGAAAGCAAAACAAGTAACTCACAATATTACAAGTTGCAGTACTCCACTACTCATCTAGCTAACAGCAACTCAAACAGTGACTGAACATAGCCTCCAGGAAGCTCTGCCCCCTCCCCCCAATTTGATTTTATACTTTCCCTATAATTACCATTTTAAAATATCTGCCTCTCATTCTGTCTTGATTTACCCTCACTGCCCTCATGCTGCCTCTCATCTTCTGTATTGAAGCACCATCATCTACTTCTCTAGTCTCTACACCACCCTAATTAGCTTCATCAAGTTGGAAAAAAGTCCTCCCAGCATCATCTTTCCATACAGCCTACCCTAATTATGTTCCACCCAACCTCATTTTCAAGTCTTTATTCAGTCCTACTGTGCATTCCACACTTAAAAGTTGTGACCCTCTTCTGTCTGTAGAGCATAGCATAGTCATTCACCCATGCATATAATTTATTCTACTAAAGCTCTTCAAAATTTTGCCAAAGCTACTTCCCATAATGAGCACTGATATCTTTAAGAACCACTACATCAGCCCCTCCACAATTTTTTGTTTCTTTGTTTAGGTCTGACAATGGATACCTATCTACCTACGCTTTGGTTTATTAAAAAAGCAACAAAACCACAACCCTTTCTGTTTTAACATCTTGTTCTTCTACATGGTTCCACTCTATTGGTTAATTTCATCCACGCATTTTAGGTCATCTGGATAATGTAATATAAGTTCCTGTTCTGATAAAGATCTAATGTTCTGATTTTTTTTATTAATTCTATGGTCATTTACTATCTTAATATTGCCTTTTTCATTACAGTAGCTATGTAATAGCTCACACAGGCCAGATATTTAGTAAACAGTACTGGCTAAACAGCACAAAGGCAAGAGGAATATGCCAACAGAACATAATTTTACAGATGCAGCTTCTGACCATTTATAAAACCTATTGGGGTTGATAACATAGGAAGTTCACAAAAAAATATTAGCTATCTATGGTTCAATGGATTAACATAAGACCCCAGTATCAGAATCCAGTTGGCCATAAGTGTGAGGAGTGGGGTGGAAATGAGTATGGTGTAATTTTGAATATTACAACAGCTATAGAATATAGTATTGTTTAATGTATTTTCTTCTACATTACCAGTATTTGTTCATGGGATCCATGATAATACATTTTGCTGTGTATGTTCCAATAAGCACTGAGACTGTCCAGGCACAAAAGCTGCACAGGAAAGAAAACATTCAACAGATGCCATAATCAGTATTCAACCCATTCTATGATCTCAGCTTTCCATTTCTGAAAACAGAAAACACATGAAAGCAGACTAGACAGCAAATCCACCATTACCATTGAGATGTATTTAATCTTATAATACTATTTTTGAAATGAAAATTGAATTGCTGAAAAGCAAGTTCTTAAAGCACACAAGTTCATCCACATCTGTTAAATACAACTCTGGATTGCCAGGCAAGGGTGCACAAAAACCCACATTCGGCCTAATAAAGAAGCTAGGACTATTAAAATCTTCTTATATCATTCCTGTTATGTCTTAGATCTTTTCATACTCCTTTCAGCATGGGACTGGGGAGCAGGGAGAACAGAGAGACTGCTTGGCTACCAAAATCCCAATTACGTTAAGCTTACGAACTAGAGCAGGAAATGGCAATTTGACAACCTATCTGAAATCATAGTTACTATGCAAACTTCCTGTATAATGCATTTAATTAGGGGATCAGTGTTTGCATTTAAGGGAAATTATTTAAACGATAGACTTTAAAGTTATGCCTACCTAAAGCCAGTTATTTGTGGTCTACTTCTGTTTAAACATACAGCAAAATTAAAGAACACAGGAGAATTCATAAACCAAACTATTTTTCCAATTTTTATTTAGAACCCCAGATTATTTCTGTCCAAGATCAGTTGCTCATTTTACTTGTGTAGGAAAAAAACCAATACATTACCTTGTATATTATTTTTGCAGCTTCATTCAGAATAGAAGGTGTCCAGTTCTCATTTGTTGTCTAGAAGTTCAAAGCAACAGAAGTCATTCTGTGCATCTTATTTAACACATTTGCGGTTCTATCCTATACTTTCAATCATTTCAATCATTGCATCACTTTGGTGCCACCTGATCATAGAAGACAGTTTCCCCAGACTGCATACATACAACTCAAAAGCCAATACAAATTTTGTCAGTTTTCATCTTCACCTCCTTATCCTACTCATAAAATCCTTAACATCTAAGGAAAATGGGTTAGCTGAAAGTTTCTCCCCCTGCTTCTCAAAAGGCCTGGCAAAATACTACATTCTTTATCATCAGGATGTAATGGTTGCCCTAATTTATTTACTAGACCTGGAAATAACCTGCCTTATGAAAGCAAACATAATCAGTTTTAAAGATCACTTGGATGACAAGAAAAAAATCACTAGTCTCACAAAGTGTGATTTTCCTCAATTATCGTCCCTTCTGCTTGCACAACTTTGAGTACTATTTGCATGAATATAAGATTGTATGTGCTTCCAGCTGTATGCATACTTTCATTGTTACGTATTAAGATGATACTTTTCTTTTCTGCTACTCCAAAGACAAGTCAATTGAAAACACAAGCACATGCATGCACACACACATTACCAGTAAACTAAGCTCGCCCAATGTCATTCCCAAGGAAATTGGACACTTTGGATCTGTGATCTACAAAAATAGAGAAATAACAGCTATTTATTTCTCCTGCTGCAAACAGAGATGTATCATTAATTAAAGTTGATTGAAATCCTGAGCTGTTTTGAGGATCTTCCTTTGCTTAATTATTCTAGCTGAAGCATTCTTGACACTCCTCATGTTGGGCCAAAATTAATATGGCCGTACTGTAAAGACTCAGGACTTCAATGCAAGCTGAAAATTTTGTTTTGACTTCTAAAATCTTCAGACAGGAAAGAACCAAGAACTTAAGAGTACCATGTCACAGTCAGGTATATAATTTTATTAATTCCATTCCTCACACCTTTTAAAATTTAGTGTCTATGAAAACAGTCCCAAAATATGTTTGAGAAATACTCTATATCTAACGCTTTTCTTTTACATTCAATTATCTCAACAAAAACTACTTTATCATTCTCCTACAGGAAGCTGAAAGCAGGCTAGAATAATATCAGTTTGGTCCACATAAACATTCTCATTTGTCAATTAGTGTTTTCAATTATTTGCCTTCCAACTCATCTGTAACCCCTCCAGTTTCTGCCACTCTGGACTTTACCCAGGCCACTGAAAAATTCTGTACATCAACTGCACACACTAACATATGAAAAATGGCCATGATCCACATTTAGTGAGCAAGACACCACTGGAAAAGGCAAAAGAGATAACATGTATTTCACGTATCCAAACTATTTCTGGCTGTCAGTTGTATCTGGGGTACTTCATTTGAAGAGGTGCAGCAGAAACCACAGCACCTTTTTCAAGGTTTTCTACAGTTTCTCTCTATGGACTATACAATCATGACTGCACTGGAGTCCAATTTAAAATGAAGAGAACGCATTCCAGATACTTACATCATCTTCGTATTTAACATGAATGCCTGTGATTTTGACTTGCACATTTTTTATAACTTGAGTTGCAAGTTTTTCTAAGAAAGTATCCTTCTTCTCCTCCTTCGGTTTGTCTAAAACAATAATTTGAAAAAAGTCAGCATTCAGTGTAGTAGTTGCATCTTGAGTTTACCCACACCAAGAGCTATGCTAATGTAAAGTTAACATTTAACAGGAACATTTAACTTTTAAATATTCACTTATTTAGATTACATATTTGCATTTTTTTCCTTTTCTGTACATCCATATTCTGAAGATGTCATTTTAGCCGTGTTTACACAATACAACCATAAGTAAATTTATGTCTTAAGTTTCAGCCAAAACAGTTTATCTTACAGCAAGTTCTTGTTTAATATACTCCTCCCTGCTCCTTCTAAGGTAAAAGGTTCCCTCTTAGGAGTCCCTCGGCACTTAACTAGGGGTTTCAACAAGCAAATCGGTTAGATGGTGTAATTTAGCACAAACTACCCTTGAATAATCTGCTGAAGATGAAACTTGCACAAGAGACCGGTCCATTAGAGCCTTTCATACAACATTGTCCGAGAAAGTTAAAAAACTGGCATACTTGAACTTACGCTGAACAAGACAGGGTAGAAGTTGCATACCCACATTCAGCATTGCACTCAAGACAAATGTATGCATGCCAAGGTGGCGAGAAATATTTATAATCCCTCATTATTTAATGGCATAACTCTAAAAACATTATCTCGGCTGAGCATCTTCACATTTTACCTAATGTGGTTAGACGACCTGCTGTTCTCTAGCTATCTTTACAGGCTACCCTGTCTTACAAAGTGGCTATCTCAGTGAATTACACTAATCAGCCTACCAAATTTGTACATTTCTGCTGGAAATGGTACAGATGGCTCAAGTTGAAGAAACAGTTATGGCTATTCAAGGAGAGAGAAATAATGACTACAGGTTTTGACCAAGTTTAGGGTTGCAGTATGAGTTTGACTTCTCAGCTTACTAACTGTTTGGAACTTTTTAAATATGCGGTTGTCCTGGTTTCAGCTGTGATAGAGTTAAATTTCTTCATAGTAGCTAGTATGGGGCTATCTTTTGGATTTTTGCTGGAAACAGTGGTGATAATGTGGAGATGTTTTGGCTGTTGCTAAGTAGCACATACACTGGTCAAGGACTTCTTCAGCTCCCCGTGCTCTGCCCAGTGCACAAGAAGCTGGGAGGGGACACAGCCAGCACAGCTGACCCAAACTGACCAATGGGATATTCCATACCATATGACGTCATGCTCAGTATATAAAGCTGGGGCAAGAAGAAGGAAAGGGGGGACATTTGGAGTGATGGCATTTGTCTTCCCAAGTAACTGTTACGCGTGATGGAGCCCTGCTTTCCTGGAGATGGCTGAACACCTGCCTGCCCATGGGAAGCAGTGAATGAATTCCTTGTTTTGCTTTGCTTCTGCACGCAGCTTTTGCTTTACCTGTTAAACTGTCTTTACCTCAAACCATGAGCTGCCTCACTTTTACTCTTCCGATTCTCTGCCCCATCCCACCAGGGGGGAGTGAGCGAGCGGCTGCGTGGTGCTTGGTTGCTGACTGGGGCTAAACCACCACAGCAGTGCATCCTGAACACCACAGATATATAACTTTGTACATCTTGCTACAACAACTAGGATAATTTTTTTTAAAGCTCTATGAGACGTTCAAGAGATTCCTTTAAAAATGAAAAAGACTTTGCTACTGAACATGATATAACACAATTTTAGTCAAGAGCATTTGATTTCAAGTAAAGAGTTAGCTAGGAACTCAGATGAAACCAAAACTTAAACCACTTTTACATGCAACTCATCTTTTCTCCTATGAATCATTTTTTCACAACTCCCACTCCCTATTAAGAAACCAACGCAAAACTGATAAAGTCAAAAAAGGCAGAAGTGCTTGTCGAAACTTCATGTCCTTCAAGTGCAAGCAGGCAACCCATTAACGTTTCTCCAGCCAGATGCAGCTACCAGCAGCAATAAAAGTTTTACACCTTACAAAGATTATCCAAGGTCCCCACAGAGTTTTTACTCCAATTACAAGTCTATGTTGCAGCTTCCTCCAAGATCAAATAAGTAACAATACAACTACATGGGATATAGCAACCCATTCTTAGTCACATGCTAATACTGAAGACCTGCACAGTTTGGTACTTACGGACAATGATTATCCTCTCAGAGAAAATCATCAATTTCATTGCTGTCAAAATATCAGTCATAACACTACGCTAGCTATTTAGAACAGAAGCTAAAAGGTGCTGAAAAAGATTGTTTACTGCCACATCATCAGTATAGTATCAGATTTACTTTACATAGTTGTTACTGGAATATTACAAACATTAGATGAACAGATCTCTTCCACAAGCAGTTTTTCCAACAGCCACAGTGAACCGCCACTACTCAGCCTACCAAATGTGTACATTTTCATTGGAAATGCTACAGATCACTCAAGTTGAAGAAACAGGCACAGCTATACAGGTAGAGAGAAACAAGGACTCTCTTCAGTCTCATTGGATACAGAGAATAAAACAACAGCAAAAATGAGGTCTCTCCAATTTACATCCCCTCTTTCAAACAGGAGAAAAAAAAAATTGTATCAGTAGATGTATATCCAAGACTAAGAAAAAGTAATCCAAACAGAAGAAAAAAAGTCTTTAAAGAAGTTAAAAGCCTACCGTTTACCTACCTTTTGAGTGATCGTGACCTTTAAATGGTCTCTTAAAATGTTTTTTATACTTTTTACGCTTACGTCCTTTTTCAGTGCAAGCAATTTTGGGGAAAAGGATAAAATTCAAGTTAGTAAAGCAGAAATGTAAGAAAGCATAAGAAAAGATGGAAGAAACGGTTGTCAAAGCAGAATGCCTTAGTAAGGTCTCATTAAAAGCTTTTAAAGAATTTCAGATCTGTTAAGGAAGCAATCAGCTACTTCTCGTAACACAGGGCCTTATTTTTCATAATTTATGTACATCTAAATTCACTTTCAGGGAAGTAAAAAAGCCTTACTTTTTTGCCTCCAACCACTCCCACCTTTTTTTTTTTTTGGTTTTTTTTTTTTTTTTTTTTTTTTTTTTTTTTTTTTTTTTACACAAAAGTCATTGAAGTTCAAAGCCTAAGTAAACTAAACAGCCAGTAAAAACTTCAGATTAAGTATCCAAATTTCTGCTGGACCAATAGTCCTGCCAATTGTAAGGTCAAGGCATTTAATTCAACTTTCATATATTACTTAGGTAATGTCTCACGAGTTCGAGGAATTACAAATAATCACCAGGCTTCTCAGCAAATACATACCCAGATGCTTCATGACTGCATTGCATAACATAACTCCAGATCACTTATGTACAAAAGGGAGCTAAAAAGAGAGCCATGCCTGCTTATTAGAAACCCTTGTGAATAAGTTTTCCGTAATCTAAGTGTTCCATTTTTATTTAATGACTTCAGGCAAAGGCATAATTGTGGGGGAATAAAACCATGGAAGTTTAAATACAGAAGAGGCTTCTACCATACAAAGGCATAACTTCTAAGTTAAGGTATTTGAGATGTACGTGGAAACCCAAAGAACACTTTTAATATGATTCTCATGATAATCAACAGTATGGTATGAAAGCAACCTGAAAGAACGACACCGGTAGCTGTAAAAAGGCATACAAAAATGCTGACTCTTTAAAAGCTTTATATGAAATGAATTTACACACAAATTATGACCCACACAATCACAACCATTTCATGAGTTAAATTAATGCTCATGTTCTTCCACATTTCTAAAGAAAACCGGTTTGGTGAGTTGCATTGTTTCTTTCCCCTCTCTGGCCATATAGCGGAAAAGAATGTAGCAATTGTGCTGCCTGTGCTTAACTTTTAAGAGGTTGTAGCATGAGAAGGGTGTATCCCACTAAAGGAAGAAGGAAGCAAGTGCAAATATGTATTTACCTCCAGGGAACAACTGTATTTTTATGTAATTTGCATGCCTGTTCAAACAAAGGAGGAGAAAGTGCCTGCCAAGATTTCAATCTGTCTTTCAAGTAAGGTGATCAACAACATTTTCTTTTGGATAGTTCCATTTAACAATACAAGTAATCCTTTACACATGGTATTTTAAAAAGACAGCTTCCTTCACTTACTATTGTATTTGTAGTTCTCAGGATTTCACTCCCATGTATGACAAAACTAAGGCGAAACTATGGAGAAACTAAATGTATGATTTTAAGCTCATTCTAAACCTGCACTCAGATAAAAAGCCCACCAAGTAATTTTGACTAAGAATAAATTTCTGAAAATCTGGTTCAATAAGATAAAGATACAGTAGGTACAACATAATAACAGTTCCTCTGAATTTCAACGGAAACTGTTTCCTTGCAGGAAAAAGCATATAAAATGCCTTCAATCTGCTGTGGTTCTTTTTGACTGTCCACAGTTTCAAGATAGCCTGAATTCCAGAATCTTAAGCCTAGACACTACGGGTAAGGGTAATTACCCTCTATTTTAAAAGCACCTAAAGGTAGCAGAATGTTGTCAGCATTTTATAACATTTTTGAGCTCAATATGGCTGATGGAAATTTTTCTAGTTTTCTTCAACAGCCACCCAGCTAAGACAGGACTGGTCATTGCAAGTTTCCACTTGAATCCAGTGCCATTAAAAGTTTATTTCTAGGACCACCAATATGTGGATGCTTACCAAGCAAGTATTGTTTCCTCATTTCTACATTTGGCTGCTTTGTGGGCGTGTGTTTTTAAAAATGTAAGCTGCATTCCCGTCATGCATGTGCCAAATGTAACCATGCATACCCACCAGGCTTAGTGTCCTTGTAAATCAGACTCTCCAACCCATACAAGGAATCTTGTGAATGAGTGCCTTGGTCCACATGGCAGCAAATAATAAAAAAAATCATTTGGTTTAAAAGAAGGGAATCAACTCCTGATTTAATGTTAAGTTTATAGAACTCATATGACATGTTAGTATTTCCATTACAACATCTGACAGCCAGAGTCACTTCACAGTATCTAGTTTCAAAGATTATCTAGATGGGCAAATTACACTATTTTCATTTTACTTATAGCCAGCAAAATACAAGACCTGCAAACTTTGGTCCCCATACGTGAGTTTTTATACTGACATTTTGATAGCTTAGAAAACAAAAAATAACATTTTGTCAGCTTGTGTCAACAGAGCTTGTTGTAACTTCCCCATCACACTACACTAACCACAAGTGACATGACCGTTTTGCTCAATATTCAAATAGCATGTCTAAAGAAAATATCCCCAGGAACGTCTGTGCTGAGAGACTCTTAAATAAATGCAAGTACTGAATCAAGATTCTAAACATATTAAGGTGAGTACTAATCAGAAAACCAAATATAGCTGAGAATTCATGGACCCTGATAACTTTCTATTCAATATCTTTCCTAGATTTTCACCAGCTATTGTGTGTTCTTAAAAGCCTACAGAAAGAGCTGAATTTCTTAGAAGTTAGAACAACTTGGGCCCTAAGACTTCTGTATCTAGCAAAAGCAAGGGATTTGCTCATCAAAGAACTACACGAGTCCTCCCAAGTAGAATATTCTAGTTCAACACCAGAAACACAAATAAGTACCACTGAGATATGACCATAGAATCATAAAACATTTCAAGTTGGAAGGGACCCATAAGGATCGTCCTGCAGTATGACTGAGAGGATAGCTAGAGTTTAAAATAATCCAATTTTAATGTTCCTTCAGCTTTTCCTTCACAAGTTCAAAGTTTAAAATGGCAAAACATGACTAAATCTAAATCTAATTCTTTATATAAGGACTTAAGCTACTGAGGTATCATTTCTATGTGATTTTTTTTCAAAAGCCTTACAAATGCTGGATGTAGTAAGTTTCTTTCAAAAAAAAAAAAAAAAAGACCCCACTGTCAGAGGTACACTGACTCACTCTTAATGATATGAAGTTCCAGAACTGGAATTCCTCAAGCAGTACCCATTAGGTTACATTCTTCTTGTTATATTATCCTTTCATCTCATTGCTACTGGTGCAAAAAATATTGGCTGAAACACTGCTGCTTTACAAATCCTACATAACCAAGGTTAAATCTCTATGAACATTCCTTTGCGCCAGTATGAAGTAACGGCTGCAAAGTTCATTCACTGAAGTTGTCTTAGCTCTTATACAGTTTCCGGAATATTAAAGACAAGAAATAAAGCAAGGCTTCCTTCTTCACTGTAAATGGCTTGCCAGATTGCTGTTTGAGGGAAACTGCAAATGTACAACTCAAATTAGCAAAACAGGAACAAGGCAGTAGAGAGTCCTCTAACTGGAAAAATAAATAAGCAAAGAAATTACAATCAAACTATCTTATTTTCAGTAACAAGGCAAATGACTTGCAGCATTACAGGTATCCTAGAGATGCATCTTAAGAACCATTATTACTGCCCAACAAACAGGTCTCACTTCAGACAAAAACTTCAGTTTCCTCTACTGTATGCAGTTACCTGCCATTCATCTGAGCTTGGTTTCTGTCCAAACAAGACTAACTTATACCATGATTTTGTTAAAGGTATTTGATATGACCAAAAAAAAACCAAAAACACCAAAACAACCAACCAAACAATAACAAAAAAAGAAACCTGCAAACCACAAATCAGGTTAGCTGGACTGAAACGATGAATTATTTTAACCTATAACGGATCATGACCTAGATCAAAAGTTGAAGTAAAATTTCCTTTGTTCATGTTCAATTGTTTCTTGTGTCATGAATTATCTCCTGCTCAAGAGAGCCTCATTTCTCAAACCAGTCAGAACACAGTACATCATAAGAGGACAGCAGGAACTGAAACAAAAGCATTATTGTTGAAGTAAAAATTTACAAACCTTACCACTCTCCTTTAAGTTTTCTTTAAGCAAAGAACAACCTGTCACATGCACCTCTAAAACACATTATGAGACATCTATTACTGAAGCTCTAAAGCAAGATAACATTAGCCTCATGCAATGCAGTTTCTATCTTTGGTCCTGTTCCCCTAGAACTTTAAGGGGGGGGGGGGGGGGGGGGGGGGGGGAAAGACATACCAGATTATCAAATTCCCATTTCAGTGGAAGCTGACTGGATAAATGCATGGTAAACCAAGCAACATTTCTTTCAAGCTTTAGAGGAAAAAGGCTTTTCAAAGCACTGTAGTAAGATCAGCCAGACACTTGAAAAAACATGATTTATTAAGTCAACCACAAAACAGGCCTTTTCTCTTATAGCACAGTCTAAGTCCTCAAATTCCAATGGAGATTTTTATTATTAACTCAGTACCTTTTTCTGCTGCTTTCTGCAAGGCTTCCTCAATTCTTGCCAGTTCCTTTTGTTTATTATCCTGCAAGTATTTTTCTTCCTTCTCTGCATCATATTTAATGCCTGTAAGCCAAGTTGGGACAGCTTTAACCCTAAATGTCAAGTTATATAAATGCATAATCAAGCAATGTACACCATATTCAACATTATGTTGCAAAACACGTTGCTTGAGATAAAGGCTATTCTAGGTTTAATTGCTGAAAGCTGCATATAGCCTCTGAAATTATTACTGTTACACAGTATGACACAAAAGGATCATACGATCATTTAAGCATTACTTCAAAGGAGAACCCCTCCGTGGAATTCAGACCCTTCAGTGTTGTCTGTGTAATGCAGGTTTGTAAATTCTACTACACGTATATTTGACAATCTAGAAACTTGCAAGTTTTCTTAATACACCAGAGGTTCTGATTTCAGGGAAAACTAATCCAGTTCTCTGATCCTCTCACTAAAAACGGTTCTCACGGAATTACTACTTTCGATCGTTGTCAGTTAGAAGTAGATGAACTATATCACACAACATCCCAAAGATCTAAACTATGCCAGAAAAGTGGATTCAGCGTAAGCACACTTCAGAAGAAACTTGGCTGTTGAATTGAACTTGGAATGGATACAACCAAGGATTTCCATAAAAGCAACAAGTGTTGTTTTCTCCCACCCTTATTCCACTAACTTACCAGCATTTGTCTAAAAATTTCCCTGAGGGAAAACAGGACGTAAAAAATGGCAGCTTACATGAACTACTTGCTATTCTATACTCAAATACATGATACCCTTAGATATTTTACTCTTCCATTATTTAACTGTGCTGTTGAAGAGTTTACATACTTGCTCCAGGAACTATTAGAAGATACAAGCCTTCCAGAGTTGCAACAACTGCCTCGCCATAGAGATTCTTCCAAGGAATCTTCAGAGTAAGTTTATCTAAACAAAGCAGATACAGTTACATCAAAACAAACATCTGCACTGTGCTTAGTCCAAACAACACCTCAGGCATCGAAGAGCATTAGCCCTATATCTTGATGTTCTCAACACCTTAGAAGGTAAGGAGAAACCATACGGGCCTAAACATTTTATAAAGCCTTTTAAGTGATAAAATACATGTAGAGAAAATATGAGCCACAGATGTAAGCAAGAAGATGCAGTTTGAGTCAGAAGACTTCACATCAAAACCTGAGATCATGAATGGCATTCATTCACTGGGATGAATGTGATTTTCCCAGGGAAGTAGAAGAAATAAAACACACATTCATCCCCAAGAAAAGTTTCACATGAAAAAGCAATACTGACCACCAAGGAAAGGAATTTTTTAAGAAATACATATCTAAGTGTTCCTAAACCGGTGGCATGCTTGCCGGTTTCAGGAATCTTACTTAAATTCTTCATATTCCTAACCTGTCCTTTAGAGTCAAACACATTCTGCCTGTACTAAACAGCTCCCTTGATGATCCCATGTATCTGGAAAGAACCTCTGGGACATGGTTTTAATACCAGCCTGTAAAATCACACAAACAGAATTTGCCAGATAACATTTTATAATTTATCCAGGGTAGTCACATAAGACTTCTGTGTTAGTTTCAACAGTAAGTACAATCACAGAGTTCACTTAAGAAAGCTTGACAGAAGAAATTCAGAGGCAGGACTGACCTTAAGGCCTGCACTAAAATTTTCACTCCAATACTTACACTGAAACAAAAACTTACCTATCTGACCAACTTTTATTCTAAAAGGTACATCCAGTTCATTCTGTAAAGAAAAAAAAAAATCTTAAACAGATCCATGTATTTTAAAGATAAGGTGGTTTATACAGCAAAATTACTATCTTTACATCTGTTAGAACTATTTTCCTGGAATAGAAAGAGTTCTCCATACGACAGAGGCTTAATTATTTAGCAATACTCACATGAACTCAGGAATCTATAAATACGGTTAGGCTTGTAGAGAACCTTAAAACAAAGCATCTACACGTTTCTGTCAATTCTCTCCTACAAGTATGATAATGCCTCACCCCAAAGGTTACTAAAAATTAAAATTTTATCTGTATACAAGAATTTATTTTTATGTTTTTATTAATTTGCCACATCAGTCTTATTTTTGGTAATAGCACTTAGTATTTACAAACATAAAGGAAGTCTCACTAACAATACTGAGGAGTTCTTTGCAAAACGCCTGCCAAACATCAAGAACAAGGCAAGCTTTTACAGATGAGGAACATGTGACAAGTGAACAATTAAAACCTCACAAAGTATCTCTCCTATATAGTGTGGAGCAAAAACAGCAATATAACCACAGGAATACCAAGAACATAAGAGGGACAAAGTAAAAAGGAATTAAGAGAAAACAAATGAATAAAGAAAAGGAAAGATTAAAAAATAAGTTAAACATCAAGATTCCGGAACTGTCTTCTACTTCAGTATCCTTTTCAAATAAGTTAACGATAATTCAAAGACCTGAAGAGAAGTCTTAATCTCAAAGATTATAAAAAGCAAACCCATTTTCCTAAATGAGACAGATATTAACTACTACTCTCTTACCATGTACTAGAAGACAACCTTGATTACCACTTTTCCAACAACTTAAAAAGATTTAACAGGGCTGCTCCAAAAAAAGAAGAGTAATATCCAAATTAACAACACTGACAGATTTCCAGTTTTTAAAAAGCAGTTTGAGTTGCAATTAGGAGCCTAACATCAACCAACTTTAATTGGCTCGACTAGTGACAATATTTCTGTGGCTTGTTCTTTTTTAATTCCTCAAATAAACAACTGAAAAGCAAGAGCTATGGAATATTTTAACCCTCTTCTGGTTATAACTGCATAGTCCTAGAAACTTCTCATGCTTTAAATTATTCCTGGTGACAACTGCTCTTTAGCAAAATCTGGTCAATAAGCTTTCTTCCCAGTTTTTATTTTTCATTGAAATATATCAGTGGAGAAAGAGAAAATAGGCTTATTTAAAATAGTTCGACCTCCAAACTTCATTTTTAGCAGTAAGAACACACATAAGAAGAGGTTGAAACAATTTGTGAGAACAAAGATAGATCTCTGCTCTTGATAGAGCCAGGAGCAGTCATGTAGAAGCAGATAACAGCAACTAAATCCACCCCCATTTAATACTGCATTCATGACCCACAGCTGAATTTGAAGGAGGACCAGCTCAGTTTGGTCTGCTGAAAGGACTGAACCATGAGTTTGATCTTGAAAAATTAGTTTTCAGAAGATTAAATTCCATGGGCGGGGGGGGGCGGTGCAGGAAGAATGAAAGGCTATGCTTAAAATGAAAGATGTTTTGAAGTTGCTGCGTAAAGACAACAAATTAATATAATATAGAAAGTGTGAGACCATTAGGATTTGATGTTAAAACACAAAAAGATGATTTACTGAAAATACTTCAAGACTATAACTGAAAGGAACAGGCAATATTAGCTTTGAAGATTAACAGCTATGACCAGCTGGATACTGGATACAAATTCACAAGTAAAGAAGCTCAGAGATCAAGATTTTTGATGGTAATGACTCTAATAATATAAGCTGAGAAGCATGCAGGTATTTTTCATTATGACTGAAAAATATTTTTCATTATGATTGAAAAATAGGATAAAGCTGAAGAAATCCATCCGAAAGAATTCATTACTATTACTACTACAAGTTCCTAACAAAGTAAAACAGGAACATTAAAGCAACTGCCCTATTATACTTCTGTATTTTTTAGCTGAAGTCACACAAAACAGCAGCCTCAAAAGATAAAAGTACATGTTTCACAGAATGACACTTCAGCACTCTGTGTCAGCAAACTCTCTAACATATTTTGCGGGAAAAAAATGGTGACATTTTTAAGGTGCCTACAAAATAATTTGTAAAATAATTTTTTACAATTTTATTTTAGAAATCTTACACTAATCTTAAGATGACTTTGCATGAGCTGAAGCCAAAATTATGACTGAGATCTGAAACTTCCATTTTAATGAAATACTCTTACTATGACTGAGGAAAAAAATAAACTCAGTAAGCATAACACTAAAAGTAACTACTTGCTTGTCTTCCTTTTCCTAAGGGCTTTCTTTTCTTACATTTGCGAAGTACTGTACCTATATACAGAAATTAAAAGCTAGTTATTTTCTAGCAGGAAACTTGAAGAGGAAAGCAAAACCAATCTGTCACCAAAATCGGGAATGAACCTCATAACACCAACGTAGTGTTAAAAGGCAGGCACCAGGGGATCGCTCCTCCTACGGTGCATACCATCAGATCTCATTGTGCCAGTTAAGTACATGCTTCATATACATATTCCTTAGCTTTTTGATAAAAGATATACATATTCAATATATGCAGACATCCTTTTGCGCATGCCTATTGGTGTCTCCGGGTGGTCAGGTGGTCGTCAGGGATCTCTGGATGAAGGACATACTCTTCCTCCCTGTGTCCACTAGTTAACCCTTGTTTTCGTGCAAACTTAGTTCTGAGATTAGGTATGTACTATTCTTGAGGGATGGTCTGTTTTGGTTTAGTGTTTGCTCTGCAGTTCCTTACCTTTATGGCTCTGTACATCTGCTTTTCTTAAGGCCAAATGTCATCGTGACTTTGTTTAGGTACTTTGAATCTTGAGGCCACTCTGATTCCCCTAAAGCAACAAGGTTTAATCATCGTGTAGGCTGTTCTTGTTTCAGCTACCTCATTATCTTGGCTAAGTTTTGGCTCTGGGTCCCAGCATTAGTTGAGCTACACTAGATTGTATTAGTAGCTCCCAACCATTTATACCCCAAATCATTGCTACCTAAAAGTAAGGCTTTAATTTAATCCTTAAAACAGAGGTTTAGACCCTAAGCACTAAGAGTGAGGGTTTGGGACCTAAAAATTAGGCTTTGAGTCTGAAAAGAGAGGTTCTGACAGAAACACATTATCTATTGCATTAATGATTAAATAATGACTAAAATACAGATTAAAGAATACACTGGTTGTCCCCAGACTTAATGTTCAGTTGGATAGTATAGCAGCATCCATGTTTGGTTAACTTCATCACCCTGGTTACAAATCCAGACAGCAGCAGACAGGCAAACTACACAAGGAAAAGTTGGACCATAGAGCATTCCTTTAATCCTTTCTTTTTCAAGACGGTGTCGTCTAGTTCTCTAAAAATGGTGTTCAATATTGACCTTCCCTGAATTACTTTTGCATAAAAATTTAACATACTGCAGTTGTAGAGCAGTCAGAAATATCCCTTGTTTTCAGTTCTTTAATTTGTCTTGGCTCTCTTTCAGCTCTGGTCAGTCACACACGACTGCTTTTTTGTAAGTCAGGACTGCTAGAACCACAATAAATCTTGCTGTCATCTTAAAAAGCAAAGAAGTGTATGAAGTAGGTAACAATTTCCTCCTTCCTTTTTTAACTACCAGATTACAAAGATTTTTGTATCAAGAGTTTTAAAGTACAACAAAGTTATCAGGAATGGATGAAATGGGCAGGTAAAATACAAAACTTCAGAACAATGAAGAGAAAACAATTATTAGGTCACACAAAGATCCAACACGTTTTCAATTCACAGAAGAGTAACAGTTCTCTTTAGTGAAGTCTGAAGCACAGTGAGACTGCAGTAAGATTATCTCCGTAGTTCAGGTGTTCATCAGCTCAATTAAAGAAAATAAAAATCAGCCAAGCTTTTTTTAATATGGGTACTTAAGTTATTTCTTGTTTTTCCTTCACTCCATCATTCCTAACTTAAAAAAAACAGACTGGAACATTTGAACAACCATATTTGCTTTCAGAGAGTACACATCTTATGTCTTCCCTGCCAGTTCTAAATAAGCACCATTTTACACAGGAAGTCACAAACATAAGCTTTAATCCCATCAACTGATGTAGCAGGATGAACACTTTCCCCCTTTATACCCACACCAATTGAGAAATGAACCACTGTCTTTCAGAAGACTTCAATGAGATCAATCAACTTGCAGGAGTCAGGCCTTGAAAGATCCATTTATTCAACCAAAGTTGGAAAAAAAAAAGAATACGTAGGCCTATGCAAACCCATTAGATCTAGTAAATAATTCAGAAACATACAAAAATCTACTACATGGACATACAAGTGAGAAAAAACCCTATGAATTAACAGAAGTATGAATATATGGTAGCAGTCACAGCAGAAATTAAATCCTTTAAGTTGTACTGCATGACCAAAATGATAACAGAACACACCAATACCTTATTTAAAGTTTTATCATTTCAAGCCTCAAACACTAGGACAGGTTGTATATGCATGTATGCATAAAACTCTGGGAAACTTACTTTAAAACTGCTAACTTCTCAGAAGTTATTTTTATCTTCTGAAGGAGCACACATACCTCTTCACCCATAGGTATTTTCTCTTTCTGTTCCAGTAACATTAACAAAATTTGAAGCAGTTAACCAAGGACTTACTTCCAATAACCAGTAAAGAAGGCACACTGTGTAATGTGAGACTACAGTAATATTTTATCCTATGACTTAGTCTTTAGGCCCATAAAAAGCAAACTTTAAATTATTAGAATACTTACTAATGCATTCTCCTTTATCTGTAAATTGTCAAGTGCCACATTACCTATTTAGAAGAAAAACAGAAGTACAGAACAAGTGACTTCAACTATTATGTAAGATAGAACAAAGAACATAACTACAAGCCTCCCATGTACACGTGGATAACACCTGAAAAACCTTACTTCAGTTACAGAATAGCACAATAAATGTCTAATTTGTAAGTCATTAAGCACTGATTATTCAGACAAAATTTTATGGTGGTAGAGATTACAGAAATATCACCACCTTAGATGTCTGCATGTTTCTACTCTATTAAATACACCTGCAATAATAGGAAATCTTATTCACTTTGTTGTGAATGATAATTACAGTTCTATCAGGATAGGGTAGACTGGGAAAATTTTATCTTGGTTTTGATGATTTTACATAACAGAAAAATCACAAATCATAGAGCCACAAAAGTGCATGCCTATTTCCACATACACATTAACCTTTCCTGACACGGACAACATAGTAGGATTTCCAAAGGGAACACCAGCACGCAGAATTATACCTGAGGAAAGCATATATAATATACCTCTTAGCGCTTTAATACCAGATTCCTTAGAGCTATATTCCATTTTTAATGTAGGTATTATTAATTTATAAATGTTACAATACCTAATACCATGGCAAGAGCAAAATTAAGATGATGAGAAAAGTCTCATCCCTTATGTACGGAAGGCATCTGAAATAGCCAGCCTTCTCTAGACAGTCCTACAACCGTTGCGTTTTGGGGTTGGGTTGTTTTTTTTTTTCCATGCCTACAGGGTAGCGAAGTGAAACGTTTGATATATTCACTGAGAATAGCTACTCCACGTTATTGCACTACCACGTCTGTTTAATACACACCATTTACGCCGAGGGCCCCATCAGCTGCACCAGAACCAAGACCTCCCCTCCTCCCGGGGCCACCATGCAGCAGCCACCCCACGCCCCATTGCACCGCTGACAGACCCGACAGCACACCCCTGCTTCCACCCTGTAGACTCTTAAAAGAAAAAAAAAAAAAAATAAGGTTTTTTTTGCCTCGCCGACCGTGTTCTGCCTCAGAGCACTCCGAGGCCAGCGCCGTGCGCTCGCGCCTCAACCTTTCGGAGCACCTTCCCCATCTGGGAAGCTGCTTGGGGACCTGCACCCAGGCCTCCGCCTCGTCTGGAGGGAGACCCTAACTCCGCTCTCTCTCCCCTCACAACCTGCTGCCTCGGCACTGCGCGGGGATCCCGCCCCAGCTCCCCTCATAGGCAGAACCTCGCCTCACTGCCACGGAGCGGCCAGAGCCTAGGCCCGGCCGAGGGAGAGAGCCCGCCGCGGAGGGGCGCCGCCACAGCAGGGAGTCGCGGCCCCACAGACCGGCCCGACCGACCGCCCCTCGGGATGGACGAGGAGGGGCGGGAGAGAGAGCCACAGGGGACGTGGAGGAGAGACTGACCGACCGGCCCTCACAAGGGGCCGCGGCCGGAGGAGGGGGATAGGTCCGCGGCCATAGACTGACCGGCCATCCCTCACGGAGAGCCGCGGCGGCTCCACAGTTCGCCCTCTCCTCCCAAGGGGGTCGCAAACCCCCAGACCGACCACCTCTCCGAGGGGACGGCGGTCCTACAGCCCGCCGACCACTCAAGGGGGACCCGCTCCCCACCGCGGGGCAAGGGAGCACCCGCCCCCAGTGACAGCGACGGAGACGGGGCGGGAGAGAGGAGGTGCTCCTTACCCCCCCATATCCCCAGCTTGAGCTGAGACTTGTTCAGGTTCTCCAAATAGTCGCCCAGGAAGCGGTTCAGCAGATCCGCCACCACGGACTCCAGCACCATGGCGGAGGCGGACCCCTCCGCAGGCCAGCCGCGGCCCACTGGCAGGGCAGGGAGAGGAGGGGACTGCAGAGCGCGGCGCACAGCAGCGCCGGGTGCGCCGCCGGCAGTCAGGTGTCGGGGAAGAGGCGGAGCGTGGCCCTCCGCCTGACGCGGGGGAGCCCGTGTTGTTCCGTAGCGTGGAGGGGAGCGGCGCGAGTCCTTGGCGCTGTTCCGGAGGCCAGGAGCCGACACAGGGCAGCGGCCACGGGCTGGGAGAGCCGGTGCCGCCTCAGCCGCGGTGGCAAGCGGGCGGCGGCGGGAGGGGCCGGCGCTTGAGCGGGCGGTACCTTGGCCAGGCGCGGTGCCTCCGCTCTGCTGGGGTTCCTGCGGCTCCTCGGGGGCGAGACGGCTGCCGTGGGCTGAGCGCAGCCACGGCGTACCTGCCGTGTCGTCCCGCCAGCCGCGGGAGGGCGGGCGGGCTTGGCCGGAGGCCTGGCGGGGCTGATCGCGGCAGGCGCCTGGCCTCGCGCACCTCAGGCGATTCCCGCCGAAAGCTTGTGTTGGCGCCTGAGATACAGCCGAGTAACATGTATATACAGCCGCTAGGCTTTGGTGCCATAGTGCCATCTTCCCTGTTCCGCTCTTTATTTAGGATATACGCGCCTGCGGAATGAGCCTCCAGGATGAACGCCTCTGGGCCCGTGCAGCCGGGATTAGACGGACCCTGGTTTGTGTTTACGGTTTATAAGAAAACCATCGTTTCTGTTAATCCGACCGTTCAGGTGACAGGAAAACTTACAGACGAAGGAAGTCGATCATAAAAGCGAGATTTTTTCGTGTTCATGCATCCTGCTCTGTGTGGTGAAGCTGTAACTAGCCACGTCGACACTGGAACAAGTTTTTACATTTCGGGGGACTAATCTCAAACCAGTTATGTAAAGTCATTCTGAACTCATAGGAGCTCCACTAGTCATGGAAGAACAGCACTTTGAAGCTCAAAATGATACATTCAGTCTAAAAATGGGTTCCAGAAGAGGGAAAATAATATTAGTAATAGGGTTCAACCTCAAAAAGACATGAAAATACATCAAGACCACATTAACATGATCAGACTCTTAGCAGCGTGACAAATATTGCTTTAAACAGTGTACAAATATATCGTGAAGCTTAGTGTAAGAAGATGTTACAACACCACAAATAGTTTAAGGAAAAGATTTAAGTAAACTGATAAAGGTCCACCAGGGGCTGTTAGCCCTCTGGTTCTGTTATAGCCTGTGTTTCAAGCTTGGTAGCTCCCTCTTGCTGTAGTTGAGGTAAATCCAGAGAGTTCTGCTTGTATGTCTTTTGACTTTATTTGAATAGTGGACATGTACATGCAATCACCCTCATTCAAATAATGGTATGCCCAATGCATTTTCAGTTTGTTATATGTGTGATAAACCATACAGTCCAGTCCAGAGCATGCAAGCAGCACAATATATGTTATTTAGCACCTTTGCTCACATTGTAAGAGACATGCCGCACCTGTACCCCATTACTATATATGTGTGTGCCTGGCTTTCCTGCAAGCATTTTTAACATCAAAGATTCAGTGGATAGGTCAGACTCTTATGCCACAAAGACCAAAGTTCAGGCCTGCAGTGGGTGTTAACACGGTGGTCTGCATACAGATTGGACTGGGGAAGTCGTATTTTTGAATGCTGGAGAAGCTCAGAGACGCTGTGGAGGTTCAGCAGTAGAAAGTCTCTCCTTGCACTCTGCCATAAGCAGCCATGGTAATGGCTGTAATGTATCGATGCACACTGGAAGCCTTTTCTTTCCCTCCTACTGTGGTAGTTCTTGCACAAGCACTGTCAGATGCTTTATTAATAGCCACAGTGTTGCTCAAAGTCATCTGAGCATGGTGTATTCTACCCCTTTTGCAAAACTGGTCTATGACTGTGTGTGGATAAATGGGTTTTATGTTGGGTAGTTAGTGCTGGTTTTGTTCTTTATGAGAACTCTAGCTGTGGCAACTGAGAGGTGATTTCAAGGACCATAAGTCTGTCCCTATACCTTCAAACTAAACACAATATGATTCTGACATGATTACTTTAACAGATAAGATTATGCTACAGGTTTGCTATTCGTGGATGGCATTAAATAAACTGTGGAATTAAAATAAACTGGAAGAATGATGCATGCTTTAAATGATTTTAAATAAAGCTACATTTAAAAAAAAAAAAAACCTGCATTGACTGGAACATCTTTAATAGTCATTAAGTTAGGGAGGGAAGGGGTAGAGGGGAACTGTGAACACCAGGTACCAACCCACGCAATTTCTGTGTAACTGCAGAATTCAGCATACCAAGGAGTAATGCCAGGTTGTTTCTTGGAAGACAAGAGTTGTTGCTTATTGCCAACTGAGCTCAATTTCATCCAGTAAATGGGACTAATGTAATAAGAAGAAACCAGCTATTATGAAAGTTTTTACGATTTTAAAGCAGAGCTGAATACCAAAATTATCAACCCAAAACAACTTCTCATCTCACAGTAAGAACTGTCAGCCCCCAAAGAACACTACAATTATGTGTATCTCTATAGCTAAAGTCTCTATATATGCAACTGCATCCTATGTATATTCTAACTAGGGACTTAGCAGTAATGTTTGTCACGGACACAAACTTGCATTGGAAGGTTTCTTTCTTTCCATTATAAGAAGAGGTTGCACTGGCTCCTAGAATAAAGCAACTCTCTTACAAAGTGTTTCCTGAAATACCTGAGCAACATAGAGTTAATTTTATTGAACAAGTGCTTTCATGCCATTTTTTCTTGTTTTCCAAAGTCAAATTCATTCCTGACAATTTTTTTAACCCTAAGTAACGTGTTAATACAACTTGTCTTCCATAATGCCTTAGTTGTTCTTCACCACTTAATTGATTTTTGCATATACTAGTGTTTGGAGTAGAGGAGAAAGTTTTAGTAAAAAGTTACTGAGTTATCATGGTCTATGTAGCTTCAGGTAGGAAAACAAATTGCTCATTAAGTAAACTATAGAAACTATAGAAACTGATGGCTTATATTTTATTTATTTGTTTACTTCTTTTGTGCAGTGTTGGCTGTTCAAAGCCATTCCTATCATAGGGAAGTGACCATGCAAGAAAACATGACAGAAAATTGTGAACAGAGCTCCTGCTGCCATTCTGTTAGGTAACAAACTTTCATTTATTATTTTTCTTAATGAGGTTTTAACAGACTTTAGCTTATTATGCTTTTGTATATACAAATCACAGCTGAATAACTACAGTTTGAACAAAAATACTGGCTAATCAGTGGCAGCTCCTGCTGCTGGTGTATGTAAATAAGAATAATTGTGCAAATCAGTGGCATTAGGTGTTCTCTATGACAATTATACACTATAGCCAGGATGATATATCCATTTTCTACTTTGCTTTTCATAAGAGTCATAACAATTTCTGCACAGTAAAAACAAAGAAAAGTTAATCACAACTGTAAAGGGTGTTGAAAAACATAAGAAAATATGTGGTTAAATAATTTCCTAATTGGCTAAAGTGTTTACCTAAAGAACTTGAAGAACTCCATGAATTTTTAAAATCATCTTGTTTTAGTGTATGTTTCAGTAAATGAAATTTCTACTGCTCTTTACAAACATGCTTTCCTAACAAGCATAAATATATTACCTAGTGGACCAAAAAATTGTTCCTGAAGCAATGTGATTTCACCTGGTAAAGAATCCCAGCAAGCCACATGTGTGTCATATATCCTGTTTCAGTAAAACCAACATAGATTTAAAAAATAAAGGGAAAATGAAATGGAATTAAAAATGGAAAAACTTGGAAGATGGCACTTTTAATAGATATTTTATCAACCATATATGTGGGTTTTTTAAGTACTGAGACATTACTTGAAAATAAAGACAAATATTTTTGCACCTCTATTACCAAACAATCCTTTGTTAGTCTTCCCGAGCCTCCCTTGCAGATAGGATGCCACTTAAAAATGACATTAACACAGCTCTGTCTGTTAGTAGGTACCATTCCTTGTGTGTTCTCAATGAAAAAGGTAAACAGTCCAAAATGGGGGTGGGGGGGAAGGGGGAACTAACCACTGAAAAAGCTAAAACACGGTTACATCACATATGAGTTCTGTATCTAGAAGAACAGATACAGGACAAAGAGAAATTTTGGATCATTACTTATCATTCATTGAATTCACAGAGAATGTTCATTTGCCTCAGTGAAAAAACCATGCATTCTGCCCATTTTTTCTAAATACCAACGTTAAATAGACATGACTGGTTTAATAAATATTAATGGAATCAGTAGTTTCACTCAGCTGAAAGTCATGAAAAACAACATGTTCTGGCTGATGTATAGAGGCTCCTTGTGTATTATTGTAGCACTTCATTAAATAAGAGGATTTGATTATTCCATCACTGGATAATAATTTACTAAAAAGAAAATGTAAATACGACACTGTAACACTTAACTTTGTGGGTTTGCTATTTATGTGGCAAGATTTGCTCAAACCTCTTAGGGAAGCCTTTACAAAAAATGAAGCCTAAAAAACCAAAAAAAAATCTGCATTGAAAGTATCAGTTCAAGCTTCAGTGTTATAAATAGAAATACGCATTGCAACAACAAATACTTTGTTTAGCATTGCCTGTTACACATTCTTGCATGCATAAATAAATGTCACAGCAATTCTAATGCTAATCTGAGGTGTGCACATGGATTGATAGCTTTCTTCTCCTATTTTACTGCATTAATATTACAAAATCTCCAGCTACCGTCTGACTGTTGACAAGTGAACAGATGGCAAATTTTATCAACTGTACCTCACTAAACAGAGTGTATGCCTATTAGCGGTTGGGAAATCAGCCAGATAATGTGGCATCAACTCTCATCACAAAGCCTACAGAGATGAGCAGACTTTGTGATGAGTTAGATTAGGTTGCAAAGAGCCATTTTTGGACAAGTTTTGAAAATCTCTGAAACCGGTTATGTCACAGCCTCTCTGAGCAACCTGTTCCTTATCCTCTCTGATTCTGAGGGGTGTTTTATTCCTTTTAGCTATCGAGAATTTCCCTTGCTGCAATTTTTGATTGTTGCAGTCTCAGAAGTAACTGTATATTTAAGGCACATATTTTTGGACTTAACAGGTGGAAGAGATCAGTATTTATGATTTTGCCCTGTGTCTTTTCTGAAGAAAAGTTCAGTATTCTGCAGAAATAGTGGTATTTTATATTGGTTTTAATTTGATTTACTTTTTGGTCTAAAGTTTTTATAGTAACTTCATTTTTCACTGTTTTTAAGCTTGTTTCTAAGTAGTACAGAGGAGATTTCATTAACGCTGAATGCATTTGCAGAAAAGGAAGAAAAAAGGTGTCTCAACAATTATGTCAAATACTAAAATAAACACAAAATACATTACAAGAACTAGAATAGCAGAATAGTTAGAATAACTGCTATAGTTAGCAGTCACAAAACTGCTAAGTAATAATTATTAAGATCATTCTTAGAAATTTTTGCAGTGATTATCTTGATTACATTAGCAGAAGTAAAACCAACGGATTAAGGTATATTGAGATGTCTGAAGCACTAAAAAGATGCCAACACATAGCAATCTGCTTTCCCTTTTCCCCTGTGACAGCTGGAGACTCTCTGTTCTCAGTGGAGAGCCTCAAAGAACTCACATCTGCAAAAAGCTATGATACCATTTCAGTGTGTGTCCCCTCCCTCTGTGATGAGACAATAAAATATAGAAGACTTGCCAGCCACTAATATCTAAGAACTAAGCAATACACAAATGGAAGCGTGTCAGTATACGAAGCCAGCGTTAACTTCAGCTACTAACACCAAGGCATAGACATTTTACAAAGGGTCAAAGTAGGTCTTTATTCATAAAAACAGCTTCAATCATCTGGAGAAACCCCAGTTTTGTTTCTCAGATATGTTGTCTAAATTCTGACGCAATTATTATCTTTTTCCCCTATAAAAACTGCCATATCTGTTCCTAAATAAATAAATGTACACCCTTTCCCATTATCCTCCAAGACAAACATTGCATAAAATTATCCTCACTGGCTACTGTGAACAAGTTCTCAGAGAAATCTAGATTAAAAATTACATTTCCACTGACTGTTCTTTGTTAAAAGCCTAGACCCAAATCACATGAAAGCTATGAGACCCTAGACTCATAGCTTTCATGTGATTACAAAAACCAAGGACAGCATAGTGTAGACACCACATGGTGAGAAATAATGCCGTATCCACAAATGAGGGTAGCTCCATAGACAATCTGACCATGACAGGTTGTTTTCAAGGGAGTTTGAAGAATCATTTCCTTTATCTACTGCACCTTATCTGCATCTAAGAGATTTGTTAATTAGAATCTGCATTTCTGCATGAAATTTCTAAGCCAAAAGGCTTAGTCTATCTGATCAGTATTGATCACATGTATGTCATACCAACTGAGATTTGAAATATAAATTACATTGCTATTTTTTATCCTGAGCCAGGCAATCTTCAAAAAACAGCGAAGTTCTATCATAAGGATAATCTAACTTAATTTTTCATAAGGGCTTTATTTGATGGTATTTCTGAGAATCATAGCTATTTTCTTCAGTGATGTGCTGTGAAGATGAAAAGGCACTAGCTACATAAGAAAATTAGTTGAAGTAAAAATGCGCTCGTTTTATTTAATATCTTGCCTTTTAGTGGGGAAGGAAGCAATAATAGTCTAGTCTGGACCGAATGCACTGGCTTTTAAGTTATAAGTGTAATTTCATTCACTTAGTAATAACTTGAACTTACTCATAGTGAAAGCACATGTAAATATCTACTAATCCAAAGCCCAGCCATTCACTTGCTAAAGATTTCAGTCATTTGCACATTCACTTGGACATTGAAACAGTCCTCCAGCAAAACCCACTAAGTCATAAATGACAGAATTGTTTGAGATACATTTTCTGAGTGGCTTTTCTGGAGGAGTACTGACTGATATTGAAGAAATGTGATGCTGAAAAGTAGCACAATCATTTATTTATTATCAGCCAAAGTTTGATTTGGATATAGTTAAGAACAGTAGGATGTTGCACAGTTACTGTTTATTAACAGAGTTAGTGAATTCCCAGATGTGGAGGTCCGTCTTTAAATAATCCAGTAAAGAAAAATTCCAAATGTCCCACTTACTATGGACTCAGAAAAATCAAAAGTAAGAGTTTATTTCTTCTCACAGAAGTCACCCTTACTCCAGACATTGCTGAACTACACAGTGCTGCTTTTAGTTAAAAAAAAATCTAAGAAACCAAATGTTTACTGTCACCTACTTTTTACAGTATCTATTTATAAGATGCCCTACAATTTTCCAAGTCTTAGTGGAGGCTGAAAACATTAATCTAGGTTACCTTATTTGCTAATGCCGACTGCATAGTCAGCCAGGAGGCCACTTAGCAAAGCCATCACTTAGGTCACAGAAAAAACTCTGAAAAAAAGAAATCTCTGAATAAAGATGGGCTAACTACTTCCAAAATAAATCTTAAACAGCAGGTGTTATTCCAAACCACTATTGTCTTCAGATGTTTCTTGCCAATATTTATCTCTCACAGCAATGCATGTACATTACATAACAAAACAAACACAGTGTGGATGTGACTCTTTTGTATCTTCTGTAAGTTTAAAACTGTATTAACTCTGTTAGAATCAATATAGGTACAATATACAAAGTCAACGTGTGTCAAGAATTATTCCCAGCATTTCATGTGTCACAGTATTCTTCTCAGCAATTTGTGGCTCAGACCCCTTGATGTTTACCAAAAAGTAAGGCAAAAAAAAATGTCAGTTAGGATCCATGAGTCAGGAAAAAACAAATGCAGTGTGCAACTTCTGTTCATGTCACATTATCCAAAAAAAACCCAAAGCAAAACAAAACCCTTTTTCATATGTTCCTGAACTGTCAGTGGCAGCTGAGCTTTGCAGCATTTGCAAGACTTCAGGACACATAAAAGTGTCTATAATATAATGTCTGAAGAGCTAATGAGAAATATCTTTTGTATAAAGTAGGGACTCCTCATATCCAGATGGCATGTACTCAATAGCTGTGGTAGCAGTGTTATCAGAGGTAGCACAAGTACGCTTGGGAAATACCTAAAAAAATGGTTCAAGGGATCTCAGTTTTTCATAAACTGTATCAGTCTGAAATTATTGCCTTGTGGGGCTGTGTTCCTTCCACTTAAAATCCCACGTTCATCTTCTAACATTTGCTTTCTGTGCATATTTCATCATCTGTAATGTATGAAAATGTCAAATTTTGGAAATTCTGACACTTTCATACATTTATCACACAATCTATGTGCAGTATACAGTTAACATGAGTAACAGGCGCCTAGGTCAAAGTGCTTGCTATTAACTTAATGTAAATGAGTAGTCCCACCACAAGGCTATAATTGTTTCACTCTACTCTGACCATTTGCACAGATACATCAACACTGTTTTACAAAGTCCAGGGGAAAGAAAAAAACAACCTTTAATAAAACCCACAGCAAGTGGCAAGCTCTGGCTTAGAACTGCCAGACATGATAAACTATTGGAAAGAAGGCTAAGGTGGGACTTGCAGCATGTTCCTGTGACAGGCAACAGGTTCTGCAGAGAAGAAACTGAAGCTGTGCACTATCAGGAAAACATGTTCTTACCTTCTTATTTTCTGGAGGCCTGCAGCAGACTTTGAGAGCTGTCCATCACTGCAACACAAAATGAGACTCTCACAGTAAGACTACCTGGATGCTTACCTCAGTGTTCCTTCCAAATTATATAAGTTGGAAAAGCTCTCCTTCCAGAAGCAGACTCCAAAAGAACTACAATTAGGCACTATCTAAAAAAAAAGTGTTCATTGGCAACAGAAATTAATTAAATTCTTTATATTTTTCATTTCATTCTAAAAGGCTTTTTAAAAATCAGCATGGCAATCAACAGAAATTAAATGATGGCTACAATTTTTTGATAGTGACAATCATATTAGTGTCACAAGTAAAACTTACAGATGTTCCTCTACATTCCAAGAGAAACCTGTCAAGTGCCCCTCACCATTTCACTTTACCCATTCAAAGGAAACTTAAAATTTCAGAATTATTATAGTTTGAAAAGGATCTCTGGAAACATCTAGTCTTAACTCCTGCTCAGTGTGGGACTAACTTCAAAATGAAAAAAGGTTTGTTCAGGCCTTGTCGAGTTCATTTTCAAAAATCTCCAAGGTCAGAGATGCACAGTGCCTCTGAGCTACCTGTTCCAGTGCTTGCCCACTCTCGCTGCAGATGTTGTCCTTATATCCACTTGAAATTTCACTTCATTCCATCCATAATTAATTTCACTAGTTAGATATTATACAGGTTTAGATTTTATTTATTAGCTATTCTGTTCAAATTCACTAACTGTAAAAATCAGATGTAGACACGTGTCTCAGTTACGCAGTGCTGAACTCTGCTTCCCTCCACACCATTAGTCACCACTCGTAATTAGATATGGTAGCAGGTAATTTCTCTCTGTCCCAGACTGCAAGGACCCACCTTTCCCTGGGGACAGTTTTATCCCTGCACCATAGGAGTGTGCTGGCGTGATGCCTGTACAGTCTTAGCAATGATATATAAGTAGTTAACATTATAGTTACTGTAAGGAAAGAGGAGGTATTAAGCATTTCAAGCAATAGCAAAAAGTCAGATGTGATAATACTGGTTGATAGTCAGACTGCTAGATTGCTAAAGAGGTTACTGGAGGATTTTGCTTCTTCCACAATTTAATTCAGCAAAGCTATTTTTAATACAATAAATAGATTGCTTCTATATTTATAACAATGCAGGTAACTTCTTTAATTCTATTACTTTATTATGTTAACCAATCAAGTAGAAATTGGAGCTCAGGCACCTGTCTGTTCAAAGTTCCCCAAATATTTTGAAAATTTAGTCCGTGATGACTTGTTAATGAAAATATACTGAGTCTAGCCATTATGACAGTCCTAAAAAGAGACCATTTACTGTAAAGCTTTTCTGTTCTTGGAGGCAGAGGGGATTTATAGACACATAAAGAAGGCTCTGCATTTGATATTTCTCATTGTATAATGGGGCACAATTTCACCAAAATGTCTTCAAAAGTCTGCAAGCAGAAGTCAACAAAAAAAATGCTAGTTACACAACACAATAAATTCTCAATTAGGTCATTCTACATGAAAAGGGGAAGGATATGACTTGATGTCTCCTATTTCTAAGTGATGATCTAGTTCTAACAGAACGGAAGGAAGGGCAGGCAAGCAAGAAGGGAGGGATGGTTTGGCCCAGGGCAGGGGAGAAGGTATTTCCATTCAATGAAAAAGAAGGTTTCCAGTTGGTCCTGATGGTTGAACCTTTGACAGTAAAAGCAAAAAAGACACAGTTAGAAGCCTGCAGAAAATACCAACTTCAATATAGATTGTAGCAAATTGTTATGATGTCAGCCATTTCAAAAAGTTGAGGCACAGGTGCAATACAGGAGGACTCAAAGTTAATTATAATACTATTAGTACCAATAGCGTTACTTTACAGGTTTATTTTTGTGTTTCTTCCATTATTGCAAATCCATGCTTTTTAATGCAAATATGTTCTTTTTATTCTTTACCCTTAAAAATGAAGTTAACCCAGGATCCCCTTGCACACAGGCTGCATGCTTCAAGGGATGCAAAATCCATTATTCAAAGCTGAACTCATGCAGACTGCTCCCCAGCAGATCATGAGTTCTCCAGGCCCTGCAAGGCAATCCAGCACTGCACTGCAAGGACATACTCATGAGCAGGTAAATTGCTAGTTTTGGAGATATGTCTTTCCCCACGTCTCAGCAATAGTGCAAAGACAGCCTGAGGGTTACTGTAATCTCTCATTACAGAAGAACATAGTCTTTATTTAGATTTCCACTTCACTGTTGAGACTAACTATTCATATGAAAACAAACCTTTGAGTGCTGTTTTTAAAGCTTATCTAATTTCAGAGTTTATCATATTTAAATTTCCACTGAAGATAAATACACTTACCTTTCCAACTTTATTGTTTTATATGCATAATCTGGGTGTTCTTTATACCAAGATTCTCACATAAGAAGTATGTGTGTACATATAAGTGGCAAGTTATCAGTTATTTCGCAAGTAAGGCACTTCAAGGTTAGGTCTCAACATATAACATATTCAAATACTGTACTTGAACTCAAGCACATAATATCTGCCCTTATATTCTTTATTTTTTAGTTCAACTGACATAGGAAACTGAGCAGATCAAGCCTGATTTTAAGAGCAAAAGTCTGCCTCAACTATCAATCACTTTTATATTTGGGCTTCCCCTCTTCTCTACAACTTGGTATTCTTTGGCTTCTCCTGGCATTCAGGTACTTAAAGTTGTAGCCAAGGATTGCAACTTTTTTTCCCCACAGGCAATGTGACAGTCCTGTACTGCCACCACCCAAATAGCAGATCCATATAAATATTGATACTGCTTTGGTGAAATCTAGACTTCATTTCCATTGGAAACTTTAATAGTGATAGTTCATAAAATTGTTATAGGTGTCAAGTTTATCACACAGATTGTGCTAAATCTAAAGTTTTTCAATGCTGTAATATAATTGTGCCAAATTAGAAAGCGCGACTACGGCATCATGGTTATTAAGCTATCACCACCTTTTATTTTCCTATAGAACATAAGAGCATCCTTAAGTGAAAAACCATTGAAGAAAAAACATTTGTGAAATGGTACAACATTTTTCATTTGTGACAAGGATATGATATATTCTTGTCTTGCAGCTACATGTGTTAATAAAATCACTCAGTTCCACATGAAAATTTGTAAAATGCTTTCAAATGCCAGCTATCTTCAGAAAGTACTGAGCTCATCTGCTGAAACTCTTTTTGACATCTAAAGACATGCAACAAAATCAAATGAACCTAGAATCACTAATTCTTTTCTAATTTCTGAGGCCATATAATCAGCAAATTTGTAGGTGTAAAGACAGAATATGAAAATTGTAACACCAAGAATTTGAAGACCAACACAATTCCACTATCCTTTGTAAGACAGTTCTGCTGTAAAAGTCAGGAACGGTCAAGAAGAGAAAAAAACTTCATTTCCAGGTCATGGAGTTGGCATACACCAGATAAAACAAACAAGCTTTGCTTTGTCTTTTGCTCCCCAAAAGCTCATGGAGTTTCTCATATTGCTGCAGTTGTTGTTAAGACTGCCTCCACCTCTCATCAGACTGTTTGATAACCTCACCCAGGGATCTGTAGCTGCAGTGTGACCAAGCCACATGCCAGCGCAATGTGGCTGAAGCAAGAACACTGTTTCCTTGCCCTGGGGTCAAAAAGGGAAACGTTTCACTGTACAAGAACCGTCTGACATTATAAACTGAACTACAATAGCTAAATCTTCCAAGAGCTGACATAGTTGAAGAAGAGGACATGAATGGAGAAGTGGGCAACTGGATACAGAGGAGACCATGGGCAATGTAAGTACAGGCCAAACGCTAAAGGAAAGCTTCACTTCCGTTTTTAGTAAAGAGAGGGAGGGGCAGGAGAATCATGTGGGGTACCTAAGGCAGCAAGTACAGAGAAACAGAAATCACAGCTTTTCAGGAGAGGCCCAGACATGAGCTGTTCCTCATGAAAGAGTCTGAACAAAAAAAACTTAAGTCCTGTAGCAATGAATAGCATCTGCTTTTATCTCTGTCAGGAGTGGTGATACCCTGCCACAGACTGGTGCCTGCTGGCTGAGCACCTCTGTCTCTGGTTTAGTTCCAAATTACTCCTCCTATTTAACTCATCTGTTTGGTTTAGTCAGGAATAAAGTTGAGGAGGAATCCCCAAACAGTAGTTAACATCACTGTGTCTCATAACCCCTCCACATCAAAGTAAAATCCAAACTCAGTCCTAGCTGGGTGTGTTGTTCCCCTCCAGCACTACAAACCATGCAGGCCCTAGGTTAGAACATAGCCCTGGCTTAGGATATGAGAGGATGAGAGCTAGAGAGGAGGCTCTAGGCTGAGGGTGCAGTGTAGATATGCAAAGAAATAACACCTGAGTCTCCTGAGTGGAATAATTTGCAACACAGATTTATCAAAAGTAGATCATGTCATACCCGTTGCTATCTTTCTTTGACTGGATAACTAGCTCCACAGATCAGAAGAATTTAGTAGACCTAATCTAGGTAAATATAATCAATGCATTTGATACAGTGCCCAGTGGCAAGTCACTATTTTAAAAATATTATTTAAAGTTTTATTATACTTTCAAAATATTTAAATTATTTTAAAATCATTGCATTAAAATAGAGAGGACAAGAATACATATGGGGATAAAGGGGAGATTTTGACAGTTTGTGTTCAAAGAGAAAATGTGAAGATGGAAAAAGAATCCGTCACATGAATGCCAGCTTTTCGTTAGAACAGTGTTCCTTATGGATTGCTATTGATGTCACTATGCTTCATATTTAGCTGTAGGGAGAGCTGAAGGCCCAGAACAACCTGGCTACTTACAAAATTTGCAGATAAGCCAAAGCTAGATGGTATGACCAATACTTTATCATTCAGGAAGGATTAGATGACAACGTGGTCTGGGCAGACTGACGTCATACCTGTACAGAATCTAATTATGAAAACACACTAGTGCTAACCTGGGCGGTCATCACTGATCCCAGTGGTTGTTATGAGAAAGAAGGGCGTGCCAAATGACAGCATCTCCCTGAGCTCTGCCTCAGTGGTCCCAAAAAGACCATATACACAACAGTGTCCCCTCTCCTCCATTTACTGCTGGAGTCAGTCCCCTGGTGTGGGGCAAAGCCAGCTGTCATGTTCGCTCTTTATCACACGCCTTCAGCATCAAACTACATCACCCCGTCTGGAGAAAACCCAGGGCAACCATCGCTACTGCGCTGTTCCCTACCTTCATTCTTCTCAGCAGAGGGGCTGCTTATTTGTTACAGCTCTCCTGCAAATTAGTGACACTTCCTTTTCCTGGTCCTTCATTACAATATGAATAAAAAGCTTTCCATAATAAGAGTGAGAAAGAAACCCCAAAGAATCTAATTCTTTGGCAACTTTCAATTTGAGCTGATTTTTTGGCAGTTCTAGTTGTGTTCTAGACTTCCTGACCTCTTAGGTAAAAAGGGAATTGCCCCCACAGCCTCTTGCATCCTGCTTAGGAAGCAGTAAAGGCAACCTGGCTTAGATTACGTAATTTGTTAATTATTTGCAGAAAATATTGGGAAACACAAACCCTTCATTTTCAACATATTCCATAACCCTAAACACCAGCATTCAATAATAAAGCTATTTATAGGTATAGCCTAATTTCATAAGCTTGCCTTTCTCATGAAATATTAACCTTCTGAACAGTCAGCATACATAACTTGGAAATGCTGAAGCTTATGGATAGAAATTATATTTTAACTTGTTGTACCTATTGTAAGCTGTCCCTTATCAAAAGGAAGTCAAAGCTATTTAATAATACCTAATAAAAATAATAGCATAGCAACTACCTCTTACAGGTGATTGGGTTTTTTAGGTGAAAGATTGTACTTGGCAGATGAGAAAGAAATTAAAAGCCTCTGCTTACCGTGCTTCTACGTCTTCATTTTTGACAGCAGCAAACCATATCTACTTTTTCCTGTTGTTACTATAACAAAGCAGCACTCTGTTAAATATTAAACATGTACATAAATTAGCCACTCACATGCTGTGCTGCAGGAGTCAGGGTACTTGAATGACAAATCTCTTCATTTATGCATTCTAAGAATTCAAAGTAGCAGTCCTGAACTACAGACAGACATTGAAAGCCCTGTTAACTTCCACGTTATACCAAATCCTAGTCACATAAATGGATTAACTGCATGGATACAGGGATCCATCTGAATTCCACTGCTAGATCAAAAACCTCTCATGTTCAAACATTCCTCTGTTTTAGGCTCAGTTTAAAAATCATTTAAAATACCAAGCTGAATGTTTTTGTTCCAGCCGAAACCTCCAAATCACCACCTCCAGCACATCTTGTAGCCTGCCCATGCTACCCTTATTCAACTCATTCACCTTTATGTAATATCAAATTCTGTCCTGGTTAGATACCTAATTGTTTTGTCCCAATATTAAACATTCCATCTGCAACTCTGAGAAGCAGACAGTCCTTGTGATTTCAATTACTTTTTTATTTTCTCTCCTCTAAAATGCAAAGGATAAGATCTACACTAGGTTTAAATTAGACACTCATTTGTTTCAAAAGCATATTCCTTATTAAATGGGAAGCAATTAGTAAGAATAGAACAGCCAGTCCTGACTTTGAAAATCAAGGACTGACAAACATGGAAGATATCTCCTGATCCTCTGAACTGAAGAAAAATACCTTGTGCCCTCTCATAGAGAAGTTGGAGTCCACATGGAGAGGCACAGCCTCCAAGCAAAATTCAGCTTGGGAGCTGGCAAACTCCCCTGTGAGACAGTGCTCTCCAGTGAGGAACAAGGCAGCTGAGCACACACAAGTAGGGTACAATTGCCCACATAACACACATTCTCTGTAGTTTGTCCATTTCACTTTGTGAGAGGAGATATGATATGAACACAACAAATACTTGCTGTTACAGCAACTAGCAGACCACATTCTGTATTCAGCATTTTAGTATAACAGCACAAGAGTAACATGTAAACCATGACTGTGGTATTGAAATTGCCTGATCTGCAATGAGATTTCTTCCCTGGAGAGGCTGTGGTGCCTGTGAAGCTGATAGCTGCTATCAGAAAAATCTCAGGGGTAAAACTTGAGATTTTTGGTACAAAGTACAGAGCCAGTGAGTATACTTAGCTTTGATGAGCTGAATTTTGGTAGCATCCTACTTCTGAAACTTGTCACCAGCATGAAGGGGAACCTACCTCCAGTCTCTAACAGAATTTAGAAAGATCCTTCCACTATCCTAAAATTCATATGAACACTCTATGTACACTTCTGCCATTAAAATAGTCAAATCTGAAGATGATGCTACTTCTCTTGAGAAGAAAAATATTTTAAGTCAGAGGAGTTATAACCATTTCCGTGACACAATGATTTGGCCCATAACCACATGAGATTTTATCTACTTTGAGAATATACAATTTTGAGAAAAGCCATGTTCAGTTGAAATAATCTCCATGGTAGAGCTATCCAGAGGTAGACAAAAGTGTTCCTGGGCACTTTGGTACTTAAAGTAGGCACTGAAGCTTCCTGTCACTGAAATCCTTGAATTCTAGCTGGCTTTTGTCAACATAGGTATCATCTGATAGAACTAACATCACCTGATTTCTGATTTCATTATAACAAGACAATCTGTAGGAACAGATACCCTCAGTCAGCTGCTTTTACCACTGAGGTAAAAGTTATGCAGGAAGGAAAACACTGAGCAGATGGGTATGTTTACTAGGGAGTTAAATTGTGTGCAGAAGCACCAATTACAATATTTCTGGGAATTGGTGTAGTCAGGAAAGGATAAAAGCATATTATAATTAATACTGGCATCAGTCAGCTCAATCATAAATGAGTTTTTCAGGCTGTGATCGGAGAAATAAGATTTTTCCAATTTTTATCTTTCATAATTAATGCTAATAAACTGTATAAAAAATATCTTTTCACCTACAAAATATTTTGAAAATCACTCCTTTTTACTGCATATTTAATTTAAGAAGTGCAAAGAATATGTAACCATATAATATTAGAATAGGATCTACAATAGGTCAAACTCCAAAATACAACCCATTTACATACTGTAAAGACAAGACATGACAACTTAGAAAGATACACTTCCAACATTTTATTTTTTCTTTTAATGAAAGAAAATGAGTGCTCAGATTACCCAGAAATTGGAAAACTTCAGTGGACGCAGAAGAATTACCTTGAAAAACACATTTGGCCATAAGTTGTTATATGTTCTCAAATGAAACAAACAAACAAAAATAAATAAATAAAAGAATGTTTCCGGTTGTATGATTCTCAGTACCTAACCTAAAAAAAGATAGATGATTCTTTTCTGAGATTTTATTCTTTAGCATAAAGTGAAGAAGATCAGCACTGAACAGGACTTAAGTTTAAAGATTTCCCACTTTAAAAGGACTGAATCACACAGGTTGTGTCCAAAGTGAACAGCTAACTTGACTGTCAGCCAGTGCAGAAGATCAGACAGTACTGGTTTCTAGAAAAACTCCATAATTAGCTGAAAAGCAAACCCCAGCTCATAATCCTGTTGTTTAAACTGAGATCAAAAAAGAGCCACCTGAAAGCAGGCCATATTGATCTCCTGTTGTTAGTTGTAAGGCTGGTCCAGAAAGGAACCTTGTTGCAAAAGCCCTGGGAACTTTGTGCTCATATGGGTAAAGGCAAGTAAAATATCTGCAACTGCAATGACATTTTCAGGAGAAAGTGTTGAAGCAGAAAGCCACAGAGGGCCTGCTTAGATCTCTGTAGTTCCTTAAGGGTAGCTAAATAGGCTTTACCCTCTCTTCCAGACGATGTCCTTTGTTCGGTGAACCCTCACACTGACAAACCCCAGGTTGCTAAAGTCCTCTATTACAAGTAGGCCTTTACCAAAAGGAAACAACTCCTCTTTCACACGCCTGATGCAAAATTAACAAATAGCAATTATTCTCTTTGTTGTGCACACACTTTGATTACACACTGTAGTAACTTTATGACTTCATAAGCTGTTGAACTAAGCCAATATAATTGGTAACACATGGTCTAACCTCAGCTGTCATTTTGGTTTGATTATAATATTGTTCATTTTAAGGTTACAGTAGCTGAGCCTATGTGATGTGCTTCTGTGATTTACCTTTCTCATTTAAAGTAATAAAATAAGAAAAAGCACACAGAACTAGATTACTCCTTCATATTTAATAGCCCTGTGTGGGTCTCTCACATAACACAAGTTAGGACTTTTAAAAACAAAGGCCTTTATTAAAGTAGGTCACCCCTTTTCAGGAAAGATTAATTAAAATGTATCCACTAGCATGATCAGGGGACAGGTGAGCATATTTTACAGACGAATAGAAGAGCTTGGCTTGATTAGCCTAGCAAATTGAAGGACAATAGGGATACAACTTTTCTTCATAGCTGTCACAAATGTTACAGAGGAGAAGAGCCAGTGAGGCCAATGTGGTTGAAGATAAGGAGCATACTTATCCAGAGATAGGACAAGCCCTAGAAACCTGCAAAAATGGGAGTGCTCAACATCCCAGTTCCAAATTTTTACGTTTCTGAAGAACAGTTTCTTTTTAGCAATGTATTTTTCCACTGTTGATTGTGTCTGTGTTGTGCGCTTGGTAATGAGATTTGCAATTTTTACAGCTATAAATTTCCCTGGAAATACCAGATAAATTGCCATGCTTTTTAATTAACTTGAATGAAATTTTTTGAAGTTTTGCTCTGCAACCAAGATCAGAAACTGTATATTTTTCCCAGGAAGCAAGTCAAAGGCTTTTATGAAAGAAAGGGAATATTACCTGAATTGTTCAAGTGCATAGCAACATGATGTCATTCATAACATAAATGCAATTTAAAGGCGTTCCTCTTTATCCTGAAGCTTGGCAGGAACTGTACTTCACTGGCAATTGGTAAGAAATGTGCAGCTGCTATGAATGGAACAAGTTCCTTTAAAAAGAGGCAGTGTTTAGACTAACCAGTGAGTAAGATTTTTAAGTGGCATGACTGATGTGTAAGTCATAAAAGTAAGATATTTTTTCATGTTTTCAGTATAGAAGGATGACCACAAGTGCCAGATGTGTTAACTGTTTCGGCCAAAGGGCACAGGCACAGAACAGCCATAAGGCATGACAGAAAATGGAACACGGTAATTCCAAGCAATCTGCTGTCCAGTCTTCCAGTCATCAGCTGAGCACTGAGAATTGTGTAATCCTGACAATTTCATACAGTTCGGTTTATAGATACATTTCAAAAGTTAGTGCCTTTGGACACTACCGTTTGAGGCATTTCCTCTAAGTCCCTATAAAGAAAGATCCTCATGTAGGACTCTCCTTGACCTCCTCCTCCACTGTACAGCCTGACCCACTTGTAACAGTTTTTGGTATAATCTTTTATTTCATGTACTATCAGCTTAAATTAAATTTCCTTTTAGCAAGCCTCCTTATTTGTCCACCATTATGTATTACTGTAGTGAATCTGTTTTTCCCTCCTATGAGGTTGATATTTGAGCACATGATGGTCTCTACTGCAAATCACAACTATTCATTCGTTGTATCTTGCACATTGGTCAGGAGTATGCCAGGACTGACTTCTCAGGCTGTGGGTCTCTGGATACTTGACAAATGCAGCAATTACCCTGGCCTGTGTTCCAGCATGCCATTTACTCAATATGTCCAGGCAGTTTGAGTTTGTCAGTCCCACATCTATTATTGTTTCATGGTCACCATTCAGATTTTATGACAGATGATATTACCTCAACTCCCCTCACTTCAAGCATAGGACTTCAGTTAATAAGATTTCAGTGCTGACATACTTACCATTAAAAAATAAAACAAGTCACAAAAAAAACCCCAGACAATCCTGCAAGACATATTAGTTTTTATAACATAAAACTAGAGTTTGAAATGTTTGCCATAGACTCTTCTTACATACTCATCAATACCTAACAGGTTTGTAACATCCTCTGATTGCCTTTCCTTCTCTGTGAGCTCAGGTTTGTTCCTAAGTTGCAGTGCTTAGCAATGAAAACTATCTGGTCTCTGCTCCATCAGGAATGCTGGAAGCGCACTTTCCTGGAAGATACTTATAAACAACTCTTTTGCTAATGCAAACAGAAACTGTCCAGTACCAGGGTTTTTTTAGACCCTGATAAGTAGAGCTGTCTCAATGTTAGACAATTGAGAGAATTAATTCTGGCCTTCACTAATGGTGCTCTGAAATGGTTTCTGTGCAGTCATACCTCATCCAAGCTGCAGGCTCTTAACTCTGTGCCAGCACAAGAGTGGGGGTGTGTGCCAGGTTTCCCAGACCAACCTGCTCAGGACACAACCACGGAAATGCAGACTTCAGGGCAACACCTCCACTGTTACCCTCCTCCTTTTGGCTCAGCTCTCCATAATCTTAGGCTCTGTTTTGCACTGCACAGCAGCATAATCTTCACTCAAGCTTCTGAGAAAACTGCTAAGTTGTGAGAAAAAGCTGTGAGACAGTATGTCAGCTAGAGCCAGACAAAATAAGAAAGATAAAAATCATAAGCAGAGGCAAGATTGTTGAGATGAGGAGGGTCACTTCCTAGAAAGGCATAAAGCCCTAAGGGAAAACCAGAATCAAGGATGGCGACTCAGCAGCTCTGAGGGTAAGCCTGTCCCAGGGAACAAGGGAGGCCCATGGTTGTCCCCTCATCACTGCCAGGTCCCTGGCTCTCCTTAGCCAGGGAACTTGTTAGTCCCACCTATCAACCATGTGCATGAGGCAACAAATAATTGCTTTATATGTAGAAGGCATGTATATCCTGCTTGCAGCGTCTCTTTTATGTGCTTAGAGTTGCCAAAGCCAAATGACATAGAGAAGAAAGAGGGCACCTCCAGTATGCCAGAAACACCAGCATGGAGAGGCTGCCTGATGAGATGTCCTTCACTGAATGATGATTCACACTCTGCATACAAGCAAGGAAAAAAAATGTTGGTGCTTTGTTACATGCAGACAGACTGCCACTAGATGGAAATAGCAAAATCTGTTCACTTGTAGCAAATGTGAAAGGGGAAAGGAAAAAACAAAACAAAACAAACATCTGATCACCATTCACATCTATTTGTATCTGCGTATCAAGCTTTATGGTCTGCCAGTTTATTAGGGTCACTGCCAGGAAGACACCCCGTCCTCATAGCTGGCAGCACAGGACATGGGGAAGCAGAGCCCAGGAACCCTACTAATGTCTGTAGTCACACAGTTAGCTGCTGTTTTGAAGCATGATACAACTTTTTAAAGAGTAGCAGTCTTGCTTGCTTGCTTTAGCTGTAAGGCTCCTTAATTTACCTGTGTGGCTGTGGAAAATTTGTCACATTTATCTGTAAGCCAAAAGGAAGTAGACATTGATCTTTAGTGTCAGACAGAATCTGTATCACTGCCTAAACCAACATAAACTAACTACTCTATAATCTCTCAGTAAATTAGATTTACCTTTTCATGGCATGAGAAAATGCCAATAAACTTAGAAACAGGAAGCTGAAAATAAGGCACAGCAAAATTGTATCATTTGTTTAACATAGTAGGGCGTAAAATTCAAGAAATATTGGCAGCCATAATGTGATAATTTTCCTTCACTTTCTTCCGTAATCTGGATTTGAGAAATTCTTAAATGAATGCATGTTACCTGCAGGGATTCATTGCTAACAAGCAGTGTTCATCAGATTATCTCTGATTTTAAGTTACTTTACCCGGGCTGCCTTCCCCCACGTGACCCCATTACTTTGACCAATCAGTTCCCTCTCCCAATATACTTTAGAAATAACTTGGGAAACTTCTGCCCCAGGAAAGATCTGGATGCTTCCTGCTATGGTAGCAAGCATGCTAAGGTTAATATTATTCTTTTGAAATAGCGTGTTTAGAACTTAACTTTCAGAAAACACACATTAAAAAAAGAAAATTCTATTGGCCTGCGTTATTTTATTGTCAAAACCAATAAACTGGTTTTGCTGCTTGAGAAACTGCTGCTATTGTTTGTTTCCTTACCTTGACCAATGCAGCTACAGTCCCTCCCAAATGTCCATTGCTTTTCCTCTTCTCCTAGTTTGACTCTCTTCCCTGTTCTTTTTCTCTTCCTCTGTCTTCTCAGAGCTCCAGTTTTAGAGCTGCTTTCCTGCTGACTCCTTGGCCAGCTGGGATGGTCCTCCACAGCCATCACCATCTTACCAGTGTCATTACCCACTCCTGCAGAGGGCTGCCATGTCCTGCCAGCTCCCTGAGGTGACCCCTCCCTCCCCTTGACCTTCACTCCTCCTTCTTCTCATATATCCGTTAAATTCTAGCAGGAGGATCAATATCAGCATAAAGAAGACAAGCTCTGTGCTGGGACCAGAGCAGCTTTGGTGGGGAAAATCTGACTCTATTTGCATGCATGGGCTGAATCATGCTTAATTACTCTTCAGAGTTCATGCATACACAGCTTGATCAGAAACAAGAGGAATTAATTTTATCAAGCGTGCACAAAACTGATAAGCCATGCCGAGATTTTAGCAACTAAGATCTAAGTCTGTGTGGAAGGTGTGTAAATTACAATTCATCAAAGCTTTCTAGCTTGCATGAGAACATCAAGACAACTATCCTTACTTCAAGCACCTTGTCAGTGCTGTATTTTAATCATTTTTCCAAGCCTTTAGGGACAAGAATTAAAAACCAAGATCTCATTCCTAAACCCGGTCGTTAGAGAAGGCTGTGCCTTTTGATCAATGCTTCTTATTAAAATGCAGCCTGAGGTTAACATTCAGGCTGGAAAACATGAGGCCAAACACTTAGAATTTGACAAAGTTACAAATGACTGAAATCCAGCTCTGATGACAAGAAGTGTCAAGCAACCTCAATAACCAGCGTTATGAGCTACAATTGTAATCAGCTTCCTAATGTTTCTGGTACCTGTGCATTACCTGTACTGCTCTGGAACCATTTTTCAAGAAAAGTTATAAAAAGAATCTGTTTTTGTAGGTTATTTTTACACAGCTGTTTAGAGCATTACGTGTTCACTTGCTGAAAGGATGTTAAATCAGCTTCACAAATATTTAATCAAGCTGCAGCACGACTTAACTTTACTTCTCTCTTTCTGTAGAGAGCTAATAGCTGTGCCTGGCAGTTGCTGTAGTTACTGCTTACTGGAAAAGCATCCAGGGTGTTTGTCCCTTTAGGTCTAAGACTTCCTTCCTGGAGCTCTGTGTCAACTAAAATGCTAACTATAGCTTTTTAGAGAGTAAGTCTATTATAGCCAGGCTATTTCATCAGCTTTCTGAAAGGGTGGGTTTGTTTTTTTGGAGGTTCAGTGGGGGCCGGGGTTGTGTTTGGGTTAGGGTTTTGGAGTTTTGTGAGGGTTTTTTGGGGGTTGGTTTGTTGTGTTTTGGGGGTTTTTTTTACAGAATACTATTCTAGAGTGCTGGAATAATAACTCTGTAAACTTCATATTTTTTATTATTATTATTCAAGGAAATGTAAACTCACAGTCTTTATGTAATGAGAGATATAGTTGTCCCTTTTATTCTTGTTGTGTAAATTCTGTTAAAGCTAATCAAAAACAAATTGGAAAAAACTTAAGCATTGCATGTTGTTCCTGAAAGAGCTTTCCTGAGGCCTTCCCAGAAATAATGTGGGGTTTTTTAATTCCAGCAATGACCACTCAAAGACAGATGATTAGTTGTTTTTTAGGTTGTTAAATATCAAGTTTCTCCTCTCGTTCAGGCTTAATTAGATTGTTGAATATGGCTGTCTGAGTATTTGCATTAGAGTGACTGAAAATGAGCCCTCTTCTTCAACAGACAGTGGTGTTTCAGCAAGGAGGCAGTGTTTCACTGCTGTGCAGTGCCAGCCCTGTAATGCTGAAGATGTGCCAGACTTGGAAATAAAAGGGACCTTGTTCTGCTTCAACCTCAGCCTTGTCCAGCATCTCACAGTTCAACTTGGAGGTCTTCCAAGAATGTGTGTCACAGGCCCTGCTAGAGCAGATACCAAAGTAGTGTAACTACTACACAGCTATGTGATGTAACAAAGCTACTCCCACGCATGCAAGTTTAGAAAGTTACTACTGAATAACGAAAGGACATTCAAAAACATCTCTATCCAAAGACATATGCGAAATGCATGTTGTGTTGGTTTTTTTCACTACTAAATTTAAGCAAAGAATATAATAGAAGTAGCAGAAGATGAAATTTGCCTTAGGAAAGTACCAAGGAAGGAGGAAAAGGTAAGGAGTATATAACAGACAGGACATGCTTCTTAAGGTGTTTTAAACAGCTACTCTATTTCGTTAAGCCTAATGGTACCTATTCTTCTATGTCACTCCAGAAGCTACAATCCACATCTCCTAACAGGGGGCTGGAGACCCTCTTTGCCAAAATGCATCCATGGGACTCAGTTTCAGGGCCAACGCATTACCTGCTACAGAAGTTTATCTGGAAATGACTAAGATAAGTAAGTAAAACACTGATGAGGTAATAGAGGAAAAACTGATAAAGATAGGTACAAAAACTCCTTCCATATCAGAAATAGCATAGAACTCCTCAGGCTGCAAAGCACATCAGATGATAAAAGAGACTCATAAAATCACAAGTGACACAAAGACAGTGAATAGAGAACAACTGTTCAGTGTTTCTTCCAATGCAAGACCTGCAGATCATCAAATTAAGCTAGTAGCAAGTTCAAAAGAAGGGAAGATGCTTTTTCACATAACACAGAGCAAAGGTATGAAACACTTTGCTACAGGAATGAATGTTTACACCAATTCCAAAAGCTGTGCAACAAATTCTTAGAGGAGAAACTTGTCAGGCGCTATTAAACACAATGAATTGGGCTGCAGGTAAGGAAGCCCCACAGCAGCCTCAGCTCTGTAGTGTGGGCTGTGTCACCTGAGCTGCCCTCACACTCCTCCTTTGCCAGTCACTATTGCGATACCCTGCATCGGCACAACACCGCAGTAGAGGAGCTTCAGGGTTCACCAGGTATATGGCCATTCCTATTTTCTGGCACAGTTACCTTGCCTGTAGGACCATAACCTGACAGCAGCATTTGTGGGCCATGCAGCTGCTTCAGTGGGCAGTACTGTGAGCAGAGCACAGCACCACCCTGCATTTGGGTTCCCTGTATGGTGGAAGTTAGCTTGCCTGTGCTTTGAGCCACTATGGAGACAGAGAGCCAAGTTTCACCCTACTGCTATGTTTATTTATAGTAATTTGCTCAAACATGGACTTTCACCATTAAAACATAACAGCATGAATATGCAAATAGTAAATCCCAATCAAAAAGTAAATTAGCAAGATGCCAGGTACCTTATCTCTCCTCTTCAGTTACATCATGACTTATCACAGTTGACATTTCAGTAAGGCTGTAGTAGCAGATCTGAATTTGAACATTCATAAGGAGAAGATGCAATATACCAGCCTTGATGTCAACAGAATGTCAGTCTCTGCCTACTTCATTCAGCCTGAACTGAATTGCAGGAACTGCATTAATAGTCAACATAAGCCATCTGTTTAAAAATGGCTGTTTTGAAAAGAACTGCCATGTACAATAAACATACTCAAGTGTAATGACTCACATATCTCTTTATGTGAAATGAGGATTTGGCAATTTCCCCTGCAAAAACATTAAATCACAGGTTAAAAGCAGTTTTATATCAAGTTCACTTGTTTACATGGTAGGTCCAATGGTCTGACAGTTTTGATGCAGTCTGGGAAGTATGTTAACTGCACAGCTGCTGAACCAAACTGTTTTGCCAACCTTCCCTCCAGAACCTGTTTGATAAGTCAAATCTGCACCAAGAAACATCACCAGTTCATGGAATTAGGTGGCTGACAGGCATATAGTTATAGTTGAAAAGTGTGCTTCAATACATTTGACCAGGGTTCACATGGAGGCAGCATACTGTATCCCAGATGTGATGCAGCAGTTAATTCCAAGACATCCCAAGTAAGCCTAATAGTACTGCTGGCAGTCTGGCTAGGTGATGTCTGTAACCACCATGGGCTCATGAATGAGCATTCTGCCTAATTATACATTACACTGATCTTCAATCCCTATTCTTGCATGGGAGGAAGCTGTTACCTTCTCCTTTGCAGGCCAAAGCGGCTTCAAGCAGGTGACACAGCACCTGAGCTATTATGTACCAATGTGGGAAAAGTCAGAAATATGCAGCTCCCCATTTTACCTGTCAGACTGACTCGGAAAAACAGGCTTTCATTCCTTTGTTCTTCCCTAAAAGTAACATCTAATATGCACTTAAAAGAGTGAAACAACATGCCATTAACTATCAGTTGTGATGTAATTTCTAAGTAAGCTTTGTTAAATTAATCATGACAATGCACTGGTGCCTGGGCTTATTCAGCGACAGCATAAATTATTAATCTGCTTCCATAAGCACTGAGCAGGGATGCAGAGCCTGTCTGCGTGTTTCCCACTCACATGTACAGAGTAGTATTCTGTTACACTTATCATTAATATGCAAAACATTCATGGGTGCCAGTATAGACAGGCTCAGAAGCTGGAGGCAGGGAGGGAAGAGAAAAAAAACTTATGGTGAAGGCATATTGTGATTCAGCAACTCCACCACCTTTCTTCACCTGGAAGGTTAGCTTGACATCAGTATGGGCTTGCTTTTTTTTCCCCCCCCTCCTATAACCATTTTAAATTGATGGGAAATATACAGAGGCCTCATTTTATTTCCTAAACTTTTCTATTGCATGGACTGCTTGTTCCAATGAGGTGCAATGCTTCATTAAATTAGGAGGTCAATAATTGTGTTTTAAGATGTACTTTAATATCACCAATTTCCTCATTACATGTTTTCTGCTTCATATACCTGAGCAAGTCCTACTCACTCAGTGGATTTTGTTAATGTTTATATTTCCGTGACTTCGAAGTGGACATGGTGTAGAAGAAACCTGTAGGACTAGTGTGTTGTGTGATGTGCTGGATCACTCTCCTTTCCGTTTACATCTTCTTATCTCTCTTTCTTTTGTAGTTTACAGAAATTCTGGTAGCACAGGCCTGCATAAGATTAACCACATTTACGTAGCTAATAAGCCTCCTAGCACCTACCACTACTCAATGTTTAAGAGCACCACGAAGAAGCCAAGCTGCAGTGTGTTGCCAACTCTTTCCAAAGCAGACAACTGTCACTCACATTTTCAGAATCAGTCACCAGGGCAATGTGAGGAACTTCTGTGACAATTCAGTAGTTTTGCAGAGCTCAAAATGCTCATGTCATTAAATGTGAATTAAACTGGGGTTGATCCCCAGCTTTCCTTATGATGTATCCACTAGAAAATGATCTTTTTCTCATTAGCTGTTTTATAAAATCATTCCCAAGTATTTTACTTGGGGATATTTCACATTTTGTTTCAAGGCCCAAGTCTCCTTTCAATAGACCTATATTTCTGTTGTTGCTGCTTTATACCTACATTTTCCTGGGACACCTACGGCACATACATGCTACTTTCCCTTTTTCTTATGTCTCACCATCTGTACAACATGATAGATGAAAATAGCACAGTTTTCAGGTTACTCAGACAGATTTATCTACTTAAGTCTACGTACACAGATGTCAACTTTAGATTACTCTGTTTTTCTGCATATAGCCCACATCTGAAGCGTCCAGCCCCCTCGAATAACCCTCACATAACAAAATGGGGATGAAGAGGAGGGCACACTGAGGCAAATGGAGAAGGCTGTACAGTATCAGAGGAAGAGGGACTGATGGAAAGCAGAGCGAAGGGGGTAGTCTTCCTCTCTTGTCATAGGAATATAGCTCTTACTGCCACTACCACCAACTCAGTCCTGCCTTTTTTTTTTTTTTTTTTTAAAAACGTACTTACGCAGTAGCTATAGATAGGCCTGGTATATTTGAGAGCATGGTAAAAAGAATTTTCTTGTCCGATATATCCTGGGCAAAAGCTTCTCTTCAGACTTTGCTGTATCACATGTACAATATAATAATATATGTTTATCTAGTAAATTGCTTTGCAATGAGTGTTCAGAGTCACTCTTCAGAAAAATATTAAACAACAACTGTCTTCACTTTTAAACTGCTGTCACTCTGGGTTATGCATTTGAAATTACCTTGAAGAAACAAAATGAATTTAGGAAAGTGCTGAAGAAAATAAACCAAAAGGCCAAAAAGCAGCAACAAATTTTCTGTTCTTGCATCTGACAGACAACAACCTAATTACAGAGCACTCAAACAAAACACGAAATATACTGACCTATTTAACAGGTTCTAGCTACAGAAGAGTTCAAAATCAAGAGAAGACTTTTTTCTAAGTCGCTTCTCCAAGGCCTTATTGCAAATTAAATTCAATAACCAAGATCACAAATAGCACTATGACTACAAGGAAAACTGTTACTTCTCTGTGATAATGGAATAGAGAAAATAAGGAAGAGAGATTTTTAAAATGGGGTTTATCCCCATCAACATTTCAAAGGACTGCCAGTTTTTGTCACTTTACATTATTTAAAAAAAAATCCAACTTCTCATCCCATTCTTTATATGCATCAGCTTTTTTATATCCTTTCTTGCTTTGAAACTGATTATGTCCTATTTAGACAGCAATGGTTTCTAAGTGCAGAGAAGACGAGTTAATTTTTTTATATATCCCACTTTAAATGAGGTATGTTTTTATCATATACTGCAAGTCTTTTCAGCCTTTGAGCCCTTAGTCCTGCAGCCTATACAGTCACAAATCTTGTAAATTTAAGTGTAATGAGCAGATAAATGGACCATAACTGAATCCCATGCTGTGCACTGGTAATTTATCAAAGAGGCAAGCCTTCAGCCTTGCCAAATTATTTTAGTCAATATACTGTAAGCAAGGAAGATGCTGACGGTCAATGGGTCCGTCAGGAAAGAGTCCATCTCTTATCTTGACAATTAAACCACAAAATAATCTGAAACATCAAAGATTAATGCTCAAGTACTGGATCTGGAAATAGTTAATAGAGTCAAATCTAGCTGAAGGCATAGGCAAATGAGACATGTGCCTGTGACAGTAGCAGGCTGCCTGCTCCAACAGCAAGTGGCTCAGGAGGGGAAAAAAACCCCAGCCATTTTGTGCTGTAGCCTTGCCAGGGAGGGCTGGAGAGCCTAGGGAGGCTAACATCAGTACCAAAGGCAAACATCTCTTCTATGTCAGCCAGCCTTTTTATTTGATTCAGGGTCTGTGTGTAACAACTTACAAGTCCAGTGGTATTATGTAAAATAATAGCTTGAAGCAGTCTGTATGATGAAGTATTACTTTTTCATTTTGTGTGTGCATCAGTCCAACCATTAGTAAAGAGAATAATGTTTTGACTTTTGAGGCTACCTCTGATGTAAAAAGTATGACGATTCCAAGAAAAGAGCTATAGCAACTGGGCTATATTACTATGTACCAATATTGCCCTTCTCCTGTAGTTTTAGATTTAAATAAAGCAACAATGATCTGCATTGAAGCTCACACTTTCAGTCTTATTCCAGGTGCTCAGATATTACCAGTCCATTCTTTGGATGGAATTACGTACTGGAAACAGGAGATAAGTGATGTCAGCTCTAAGCTGTACCACTTACAAGGCATGACATCTGTTTTGTATCACTGTTGGAAATGACCTAGTTTTAGTAGTCCAAGTGGAAAAATACATTATCTAGAACTTGGTAGTTCTGGAGCAAAGACAGCATTACCAAGGGTAAAGCCCTTGCGAAGAGGCAGAAAACCTTAGCAGAGGGCAGGGAGATGTAGATGTGGGGAAAGGTAAAGGAAAATAGGTGATCAGCTCTGTTCTTACCAGAAAAGGATTTTTGACAGAGGACACACCAGGGTGAAAAGAAGAGTTTATTGTACACAAAGGAGGGAGATGGAAAAAGGCAATAATTGCCAGAAGAGTCAGAAAAAATAGGGAAGTGACATGCTAAAAGTCTGAGATGAAGACTTAGGGGGGATTACCTTTCAAAGAGTGACAGCTGATAAAAGAGCAAGGTATCAGCTAGTAATACATTAGGTAAGACTCTGCACTGCAACACAGCTATGTCATTACAGAATTTACCATTGAAATAACTACCAGTTTGTCGACAGCGTTTTCTGTTTATTATAAATAATTTAGTGGCCATGGCTTGTAAGTCTGCCTGCTTCAACAGCAGCTCCCATTACATCCTGAAGGGCAGCAACAACCTCAATTTGGAGCCAGTCAGTGTCCCCAAGAGAGCACTGGGGTGTCTGCCCAGAGAGGGCTTCTCCCAGTATCAGCACACACTGCCCAGCATATGGGGTGTTCCCTGAAAGGGCACCTTTCTCCCTAGAACTATCAAATCACAGAATTGATGGCACAAAATGGTACAATTAAACCATAAGCAGGACATACTCTAAACATGTTGTACTCTGAGGTGTATTTTAGGAAGGTTATTGTTGTGTTAGCCAGAATTGTTCTGCCTGTGCCATAATTTATATTTTTAATTTAAGATAAGCTTTTATTGTTTCAGTTCTCGCAATAGTGAAAAATCAAAGCTGCACCAGCAAGCTAGTAGGCACTGCAAGGAAAGGGGCAAGAACCCCTTAACCTCAAAGCATGAGCAGGAAACAAGGAACCATCTGAACAGAATACTTTGTCATAAATTCAACCTATGCATAACTCATGCCTGTGAGCTCTTTGACATGGCAAATGTACCAAGAACTACAGGAACCACTTGTGTTGGAACAATGTCCTCAGACCTAGAACACTGGCTTCAACTCTAGACTGCAAAGGTGCAATGTTAAAACAGTCAAGTCAGCCTTAAAAAAATGTAGATATTTTAAGCTATTCAGGTAGGTGTTCCAAAATCAGCAAGTTTCTCTCAGTAGCACCAATAAGAAGAACATAAGAAGCAAGGAGCAAAGCAGGGAAACATTCACATATTTTAATAGCCTGAAGAAGAAATCGCTTCACTCGATACCAACATCCAGACCTACCGACACACTATCTGGTTTTAGCACTCAGTCAGCTGAAGGAATGTTATTCTGATATCAAGTTTAATGGATGATTTCAAAAGGTTAAGGTCATAATTCTGTGGGTTCCACAAAGGCAACATTTTTAGACTTAACTACTTAACTGATTTCCTACTACTTTTTTTTGCATTAGAGCAGGAGCCTTTGCTAAGAATTGCTATGCATTTTGTGCAGTTCCTAGATGGCAGCATGTCTATGGGTACCCTCAGGTGAAGCTCTTCACTATTCTGTAAAGTGGATGCAAAGAAGATTTATATGATTCTAGACTCTTACCTTGAATAAACTTTGCTGTATGCAGGTTGTGAACATACAGGAGTTTTAAGCAAGGCTTGGGTTTTTTTTTTCATGTACAGTCCATGAATTATGAAATCTGCAACTGGTTTTCAAGTTTTTCAAGCAGATGGTACAACATAAAGGCCGCTGCAGCAACCCCAATGCAACTATACCTCTCAGGAGAACATTCTTTCCTTTTCCTAAAAACAGAATTTTAAACAGAGGTTCACGGCCAGAATCAGCATTCACTGTAGTTGTGTTACAAATTATTGTGTGTCTTTCTGCAGCATTATTTGGAGCATAACTTTTATCCCAAGGTACTCTCAAAAGAAACTTTTTACTCAGAACACCCAAGATGACCTGAAAAGGACAGATAGGACTGAGCAGGGAGCTGTACCCTCACTCTCAAGCTTTCTGCTGGGGCCCCATCCAACACTGATTTAATGACCAATGACAGCATTTATCTACCTAATACAAAGATGGCCTGAATCAGATTAGACTTAATACTTACTTTCTCTCTCAGCAGTAATTGAGTGACAAATGTCTGCAGGCTGTAGAACCAGAGCCAAAAATCCCCACACATAAGTGTCTTCAAGAGACACTTTATTGAGTTGTTATAAGCAATGCAGATGGTATTTCCTCAAATGGCTTCCTTTAAGTTGCCTGTATTCCAGCTAGGCCTCTGCTATACATTGCTTACAGGCACAACAAGAAGCAGTCTGTGCAGTCTGGGCTTCCTTTCCCCAGCATCAGAGTGAGCTGTTGCTTATTGACAGCTGTGTGGCTCCTCTGCTGTCTACAGAAACACCTCTTGAGCAATTCCCTCCTGAAACCTGAAAGTCTGGGTTCCCCTAACTGGGCTCTAAGATTAGACACAAGACAGGACAATCCACCCACCCTCTGTTAAGATTCTTGTGGAAAACCTTACAAATGAGAGTGAAGTGTGGCTTCTTGGACTATGTCTGTCTTTAGCTTATCGCACCATTTCCCGTCTAAGCCTCATTTGCAATTCAAGAAGAGGGGAGGCCATAGATAACTATCTTATTTAGCAGATCAAGCACTATATAGACAAGATTTCCATTAAGCAATGTAACAGTCCGTTTATTTTCACTGTTGGGAAAGCTACCAAGTAATTTGACTGGTACAGGTCAGAAGCAACAGTCACACAGGAGGCTGGTTTTTTTATATCTATTACCCTAAATTTAATGTTGCTCATGTGTCTGAAGCAGGGAACATCCCCTCCTACAGCTTGTCAAAAGAGTTATACTCCTAATACCAGTGCTGTATCTGACTCAGTCTTGTCGTCTGCCCCAAAGGGGAACACAGCATGCAGTTAAACTGCACAAAGTCATTAAAAAAGCTCACCAAGAATTTGCACATTTGCTGTGGTAGTATTCAGAGTTACTGCTGCCCAAAGCACTCCACATGAGCAGGTTGCCTCTTGGTTACAAGTAAAACAAGGCAGTTATAGAAAAGAGAACTCCCACTGGCCACTGTCAGAAACTACTAGAGCCCAGCACAAATACATCACCTACTCAGCTTTAGCAGTTTGAGTAATAAAACTTAATTCAGGTGGCACCTGAATTGCTACTTAGAACCATCAGTTTAATTTAAGGGGTTGTCAAGACTATGCAAATCACCCAAAGAAGGCAACTGCTGACCAGCTGCAGATACTATGCACACCACTTGTCACCAATAGTTTTCAGGCACTATTTTAAGCTTAGACACAAAAGCCCCCAAAGCTCAAATGCTTCTAGGCATATATCTTGATGGCCAGGGCGTTAGTTTCCTCAAAGACAACAAAGAGTATTTGAGGATCTAGGGTTTTTTGGTGGGGTACTGGTTTAAGACCTTTCTCATTAATGTATTTTGTCCCTACCGGCTGCAATCAAATTAGTTCCTAACAAAGTTTGAATAAAATTCTGCACCTCACCCTTATTCTCTAGGCACATAGATCTCTTCTTTCCATAGGAAACTGATACTAAGTCTTCCAGTGTTTGGCATCCCACGTACTAAATATTTGCACCTATCAGAAATTTACACGCTAGAGCAATTTACATCCCACCTTGTCCCATACCAGCACTACAGTTGCACTGAGTCTTGGAGCCTCTCAGTGACATTTATTTTTATTATCCATTTCAGCTAACCACTGGAAATACCTGCCCTCATGGCACTGAATATTTTAACTCTCTGCAATCCGCAATCCGAACATATAATCTCAAGATCTTTGCTGACTTACCCATATAGAGAGCAAACAAACATCAGCAATGATTTTTATTAGTGTTTAGTACACCAGTCTGATTTAGCTCTCTGCTGGACTCCATTTGTGTACTTTTTAATGTACACTTTCTAGTTCTCCATTGTTGGAAGATGCCTTCTTTCAATAAGAAACAAGACTGTTAGTTGTCTTGCACTCCTCTGATGGGCCACAGTTTCCTGATTTTGGATTTAAGTTGTAAACATCAAGTTCTGCATTACTGGCAAATAACAGAAGGGGAGGCTTTAAATATTGCAGTATTTCTTACAAGTAAATGTGTAAAGCTTTCAGCTTTTCAGGTTTTAAGTCTCTCTCAGTTTTCCAGCACTTGCATTTTATACTGAAAACATTACATCTTGAATGGGTATTAAAAGTTTTCAATTTGGCACTTATGACACTCTTCAGAGATTTCCTTTGCATATAACATAAGCAGGATCAGACTACAGATATTTGTAGTACTTTAAGAAAGCCAAGATGGGCAAGGCATCTTATATTACATTTCTGGTATTAGCAAAACACATCCAGGGAAGTCACCTTCTGTCTTTGGAAGGTGAAACTGAATAAAAGGAACAAGGGAGGTGTGATCTGAGGAAACAAAGAAGATGGAGTCAGACTCTTCTCAGTGCTATCAGAACGGACAAGACAAAATGGCCACAGACTGAAACATGGGAAATTCCATTTGAACATAAGACGACACAAAAGGAGAAAGAGGAGAAAAAAAACACAAATTTTTTTACTCTCAGGATGGCCAAGCACTAGAACAGGCTGCCCAGAGAGGTTGTAGAGTCTTCATCTTTTGGAGATACTCCATATCTGACTGGACATGGTCCTGAGCAACCTGTTGTAGCTGGCCCTGCTTCGAGCAAGAGGTTGGACTAGGTGGTCTCTGGGTCCCTGCCAGCTTCAACTATTCTGTGATTCTGAAGTTGACAAAAAGTCATGGGCCAATGCCATAACAAGGACTGGTTTTCTTTAGAAAATAAAGTGTTCTTATCAAAAAAAAGTGAACTATGAGTGGTACCCAGTCGTCAAATAGTATCTGTTTACAGCACACTGAGTGGAAATACAAATAAGTGGAGCAGATTAGCTCCATACTGATACTCCTAGTCACGCATTTTGGTTTTCTACTTTATCAGTTTTTCTTCCAATAACTTCCCTGAGAGTATGCTGCATTTTGACCTTTAAAAAGGTCCCACAGATTAAATACCCCTTTGTTTCCCTTCGTTCAATTAATTCAACTCTCAAGTGTTCTGCTCCCATGGACCCTTCGACATTAAACAGTCCTCTTCTCCCGTGCCCACATAGTAACTTCCAAGGGTGACAAATCATTCCTGCTAGCTGGACATGTCTGTTGTCCTGTAACTTCCACCCAGTCCCATCTCTGAGGTAACCTTAACTCATTCATTCCTAGTAAGGTATCTTTAAAGCAGATGGCTAAAGGAAGCCAAATGCATTTTAATGACAATACAGAAATATTCCAGATGCTTCACACACCTCTTCATCTACCTTTACTAGATGTGCCCATTCCTTTCCAATAGAAATATTTAGGATAGGTCTTAGAAAACTCACTATTGAATTAGATTTGTGCTTAAGTTTTGTGCAGACTTGGATAACATCCAATGCTCCCAGTGGGTTAGGAATAGCTCTCAGTTTTACCAACTTTTTCATACTAATGGTTTTGTTTCAGATTCCTCTGGATAAAGTACCTACCCCAGCAAAGCATCCTGCTACAAAGGCAGCTATGTTAACAGCAACAAAGCTGTAGAATAGTTTAAGAACTTTTCTGAAAGGAAATCAGAAGTTTTATCTCAAAAATAAAAATGCAAAATTATTTCTCAGGTGCATTGTATCCTTCTGCAATTGTCATTGCACCTTCATTGATGCATGTACACATGACATGCACTGTCATTGCCCTTGTAAGGGCACAGGGATAATCACCCTATCTGAGGAGATGTTTCTGAAGCCAGTTGCACCTACTTGGATATCCTCCTTTACAGCACCACACGTGACAAAGCCTCTGCTTTGTCAGTTTGGGAACTTTTCTTATCCATTAAAAATCATTTGTGGAAACCTGACTCTCCCTCCCCCACAGACCAACTGATCTAAAACTGCACAGCTGAATTACTGGCTTGAATCAGCTTTGACAGCAAGCTAATTAGGGCTGTGAAAGTCAGCATTTACCAGAGTCGCTTTTTCATCATCGGTAACATTGCTATTGTCAACACTCAGCATGAGCTATTTGCCTTCAACAAGCTTTACTAGGTGACACCCCCTTCCTCACCCTGCCCCTCCGGTGTTTAGCTTCAGCTTCAGTACATCAGTCCCTGCAGGCTGGGCGGCAGGTCATGCTGAGCCTGTCTTTAACACCAAAGCTTTTTCACACTGCTTAAGAACAGGCAGGAGCTGAGCTGGGCCCTCCAGCTCAGCTGTAGCTCTGGCATCCAACACTGCAAAAGCCAGCTGTGCCCAGCGCCCAGTTCATTCTGCAGAATGTAATGGTCGGGATTTCAGCTCAAAGCAATTTTGGCAGGTACAGCTATGGGCACTGGACTGCCAGAAAGGGTTAAGTAACACATGCTTACAACCAGGGTATCTTCTAGAATCACAATTACATAAATTAAATAATCTGGTGAAATCAGGGAAACCTCAGACATACTTAATGTGGCTCTGGCATTTCAAGACAGCAGCATCTGTTACCACTATTATATTGACTGGTTCAGGTTTGTTGCTCACTGGAAACAGCTAATGGTTAACACTGGAAAGTTTGACAAAAATAAAAAAAAAACCACCACCAAAACCAGAGCAAAGATTGAAGTTAAACAGTTTCAGCTTCTGGAACAGCACTTTCATAAAGGGATGATAGAAATAATCATGAGAATTCATGCAGTGCTGTTCTAAGCTACCTCATCTCATCCTTGGCCTCTGCATGTGAGAAAATGAGCACCTTTAACATAAGCATCTTACCTGAGTGCTCTTCTCAATGTCTTTCTCACCTATTATGTAAAGACAGGGAAGAGTTCTTCCTTACAGGCAACTGAGGAACATGGTGGGATATAGCCACATTAAATTCACAGCATGCAGGCATGCAAGCATTGCAAAACTAATCCTGTGTGAACTCAAGTACATCACAGCAACAGTTTAAAGAGATGGGCTGTGACTTGCTTCCCCGTACATGCTTCTTCAGTATAGCAATGTAATGAAGACCCAGAACTTTGGCTGGCCCTCTCACCAAAAAGAAGCATCTCTAAGGTTTTTCAGCCAACTTTCTCTCTCACTTTGTGCTCCTTCAAATGCTTCCTGAATTTGCACTGAAGAGGCTGAGAAATGCAAGTAGAAAAATCATTAAGATTTAACACAGAGGAAGCAAGCTGAAAAATCTTCTTCAGTGCTTTCCTGTCTAGTACATGCAATGCTTGACAAGGTCAGGTTCTCACTGTACCACTCAGGATAGCTAATTTTGCAGCATTAGAACATTTATAGCGAGAAATAGAAAAGTAATAGCAGAAGGAATAATAAAATCAGAAGACAGAGCTGTCTGGTCACCTGTGGTATCTGGTGGCAAAAGAGGTTAAGTCTTTTCACTCCTGTTTGTTGGACTCTTCCTCTCATCTCTGGAACCGTGCTCAATTCCCAGTACCTCAGCCCAACTGTCATACACCATCAGCAATGTGATCCGTAGCCATTTCTGTTCCTGACAGGAGCAAAAACCTACTCTTTTCCTCTCATAAGGATCCCTTAAATGCAAAGAACCAGCAGCATAAAACACCTGACTTGCAGAGTAATCCTGATGGAGGCTGATGCACAAAGAAGAATGTAGCCCTTTTTCCCCACTCTGCATGATGCTGTGCACAGACTAGACTGAGGTATGGATTTGGGCATCTGCAGCTCTGTCCCCTGCTGCCACCTGTGTTTGATATCAATCAGCTTGATGCAAAGTAGGTTAGTTCACAGACACTGCAACATTAAACTTCATTTTACCTCCACTATGAAGACAGATTGTTTAGCATAATTTTAGTCTTTTCTTCTAAGACACTATTAATAATGATATTAGAGTACATGTGAGTGACAGTCCTCAGCATTAAGTCTGTTTTGAAATGCCACCTCATTGAAATATGCAGATTAATCTTATATGCTTTTTTTTTTTGGAGCACATAGTAATGGAAAACAGATACCATCTAATTTATGACATTCATCTTGTGAGTATAAAGCTACTGTTTGTTTTAATCAAACATCCTGCTGCCAAAAGCCGTCAATAGATGTGACTCATTACCTTTCCTACCTTGGCCAAATACCGTGCCCAACAATTCAGCCACCTATGCAAGACAGAAGATCTCTAACCTAGATGCAGGACAACTGTCCATCTCTGAAGCAGGCAGCAGTCACTGGAGAGCCTTGGGACAGCACAGCAAGCACATGGCCAGGGGCATGCCCTCCCCAGTGGTCCTGCACAGAGGTCCTTACACTGTGCAATCCAGTTTACACAGATCTCTGCAGGACAGCTTCCCCAGCCTGGGTTAAGTAGCTTGGCAACCTGAAGATAGGCTTTTCAGAGATTTCTACATTCATCTAGCTGTTCTTTCCTCAATTCTCTGAGGAAGCTAAAAGTTACCCACAGCAATTAGACTAAAAACTAGTTACACTAAAAACTAGAAGAATTTTTGCCCATTAGGCTCCATCATATGCTCAGTCTTTCACCACAGTCACTACAGCTGATTGAAAAGTCAAGCTGCAGGAACAGAAGTACCAGCCTCCTCAAAAGGTCCCCTCAGGGAAGGCACTTGGAGGTGGCGTAGGTGCCATTTTCAGCAGTGACTCTCCAAAGGCATTTTGAGAAAAGGGAGTAGCTTAGAACAAATGGTGCAATAAATGGAATTTGACACTGCATACACTGTGCTGCCTAATCCCCAGTCTACATGTCTGTTCTGTCAGGCTTTTTAGGTCATAGATATTTGTTTCCCTGAACTGTACCTGAAAAGCAGCCTAGTTATAAGAATTGCATTTTGCCCTGCTGTACTTCAGTACATTGCACCACAAACTACATCTGAGTATAACCTGTGTTGATTTCTGGAAAGAAAAAACATAAGACTTCCTTTACAATAGCATTTGTCCAGAATTGAAGAGACATACTTAAAACAACTGGGTTTGAAAAGGCCAGCACAAGTGGTACTTCCAGTGCAGCTGAAACAAATAATATTTGCTTAGCAAAACACTAGTCCAGGACCTTGGCAGAAAGACCTTCTTTTCCCCAAACAATTGTCAGAGTTTTTTTAAAAATGAAGTTAAGAGGTGACCTTCCAACCAGTGAGTGCCACTGAACACAGCTGACCAGACTACACCAAAGCAGGAATTTTACTTGAGAGAATAGTTTATGCTACTGTATCTTCATGGTGTTTTAGAAGTTCAGACAACTTCAGAAGAGATTATTTCTTAACTCTGTGTAGCTGTTTGCTAATGCCAGGAGGTGGATTTTCTTCTTACTGTTGACTCTCACATAAGCATTGAGGCATCATGGGTTTTTCCAGGCTGAAGTACCCAGTTGCCGTCTTGTTTGCTTATGCAGGTGTTTTACGTAATAGCCCCAATAACGCTGACGCTTTTGGAAAGCAGCTGCAGCATAGGCAGCATTGTAGGAGTTCACAAGTTATGGCTTAGCTGACCTATAAGAGCACAAGAAAACAAGTCCTATGCCCTCCAATATTAAAGCAAATGGAAGTGTTCAAACTGTATTACGGCTTTCAATTTCTAATATGAACAACACCCTGATAAGCACACAAAAAGGATTAAATACCCCAAAATGTAAAAAGGCACATTTAAATGGGTGGGGGCACCAAAAAATGTTTTCCATCTAGTGTTACAGGCTAGTGTTTCCATCTAGTGTTAGTCCTGAGTCTCGCTAATTTAGCTGAATAGGTACTTAATTCAGAGTTCTTATATTAAAGTTCTTATATTATTAAGAAAAAACTGAAGTTAGATTATTTACTAAAGAAAAACAGGGAAAGTCTGCCTTTGAATGAGGTCTGCAAGTCTTCTGCTGCTTTTAGCTGAAGGAGCAAGTCACCCTCCAGCATGCAGTCCTACCACCAAACAGTCTTTCCCTGCCTGATGAAGGATAAGACTTCACAAGCACTTCTCTTCTATGCCAGTAACTACACTATGTCTGTTAGCCTGCAGAAGAGAAGGCTCAGGGAAGATCTTGTTGATGTGTATGAATCTCCAATGGCAAGGAGTGAAGAGGGTGGAGCTAGGCTCTTCTCAGGTGTATTCAGTGACAGGACAAGAGGCAATGAGTGCGAACTGAAATACAGGAAATTCCACTTACGCAGAACAAAAAACTTTTAGAGAGGGTGGTAAGACAGTGGAGTAGGGTTCCCAAACAGATACTGGAGTCTCTGTCCTTGGAGACACTCTAAACCCAACTGGACATGGTCCTGGGCAACCTGCTGGAGCTGACCTTGCTTTCAGCAGGAGCTGGGTGATAGAGTCTCCAGAGGCCCCTTTCTACCTTAACCATTCCGTCATTCCGTGCCCCTGCAGTACAGCACCTGCATGGTATGTATCACAGGGTAGATAGATACTTACTGTAGTGTGACAGTACAAGATCCCCTGACACATGTACTGTTCTCTTCTGTATTACCTCAGCCTCTTTCCCCATGTGGGTGTACCTGTGAAGAGACCTCAAGTCCCAAGAATTAAAAATGTGATGGTGGACAAGTCTGAAGAGAGAGCCTCTGTCTTTCTTCTGGAGACCCCATGCCATAACCTATTAATTTTTGGGCTTAACTTTTTGCAGCATTACTGATTCTTCCTTGAAGTCACATTTTTAAATTTCACTTCTCCCCACTTCCTTTAGCTTTTACCTTATGGCCCATTTGCCCAGATTCAAGGATACAAGTGTCAGTGCATCACCTCCAGCTGCACAGTGTGTCAGTACATTTAATTCTTTCCTTTAGCACAAAGGGATTATTATTCCATTTGATTACAATCAGCTTCTGGGCATATACCCAGCCATTTTCCTGTGCAAGTTGTCCTTTGTACAAGGATTCTGTTTTTAGAAGCATCTCACGTGAGCTGGCTCAAGGATTAGCAGTGGGCATTTCTGAGCACTTGTGGTCACAGTTAACATCCTTTGGGCTTTTTCTGCTATCAGAGGAAAAAAAAAAAAATCCTTCCTGGGATACTTAAGTCTGAAACAGAATCAAATGATTCAATACCAGAACCTACCATGAATAGTCCCATGATTTGCAGGCATACTCCGCTGGAGTGTGTGTGTGTGAGGAGGAAAAAAAAAAAGGAATGTGGCCTCAAGGATGAATGAGCTCTGCACCTCTGTGTTTCTCCTGGTGTTAAAGCTAGTGCCTCAGCCACTCACTATTTGCTGGTACAGGACAGAGAAAGATTATCCTAATTTTATCACAATGACTTGAACAAGGAGAGCAGCAAGTCATTAGCCAAAGCAGGAATTCAACCCAGAGATCCCAAACTAGCCTTTGCCCTAGCCATATTAATATCCTATCTGCTTCAGTTTCAGAAAGGAAGCGATGGCTGAATTGCTGAGGGTTACAACTCCAGGGTACATTCCTGACCAAAATTACCTGGCAACTTCATCATGACAGCTGTGAAATCAGCCATAGAAAGGAAAGGCAACTGAAGACTGTAACGATACTGCAGCAATCACCCACTCCTTAGTGACTCCAGGCAGGAGCCACCTCACTATTCAGGGATGATAGTATAGGTCTGTGGAGAGAAAGACAGCCCTGCCTGCACTGGCTTTTAGCAGCCGCTCAGAAGCTGATCTTGATACCACCAACACAAGCTTCCACCTGCTTTGGGAGTCTAAATCCTCTGCCTCCATTGTAGGAGAAGGGCTGATACCCAAACAAACCATATTCTCTCTCCCCCCCACCGGACACAGGACTCATTAAAACATCCTTCTCTGTAAATACAGTGCTGTCAAAATGGTCTATTCAACTGATGTTAAGTACCTGGGAGCTGCAACAGAGTTCAATGCCTACTGTGTGCACATGCTGTGCGCTGGCTTAGGGACCAGAGTGAGTGAAAACAACCCTTCCATACACTGAAAGCCATAACCAAGAACAGCTTTGACTTGGTAACTGCCTAATTCTTTATCCTAAAGGCAAACAAGCCCTTCTACCCTCCCCTCCTACTCGACAGGCGGAAGGTCTGCTTCACAACCACCTTTTAATTTAACCAATAGCTCAGACAGTTTGAAGTGTTAAGCAACAAAACAAGGCACAACAGCATGAGAGTACTACCAAGCAATGTAATGTTTTAAAGTATTAAAATAGTCAACCCAAAGCTTTATTCAGTAGAAAACTTCGACAAAATTAGTCTGCTTTAAGTATTACATCAACAACATACTCGTTAAAGGCAATTCTCGTTCTCCTAAGGTGTAACCCCGTTTCATACTGCACCCTTTATTCATTGCTTTCATCCTTACAGAGAGGCTATAAAGGTCGTCTTCTGCAATGCCATCAAAAAAGAAGTCCTCATTGAAAATGGGATTTCTACTTCTCTTTATAACAGTGCTTCTTTGCTTCTGTGTTTTCCCTGGCACCAGGGAGAAGGCAATACAGCAGTTTATGTTTTTGGGCTCTAAGGAATCATCATATAAACCTTCTGCGCTGATCAGGCGGATCCGCAGCCTTTCATTTTCTGAGCAGTATTCAGCCAATAGCCTCAACATGCCTCCCTTGTCCATTACCACAGTGCTCTCTCCCACTAGTCTCTCCCGGCTACAGGTCAGCTCCAGGGGAAAAACGGGAGAACAGGACAAACTAAAGCTCCGCAGGGCAAGCAGCCCCTCTGAAGCACGCCTGATGGCACTGGGGCTGTTATCAGTGGAGCTGCTCTCCTCTGTAGAGAGAGAATTGTTCCTGGCCATGCTAGATTTGTTCTTGGCTTTCAGCGCTCGGCAGAGCAATCCTTCCTGACTTTGTGTTTTGATCAGGGAACAGGATCTGGGAGGTGACCTGCTGAGAAGTGGAGAACTGAAAGGAGAGGAATCGCTGGAGGAGGCAGTGTCACTGTCACAGGCTCCTTGCCTCTGCAGAGGGAGATGGCTGGGAGGCAACTTCACAGAAGCAAAGCTGATAGCAATAGGATTAGACATACTCCTTTTGCCACTGAATGTGTTAGCTCTGGATCGAGACAGCATCAGGCTGGGCAGAGCACCATGTGGGTCACCATGGAAGATGGACTCCTTTCTCCTGGTGTGGGGACTCTCCAGCAAAGTGCAGAAGCCATAGGAAGTGGGGGCTCTGGGAAAGTGAGGCAGGGAGAGCGCTGCTTGGGACTGTGGGTCCGAATTGGTGCTTTCTTCCTCCAGGGCTGGGATCTCTTCAGCACTTTCCACCTGAATGAGATGTGGCAAAGAAGAGCCGGGGCTGTAGTCAAAAGAATTAAGATCTGCATCCTCTGAACTGTGGTCCTGGTGGGAGCCAGTGCCCTTAACAGGGCAAGAGCTGGTCAGCCTCGGGGGAATACAGAATTCAGGGATTCTGTCAGGGGTGAGCACATTAGGAAAAGCAGCAGCCCCAAGTCGGGCTTTTTCAGCCAGATTTTGGCCAGGTGGCAGTCCCAGGAGGGAGGAGCTAGGAAGGTTTCTATTTTCATGGGATGATCTGATTTTTTCCAAGAACCACATCACTGTAGCCGGGCAGGAGGTCCTCAAAGAGGAAAAGCTTGAAGTACAAATCCACCTGCAGACACATAGAGATGCAAAAGTATGTGAGCATCCTTCTTGAAAGCACTATACCTGAACAAGGCACAAAGGACACTATTCAAGGCAGGACTGGCACCAGCCCAGCCTATCCACAGGTTCAAAACAGCACACTATCTTTAGCGTAGTCAGATGGATTTCGTCACAAGAACAGAACTAAACCACTAAAGAGATATGACAACATCGAGCTAGTACCGGGGAAAGATCCCTCTACAATAAACTCCACCACATCTCTCCCTTAGCAGAGAACGTACCTTGTTCAAGCGCAAGCCACTTGTTTTTTCCAGCAGCGCTCACTCGCTGCCGACCAACCTCCGGCACCCTAGCCGCTGCAGCCGAACCCCCACACGCCCGCCGAGGCGGCCCTTTTGTAGCGGCGCCGGGCGCCTCCCCCCGCCCCGCCGGCGGAAGGAGGGGGTTGCTGGGCCGGCGGCCGCGCCTCCCGCACCCTGCCCCGCCGCCGCGGGGGGCGGGGGGAGGACGCGGAGAGCAGCGAGGAGAGAGCTTGCGAAGGGAGCCTCTCACGGGAAGGCGCGCTGTGATTAAGGCGGGGGCGCGGCGGGAGGGGGCTGCCCTCGCCGGGTTGGCCGAAGCCCCACTTTGTACAGCAAGCAGCCCCTCCTCTTTCCCCGCCTTCCCGTTTCTTTTCGATTAATGCCTATTTCCAGAGGCGTCCCGAGATTAGCTACCAATCCCAGGACAAAGACAGAATTGTCTTGGCCCTTCTTTTCTTCTCAAGATCCTGGCCGGTTTCCAGCATGAGAGCAGTAGGAAGTGGGGACTGCGTTTTTTCAAGCTCCTTTGAAAAAAACCTGCTTTTCTGCATCTGAATGTGTGCCTTTCGCCCGCGTTATCCACAAAGAACACAGACAAAGGAGCCCTGACCCATTGTCCTGCCGCTGACACTGAGCAATGACAGAAACAGGAATGCAGATGCAGCGAAGAGAAAGATAAGGAGGAAAACGTTTTGGCAAGTCACCTTGAGATGGAGTATGTCAAAAGCTCAGGCGTGCGTGACGCTTAACAGACACTGCACAGAGCCAGGTGGGATACAACAGCTTTCTTGCCACATTTCTGCAATGCAGCAGACTCTGCAAACGCTCTATAATTATTCTGCAAGCTGCAAATAGGATTCTTAACTGCAGAGCCAGGAAGGCCTGCCGAACAGGTTGGCTAAATACTCAGTTGAAGCTGTATGCCTGTAACACAGTGATAGTAAGCAAATAATTTTCTGTTTCCTTTTCCCGCTGAAGAGCTAAAGTTCATGTTTACTGCGTGCTTGAAACAGACAAGATGTGCTCAGAGAAAACAAATCAAGCAAGCTACAGGGGCAGAGAACGTTTTGAACCTGCTGGAAGATGGAGCTCAGAACACACGTGTTCTGGGTCTGAGCCTGGCCTCTCTCCTGCTTGTTTTACACCAGTTAAGGTTCACTTTCATAATAATCCTCTAGTGATTCAAATCAGAGAAAACTTTCTGCCATGGTTTGTAAAACAGTTCAGGACACCCCAAACATCCTAGTAACATTTCAGTTGTCTGGGCTTTTACAGTTTACTTAAATGGATTTAGTCGCTGTGGGTGTGGTTCCAATAATCTCCATCTAATTTAGAGGCTTCCAGAGAGGTTTTGTGCTTTCCCCAGCTAATAACACTTTTCAGCAGCGTAGTAACAGGAGCTATGGGAGACGCTGGGATGCTGTCCTTTAGAAGGCAGAATGTGCAGCACATAGCTGTTATCCCTTCAGACCCGGCAATACAGTACTATACATCATGCATTACATACCATGTAGCTTCCAAAGAGTAAGTGAGCTTCGTTTCAATATACACAGCTCTGCTTTTAATACCAAAAGAAGATTTGGCTCTAAAAATGAAGAAAAATAAAGGAGATGGGGCTTTCTAGTGGGAACCTTATCACCTCCAGTAACAGTTCACACATGTAATTCAGATCTGGCAATCATGCCGTTTAGCCTCAGATACGTTAAGTCCACATTAGGCATTAGGCAGTGGTGAATTAAAGTAGCTACCCTATTTAAGTACTTAATTTCCATTTAGTCTCTTCAGGCTTCCTCTACAGTTAAAGAGCTAGGGTTTTTTCTCGAGGGTGATTCACGGCCTCCTGATCTCAGTTGCCCCCTGGTGACTGCAAGGAGAGAGCAGGTGCCTAACACTGGGTAGTATGTGTCGTATCCTCCCTCTTCCTAGTAAAGCCCGCACTGTACAGCCGTTTAACAGATTGCTGATGTGCTGGGAGTTCAGCAACACCTAAGTACTTGCACGTCCCCCGTGGAAACGGGCAGTCAAATGTGTGATCAGCTGTTTAGCTTCCTGTGTTCAAAACAGTTTCTTTCCTTGATTAACTTCAGCGCACAATTAAAGTACGCTACCAACAAGGCTTCCTGTTGCAGTAAAAAACCGTGTCTGCAATAAACCACTTCTAAACCGGAAGACCTATAATCGGCGGCGAGGCTTTATTACGACTCCTGTACCGAATAACAGGCGAAACCCTGGGATCTGGCCAGGGGCTGGAAAAGCCGTGCCAGAAGGTAACCTCCTACCCGAGCAACACGGGACGAAGTCTGGATTTTCCCTGCACGCGTTGCACGGATTATATTTTCCTGCTGCCGTTTTGACCTCACTCGGCGTGATGACCCGGCTCAGGAGGCATCCGGCCGCCCCCGCCCCGGCTCCCTTCTGCCTGGGGCCGGGGCCGGGCTGGAGGGGGAGCCCCGTGGCGGGGCCCGGGCACCACCTGTCGGCTGCGCCTCTGCGGGGAGGCAAACGCCGCGGTACTGGAGGGGTTGTTTAGGTTAGCAAACTGCTATCGGCCAAAGCAGGTTAGAAACCTAGCCTGGCACAGCTTCCCGTTCTTGTTTAACTAAGCTGATTTAAGTTTTTGATTCAGTGTGTGGTTTACAAATTATTTCATTCTCCTGCAAACAACAGCAACGTCCCAGTTATTGATTTAAAAAGCTGTAGTTCTACAAGCTCCTGAGCGTAGGGGTATTGCACACGTGCGCACACAGGAACTACCATGGCATATTTCTGTAAAGGAAGGGAGGAGAGCATCATTGTTTTATACAACTGCAAGGCCTGTCTACTGCAGCTATTATGGTAAAAGATTCTACCTGGAATAATTACACAGCTTTAGAACTGTTTTCTAGGTCTTCATCAATGGCACCAACAGGTTTAAGGGCCTGGAAGTGCAAGGGGAAACCTTTCACTCGGGTCAGTGGGTTACAGTGGGCAGAGGGAGGAGCCCTTCAGGAGCTGACATCTTGGGCTACCCCCTTCCAGGGGAGGTGGGGCCCCCCTTGGCCAGCCAAGACGACTGGGATGACGAAAAAAGAAAAAACTTCTGGCCCTGCTGTGAAAGGGGGAGGTGTGGCAGACGGGCATGGGTGAGACAGAACATAACAGCTTGCCATTCTTAAACTGAAAAGGCTTAGTGCATTATACTACCTAAATTATGCAAAATTTCCACAGGCTTCTGTGAGAATAAATAACCCTGTTAAGTTTTATTTTCCTAAAGAAAGCAGCAGTAGTTCAGCTGTAGTTTCTTGAAAAAACTCTCAACTGAGAGGCACTTAGATGTTTTGTTTTTCATTAGAGATTGATATCATGAGCAAATTTATAGCACATTGATTCATTCCTGTTACTTTTGACAGAGATCTGCTCACCACTTCTGGCCTAAATCAAGTCATTCTGCATCACTTGTATAGTAATACAAAATAATCAGACATTCAGCAAATCTAATCTAAAAAATTCATCTTTCTTCACTTATTTTGTATCACATAGGAGCTTGTATTTTACATTATCAGCAAAGGCAAATTTCTGCATCACTTTATGAGAAGCGTCCATGCTCCTTTAAATGAACAAATGAAAGAACAGATGCCCGAGTACTGCTTGGCAGCAAGAGCACAGGAGTGGCAAGGGCCCTTCAGGTACTTTGGGACTTCATGCAAAGTATCTCAGGTATCTTGTGTCACAGCAGATTAACTGTAAAAATTTGAAAGTACAAACTACGGAATTAATTCTTTCCAGCATATACATGGTCCTGTGATGAGAAGCTGGCGTTTGCCACGCAAAATCCAATACAGTTATACTATCCCTCATTCCATTACCACTGAAGTCAGGAAAAAAACCTCTCAGTCTGAAGTATAGGACCATGCAGGGATCTAACCACATTTGGCTTTAAATGCCTTTCCATGTTTACAATGGAAATACACCCAATTCTGGGCAGTATCCACTTCATGTCTATTTCAAATCTGAAAACATATTTTCATGATTTTGTCTACATTATGTTAAATTTATTTTCCCTGTATGCTTTCCAGTTTTCAGAACCCCATAATGCAAACCCCAGCTTCCAGCATGAAACGTACTTCACATACAGCATAGCATCCAGGGCCAGTAAGATTCGAATGTGATTTATAGAAAAGCCAGTCTAGCATTTTAATCGGTTAAAGAAATATTTTCCCCCGCAACAATTTGGTGCCCAGGAGCAGATGCTCTCCAGTAGTTTTCTCTGTCACACATTTCAACATGAAGGTAGAGTCTAACTTTCACTAACAGCAATTCCCATGCTATAATTTGAGAATTATAGCTTATATTTTCCTCAGGGTAAAAGTCAAATCAGGCAGTGCAACTTTATAGAATAGAATATTTCAGTTGGAAGGGACCTGTAACAATCATCTAGTCCAGCTGCCTGACCGCTTCAGGGCTGACCAAAAGTTAAAGCATGTTATTAAGGGCCTTGTCCAAATGCCTCCTCAACACTGAACAGGCCTGGGGCCATCGACCACCTCTCTAGGAAGCCCATTCCAGTGTTTGACCACCCTCTCGATAAAGAAATGCTTCCTAATGTCCAGTCTAAACCTACTCTGGTGAAGCTTTGAACCATTCCCATGCATCCTATCACTGGATACCAGGGAGAAGGGCTCAGCACCTCCCTCTCCACCTCCCCTCCTCAGGAAGCTGCAGAGAGCAATGAGGTCGCCCCTTAGCCTCCTTTTCTCCAAACTAGACAAACCCAAAGTCCTTAGCTGCTCCTCATCTACAAGGAATTGTTCATTTCAGATTCCCTGTTTAGAAACAAAAGCATAAATATCAAAGCATTTCATACAACTATCTCTGTTCTGGTAGCCTTAATAGAAGAACATGTTCTGTACTTTGGTCCCATGCTTAATGTAGGCCAATTTAATGGTAATTCTCATGCATTCTAGATTAATTTGTTGCATTTAGAGGTTATATTGATACCTGTAAAGTGAACAACACACATACTGAGAAAAGCTATTCTCTGTATCCTCTTTGTGCTCTAAGTAAATTTAAATATGAAATATTAAAAATAAACATATTTTTTATTTTCAAATCAAAATGAGGCTTTGTAAAGCGAACAGGTTTCCACAAAACTTAAATTCAGTAAGGATTGCTTCTATCAAGGTTAAAGAGAAAGAGAGAAGGAAATGGATTTTGTTCCCTAGTACACAGTCCTCGCTCTATACTTGTCCACAGAAGGAATGCATTTCAACTGTTGGTAAAATACATTTACATCCATCTCAAAAAGTCAAATTTGAGAAAAGTTATGGATCTATGTGTTGATTTTTTTTTCATTTTATACATTGTTTTATTCCTTAAAAAAAGATTCCATGTGTCAGAAAATTGATAATTAACCAGTGTTACCACTTTAATCAGGCATTATAATGTCAGTAGTTATTCTTTGGAAGAATAACTCCTAGGATTTTTCTGCTTGTCATCTTCATTGAAGGCACAAGCCTAAAACTGTCAAGTTAGACACCATATATTGTAGTCCATAACTTGCATGAATAGGAATACTGAGAGTTTCCTCTACAACTGTGCCACAGCACCTCCAATAGTCATGTAGAAACCTGCAACAAGGTGATTTTGATTTCGAAAAGTATGGTGGTGTTGATCTATGCACTGCAAAACACTTACTGGCAGGTTTTATTGAACAAGTAGTTCTTAATAACCTTTCCCCCACCCAGACACACATGCAAGAGAGTCCTTCCCCAAAGACAGCATATCAGAAACAACCTTAAACTGAAAAGAGAGGAATGATTAGAGCTCTAATGCACCTGAAATACATGTGCTTGGGGCTTCCTATCTGGTTGCAGTGTCCCCCGCAGGTACAGTATGTATGAAGCTTAAATGCACCATGTAACGTTGCTATGTTGAAGCAGCAACCTGCTAGTACAAACAAGGCTCAGGAGAATGAACGAGGCAGCAAGCCAAGGATGTTTCAAAAAAGGATAATTCACCTGTCAAAACATGCTAGATCTTGATTCAGAGTGTTTAAGGCTTTAAAAACAGGTGTGTTGGCAGGCATCACTTCCCTGTATTTCCCATGCCATGAGCTACAAAGACTGAGCGGTCACTGAAGGAGGCGAGATTCCGGGTTCAGTCCAGATAACAACAACTGCAGTTGCCTGGAGACCACTCTGTCATACCGAGAGCCCATAGGCATAACGCAGCTCCATGGAGTCACATGTGAAGGCTTGAAGGCTTTCTGGGTGTTCCTCCCTTGGCCCCAGCCCCATTCCCAGAGAGACGCTGCAATGGGAGTGTGCTGGTTTTGGCTGAGAAGGGGTTAATTCTCCTCACTGTGGGGGTCGGCTACCTTTCCAGCTTCCCGCGCTCTGCTGCGTGGTGGTGGGGGGCTGGGAGGGGCAGTGACATGGTGGGGGCGGCTGACCCTGACTGGCCGATGGCAGGTTCATTCCATACCATGTGACACCATGACCAGTATATTGAGGAGGGGCAGGTTGCGGCTCGGGAGCGGCGCGGCATTGGGTCAGTGGGCGGCGAGCGGCTGCGGCGCGTGCAGTTTGTTTCAGCCGTTTGTTCCCCCCTCCCTTCCCCCCTCCCCCTGGGCTTTGCGCCTCTCGTTGTTCTCCTTTACATTGCATTTCTATTGTTGTTTCTTTTAATTTTAATTATTAAACTGTTCTTATCCCAACCCACGAGAGTTACCCTTCTGATTCTCTCCCCCATCTACCGGTGGGGCAGTGAGCGAGCGACTGTGTGGGGCTGAGCTGCCGGCTAAACCACGACAGTCTTTTTGGCGCCCAACGTGGGGCTCAAGGGTTGGAGATAACAACAGCTGCTGGTCACAGCACCATGTTGTCCTTTTTGCAGTTGGTGTTAAAGATTGGTGTTGGTTTGTTTAGTGTGCTGTGTTCTGCTGTGATTAGTAATGTTTTGCCTACGAGATTTGTTACACAAACACTCGTTTTCAGCTTTATCTGGTATTTGGGGTTTTTGCTGAAACTGTTACTGTACTTTGGATACCACCTTGTTGAGGCAATTAGCAATTATACCTCCTCCTCTGAGAGACTTTATATGTTGGAAATACAGAATAGTATCTTTGCAACTTTGTTCTATGATGTCTCCGCCTTTATTACAACAACCTTTTTGTATCTTGAACATCCTTGGGTGGTTAAGGTGCCCTTATTGTTAGTTTTTGGGCATGTTGTTTTGGTTTTGACTAAGCAACTTAAGAATATCACCCAGAAATCTGCCCCAAGGCTTGATAGTTACGAGTGGCAGGGCATGTGGGATAGCATGGGCAAATACCTAGGGCAGTGGGCACCCCCAGTGTTTTGGAGTTTCACTCCCGAACAAGTGCAGAATCCTGAAAAACTAGTAGAATACTTGGAGAAAGTATGTTGCTATGCTGGGAACTCCAGAGAGACACAGATAACTGCAATGTGCTGGGGCCTGACCCATGCATTCAGAGCCCTGCTCAACAGTACTCAGTGCCCCCAAGGGGAAGAGAAGGTCTCTGGATTGAAATGCAAAATGACTGGCACTGTAGACAATCCAGCCCTGTCGACAGGCACTGCAGCCACTCAAACCCCACAACAAGTACCGGAGCTAGCTCAGAAAATAAACCCGTACCGGTATCAGTTGCCCCCATACACAAGATGAAATCTTGGAAGCAGACGTCAACTCGTTTAGAACGGGACGAGGAAGAACCAGGGCCATCAGGGGGAGAGGAGGGAGAAGTAATAAATGAAATAGAGACCACCCGATCCCTGTCCTTAAGCGAGTTGCGAGATATGCGAAAAGATTTTGGCCGTCATTCAGGTGAGCACATTGTCACCTGGATGCTCCGATGCTGGGATAATGGGGCCAGTAGCCTGGAACTAGAGGGAAAAGAAGCCAAAAAATTGGGATCCCTTTCTGGGGAAGGGGGCGTTGACAAAGCAATTGGAAAAAGAACACAAGCCCTCAGCCTCTGGAGGCAACTCCTGTCCGGAGTGAAGGCAAGGTATCCCATTAAAGAAGATGTTACATATCGCCCAGGAAAATGAACAACTATGGAGAAAGGCATCCAGTATCTAAGGGAATTAGCTGTGTTTGAGGTGATTTATGGCGACCTGGACGATCAATGGTCATCCAAAGATCCAGGTGAAGCCAAGCGCACACGACCCATGTGGCGGAAGTTTGTACGGAGCGCACCATCTTCGCATGCAAACTCATTGGCAGTCATGTCCTGGAAAGATGACAAGACACCAACGGTGGCAGAGGTGATTGATAGACTCCGGGATTATGAAACAAATCTCTCTTCCTCACTACTCTTGGCTGTGCGGAAACTATCCCAAGAGGTCCAGCAACTGAAAGAAGATATGTCCTGCTCCCCACCTCGACAGAGTGGTGTCTCAGCTGTTAGGAATAAGCGTCCTTTGGCTCAAAGAAGGGGATACACACCACAGGCCACCCTATGGTTCTACCCGCGTGACCACGGAGAGGACATGATGAGGTGGGATGGCAAGCCTACCTCGACGCTAGAGGCACAGGTACATGAACTACAAGGAAGAACAGTCACTCAGGGAGGTTGTTCCAGGAAAGCTGCTGCTCCAGTTTCCAGTGAGCAAGTCCCCAGACAGAGGAGTAGAAGTGCAGATTTTATTCCTAAGCGTAATAGAGGGACTCTTGATTCACATTTACAGGAAGTGAGTTGTGACTGCCATGATCAAGACTAGAGGGGCCCTGCCTCTAGCCAGGTGGAGGAAAGGGATAACCAGGCTTACTGGACTGTGTGGATCCGATGGCCTGGCACGTCCGACCCACAGGAGTATAAAGCCTTAGTGGACAGTGGTGCACAGTGCACCTTAATGCCATCAAACTATATAGGGGCAGAACCCATCGGTATTGCTGGAGTGACAGGGGGATCCCAAGAGCTAACTGTATTGGAGGCCGAAGTGAGCCTAACTGGGAATGAGTAGCAAAAGCACCCCATTGTGACTGGCCCAGAGGCTCCATGCATCCTTGGCATAGACTGCCTCAGGAGAGGGTATTTCAAGGACCCCAAAGGGTACAGATGGGCTTTTGGTGTAGCTGCCTTGGAGATGGAGGAAACTAAACAGCTGTCTACCTTGCCCGGTCTCTCGAAGGACCCTTCTGTTGTGGGGTCGCTGAAGGTCAAAGAACAACAGGTGCCACTCGCCACCACAACAGTGCACCAGTGGCAATATCGCACCAACCGAGACTCTCTGATCCCCATCCATAAACTCATTCACCAACTGAGAAGCCAAGGAGTCATCAGCAAGCCCCACTCACCCTTTAACAGTCCCATGTGGCCAGTGCAGAAGTCTAATGGAGAGCGAAGGCTAACAGTAGACTATCGTGGCCTGAATGAAGTCACTCCACCATTGAGTGCTGCTGTGCCAGACATGCTAGAACTTCAATACGAACTGGAGTCCAAGGCAGCCAAGTGGTATGCCACAACTGATATCGCTAATGCATTCTTCTCAATCCCTCTGGCAGCAGAGTGCAGGCCACAGTTTGCTTTCACTTGGAGGGGTGTCCAGTACACCTGGAATCGACCGCCCCAGGGGTGGAAACACGGTCCTACCATTTGCCATGGACTGATTCAGACTGTACTGGAACAGGGAGAAGCTCCAGAAGACCTTCAATACAGTGATGACATCATTGTGTGGGGCAACACAGCGGAAGAAGTTTTTGAGAAAGGAGAGAAAATAGTCCAAATCCTTCTGAAAGCTGGTTTTACCATAAAACCAAAGTAAGGTGAAGGGACCCGGACGAGAAATCCAGTTCTTAGGAACCAAATGGCAAGATGGTCGTCGTCAGATTCCAGTGGATGTGATCAACAAAATAGCAGCCATGTCTCCACCAACTAGCAAAAAGGAAACACAAGCTTTCTTGGGCGTTGTGGGTTTTTGGAGAACGCATGTTCCAAATTACAGTCTGATCATAAGCCCCCTCTATCAAGTGACCCGGAAGAAGAATGATTTCAAATGGGGCCCTGAGCAACGACAAGCCTTTGAACAGATTAAACAGGAAATAGTTCATGCAGTAGCTCTTGGGCCAGTCCAGGCTAGACAAGATGTAAAGAATGTGCTCTACGCTGCAGCCGGGGAGAATGGCCCTACCTGGAGCCTCTGGCAGAAAGCACACGGGGAGACCCGGGGTCGACCCCTAGGGTTTTGGAGTCGGGGATACAGAGGGTCCGAAGCCTGCTATACTCCAACTGAAAAAGAGATATTGGCAGCATATGAAGGGGTCCAAGCTGCTTCAGAAGTGGTTGGTACTGAGGCACAGTTGCTCCTGGCACCCTGACTACCAGTGCTGGGCTGGATGTTCAAAGGAAACGTCCCCTCTACACACCATGCAAGTGATGCTACATGGAGTAAATGGGTTGCACTGATCACCCAGCGGGCTCGAGTAGGAAACCCCAGTCGCCCAGGAGTCTTGGAAGTGATTATGGACTGGCCAGAAGGCAAAGATTTTGGATTATCACCAGAGGAGGAGGTGACACGTGCTGAAGAAGCCCCACTCTATAACAAATTGTCAGAAGATAAAAAGCTGTATGCCCTGTTCACTGATGGGTCCTGTCGCCTTGTGGGAAAGCACCGGAGATGGAAGGCTGCTGTATGGAGTCCTACACGACAAGTAGCAGAAACTGCTGAAGGAGAAGGTGAATCGAGCCAGTTTGCAGAGGGAAAGGCCATCCAGCTGGCCTTAGACATCGCTGAATGGGAAAAGTGGCCAGTGCTCTATCTCTGTACTGACTCCTGGATGGTGGCAAATGCCTTGTGGGTCTGGCTGTAGCAGTGGAAGCAAAGCAACTAGTAGGGTAGAGGCAAACCCATCTGGGCCACCACATTGTGGCAAGATATTGCTGCCCAGGTAGAGAACCTGGTTGTAAAGGTACGTCACGTGGATGCTCACGTCCCCAAGAGTCGGGCCACTGAAGAACATCGGAGCAACCAGCAGGTAGATCAGGCTGCCAAGATTGAAGTGGCTGAGGTGGATCTGGACTGGCAACATAAGGGTGAACTATTTCTAGCTCGATGGGCCCATGACACCTCAGGCCATCAAGGGAGAGATGCAACATACAGGTGGGCTCGTGATCGAGGGGTGGACTTGACCATGGATGTTATTGCACAGGCTATCCACGAATGTGACACATGCGCTGCAATCAAGCAAGCGAAGCGGGTAAAGCCTCTGTGGTACGGGGGACGATGGCTGAAATATAAATATGGGGAGGCCTGGCAAATTGACTATATCACACTCCCACAGACCCACCAAGGCAAGCGCCATGTGCTTACAATGGTAGAAACAACGACTGGCTGGCTGGAAACATATCCTGTCCCCCACGCCACTGCCCGGAACACTATCCTGGGTCTTGAGAAACAAGTCCTGTGGCGACATGTCACCCCAGAGAGAATTGAGTCAGACAACGGGACTCATTTCCGAAACAACCTCATAGACACCTGGGCCAAAGAGCAGGGCATTGAGTGGGTGTATCACATCCCCTATCACGCACCAGCCTCTGGGAAAACTGAACAGTACAATGGACTGTTAAAGACTATGTGGGAGACCCTAGCCCGGGAACGGCTAGCAGAAAGCGGGCATTGAAGTAGAAGGACAGGCTCAGGGTCGGAGCGACCTTGGGCCCAGCTGTTGTTGACCGGTAAAGGAGTGTGAGAAACAAGTAACTGCTAATTGCAAGGCTGAACACAAGAGATAAGCATGGGAGGAGTTGGCATCTACCTCCCAGCCAATGATGAGCTGTGCTTTTGCAATATGTATGAGCTAATTTACGAACGGTATAAAAGATATTTGCTAATTGCCAATAAACGAGACTTGATGATCATCATCGGATGGTGCCTGTCTCCCGCTGGTTTTCCGTCAAATGGTGACCCCGACGTGATACCACGGACGGTCCAGCGTAGGGTTCGGGTCCTGCAAGCAGAGGGACGGCAAAACAGACAGCGCAGCTGGTCTGCGTACCCTGGGCGACCACATAGGTGGGCTCAGTCTGCGTGCCCTGGGCGACCACATAGGTGGGCTCAGCCGATACGTGCTGCCGAGACCTTGGGAGCTGCAATGGCGCCGACGAGCACAATGGAGAGGCAAGCAGCATATGATTTCTTTACATCTCTTTTAGAGAGGCGTAACATTAAGGGTATAGGTTTACGTAAAGAACTACCGTTGCTGATAAGCTGGGGATGCGAGAAGGGACACTTTGTAAACCCACATACGGTGCATGAACTGGCAGAGTGGAGAAAGGTGAGGGACAGTTTGTGGGAGGCGGTGTTAGAGGAAGATAAAACTGCCAAGAAAATGAGTAAGCTATGGAAAGTAGTACATAATGAGTTATTGCAGATACAAGCAGAAAAGCGAGCTGTGCAGCAAGCTGTCTCAGCTCAAGAGCGAAATCGGAGCTATAGCTCAGACTGGGGACTTAGCTCCCCGGGCCCGCCTGCGGTTTCAACTGTCTACCTGCCCCCTGGGCCGGCAGACCCCTCAAACTTGCCCTCGTCACCCGCAACTCCCGCTACTGCGAATAACCAGCCCGCAACGGTACCGGCTCCCGGCCTAGGCCATGAGCCGATGCCTGGAGCGGAATCTGACTTAGCAGAAGCCATTGCACGGGAGCGGCGAGGGGCATGGGCGGCATTAGCGCGGGAGGGGGCAGAAAAGGGTGATCCTGAACTAGTTGAAGCCGGTGGTACTCTCGCTTTTCCGGTAATTTATAGACCGAATCCCGGGGGAGGACTGCAGGCGGAGATTACTGCGTTAGACTGGAAATTATTGTCCCAGTTACGGTTCACTGTTAGTCAGTTCGGAGTATCGAGTGAGCCTGTAAGACAAATGCTGGACTATCTGTTCACTGCACATGTCTTGTTGCCTGCCGATATTAAAGGGCTCGCCGAGTTGATTTTTTCGCCACACCAAAGATTGCTGTGGGAGGCTCACTGGCAAGCTGAGGCACAGGCGTCAGCTGCAACCCAGAGGGCACCGGGAGATCCCCTTCAAGGCGTTACCTTGGATGAACTGTTAGGACTGGGAGCGTTCTTTAGAACGGAGGCACAGGTTTTATTGGGACCAGAGAAGTGTAGAGAAGCAATGAGAGTTGCTCGAGCAGCTATGACTAACGTTAAGGATACAGGAGAGATCCCCTTTTATATGGGAATAAAACAAGGGAGAGCCTATGATGATTGTTTGTGGGATTTGGTGATAGATGACGATAAGACAGCGGAAAAGTTAATGAAACCTTGGCGGGAAGTGATTAACTGTATGAAAAAATATAAAACTGAAAAAAGATTAGCAACAGCTGCCTCTGATCGGCTAGACAGCTGTGACCCCAATGCTGGAAAGATTGGAATTGGCTTAGACAATCTCTCTCCTCCCTTCTCGGGGATCCCAGTTGTCGTACCTCGAAAACCCCTTATTCCCCCTCCTCCCGCCCCTGATAAATCTACATCTGTAGAAACTAGCGGAGGAGGAATAAGCTTGGGAAAGGGAGGTGAAGATATTGAAAATTTATGTGATGTAGTCTCTCCAGTGAAGGAAAATAAGCCGAGCACGCTGTCTAGTCACTGTTCTGTGCCTGCTGTGCGTAGCCAGGTTGACTGGCAGAAAATCGGGTTAGAGGCATTACAGAACAGGGACCTAGAGACCGCCGATTTGTTAGCTCAGGCTTTCCCTGTCATCTATCAACCGGACCCTGCTAACAATCAAAATTTATTAGCACACCATAATCCTCTTGATTGGAAAATTTTTATGAAGGGCCCATTGCTGCGTCAATGTGTTATGGAAAACTCCAACCATACTACTAAAAGCATTTTAATTACACTTCCCCTAGACGCAGGCATTGAGGTGATGCTTGAACGCATGAGTCGGGTACCTCCCGGCCCCCGAGCTATGTTAGTTGAAGCATTGAGGGAAGTTGGGCAGGGAATGGTACAGGTTCAGCAACAAGTTTGTGCCGCTCTCGCCCCCTTGGGTCCAGCCAAAAACTCTCAACAGTAACCAAAGAGGGTCACTGCCACATGGACTTTCCCAATCCCACTGACATGGCTCACAGCAGAGCCAGTATGGGTCGGGCAGTGACCGCTCAAACGGGAAAGTCTACAACAAGCCCGTATATTAATAAAACAACAATTAGATCAAGGACATCTCAAGCTGTTACATGATCTACGGGCAGTAAATCAGCAAATGCAAGCGATGGGGGCTTTACAGCCTAGCCTTCCAAATCCAGCCATGCTACCAACTGACTGGCATTTACTAATTATTGACTTAAAGGACTGCTTTTTTACTACAAAGCTGCATCCTCAGGATACCCAGCGATTTCCATTTACATTACCAGCAATCAACAGAGAGGGTCCTGACTTACGCTTCGGATGGACAGTATTGCCACAGGGCATGAAGAATAGCCCTACTCTGTGTCAACTCTTTGTAGATGCTGCATTGAAAGAAGTGAGGCAGCAATGGCCGGACACTATAATTTACCCTTACATGGATGACATCTTGTTTGCGCAAGTACAACCTTTCTCAGCACAGCAAGAATTATATTTACAGCAACAGCTCCAGCTACACGACCTAGTAATAGCAGCAGAGAAGGTTCAACATTCATCGGTATGGAAATACCTTGGGTGGCGCATCAGTGACTCTCAGTTTTTCGCCCAATGTTCAAGGGCACTGACCCTGCCGCGCCGGTCCGACCGACTGCTGAACAACACACTATGATACAACGTCTTAGCTCCGAGATCGTCCAGAGAGCAGTAGACCGCCTGGACCCCGATCTCCCCATCGATCTCACCATATTCCATGGTTCTACTCACATTTTGGGTGCACTTACTCAGTGCAAAAAGAAAAAGGGGGGGAAGATAAGGGTGTTGGAATGGCAAAAGTTTTGTTTGTATTAAATCACTTATGTATATTTGCAGAACACGATAACCCTCCTGCGTGGGTGCATGGAAATGACGATAGGAAAGAGTCAAGACAGGCAGTAATGGTGAAGTATCGAGACCCTTCCACTGGTCTATGGCAAGGGCCTGTAGAAGTCAAGTATTTTGGTCGAGGTTACATGTGTGTGCTTACCCCCACAGGTCTGAGGTGGATACCCAGTAGGTGGGTAAAGGCTATGCCTAGTGAACAGACGAACGAAATCTGCGAAGTAGACGGTGAAGACGTATGACTACACCGGTAGAGGTAGACAGGATACGGATAGAATGTCCCCAATGCAATAAGTGCCGACCCTGGGCACTAAGAGAATGTCATAACTGTTAATAGCGCAGGTGGGTAAAAACCCATCGAGCTAGGAGGTGGTGTGACAGTTGCTACTATCACCACTTACAGACACATAAGGCTTTAATCATCACAGGCCACGAGGTAGAGGGTTCTAGACGATATACCTGAAATATGGGAAGTAACACCAAGGCACTGGGAAAAGAAAGAAAAAATGTACACGAGAGTACTCCCATTAGTCATCGTAAGTATCGTGATAAGAATCACCGAGGGCATATACATACTGCCCCAGCCCAAACAGAATGTATGGGTTACCCTGGCAAATCTAATAGGCCAAGATTCCATCTGCCTATCATTGTCATCACCAGGAAATCCCTTCTCCACCTGTTTGGTTGGAGTGCCAGGTGATAATTGGACGCTAGTGATACCACAAAATACACCACACTTAGGAAGCCTTTGTGATACTCCCCAGAATTGTGTGAATAATTGGGACGGTTGGGCAGTCCATCGCCCTCAAACTAATCTTGAGCCACAAGAGCTTGAGCTATTGGGTTCTTTGTCAATGGATGCTTGTTTATATTTTAATTACACGGGAAAGAACCAGTTTCTTTCTTGGTCTGTGAATGCTACCCTAAGTATATATAAAAATGCTACTGCTTGGTGTAACTATACCTCTGTAAATATATCACGCTCTAACAATATGCCTATTGCGCTACCTGCAGGTTTGTTTTTAATTTGTGGAGATCGGGCTTGGCCTGGCATCCCGTCACATATAAAGGGAGGGCCTTGCTCTATAGGTCGCCTAACGTTTCTTACCCCTAACACTTCAATGATTTATCAACATCATAGAAAGATGAGAAGCGAAAGGAGCACTCATAAGTTTGAGGATAACTGTGACTCTACAGCTGAATTTTGGAATCCTACAAAGATCATAGCTGTTTCCTTCTTGGCTCCTGGAGTTGGTGTTGCTCAAAGCCTCACGACATTAAACAAGCTAGGGTGTTGGCTAGCTAAGCAAACAAATGCCACATCAAAGGCATTATCTGACTTATTACTAGATGTAGACTCTGTAAGACAGGATGATCCATGGCATTGGTTTAACAGATTGTTTAATGGATGGGGCATTGGCAATGGGACCAAGAGTATTTTGCAGATGGGATTAATAATATTTATACTGTTTATTATTATATTAATGTGTGTCCCTTGTATATCGCAATGTATGCAACGAATGATGGAAAGAAGTATGAGTGCCGTGTTCCTTTCTCAAGGAACAAAAGAAAAAGGGGAAAATGTGGGAGACCCTAGCCCGGGAACGGCTAGCAGAAAGCGGGCATTGAAGTAGAAGGACAGGCTCAGGGTCGGAGCGACCTTGGGCCCAGCTGTTGTTGACCGGTAAAGGAGTGTGAGAAACAAGTAACTGCTAATTGCAAGGCTGAACACAAGAGATAAGCATGGGAGGAGTTGGCATCTACCTCCCAGCCAATGATGAGCTGTGCTTTTGCAATATGTATGAGCTAATTTACGAACGGTATAAAAGATATTTGCTAATTGCCAATAAACGAGACTTGATGATCATCATCGGATGGTGCCTGTCTCCCGCTGGTTTTCCATCAAGACTACACTGAGAGCAATGGGGGGGTAGACCATTCAAGCACTGGGATACACATTTAGCAAAAGCCACCTAGTTAGTCAACATGAGGGGATCTGCCAACCGCGCTGGCCCTGCCCAGTCAGAAATCCTACATACTGTGGAAGGGGATAGAGTCCCTGTAGTGCACACAAAAAGTATGCTGGGCAAAAGAGTCTGGGTTCTTCCTGCCTCCGGCAAAGGCAAACCCATTCATGGGACTGCTTTTGCTCGAGGACCTGGGTGCACTTGTTGGGTGATGCGGGAGGATGGAGAAATCCGATGTGTGCCTCAAGGGGATTTGATTTTGGGCGAAAACAGTCAATGAACTGAATGGCACAATGCAAACTCCTATATAATATTGTGTGTCACCTCTGTATTGTTTCAATGATATCACAGTACAAGCCTCCCAAGGCGTGGAAGATCAGCTATGAAACAAGCCGTGCAGCAGTGATGGAACGATGACTGACTCGGTATGCAGCAACCCAACGCCACACACCATCTCTCCCACCCTGAAAGACTGATACGACAGATGGAGCCCAGAGTCATGGACTGGGTGAACTCAATGGACATTTTAATGGACATTTTACAGGGAAGGTCCATGAACTAAGGGAATGATGTCTGTGTATTATGTTAAAGGATGGGAAGGGGAGGGGTGGTGGTTGGTACAGTTGTATTGTATCATATGGGACCTGGGCATGGTGTAAATGGTATGGAATAAGGGGTGGAGAATGTGCTGGTTTTGGCTGAGAAGGGGTTAATTCTCCTCACTGTGGGGGTCGGCTAGCTTTCCAGCTTCCCGAGCTCTGCCGTGTGGTGGGGGGGGTGGGGCTGGGAGGGGCAGTGACATGGTGGGGGCGGCTGACCCTGACTGGCCGATGGCAGGTTCATTCCATACCATGTGACACCGTGACCAGTATATTGAGGGGGGGGCAGGTTGCGGGTCGGGAGCGGCGCGGCGCCGGGTGGCTGCGGCGCGGGCGGTTTGTTTCGGCGGTTCGTTCTACCTCTTCTCTCCCCTCCCCTCCCTTCCCCCCCCCACCCGGGGCTTTGCGCCTCTCGTTGTTCTCCTTTACATTGCATTTCTACTGTTGTTTCTTTTAATTTTAATTATTAAACTGTTCTTATCCCAACCCCTGAGCGTTACCCTTCTGATTCTCTCCCCCATCTACCGGTGGGGGAGTGAGCGAGCGACTGTGTGGGGCTGAGCTGCCGCTAAACCACGACAGGGAGGTAGGGGGAGCCACTCTGCAGTTCTAAGTGGGGAATTCTGCTGCAGAGAGACGGGTTCTCTCCATGTGGGGATTTCTGCCAGAGAGAGGGAACCTATGCTGCACATGCAGGGGTGTGTGAAGTACGTAAGAACAGCGGCCTCCAGCTGAATTCCTCCTCTCCAGATCATAAACAGTGAATCTCTAGTCATTTATATCAGCTTTCACCTAGGCTTTATTTGACTAAAATTTAACTTGGAAATATTCCTGCTTTGTGGCAAGTTAAGACAGCCAGCCAGTCCAAGCAGCTTCACTTAGTCCTTGCATATTAAATATTAAAAAGAAAGCTCAGAATAATGAAAGAGTATCCTCTGAGTAGCAAAATTTTGTTGAATATTTCTTCTACGCCAAGGTGGCACACTGATGGGATTGGCCTCAATATCTTGACGGGTAGGACATGTAATCATGAGAATTACAACTCTAAGTGGAATACGTTTCAGAGTGGTATCACTAATCAGCAGCACCTAATTAAGAAACAGCTGTTGCTTTTGGTACACTGAAGTATGACATTTGAAGCAAAGCTCAAAGCTGGACTCTTTGTCCTTAGACAATGTCCTCTGCTCTTCTGTGTACAGAGGACAGTTCTTTCTAAAATTTCGTTTTAGAAGCACCCAGCATTTCAGAAACTAGGCTGTAGGTTTCTGTCTACTAAGTTGTTGTGTTTCTGCAGAAGTATTTTCTGAAATGAGGAAGTATTCCATTTTTACTTTCCTTTTAAAAGAAACAGGGCCAATTAGGGCCCTGACCCTGCAAAGCTTCATGCAGATGATCTGAGATTATGCCCAAAGAATATTTGGAAAATAAAAGTAATTTGGAATATTGGGGGGCGGAATCCATTAATGAAACTGATACCTGTAAAAAGAATCTGATTCCAGGAGCCAATGTAAAGAGTCCTGTAGACTCCAGGCAACTTTGGGAAAAGGCTCAGAATTTTGTGTAGGTGCTGCTTTTGGTCTCAGGTAACAGACAGAAAGGATGAAAACAGTGATAGTTTTGTGGTCAGGAGGAAATTGTCTGAAATTTCAATTTAAAAGAAAATTAGAAGAAAAGTCACAGGATACTGTAATTATATCCTGGGATAAAGAAGCAGCTTTGAGGGATTTTGTGGGTCACCCGCCAGCATTAAATATCTGCCATTAATGGTTTACAACCCAAGAAGTGTAGCAAACTAGGTTAAAAGGGCTTGGAGAACAAGACCGGCTCACAGCAGCAAGCAGGAAGAGTGTGAGAAAGGCAAGGATTTTCTTTGAAAAAGATTCCTTCCAGGTCAGGGAATCCACAGGCATGAGAAAACAAACACTTTAACTACGGCTCCCAAACACAAAGAGTTTAAACATATGTCAGATATTACTATATAAAGATAAACAATTTGAGGTTATTGCTGTCACACACATTCCCACTGCAAAAAGTAGAAATAGGCTCACGTGACCATAACAGATTCTCTGGCAGTTTGTAAAAATTGTTACATGGTGAGGAGCTTTGCTTATGTGGGGAGAACAAAATTAAAACCTTTATTGTTTAGCTATGTCATCCTCTTTCATTCCCTCAGGCAAGCTTGAAGTTTGAATCCAACCTTAGCCTCCCTCCCTTCATCCCCCAGGGCCAGCAGCCTCCCACTGGAGCAGGCAATGTAGAACACATGGCACTTGTGTGCTGGGAACCTCCTCCACCCCAAATGCTTAAGGGAAAACAGGCTGCAATTCACTTGCAGCGCACATTTCAATGGAGGCTTTGCACTACCCAGAAGCATGGCAGAACCTAATACTTCAGCTGTTGGGACACTTGCGGGTTTTTTTGCTGCTCATGCATCTAGAGCAAAAGATGCATTCCTCGCTTTCCTGGCACTTACAAATATCTTTTGCCACTTAATTGTCTCAAAATAACAAATACAATGAAAGGACTGGAAAATGCTTCTTCTAGCACCAGTCTCATAAGGATCTGCATAGACAGGCCATTAAGGAGAAAGAAGGAATATCAGGGAATACCAATACCAGGCCATAGTTGTGGGAAGCACAACTCTTCCTTCACAATCACCAGCACCACCCTCAGAGCTGAGTGTGAAACCAGCCAAGTGATCCAGCAGGTATTGTATTTTCCTCCCACCTGAATAAATACTAAAAGAAACTTCCTAGGCAACAGTCTTGTACAGTCCCTCATCCATTTATATGCAGATGGTCAGTCAAGTAGAGGGAGAGGGTAGAGGCCAGCCCCTCACAAGTGTCTTTGGGGCTAAAAACACCTGAAAGCTGTTGTTTCACAGAGAAAATCCCATCTCTGGCTTCCAGGACAGTGATTGCTTTTTGTTTCTATGCCAGAGCAGTGTCTGCCTAATCAGCACTCCTCGGACAGCAGGGCCAAGATCAGAAAGCCATGAATTTGTTCCTGCTGCTTTTAATTAAGCAGGACTCATCAGCAAACTGAAGGCCAGCAAATGGCACAAGCACTAATAAGCGTAGTACTCTTGGCTTCCAATATTCCTAGTACTGAGCAACATAGCAGCAGCACCCCAGTTGTGTGATGTTTGCTCTTATTTGCCATTTCCTGTGATCAGCTGAAGTTGGGAAGAACAATTGATCTTAAGTAATTAAAATACATTCAGCAACTTAGTCCTCAGCAACTTTCCTAAAGCAGTGAAGTGACAGCATTCAACAGCAGCTTAAAGTGTCGGTCAGGCCAGAAGAACTTCAGCCCCCAAGTACTTAACTCACATTGTCCATTCAAAGATCAGCTGTTTCAGGCAGGCTGAAAGTTGTTAACAACTGGCCCACTTCACCTGTCAACAATTTGACCTCCTCTAAGAATATAATTAAAACCTCTTCTGCTTTCTGTTAGATCTGAGTCAAAGCCCCTTGGAAGTTGCAGAGAGCCCTAGTGACCCTGGGCTTGAGTCAGTTTTCTAAAGGAAAGTTATGAAATTAATTACAGGTTTGTAGATTTTTTTTTTTAAAGTATTGCACTAGTATCAGGGAGCTGTTACAGTGATACAAGCCTTTCAAGCATGGTTTCAGTGGTAGGTGATCTTATTTGGACTATACAGGAGTACATTTCACCCACTGAAAAGAGTGGCAAACAAGGGGAAAGAGCATTCCTGGGCTTGTGCTATTATACTGAATGCTTTGGTTTTAAGTATTTTTGAGAAGTGTCTTCAGTGTACTGCCCAGTGAAACTCTGGAAAAGCATTTCATAAATCAGTTTAAGTTAGCACTTCATGTCCTCCAGGCAAAGAAATCCATTATGGTTTATCTAGATGGTGCAATAGCATTAAAAGAAAGACTTTGCTGAGGACTACTATCAGTGAATGACTGACAAGGATACGGAAGATTGATTTGATCACAGGAAGTGCAAACAAATTATACCTTGGGGGGTGGGGGTGGTCAGTGAAAAGCTCAGCATTAAAATAAATCACCATAGAGACAGAGCAGCTGGGAATGGGCTGGTGCTCCTTCCTCTCAGTCATGCTGGCTTTACCTCCGTGTAATCCTGCTGACTTCAGACTGTTACTGCACAAGTGAGAAGAGAATCACATGCCAAATATACACCATGCTAGTTTTCACCAAACTTAGCAATTGTGGTTCCAGAGTTTCCAATACTAATGCTCCTATCCATTCTGAACTGGGGCACTTCACAAAAAATTACAGTGCTTTAAGAAAGTTCTTTTATGAGGGAATTACTGGTATATTCTTGTTAATTTCTTTTATGTTTCTTTTGAATCAATATCTCACTTAAAATCTGTAATGTCAAGAACAGTAGCAATTTCCTTCTTCAGAGCTCCCAAAGCAGATTTCATGTCTTTTTCATTTTTACTAGGTTTTTTTTTTCCAATACTGATCCTTTTATAGAGCGCAGTTCCCATGTCACCCTTCTATTTCTCCATCTATAGTGGTGCTAGTCAGAATGTAAATCCATTTATCATAGTTCTTTTCACTCCTATACAACTGAAACACCATAAAATACTGGCCAAGAAAAAAGAAGCTAATCTAGCAGAATTGCAATATTGCATCTCATAAAATCATATTAAACATTTAGTAGATAGCATTGCCTCATTCCAGTTTGTTTCATCTTTTATCTGTTGTCCTGGTGTAGATTAAACTTAACTCCAGAATTCCATTTTCCTCCTCTCCCAGAAGTCATGCACCCATCAGGTTTCTGCCATCTACAAATCCAGCTTGTCTTAATGTATTGACTCCAGTTTCTAAACCCATTCTTGCAGGCATTTGAAGCAGAAGCAGAAGCCAAGTCAAGATAAGATTTTGGCCGTGTATGACTGATGTAGAGATCCCTCTCCTGTTACCAGCAACTACTGTTGGTATTGGAGTTTCTCTCTGAAGCCCAGACTATTTATACAAGGCAAGTCTGCACATTATGCCATTTTTGGACAAGGAATGCAGGGCTGGAAGAGGCCTCTTCATTCTCTGAGCATGATCCCTCTCTATTGCAAACATTGCATTATCCAGTTCCCCAGCATCATCTTATCCTGCTGCATCATGAAAGGAAGACAGGTTTCAGTTCTACTTCTCCCAGAGGAAAGTTGTTCTAGATCCCAATCACATTTTGGTGCAGAGGGCTTTTTTCTCACTCCCAAGTGCAAGACCATGCATTTTGCAGCTCTGAATTTCTTCTGGTTTCTTTTACTTCAGACCTCAAGACAGTCAGTTGGTTTTTTCCTTGTTTTAAAGGAACGAAGTTTCTCCACACTCATCCAAATCCTCACACGCAGTGTGTTTCAAGCAAAGGTTTTTCTTATGTTAGAGGGGAGAGGCAGAATATTTTGATTTTGGTCATCAACAGAAACCCAAATAAATCGTATTTTCTGGACAGAGTCTGGAGAAAGCTGTGTGAAAACAGTCCATTCACAGAGTTGAAATGAATTGCCATCAGGACTTGGCAAATGGAAAGGTATGTTCATATCACTGATCCTTCAAAGGGTAGGTATGAGCAGAGACGTAGAAATGCACTGTACATGAAAGGCACCCTGGAAGCACACATAACACTGCTTTGCATGAGTCTTTGAACCATGAGCTGCACGTCACCTGACAGAAAATCCATCAGGTTTACTTACGCTGGGCATGCCATCACTTCACCAGTATTCCTGGCATCTCTAGCCAGTTTCTCTAGATAGTGACTAGTTAAGAGGACAACATTTCAGAAAAGAGAGAGAATATCGTAACTCTTTGCTCCTAGTTACACTCATTACTCTCCTCTATAAGGATGCTGATTTCCTGGGCCAAAACTTTTTCTCTCACTTTCCCATTCTCTTTGTTCCCCTCCTTTGCCTGAATCATGATCAAATTCCTCACTATTTGGTAACTGGCTAGCAGGCTGTTAGATTGCAATTAGACATACATACATGGTACCACCTGCTACATGCTTTTTATTTCTTTTTGGCTCTGGAACAGCTGTTGGTTTCAATTTTTGCAAGTTCAGAATGAGGGAGAGGAGGGAATTCCTTTTTGGTTGGGTGGGGTTTTTTGGGTTGTGTTTTTTTTTTTCTTTTTTTTCCAGATGCTTTAATTCTTTGCAGGATATCAGGGCATGTAACAAACTCAGAAGAAAATTTAAGGTCATAGGTACTCAATGTTTTACATAAGTTTTGTCAGTGAAACAGTAGACATTTAATGTGTTTACTTAAGGAATCCCCAAAATTATACAGGCCCACAACAACATCTGTTTGTCCCTAGGTTGGTTTTTTTTGTAACCTTCCTCTGATTTTAAGGTAAGGCAACCAACTGGAAGTTTTATAAACCAATAGATAAGAAATTATAAAAAACCAATGCATCAAAAATCTACCAAAAGGTGAGATGGAAAAATCTCATTGTTCTACTTTAAATACCTCATTTAAAAGTGAGGGAGACAAAGGTATACAATGCATCATTTCTATGTTTTTCAATTCACTGATCTATAAATCAGTCCTTGAATTTATCAATAACAGGGCATAATTTTCTGAAAAGCATTGATACATGTCAACTTAATTTTAACATGTTTTGTCAAGTCAGCTCTAATTATGCAGATAACAATCATAATTTCCTACTACTTGATGTGACAAACGCAGTTCTGAGTTATCTGGTGGGAAATGAATGATGCTATTGCAAAAGCCCAGAGCTAGCCATGTTCACTGAAGTACTGTCTCTCCTCTTGGGGAGGCACGCTGAAATACACAGGCTTACCTGAGGTATATGAACTGGGCTCTGGTAGCAGAATCTATTCTGCACCATGGTATTAAAATCTCCACAAAAATGTGAGAGCTGTTCACTGTTGACATGGTTCCAACCAAATTACAAACAAAAAGCATCTTACTTCATGGGATTTCTTTGGTTTTATTTTGGGATTGTTTTCCCCTCAAACATTCTACACTAAAAACCAGAACTGGTGATAAGCATAGCTCCCCTCTTAGAAGGGCTGTACTTTAGGTATTCTACTTTGGGCAGGAGAATACTTACAATTCCCTCATTCAGTTGCTGGGCAGAAGCAGTGTCTCAGCACACAAAAAACATCTACAAAACCTGCCCAAGAGTCAGAAAGGGATTTTGAGTTGTGAGACTGGTAGGCACTGTTGCCCTATGGCCAAGTTTCCTGAAGCAGTATAAACTGCCTTGCAAAACTATAAAGTTGTAACTGTAACTCCACAGTTACTAATGCATAGAAAATCTAATGCCATGTTCTCCCTTTCCTTTTTTTCCCCTTCTCTAATCTTTGCTATTTTAAACCATAACTAGTTTATAGTTGTTCTCCCAGCACTCACCACTGTTGCACGTCTCCAGTCACATAAAACTGGAGACCACCTTGTGACCGGCTGGGCTGTACCTGTGCTAGTGCTGGATGTCTTCCCTGCAGTGAGACAACCTGGCTCGCACCAGGGGCGAGGTTTTGACACCTGAATGGACTCTAAGCCGTTTGGGATTTCTGCTCTACTTCAATAAGATTTAAGCTATATAGCTCAATGAAAAGTGCTCGTGGTTGTTTTCAAGGAGGCAAAGTACAAAGGAACCAAGTGTGTAGCGATAGAGTTGCAAATGTATTTAGGAACTCAGTGCTGTGAACAGACACTTGATATAGGCTCTTTAATTGTGATTTTAAACAGCATCTAAATTATGTGGCTTCCATTTATAGCTCAGGCACTTTTACGGTCTGCACTACTTAAGTCTATCTACATACACAGTAACATGCCTTCCTGAATTCAGGCCCTTAACAGTTCAGCTCTCACTAAAATCTATAGCAAAGCATACACTGATTTCAGTCACGTGCCATGCCCCCACCTACATCTAGTTGAATAGCCAGCTATCTCCAACCCCCTCCCCTCACTTCTAGGCAGAGCTGCACCTTACCCAACCTCCTCCATCTCTGAGTATGGTAATGTGAACATTACCTTCATCTCACTAGAAATTATTTATATATTGATAATCTTGCCTGCAAGGTTGAAATAGAAAATTTTGTGCACCTTTATATACATTACATGCCTGTTTCCACTTTGTCTGGATTTTAACTCTTAATGAAATCTACAGCATTATGTTAAAAAAAAATCCACCTATGCCGAAACTGCCAAGGTCACTTCTACTGATTGCTTCTCTCTGGTAAATAAATTAGGTAGGCATGTAGATGTACACATATGTTTGCAGAGACACCTACTCCAAAAGGGAAAGTACTTGTTTTGTCCTTTATTTGAATGATCAAACTGTTGCAAGGGCACTTAAAAAAAAAACCAAACGAGAAAGCCAGATATGCACAATGCAAGGCGTAGAATAGTATGTAAGGGCTTAAGAATGCACCGAGTTCCCATTAGGATACATGCCCAAGTGAAGTCTAAGCTCATGCTTCATGACTAAGAAAGGTTTACTATACTTTAAAAATCCCACTACATGCTTACTCCCTGAGCACAACACTGGAGTGGGATACCTGTTTTTTCTTAGGAACTGACCGCAAAATGCATAATAGTTCACAGTCATATGCAATATATTCCAGCAAGGAAAGCATCAGGGATTTATCCATACAGAAGTTGTAGAGCTGATGCTTTTGCTGTGCTCTCATTCCCCCTTCCTGCAAGATGAGAAAGTAGAGCGTATAATACAAAGAAAACGAACCCATTCCGGAAGGAATGCAAATCTGCACTGAAACAGTGAATTTTGCCCTTGAGGTGATGAACACAAAGAAAACCAAACTGTTTTGCAAAATTCATTAAATCTGTGGAAAGAAATCCATGGGTCTGTTTTCCCAGGTTGGGACAAGCTGTCTCAGCTCCAGCCTTGCAAAGTGCTGGGTCAGCTCTGGAAAGGAAGGGGTGACTTGGCAGAAATAGTAAAGGTGGTTAGGGAGTAAGGGAAAACTGTAATCAGGACTTGTGGATTTGACAATTAGTACATTTAATAGATTCTTCTGTTATGAGATCTTTAAAATGGAAAAGATTAGAGAATGTTTAGCCCAGTTCTAATGCATGTAGTTGCATCTATGTACCTTAGCTGACCCAGGGCACCCACTTCATTTGCATTACACAGGCAGCAGAAAAGGAATGGAAATGGTCCCTTTTAGGGATTAATGTCCAGAGAAGGGGTTTGATGTGCAGTAAGGGTTGGCAGTATGTCTTCCTATAAAAATACAAAGGACATGCACTTGAACAGAAGATGGGAGAAGGAGCAATGCCAGCCATCCTTGGTTTCCCACCACCCAGCAGGAGGTAGGCCAACCGAACATAAGTGAGGGCAACCCTGAACTCTAAAGTGTCCAAAAACCCCAGAAAGTACAAGGGTGTCTCACAGCTGAACATAAAACTGACAGTCAGGGCTGTTATGTTTATGTTTCCTCCAGACATCAGGCATGCCAGAAGTAGTACAGTTCTCACTCATAACTGCTGTTACCATTAAAAAAGGCTGTTAAATCATTACTGACTTAATACATAAACAAGCGACCACAACAGTCAAAAGATTTATTGGTGAAGCCACAGAAAAGGCAGCTTGCTTTTGAAGCAGCCTAAGATAAGGATATGTAAGAAAAAATAAAGGATGCACTGATTTTTTAAAATGAGATTAATTTATATTTTTATAGTAATTATGTGCTGTTAGATTTCAGATGAAAAGTGTGAGTTTTTCATTTTACTGAGGGAAGATCTAATTTGCTATTCCCATGGGCAAAAAGCTGATTATGTATGCATTTGATAATCAGAAATGATTAATTACTCGATTGAGAATGTTAGTCTTATAACCAGGTTGGATACGCACAAACAACAAGATGTGCTCTGATTAGAGGAGGAAGGAGAAATAACTGCACTGGCACAAATATCTGTAAAATGCCTCTGCATAAAAAGAACATTACAAGATCTAGACACCATTTAAGAAGTTAAATACAGGCCATCCCAGTATGCACGAAGATGATGCATACAGGTGGAGGTTGCTCACTCAGCACTAACAGACAAGGAGTCCACTGGCATATTTACCCTTAATATGTGTTATGCAAAAGTTATGAGTTATGTATAATTATACTCCCTCACTTAATGTCAGGAGTGGTTCTTTTCTTCCCACACAGTCTTTGTACAAGCAGATCTACTTCATCAGGTTTTTATAATATTGTATTCTTCACACATTTGGATAGAGTTAGATAAACGGTCACAAGACATTATTGTAGAAGACACTACAAAGAACCTACTGCCCTCTTTACAGTAACTCCTTTTGACTCTCCAAGTTACCAGTTGTCTAGTTCTAAGCAGCCACTTCGTTTATGGTGCAAATTTCCATCTACATATTGGGATCTCTTTCAGAGCTCCTCAGCCTATTCTAAGCATTGGCACCAGTAATAAGGAATAACTTCCCTTATCTTCCACTCCCTTTTTTCTCAGACATCAGGCAAGTATTTGTCAGCAATAGAGTAAGACACTGTTGAGCAAATACTTTAGGGTATTTCTACCACACAATAACTTATGTTTGTATGTAGGTGTACTGCTTAAGAAAGAGAACTTTCCCACTTCTCCTGTTTGGGAAGGCCTCAGGATTTGGTTCACGTACTGAAAAACCAAGAAGAAACAGAACAGGAATCCAAAGATCTGAGAAGAAATCTAACCAGATTCTCACAGTGTATGGGAAGAGTTATTTTAAAGAGACCAGCAACTGGGTACAGCAGAAGTAAGCACTCAACACAGCTTTCCTCTCGCTGTGGAAAAAGCGAGAATCGCAAGCCCTTGCAGAACCTACAAACCACTTGCCCATGCTCACAGCTTCATTCTCAAGTTACACCCGCTTACAACACCCACTCGCATTGCTAGGCATCCATTAAGGTACAAGGACAAGGGAAAGAAACAGAAGCAAGGAAGGGAGAAATGGTCTGAGGAATGAACATAGGCAGCTTCCTGTCATCCAAGATGACTGATGTCTTCCTGTGCTCTGCCCTACCACATGCCTAGAGGTAACCATCCCAAGACACAGCTCCATTTTCCTGTGATTTCATTCCTTGGCTCTCCAGTGGAGATCAATAATTGCAGCAGTGCTGGATGCCTGCAGAAGCCTGGGGCCATGCCACGGAAATCTCTGTGTGGCCATAAAAAGAACACAGCCATTGAACAAGAGGCACAGGAAGGAACAAAAGTTTATCTAATACTTCAGCTCCACAAACCTAGAGTAGTACTAAAGCAGCACATGGTCCCAAAGCTGATACACTGGGATGTTTTTTCTTGAGTGAAAAGTTTGCAAATAAATATTGATTTTGAAGACTTATGCTGTTTGTACACATCAAGTTTACCCTGTGGGCCCAGATGTTAGTTCTTTATTAAACACACACATTAGAGGAGACTCACAATAAAGGATGGTGTGACCACCGCCAATTTTTCTTTGGCAAACCTCCAGCAGGAAATAATCCTGTGTCAACTATAGCTCTCTCCTTTGGTACCACACAGACTCAGACAATGCATCTGTTGGATTCATTTAAATATGTCCAAGTCTGTGTTTCATTGTTTTAAAGCATCAAAGACTTTTACTGTTATAAATTATCAGTAATTCTGAACAACAAAACCACATGATAGAAATGAGGCACAGCTGTTGCCAGTCCTTGAAAGAGGTTGTAAAGGAGAAAGGAAACAGTTATGTACATTATAGTGCATGTTATCTAAATTATTTGTTTGAAGACAAGGTGCTAACAACACCTCTCATTTTAAAGGTGAAGATTTTTCTATAACACTGAATCACCACAGTTGAAGAAATTAGCAAAAAATACTTTTTATTTCAGCAACAAACCTAATATATTGTAACATCTGGGGAGCCACAGATACAGCAATGTATTTCCTAAGATACCTGGCATTGCACCAGTGCTTTATCAGCATCCTTAAAATACAGGCAATTAAAAATACGCCATTGCTGCTGCATGATACAAGTTTCAGACAAAGCAAAAAGTTCAACATAATTCCATAGAAGTCACATCTGATTTGGATCACTCTGTATAATACCCAAGCAGTTTAGAACACCAAAACTTATTTTCAAAACTGTAATGCAGTATTTCTATGTGTCCTTTGTACAGCAAACTTAATATTCTGTCTTTGGATATGGACAACAAAAATAAAGGGCCAAAGTTTTAAAAAATAAATGCTAATTTAGTAGGTGCTTTTAAAAAGAATCAGAAAGTGTATATTTACACTCAGGAGTATCTGGAACCCAAAGACTCTATTACTTACTGTTCATTTTGAGAATTATTGCTTAGCTAGATGCATATGGGTTTGTGAACAACAGTCCTCATGTTTATTTTTCTGATTCTTCCCACAGCAGTTTTGAAAACCTGGAAGTGTTCATCAGACCAGAATGTAATTCAGCTGCAAACATAAATGTTAAAATATGTTTTTCAGAAGCCACAGGAGGCTTGTAATCAAAAAGCAGCTTGGGTTGCCTTCCAAGGGACAGTATTACAGAGAACGCTGCTGTTCGGGAGTTGAATTTTTCTGATGATAACAATACCACACTTGAGGGCAGCCAGACTGATTGACTAGGGGATCAATTTATGACCCTTCCACTCTGGGTACTATGTGGGATACAACTGAGAGGGATGTTACTCTTGTTCTTAGCCTCCTGACCTCCCACATTGCCAAATCTGTGTCCTATTAACTTTGGTGGGACTGACATTTTCTGTGGGAACCAGATCTGAATTACAATCCTACCCTTCATTCTCTACGAGCTCTCAAAACTGCTGTTCCCTTTAAGATTAAGTACCAAAACATCTCTTTTGTTTTCTGCAGTCTTGGTCTTGAGATAACCCTGTAAACTCATTCTCTCATTTAGAAATGGCTGATTATATTTCTCTTGCATGGTAGTTATATCTGCAGAAAATCAATCTCAAAGAGAATTTGTATTTTAGACTGTAATGTAACCACAGAGCTAAAAAAGAATTTGGTAATATCAGCTGATCCTACATTGACAGGCATCAGTCATGCCCTGTCTTTTCATCATAACTAAAATTAGCAGAGTTGACAAAAACTGGTAAGGTCATGACAAGATTGCTACAACTCTGTGCATGACCTTAAATACTGTAAGCCTCCTAACACAAGATGAGAGGGAGATGATCCCTTCAGTTACTTAATTTCTTTGAGGGTAGTAGTCCAAAGAGATTTTTTTTTTCTAATTAATTGATTTATAGAAGTTACTGTGCAAATCTGAAGAGTAAGATTCTGCAGTGCTACAATGCCCCTTTAAAATAATTTATTTCCTTACAGAATTGGGTCTGTACACATTAAGTGGCACCACTGAGAAGTTTACTGGAAGGTCTGGTTATTATAAGACTGAAAAGCCAATGCAAAACAAGAGTGCAACTGTTGTAACGCAATGATGCTGTGCTTTTTGTATAGTGCAGTGGTATGGAATAGATAAGTGGATTAGTCTAAACAAGAAGATACAGGAGTAGCCTTTACACCAGGCAAACAGTAAAATTGTTATCCAAAATTCCACTTTCCCTCCCTCACATACCTAGGATTTTCACTGAAAGATCCACTATCTTACACCTACTGGTGGATACCTTACATCTACAAGTAGAGATGAATAGTGGGGAAGAAAATCAGAACCATCCCCCTTCCTTTATGCCTTTTCCACACACAAGGGCCTTTTGCTGCCACTGCCTCTCAGCTCAGGGAGATCCTAGGATGTTGCTCAAGGACAGCAGGGAGTGGGTGATGACTCCAATACAAATGGCAGCAGTGACTCAAGGTAGCAGAGATGCTTACATAGTCATTGTAAAGCTCATGAACTGCCCACAATACCAGGCACTAGGGTATCAAAGAGACACACCGTGCATTCTTCAAACTAGAAGAGGTAGCCTCTGCAGTTTAAAGTACCTGTGAATACTCCTGGCAGTTAGTCTTAAGAACCCCAAATTATCAGAATAAACTGAAGAAATGGGCCAATACTGAGAAACTCAGTTGGCAGGGAGAGGTTCAAAGAGGAAAGAAAAAGTCCCCACACAAATACCCATCAGAAAATAATCAGCTTAGTATCAGAATAGCAGAAATCATCTAGAGGGATAACTTGGTTTACAAACGAGAGCTAAAAAGCCAATACAGAGGACTTCACCAGATTTTGAAAGGCATACATAAAATTGTAGTGATCCAGAAACTGCAGGAATCCTAAAGAAATTAGTAGTTTTTTCAGGACCACCTAAGTAGGTGTTAGTCAAGCAGAAGAAAAAGTTCATTCTTCCAATTATAAAGTTACAATTTCAACAGATATAAATTCAGAATCATGATCCATTTGTTTACCATGACTAAAGAGAACAGTACAATAAGAAATCATCTGAATTAGCACTACAAATCTGGACCGGGTCCTCAAAGCAACTTCCTAGTAAGACTGGTGGAACACCAGAGCCAGCTACATAGAGATGCTGCAGTATCTCCTGGCCTGATAGTTTTAACAAAGAGGTTAAGCAAACAGCAGTCCTGGAAAAGCTACACACCTTGCAATTGTACAGAAAGTTGTTTTCTTGGATTTCTCTCAGCCCTACATTTTTACGACCATACAATTTGTTATCACCCTGCGTTTTATCAGGAACACCTCAGATATCTCTGAAAGCATTTGCTTGGTCTCTTTCATATCTTTTAAACTTCCCTTTACTACAGTGCTTTAAAGTAACAGACAATAACTTTGGCTACTGATGTTTGGAACCAGAGGTATGTGATGCTGGCCACTAACATCTTACAGTCTCCACTTGTATTATTCAGCCCGCTGTTCCCTAGAGCATAATTAGGTAGAAAGTTCTTCAGGGCAAGGAGTGAGCTTTCATTCCATGTTTGCTTAGGGCCTAGTAAAATTCGATATCCTACAACAGTAACACAAACAATAACAAGATTATTAGAATATTAAGGAATTCATAAGTACAACAAGAAAAGTTAGTTTGTACCTTAGTATGTATTTGCTAGAAAGCAGCAAGGACCAGCTGCTTCAATACACAGCTGCTGCAATAACACAGCCAACAGAGCAGAAGCCTTCCAACAACACCCAAGCAAGGTTAACAAAACAGGTATTAGGACAGCAAACAGGCTTAACAAAGAACCCAAATCATTAGAGTTTCACATCAATAAAGCAGATCCAAGGCACAGCCAGAAAGTCAGTCCACAAGCCAGGATGATGCCTAATGAAGGCAACCAAGGTCAGTCACAGTCTAGTGACCTCTAGAACAGTTACACACACAAACCAGGTTCAAATTCAGACTAGAAACCCAGTTTACAGAATAGAGCCTACAGCAGCAGAGCCCATAACTACAGACAAACAACCCTACAACCTAGCTCATACAGTGGCTAAAGGCCCAGAGCTGAGCTTATATGGAGCTCCTGGGCCTGTGGGGAGAGGGTGTGGATGGAGGCCCCAGGTGAGGTTGGTCAGGGCAATTAAGGGCTATTAGTGCACTCAGAACCATTATAATGTTACTGCCTCCTAATACAAAAGTAATAATGACAGTGCTGATTTTCACCTTACACTACTCATTAAGGATAAGTTTGACTCATTATAAATATCATTTTTTATACCTGTGTCTTAAATTTATGTTTCAAGGCTTTTTAATGTAGTTATTAAAGTAGTCTGGTCACACATGCAAACACATACAGAATCTAGTTTACATGTTTGGGTATGATTTATGCTGCTTTTTAATGGACCTGCCTGAGACAGTGATTTAAAATGTATTTGAAGTGACAGATGAGAAAACTGTTTATAGCATACTTCATTGAAGGCCCCTGCACACACACACTCGACTAAGTTCTAGTTCACCCAAACCATCAGTAAATATGCCAGTATTGCTGTCATCCACAGGCTATTTTAAGTACCAAAGTCATAAAATAATTCCAGTACAAGGATTAACAGAAGGCTATGAATAAGTAAGACAACATTTATGGATAGCTTATGTAGATGTTTTATGCCTCTGTTTTGGGGGATTGTTTAACATCTGCCTCCCAAACTGTTCTTCATAAAAGCACATAAGGTTGTTGTAGTTCTTGCTCTTGACAAAGCACACTTACCCTTAAAGCTCTGGGGTTTAGTAATTAGGAGATGGAAAGATAAAGTGTTAGAACAGATGGGATGGAAGGAAAATGTAACCTCAGCAGTAAAGTCAGACGCCCAATAACATCTTAATTTTAGAAATGTTATATATATAAAGTCTAGAAATGTTATATTCTTTTTTTAAAAAAATGTTTTTTTCCCACTCAATCACAACAAACCATAAACATCACCTGTCACAGCTGGTAACTGCACCTGGAGTCTGATTTAATCTCAGAGATTATTATGCCATGTGCAGCTATGACTGCTATAATCAGTTTAACAATACTCCACGAAAACAGTGGCAGACTAAAGAGAAGTGAAAGACCAAAACTTCTGTAGAAATGAGAAAGAAGTTTTGGATTATGTGAGTACATTGAAGTAAGTGCTTTCAGAGTCATCTATACTGTGACTGTTTTTTTTCAAGGGAAATGCACCTATCTGCAAATTTTGATAAGTTGAAATAATGTAAAGGAATCAGGAAGTTATACTTCTCTATACGCATTGTACTGTGGCAAAAATATAGATATTTCTCATTACTGAAATAACAAAAGCTGTATCCTCAAACGACAGATTGACAGGATATCTCATTTATTATTGTAATACTGTTGTAATGGATTGTTGCTGTAGAACAAAGGTGTGTGCTTAGACCCCCTTGTATTTGGTATGATACAAACAGAGGCGGGAAAAGCTGGTTTATGCCCCAAATCAAGTCACTAGCTGGGTAGAAAAGGAGATAGTAAATGTGTCGGGGCAGTTTGGATCGCTTTCACAGTGTGCAGACTGTATCTATGTATTTTTTGTAACTTTGAGACCATCTCTGCCCACAGAGTTTTGTTTGAAGCCTCTGGTCAACGAGCAGGAGTTGTGTATATCTGGATAGCACTGACAGTTAACTGTATTGTCATTATGTTATATGTAATATATATTACGATATAACAAATAACATTGAGTTGCTGGAGCCTGTCCAGAGAAGGGCAACAAAGCGGGTGAAGGGTCTGGAGAAAACGTCCTCTGAGGAGCAGCTGAGGGAACTGGGCTTGTTTAGTCTGGAGGAGGCTGAAGGCAGACCTTTTTGCTCTCTACAAGTACCTGAAAGGAGGTTAGCAGCAAGGTGGGATTTGGCTTCTTCTCCCAAGCAACAAGCAATAGGACAAGAGGAAATAGCCTCAAGTTTCATCAGGGGAGGTTTAGATTGGATATTAGGAACAATTTATGTACTGAAAGGGTGGTGAGGCATTGGAACAGGCTGCCCAGAGAGGTGGTGGAGTCACCATCCCTGGAGATGTTCAAATAATTGTGTAGATGTTGCACTTTGGGACATGGTATTGCGGGCATGGTGGTGTTGGGTTGACAGACTGGATTATCCTTGAGGTCTTTATCAACCTTAATAATTCTATGATTTTGTGACAGAGCCTGGGTGACATCAGCGCTTCACAGGTGTTTAGGAGGGAAAGCTGCCCAGGCTCAGGGCACAGGTCTGGGCTGCGAGCCCAGATGTGCTCCAAGCATGCCTGCAGAACGTTGCCACCACGCTGTGAGCCCCCGGGACGAGCGCGAGCCGCCTATCGCGACAGGGAGCCCGCCCCGCCCAGCGCTGGCACGAGCTGCAGCGGCCGGAGGTTCGAGGCCACGCGGGCACCTCGCGCCCCCACAGCCGGCTTCATGCGGCCAGCGGCGGCCGCTCCGTCCGTAGTCGCTCCCCAGCCGGGGCTCGCTGTGCCCTACAGCTTTGTTTTCCTTCCCGCGCTAAAAAAATGCTGGACTCCTCAGGCCTTCTTTCTACATCTCCTTTTCACTGAGGAGCCCACGGTAACGGCTGTCTTGGGCGGGCAGAGCGGGAGCAGCGCTACCTCATCGCCTCGGCGAGGGCCGTGGCTGGCGGAGGTGCCGCTCCCTCACGCCCAGGTAAAGGGGGCCCTAAGCCCTCGGCCCGGCGAGCCAATTGAGGCAGGGTTCCTCTCCCGGCGCAACGGAGGGCTGGGTGGGCGGCAGCCGCGGGCCACTCGCGGTGGGCGGACAGGCGACCGCGGGCTTCCCGCGCCGTGGGCCTGGCGGCAAAGTGGGCCAGGACGGGAGAAGGGCGGTGGAGCGGTCCCGGAGTGATGACGTGCTTCCTGCCCTCCCCGGCGGGGGTCTGCGCCTGGAGTCCGCAGCGGCGGTGGCGGCTGCGGGCGGCGGCGGAGCAGGCGGGAGCGGGCAGCAGGCGAGCGGGGGGAAAGGAGAGAAGCGAGCGAGCGGCGGGGCTTAGGCGCTTTGCAATGCTACAGTAACGCCTTTCCCGGTAGGAGCCCGCGAGGACCCCCTTGTCCTGCCCTGCCGTTGCACGTTGCATGGAGTGTCTGGTCTGTGCGGAGCCGCCGAGAGGGGGAAGACTCCGCGCAGGGCTGAGCGGCGGGAGCGCGGAGTCGCTCCGTGCCCGCTGCGACTCAGCTGCCACTGGGTTTCGCATGTAGACACCGCGTTGGCCCCAGCCATCCTGGCAGGCAGGCGGCAGCTGGCGGTCGCCGGCCCTCCGGCGGCAGGTGGGAGCTTTGCGCCGTCCGGCTTAGCCTCGCCCGCGCAGAGCGCTGGCCGCCCAACAAGTTGCCGGTTCCAGGGAAGATGGCAATAGCCCGGCCTGATGTCGTGAGGGGAGCCGGCTTGCCGCGGCGCCGTAGGGGCTCCGCCGGCGAGCGGGCTGAGCCCCGGGAAGGGGAGAGCAGCCCCGGCTCACCTTCCCCTCGTCAGGAGCTGGGCCGGGGTGGGAGGGATCCCCGGCTCCTTTGGGATTTCCCGCTGTGCCGTATGGGGTTGGTGCGGGAGGGAGGTGCAGGGGCGGCCGGCCGGCTCCTCTCGGCCTGAGCGGGGGAGCTTGGCGTGGCCGGGCCGGCGAGTGGGTTTGCCCGAGGGACGGAGCTGTTCGCCGTTGGGCGCTAGCGGCGAGCGACCACGATGGAGGAGAAAAAAAATACCCCTTTTCGCAACATGTTGCGAGGCGACGACCTCCCAAGGACGATCGTGCCGCGTGTGTATACGCGTGTATCTGTGTCCATCTGTGTGTATGTCCGCTTCTTCCCGCCAGACCCGTGGGACGGCTGGTGTTGGAAACGGGTGGCAGGCCGGTTCCGGAGGGGAGGGGAGGGAAGGAAGCGTCCGGCCCTGCGCAGCCGGACGGGGATGGGTGAGTGGGCGAGTGAGCCGCGCTACTCGGCGGCGTCCCCCTTCCCCGGCCGTCCTTGGAGTGTGCAGCCGGCCCACGGCTCTGGGTTACGTGCTCCCGTGCAGCGGGGCTTCGTGCCAACGCGCAAAACCTACCTTGGTGGGAGGTGGCGGTGTGTGCTTGCAGAGGGCCTGTCCGTGCTGTGGGATGGGGTAACCCTGCGTGCCCTGGCACCTGTCTTTCTTCCATGCTACCCTAGCAGATGGCTGTGGGGTGTAGGGCAGAGTCTTGCTTTCGGGTGAGTAGAGGGCCCCGACACAGTGCCACAGTGTGTGGGAGCACCTGTCTGGGACCTGGGGACTCTGCTGTCTTTGTGCTCACCTTCTGCAGCACTTTTGTTCTGGTGACCAGCCACTTCAATTTATTTAGGCTCTACTTTTCGTGCGTTAAAACGCTGCAGCAGTGTCTAGTTACAAAGGTTGTGGGAATGTAGATTGACTGAAAAAAAACCCTCTGTCAGATTAAGCAATTGTCCCCTCCAAATCTTTTAAAAGTTTATTTTGTAGTCCTGTATTTTAGAGCCAAATTTCAGACATACTAAGTTTCAACCCAGAAAGCCAGTTCTGAGTTTGAAAGTATGTTATTTAAAGGCATCAGGAGTTCTGCATTGTCAAGAGAGCCCAATAGCTATGGAAAAATGTCTGTATGATTAAAAAGCAGATGTGCAACATGCTTCTGAGATTGCTCTTGCTTGTGTAAAACATCACTTACTCATATGTGTATGGCAGTGTGTTGCAAGTATGAGTGCAAGCTGGCAGCTTTAGTTATAAATACCTTACAAATTGTAGTATATGAAAAGCTTTCATATCTGAGATGATGGTCAGCTGTTCTTCCAGCAGTGCAGCTGTTACTAACTTAACTGTGAATTAAGTGGGCTGAACTACCTTTTCTGCTTTAATTTTCAAAATGTGAAATTTTCAAGGCAGTGCCTTGAAATTGAAGATTGCCACACAGCTGGGGGGGCAGAATCTCTTGCCTCTGGGAAGTGCATTTCATGCAGGTTCTGTAATGCCTCATTTAACTCACTGGTCACTGCAGAACTAAAGGGTTAAGTAGAATTTTCGTCTAGCTTATCTGGTAGTGGCAAAGTTATTGAGCTTAAGTAAGATAAGAATCCTTTTTTTTTCTGGGTGCCAGTCTAAGTCTCTGGGTTAACTGTGACAAACTTGGGCAATATTTAAGTTCTGAATCTCAGTATAAAATTTGATGAAGACTGTAGCAGTTTTATATACGATAACCATTCATTTTATCATTCAAATTATAACAGTTTACTCTGAATAATTGTACTATGTGTTCTTAGAGTAACATCTGTTGCATGATATCATGTAATGGAATGTGTTACAGCCTAATTTAAGTTGATTTGAAATGTTGTCCTTGCACTGTAGTAGTGCCTGAGAGGTTTTTTTGGTGTATATGTGATGGATAGATTGGTTATGAGTAGGTGATGCTGAGAAAGCTGAACTTGCATTGGAACTGTGAAGGATTAAGTAATTTTACTCAGAGCTTGGTTTGTTGCACAGTTTTACTTAGACTTCTTTCATTGTTTGCTAGCTAATCCACTGAATTCTACTTACATTAGGAAATGCATCTATAGTTATAACTGATTAGTACAAAACACTGCTATATTAGATTCAAGTCTTTTATTTTGGAGGGGGACGAGTGGGCTTGAAAGAACTATCTGGCTGTGGCATAGCTTGAACTGCATAATCTTGATCAGGACTTGAAATTTTTGCTATGAAAACCTCTTATTTGGTATTGTTTCTACAAAGATTTGACTCTGCACAGCAAGGATGTTCTGAAGCATTAATATTTGGATTTTGTCACTTTATATGCTTACTTATATAATATTTATCTATTAAATCTGTGCAACTGCAAGGTCTGGGCAGCTTCCAAAGATGCCAGTACGTAATTAGTCACCACCACTAGACAAGAGTACAGACATTCGCCTCCATTTCTTCTTAGGGCTTTGTAGCGTCACATAGCTGTTGGGATATCAGTGTTGTATGTTCATGAAATGTGAGCAATACCATTTGCTGAAGCATCACTTCAGTCCATAATTTTAGCATTAAAGCACTGAAAACGCCATTTGAAGTGATTCTCAGCTCCTAGTCTTGTCTGAAGCTTAGAGTTTTCAATAAACTGCCAAATGTGTAGGCATCCTAATTTTTTTTTCTAAATATGCAGAGTTTCTTGCTAAGAAGTTCTTATCCAGATGCTGCCTTTGCACTAGGCCATAATTAGGAAAGTAGTGTGAATGTGTTTACAGACTACTGTATCTAGCTTTCAAAAATTCTTTTTTTCCATGCTCTTGAGTCTTTAAAAGGTTTGGCAAGTCTGCTTATGCGTGTTTCTGCAGACAATAGAATGTTGATGCAAATTAAGAATAGCAAGCAAAATGGTGGGTGTTGTTGCAAATGGGGGGAGGCTGTCTTAATAAGCAGTATTTTGCATATTAGGTTTTATTTGTTTACTTTTGGATTTTAGTGTGTCAGTTGGGACAAATGTTACTGGTATATAGCTGGAAACTGTAGTTTCAGATAGTCCTGTCTGTTGGGACCTGAAGGGGAATGCAGGTTTTTGCTTCTGGGGTTCTGCTTTTGACTACACATGGTTATAAGAGTATAAAATAAACTGAATTGAAAAACTTTTGGGGGCAGGGGAGATGCAGATGATAAAGCAGAGTTTTTTTTCAGAGTACCCTGGCTCCCAAGTTCCAGAGGCTGTGTTAAGCAGAATAATCTAGGCTTTTGCAACTCTGTGGATGAGATTGTGGTGATTACAGACATAGTGTTGTGTCTTAAGCTCTTTTATACCTTATTTTTATTGTTGTGATTAAACAATCCATTCCTTTTCGAAAAGAATGTCTGGTTGCCTTGAAGGTAGCCCAGGCGCTTAGATGCGTAAGTGCTAGGCTGATCCACAGGATGCTGAAATCCTGGGTCTGATCAGTCCTTACAGAATTGTGGTCTTCTATCCTGGGTGCAGTGAAGACATAACTTTTGAGTGAGACTGGTATGCTTAGGGATGAGGTGGCGAGGAGCCTGTGGTTAGTTTTGATGCCAGGCTTGTAACTGTATACATTGAATTTTCTATGTTTCTGTCCCTGCTAGTGCTGATGAAAACCCATTTCACAGTAGTGTTAGAGAACCATTTCCCTGGGTGCGTTTTGTGCACACACGCTTACCTTAGAATTGAGTTTGAATTAGCCTGCGTGTTTGAAGCAATTGTGATACATTTTGGTATTTTCCCCTTCCAGTTGCAAGCTGGGGTTCCATCCCCAGAGATCCACCCCCTCAATTCTCAAAGCTCCAGCCCCTTTTTAACCAAGCATCATCATAAAGCTAGAAAACGCACTGATTGACTTCACAAGGTGAGGGTGATCATACAGCAAAAAAATCTTGCCTTAAAATATTTGTATAGTACTACAGTGCTGACTTCTTGTAGCCCTTTAACTTGGCAGCAACCCATTGAATTTCTGCCAAGATGGGTCAGGCTGGCACTTGAAACTGCTTTCCTTGCATTCTTACTAGGTAGCTCATCTTTCTGTGTTTGAGCAGCAGGAAGAAAGTGTGAACTGAAGTGAATTGTAATTGAACCTTGCATCTTTCTATCTGGCAGCTTTTGTAAGGTTGAGGTTTCTTATTTCCATCAAAAAGTGACATGTAATGCAGGAATAAGCAGGAGGCTCCTAGTCTAAATGGCAGCAAATAACAATTGAGGTGATAAAGAATCAATGGTACTACATGGGCTGTTTAGTTTTTCAAGTTGAATAACAATATACATTTGTCAGCTGTGGCAGAGGGATTTGTTACTATAGTATATCAAAGTGCTTAGCATTTTGCTGAAGTGTTTGGCATAGCGGTGTGAGAACCTTTTAAACAGTAGTTGTGTAATGCTTTCCTTATTACATATTCTTGTTTATTTTCATATAATGTTATCTCTTATCTTTCTTGAAAATTGATATCTGCAATATGGTAAATAACCCTTTGTTTCAGCTACGTCAAGTCTAGCTTATACTGTGGTTTGTTTACAGTTGTTTGTAACGGTTGTTACAGTTGGTTTACAGTGGTGGTATGTAATAGTGGGAAAGCTGTGATTTTTGTGGAAGTTGAGATTTAAAGTTCAGGTATAGATGACACAAATATGTGAGCATAAAACAGTTCCAAAAAATCAGGCTCGAATTTGTACAGGTGGAAACATTAATTAGCCTTAAAGACATTTATGGCAGGTACCTTTTACCTTCGTTCAATTTAAATGTGCCAAATGCTGTATAGCAGGAAAGTGGCACTTGGCAGAGAGAATGGAAGCTTCAAAGGCAGGTTATGAATGTCTGGCAGAAGAAAAGCCCTAGATAATCTAATGAGAGGGATTGTGGCAGCAATGTGGTGGTGGTGTAAGACTGAAGCACATAATGTTTAGACACTCTAAAAATTATTAAATACCAGGACAGAGTCAAAATTTAGCAGTGGGGCTACAAATTAATGTAGAATAAATGAGATCAGGAAGTCAAACTTGAATGCTACAGTTCCCTGTAGCCTGCAAGTTTTGTAATTCTTCCTTGTAGTTTTCCCATTTTTGACTAAAAGATTTTCTTAGATTAATTTTTGTTGCGGTATAAGGAAACATCTCCTGTTGGCAAGGAGGTATCTGAACTATCTGGGGAAAGGATCAAGTGGGAGCCACTGCTGCACAGCAGGAATGCAGGGTCAAGCAGAAGGAACCAGTGGCATGTCTCCTGGGTCAGGGTATCACTAAAGACACTATTACAGGGAGGAAGAGATAAATGTCCAGCTTCAGTTTAAAAACACAAAGGCTGTGGGAAATGAGATCACTCTATTGTGATGTTTAAAGTACTCTTTGGAAATGGTATGTGCAACAGCTGAGGATATACAGACCCCAAGTGAGAAGCCAAGATCTTGTAGTATGTACCAACCCTGAAAAATATTTGTTTGGTTTTTAATTAAAAAAAAATCAGTGGCTGCATTTGTGGTTGTGAGTAAGATCCAGATCAGCCTGGTTGTAGCTGGCTTGCCTGTTCAGCTGCACTGTGATACTAACCAGACTTAAAAGTAGCTGAGGAGGAGAAGCATAACTGAATGTACAGAAGACTGAAACCTGTAAAGAATGGGTAGTTAACTAAACTTTGCCCCTGAGATTGGACAGACCAGACTATGGATTAAGTACAGAACAAACCCAGACACAGAGAGAAGGGGGGTTGCAGTGAATCTAACAGGCCGTGTCTGAGGCCTTTGAATTTAGAGGATGTGGATATGTAAGGAGTCAGTTCAAATGGGCTTGCAGATGCTGTATGGGTGAGTGATGTTTTGTTCTTTCTCTGTCCTTAGAGAGCCAGGAAAGCAGAGGCTTGGCTAAACAAAATGAATTTTTCCCAGGAGCTGGAAGATAGTCTGTTAGTAGTGCCACCTGTATCCATTGCACCAGCTGTGGGTAGTTGGAGGACTGAAGACACTTCAGTCTTTGTCCTCTCCTTTTGTACACTGCCTGTTGTTTTGTTCAAAATGGCCACCTCATTCCAGAACACGCAGATACTTACCTCTTACAGGGAGATGCTTAGCCAATGCTGTGTGGCTGTTCCTGAAAGAAAGTGGTCCAGTCTTGAAAAATCCCATTGTAGTGGTCACAGCAAACCACCCAACATCAGCACAAAGCCTTTCTAGTACCATGGAAAATAACTGTTTGAAGCTTGATGATCTTGAGGAAAAGAACAGTTACGTTCAGTAGGTGACTGCCTAGTGGGACAGTAGTTAGAAAGCTCAAGTATGCAAATTTCTTGCTAGTATTTTTGAGGGGGAAGGAGGAAGTATCACTTTTGCTGTCCTAACAACTTTTTTGCTGCTGCTGCTAGGTTTGCAGCACAGGCCCATCCATCCCAACAGTTGATGGTTGCCCGAGCAACCATCAATAATTCATATATTTCATGAGTAAAAATACTCCATGAGAAGATTTAGGGAAGTGGTATTTGTTCTCAGATGACTTATCCTTGAACAGTACTCTTAAAATTATAATTCTTTACTACTTGCATACTTTTTGAAAACAAATGCTTTCAGCAGCCTTTTTGTATTGATTGCCATGATGGTCAAGGTGCTAGCCAAATCTTAATCCATTCTGTCTAATAAAAAGCAAGATGTACGAAATAAGAAACCGTGGGATTTGTGTTTCACAATTCTCTTGCTTTCCTGTAAGGAATCCCACAAGACAAAGCATTAAATATTGGGAGGACCTGAGCGGAAAAGCTATTCTTAAAGTTTTCATGTCAGAACTGTGGCCAACTTTGTAAGGACACTCCAACAGAATGGCAGGGCTTTAGTGGCAAAGAGATGAGGCAGAACAATACTTTGACTGTGGTACAAGTGTGTGGTTAAGGTGAACTACTTAAGTGCAGCAGTTTTTAGAGATTATTTAACACAGGTAAACAAAACCTGCAGTCAATTAGAAGGGTAGATGTACCCTGAGGAACCAAGCAGACCACTACTGAAACAACTCTTAAGGCCAGGCTATGCAAGTGACCCAGTAATGACTCTGAATATCTGTGCAGGAAAAATGTGTTCCTACCTAATGAAATTATCATTCCTTTTCAAAGATAATTTGAAGTTTGAAGTGTTAAAAATAATTTTTGCCTTCATACAAAAAACCCTGTTACTAAAAATTAAAACCGAAATGCATGTGGATCTTATTACAGTCAGCAATGGCCTTAATTTCTTTGGGATAGTATTACCAGCCTACCAGGTCATTTAAGGCAATACTTTCCAAAGATTATTTTTTATCACGCATTCTTATCAGTAAAGATTTGTGAGCATGCATCCCCAAAATATGAATATTTATTTATAAATTATACACATATGATGTGCGGAAAGCAGACTCCACAATCTGTAAGATTGTAAAGTAGGTATGTTTATTCAGCGCTGGGCAGCACGGGGGTTAGTCCCAGCAAAGTCGTGCGCACCCGCGTGATAGTTTGTCTTAGATTTATACAGTAAAGCATTACATATACATAAGACTTCCTAACACGCCTATACATATGCATGATCTTTCCCTGCTTCATATTAAAATTAGCCAAAAAAAGTTATTTCCATAAATCTTTCCCAACTGAGCTTGCGCAGTGCCTCCTCGTGGTGGTGATAGGGGGTTGTAAAGATGAAGGCTGCTGGCTCCTCTTCGTCACCGCTAGTAACCTTTTGTTTTTGCGCAGACTCAATTATCTCTTGACACTTGTCCAAACTGCAAAGTTGGTTTTAGCTGGTTCTTGAGACAATTTTCTATCCTTATCAGGAATTTGTCCTTCGCTGGTGGATTCCAGGCCTCCTTGCTAATTATTTTACACAGCGGCTAGATAAGCGTTCTGCAACAATTAACTTTCAGCTGGATAAGCATTCAGCAATAGAACAGTTAACTTGTTTTTGCATCCTAAAAGCCCCTTCCCCCTTTCACATATACTACTGTAGTAGTATTATATACTGTATAAAACAAAAAATAGAAATTAAGAAAGGATGAGAGAAACACTTTTTAAGATAAAGATTAGTTTTATTTCTTAAAACCCTTTTTGCTCATTAAAAAAAATCTTTTAGTGAGAGCTATGTGACTGAATATGCCTCACTTTTTTTTTTTTAAATATTGGTTTAACAAAACTTAGGTACAGCTATTTGAAGGTTTGGTTCTAAGTTCAGTTTATTTCAATACTGGGTTTTAATGGCTATCATAGCTGAAAAAGGCACCTCACAAAGATACGTAGATCCAAATGGAAGAAGTGCATTGTTGGTTGTGCTTACTCAACAGTGATACTTGTTTTCCACTCCCATAGGCTAATTATGGAAAAGTTTGTCTTGGAATTAATCTATTAAATTTTCATCTCCCCTGATGTCACTTAGTTGATCTTGCAAACTAATGGGAAAGTGTTGCATTCTTCTGTTTTTAACAAAAGCATTCAAAACCCCCTGAAACTCTTCTTTCTGGAGATTTGTAAACAGGTTGGGAATTACTGTTTCCAAGTCTTTTAAGCATACAGATTTGAGAGGTTTTTATAGGTGACACATAATTTTCAGCAACAAAATAACTTAACAATGGAAACATTTCCGAATATCTGTTTTCAAAACAATCTATGGAGAGTGAGTTTCTTTTGAAAAGCAGTTGCTTTTTTGCTCACTCACTCTTAAAATGTCAACTTCACCTTGAAGGGATACCTTAAGTGTGTATTCTTTTGAAAATATCTGCTAGGTAGCATACTACTGACAGCCACTTGTCATCACAGAAAAGGTCAGCAAATTTTGAACAGTTGTCTTTGTGGAAAAAAATGTATAATGCATCTTTAAGTTTAAGAACTCTTTTTAAGCACTTTGCCACAGATACCTAGCAAACCTCTGTGTGGAAATATGACTTTCATGGTCACTCCCTATCTCATTACAAGGTATTGTAAGGATTCTACTATCTAAAGATCTTGTTTTTATAAAATTATCCGTATCAGTGACATCCTGTAGCACTTCGTGCACTTCTGGCTCCAACTTTACTGCAATAGCTTGCCTGTGAATGATGCAGTGAAAGAATTTCACATGTGGTTCTATCTGTAACCTTTACACTGGAATATTTTTTTTTTTTTTAATTCCAATCAAAGCAGCTTCTCCATCAGTGATTACACTTGCAGAGTTTTCCTGTAAAACATTGTTTCTATTAAAGGAATAACTTACCATTGAGAATATGTTGGGTCTTCTCCAGTACATCTTTCCTGTAGCAACTTGCAAAAAAGTAGTTCCCAGTATATTTCATCACTGAAACAATCTAGCATATACCGTAAGATGAGACATATTAGAAACATCCATACTTTCAGCCAACAGTATGGCAAATCTCTCACACTGTATAATTAGTTCTAATACTTGTTTTGTTACTGAAAAACGCGGTAAAATCAGAAACAACTCTTTAACACCAATTTAGTATTAAAGAGCAGGCATTCTTTATTCATGGCGCTGGATGCATGGGGGATTGCTCCTCCTAACGTGCATACTTTACACATTTTCCCATGTGATTTATATAGACTAAAAATACACATTCATTTTATCCATACATATTCAATATTATTCTCTTTGGTGATTGGAACAAACTTGCTCGCTTCACATGTAAATTACTGTGCAGGCTCAGTTGTCCTTTCCCATTTTTCTCTTCTGAGTAGGTGGTATTACTTGGGTTGGTGGTCCATGAGTTGGTGGTCACAATCTCCCCCTGCCGGAATTACCTTTTACCTACTTGGTTCTTAGTCTTGGCAGTCCTGGCCAGTTTTCTCAGTCCACTACACGAAACCACATTTTGTCATCCTTTTCTGACAGAAGCATGTTGTCTATTGTTTTGTTCACATTAATGATTACCTAGGGACTAAAATACAGATCAACAGATACACTGATTCATACACTCCATGTTCCCATAATATAACAACATCTCTGGTTGATTAATTTCATCACTTTGGTTACAGTTTCTTCAAATCTTTGGGTGTTTTCTATGCATCTTCCAGCAGTATTTGCTGACAAAGGAATGCCATATTTTCCATATATTATTTCAGCCCCCTTTTACTGCAGCAGGATGACCAAGTCCTTTCCCAATGGTATGTGGCTTTGTCTCTTTTGCTGTTAAGTGAGAAATCTTAAAAGAGGCTTCTGAAGATTTATGAAGTTCAGTGATTTTTTTCTTTTTTTTTTTTTTAGTGAAGTACTATATTGAGTATCACACACTTGAAACCACTGCTGAAGAAATTATAGAGATTTGTCCTCGTGTTCTGGGTGCTTAGTTTTTAAATGTCTTGCTAATCATGTTGGCTTCATACTATCATTAACTAATATCTCAAGGTACAAAGTACACTTAATGTGAGGTTCATCATTAATGATGTAAATGCATATTTCAAATAGTAATCTTCATAATTCCAGAGTTTTTTGGCTAACTTTTTGCCAGATCTGATTAATTGTTGATTTCACCTCACAATACGTCTGACAAGGAGTTTGTACTGGGGGTAGGAGATCAGTTGATGCACATGGATTTTGAAGCAAGAGCAAAATCTGTCATGGCATCTGTGTATCTGATGTAACACTTCGGAGTGTGCAGGGTCAGAAGTAATTTGAGCAAGATGGCAACTGTACGGGGCCCTAAACAGTTTGTGCATTTCCCTGGTTAAAATTTCTTGTCTTCACTTGCGTCACATTCTTGTAATTTAAATATTGTATTTAGTAATGTGACCTACTTGTGTTGTGATAGCATGCAAATTTTTGTGAGCATGCCTTTGAGAATTGTAGCCTTAGGTCATGCCAGTTAAACTTTTAGAAGTAAGCATTCTTAAATGATGGAAGTTTTGTTGGTTTGGCTGGGTTTTTTCCCCTCTGAGACTTCCAAGAAGGGACAGTAATTCTTATTCAGTTTGTTTAGTGGCCAACACAAGGTAGTTCTCGTCCTGCCTGAGGCTACAGCGTCTCACATTAAAGATAAATTTAAAGTACCTGCTAAGCATCTGCTATCAGGCACCAGGACTGTCTTGGTACCCACCCAATAAGTGTATCTCTTCACGTACAGCTCAGCTTTCCGTAGCTGTCTTGTGAGTTGTAAGGAATGAAGTACAACTTCAGCCCTGAAGAAAATGCAAAAGCAAGGTGGGACTGCAGATAACGGTCCTTTGGGTAAAAAGGGAAGGTAAAGCAGGGAGTTACTTTTTGAAAGTTGTTTACAAGGCACTTCTTAAAACCAAGGGAAAAAATATAGAATGATGACAGAAAATAAAAGAATAAAAAGAAAAAGGAGAAGTGTCTTTTTAAAAAGCTGTAGTTACAGCTTTGTAAAGACTGAAGAGTTTGCAGTAGTGTTGTATTGACTAATTATTTTTTTTTCTGGACTATATACGCATTTCGGACTTCTTGCTTAAGGTGTATCTTCCATGATTTAAACCAAAATTGCTTTACTGCCTGTGGTATAGTCTTTGTACTACCATGATCAGATACAGAAAGCAGCCATCTCTTCATAGAAACAGACTTTCTAGAACAGTTGTAAATATTTGGTACCAACACTTCTTTCTGATGTGTTTAATAGAACTTTTTTGGTTTTTCCGTCTTGAGGTAAGTTGTTCCTTAAGAAGAGTCTCCAATTTAGCTTTCTTTTGTTTGGGACATTTTTCTTTATGTATATTCTATGAGACTTAACTCTCCCATGACACATGACAAGTGAATCAGGATGGTGGAGGCTTGTGCAAGTAAAATTTATCTACATTTTGGACCTGTAGTGTTTAGTATAAGTCAGTTATTTTCTTTCTTCCTGGTAAATCTATAGATGCTAGTAATACTTATGCTTGTTGGGAATTTGCCATTTGAAATTTAAGCAAGTGGTACTCAAGATATCTCCAAGTAGCTTAGAATTAGAAAAGCTTTCTTCTGATGACATTCAGGGGATATTCAACTAAGCAATAGCATTATGGTTCTTTTAAGTAATAAGCTAATGAAAACCTAATATTTGTATAATCAAGGTTGCCTAAGGAGTATGACTGTCTTGATAGTAGTGAGTGGAATGCAGTCTTTTGACAAGTGTTGGTCAACAATCTTTTTATCAGTGTGAATGTGTCAGTGACCATTAGATAGTGAAACAGCTGCACATATGATAGAGGAGCTGCAGCAAGTAGGACAGAGGCTAGTCTTTGCTTCTCTTTAATGTTTCTTGTTGTTTAGAGATGGAATCCTTGCACAAAACCAGCTCATTCTCCAGAATGCAGCTGATGCAAAATGAGGCCAAATGGAAGTATTTGCAGAAAAAATTCAAAATTATATGGCTTGGTGAAGAATGTAAATGGGTGTATCTGGGTTATTGTTAGGCATACTCTGGTTCAGTAATGGATGTCTTGGGAACAATGAAATGAAACTCAAGCGGTAGGCGCTATCTTGGTACAAGTTTGTAATAAGGAATTTGTTCAGCAAAAAAGCTTTAGCGTCATGTGGAAGACAGAAATCCTGACTAATATTTAACTAAAGAGTGGATTTAGAGGAGAACTTTGAACACTGAAAATGTGCGTTTCCAGCATCCCTTTGTTTCCATTGAAGGCTTGTTTGCTTATTCAAGAAACAAAGTAGAGATCAGAGACACCATCAACAAGCATTGACCTCATAGTGAAGTCTGGTATTGGGGCACATGGATGGCTCCAGATTGCAGCTTATGTGGCTAGATATGTAGAGGTTCCTGCGCTTGTTGCTACATATTAGGATATACTTACTTTGAAAGTCTTTTTTGGCACACAGAAGGGAAAAGCTTCCCATCTCTTTTGTGGTGGAAAACATTAATCGGTATGGTGCTCTAAAGCTACCCATCAAGATCCTTTGTGTTGAGAGGATACCTTTAGGAGGGTTTTGCTAATATCTGCTTTGTGAAAGAAGACTTTTCTATTATGCAAAGCTTTGAATTATCTGTCTGGTACAGAGCGAACAGTGGTTGCTTAAGATTCTCTGACCTAGATGTTGTACTGCAAATGAATGATACAGTGCTGTATCTTTCTAGTGGAATGAATAAACAACAAAAGCACGCGAAACAAGTATTTAGAAGAGTCTGATTTTTATGCTGATGTGTTAAACTGTTCTGAGGTGCACTGGATGGAGCGGACCTTCATTTCAGTTTGTTTATACTGGTAGCTAGCGGTTTCTAAATGTCTGTCCTTAATTTGCAATAGTTGTTTTCTGCAATAGAACAGGGAGGAGTGTTTCCTGAGTATTTGAGAGAAAATAATATATAGGCAGAAGGCAATGCTTACCAGGTGGTGGAGAAAAGGAAATTCCTAGTAACTTGACTCTTAAATCCTTGAATGCGGGGGGGGGGGGAATCTTGTTTTCCCACTTGTGCTCTCCTTTTCCCATGCAAGCTCTGTTGTCCTGCTTTAGTGTCTGCTGTTTAATGATTCCAAATAAATAGGAACTTATGTTTAGTCCTACATTAAACAAAGTATAGACAGGAAGAGGTTTGCACACTTCTAGATCTATACGAAATGTGTGTTAATGTTGATGCCTTCTCACATTGAATCAGGTGGTTGCATCTTCTGAGCTGCTGTTTCACATTCTTGTCCCACTGAGATACCTAAGCAACTGCTTTGACTGCACTTAGTGTTTTTTAAGGTGGTGTTAACAATCATGTAAGCTGGAAATGCAAAACAGAGATAGTTATTGTTTAGGTCTCTGTGGTGACCATGGCATCCTGAAAATTAAAGAAAATCTATTTGATTTTTCCAAGGCCCTAGGTCACACCATACACGGTATGGGTTCAGGCTTACAGCTTAGAAAAGTGCTTCTTTAGGCAATGTAGAAAACTGCACATAAAAGATAAAATAGAAAGCACAATTTTGTAGTTATGAGGCAGGGGGACTGTGCTAGTGTTCAAGTAAAGAAAGATTTTCTGGTGTTTTTTTGAGGAGGTTTATAGAGATGAATTGCACCTTATAAATGACTCCAAAAGCATTTTATGCATGGTAGTTTGGGCTGCCTCTGTAAAGCATCAAAAGAGTAACTTTGTTCTATGACAGTTACTACACTTGAAAACAATGCAAGTTATTAATGAGATGGTGAAGTTGTGTTTTCTGTGGCATATACTTGGTATCCTCTAATCTGCTGAACACATTTTCAGTTATACACAGAGGCACAAGTCAAAGCCTTTGAAGCGCTATGGAAATCTGTGTACATGAGAGTAATGGCTATGACGGAATGTGTGTGTAAAATAAACATGTATATGATGTGTTGAATCTGTCTGAATGGGTACCAACACAGCCTGTGGTCCTGGTAGTTGACTACTGAAGATATTTCAACCCACACATCAAAATAAATCCACCTAATTAGTGTTCATGATCAGAAAGAACTATATATTCATTTATTTTGAAGTATGGAAATAATCTAATTTTAAGATTATTTGTTTGCCTTTTTAAGGGTAAATAGAAAGACCCAAGAGTACATGGTATTGATTTTGAATGCTTTAACATGGTTATTGTAAATCAGAGACAAGGACCAGTCTTTGTGCTTAAGCTGCCAAAGTGTCTAGACATGAATTGAAATCTGGAACTATTTTCATAGCATTCTCTTACAGAGACTGATGATGTATCATACCCTGTATCTATGAATTACTGGCATCCATTTTTGGTTTCTGCATTCTCTCTTGGAGAAAAGTGGATTTGATACTTTAAGGCCAAGTTCTGTCATCTGATACTTCATTCTCTTCACACAACGTGTAGCCAATCTGTGGACTCAGGCACTTTTGGGGATCAGAGCTGGGTAGCCATATGGGCGGGATTGATGTGGTTACGCATGCAACAGTAGAGGTCCTCAACTTCAGCCACAAACAGCACAATTTAAGTTGAGAGCCTAGGGGGAACCATTTTGTCCTTGCATTGCATATATAGGGTTGGCTGAGCGATCAGGATTTTACCCTTCTCAGAAGGGTAAATGAAATTTCTTTGTCAAAGGGTGAAGGCAGAGACCTTGATGGGCAAGGGGGAGGTAACTGTGTCATAAGAAATTGAGTTCCTGAGCCCAAATGTTAGGTTTGGATTTGAAAAATTAAATTGCAGTACTGGCTTTGTGGGCCTATTTTGACCTACGGGTTGAGTTTGAGACTTTGTTAAACTTGCATCTCTCTGTCCCTTCTTTCACATCCCATTCTCCAAGAATCTTTCATATACTCATTGAGCATGATGGAAATAACAAATTTGAATTGGTGTATTTTGGTGATACCTGAGAAACTTGGAGAGTAGATTTTGCACATCAGTGTTAAAAGCCTGCTTTTAATTTGCAAAGGTACGTGCTTTTCAAGGAAACCTAATACAGTCAAATTGTTGCATTATTTTAAAAAAGAAAAAAGGCAACTTCCAGAGGTCCCCATTGGAGGTCTGGCTGACTGATAGATGCTGCTTTAAGTGTAGTCAACAAATGAATGCCTAACCTTACTGTTGTAGGGGTTTGTTTCAGGTACAGCTGATACTCAGAGTCCAGTGGTGTTTATAGTATCACTGAACAGGAATTACCCACAATTATGATTAAAATGTAGCAACATTATTTTTCTATTATTAGTTAGCAGGATAAAAATAAACAGTATAGGTGAGCAAGGCTATTGTATTTAACACTGTGTTTTACGATAAGAACATGTGAAGCATGTCCTTGTATTATAAACTTGGATATCCAAGGGACTGGCATAATCTGAAAACCGTTTCTGAAAACACTTGTTTCAGTATTTTTTTGACAATGCTGTACAGTGACAAATTCAGTTATTTTTGGTAATACAAGTGCACCTTTTGTCCTTGATGAGTGGATTGCCATCTTTTACAGTGAATATTAAAAATTAAACCTTATGTTTTTGAGCTATGTTACATACTTAATGATATTTTGTCTTGAGACAGTCAGCAACTCAGGAAAGGTTAAAAGTGTTTGATCCGTTTTGCCTGGGGGTATATTTCTCTTTGTACTCAAAGCAGCATGACTGACCCTATCTTGCAGTGACATGTAACTTACACTGTATTCCAGCTTCCTAAGCATTAATGCCACTAGCTGAAGAACTTGTAAAGTGATTTTTTGCTTCTGGCTTGCTTTCTGCTTGTGCCTTGTGTAGGATTTTAGATGTTGCAAGTTTTGGTTAAAATTAAAATTAAGATGTACAGGTAAGTCTGTGCTTTTAAGTTTCTTGCTGGTTTCTAATGGTAAAAAAGAGGAAATGGTAAGATCTTGCTAACCTTGACTTGCACCTGGAATGTGAGAGCCCATGTATACTTAAGGTAAAAGTGGATCCGTTCTCAGTTACCATCTGTTACTATTTATCCCAAAACTTGAAAATAAGCTGCTTGGATTTTGGTTCTTAAATTTGTTTCCTCTCTACTCTCCCCCAAGGTTTTTGGGCAATTTTTTTTCCTCAGGCTGCTGCTGTGGTAAGCTCTACTGAAATACTATTGGAGTGTAGCCTTTGACAATAAAGGGATCATTACTTGGAAGATGAGCGTCTGCCTGCATAACAAGCACTTATTGTTCTATACATTACTAGAGTCAGTGTCCTGTGCTATGTTTCTATCTTGGAAAGAGCCAATCCTATTTTATTAAAGCTAAGACTTTGGAAAAATGTCTCTTTAACTAGATTTGGTTCTCAATACTTCAGATGAATGCCATAAAAATAATTTCCTGTGTCCAGTTACTGAGGATAGACCACGTGGCCTCTATAAGAAGCAGTTCTTTCTTTGAAGGGATGAAAGATGAGAGGACAGACACTTGCTCTTATTTGGTTCTTCCTTAACCACTCTTATTAGGGAGCATCTATTCCAGTTGCCTGGTGCTAACATGAAAGACAATTGTTTTTATGTGTTGGATGTGGTTGGCAACAAATAGGTCATTCCAAATCTTTGTAAGGAATGCTGGCTACAAGCAGTTCCAGCATTACAGAGGTGCACCATCCGTACTGAATAATTGTCATTAATACAATTTTCTTCTCTGTTTTCTATATTCTCTGTTAAGATGGGGATCTTATTCATGGATTGATATGTATTGAGTCTTGCAGAAGTGCTGCTGTCAAATCATCACATTGAGAGGTGGGATTGAGACATGCAATAGTTGTTTCCAAACTGGTGAGGAATCTAACCTTGCTGTGGAGATCACACATTGTGTGTGGTAGTGCACACAGGAAGTACAGTGAAGCTGGAGATGCTTGTGTTATGTGAATGGCTGTGACTTGTCATCTTTTTCTCAAATACAGTTTTTGAAAGACTTTGAGCATGTTATATCCATACAAGAGGATGTTGATTCAACCAGTGTAAATCTTCATGGTCCCTTAATCTGGATTCCACTTTTTAGCTGTTTTAAAGTGAATCTCATCAACACTTAGTATAATTGCATGCACGTTTTTGTCTGGAAGCCCTTTTGTTTCATTTCAAGGAAAGTTATATTGGTTTGCTGTTGGTACCAGTTTGTGATAGCTGCTTATCAGAAGGCGTGAAAGTTTTCATGCCAACTTTGAAGAACAGAATTCTGATCAGTGTTCTGTGTTAAGCACTCCAGTAAACATGGTTCCAAAGCCAGTTTCCTGCTTCAGGTGATCAAAGAGAATGCAGAACACTCCACTGATTACTGTGGTTGTGAAGAATTCGTGACCCTTCCAACAGCACAACAAACTGATTTACGATCTCTTGTGTGCAGAAACAACTACAAACTAGCTTCCTGACATGATTAACTACACTGGTGACCACCATTCAGTTTTCCCAGAAACTAGTAACATAAACGGACTGTAGTATAATACCTAGAGAAAAATATTTGGGCAGTGTATTGACAGAAGACTTAATTGACTTCCAGTGTGCCTGGCAAGTTGATTCCTCTCCTCAGCCTTCAAAATTAAATGCTTTCTTATGTTAATAACCTGAAATGTAAATTTGTTTGTCAATGTTAGGACAGATTCTGCCTGACAGTAGGACAGAAGTCTTGATCAACTGCGTGCTTTGATATTTTTGTTGTGGGGAAAGAAATAATGATGTATTTAATCTTCCACACTGTTTCTGGGTTGCACTAGAAGCTGGAGATTCCCTTTAAATAAGTTGTTTCCAAAGATCAAAGTCTGCTTTGTAAAACAGACTTGCAGCTGAACCAAATATTCAAATGAGCCTAACCAATGAAAAATCTATTCTTTCCCACAGCTGGAAAGCTGTAGGAAAGCTAGTACTAGTTTTCCTTATTTACTCCTCATTTCAGTGCCAGATACTTACAAGTTCACTGCATTTGACATTAAAATAAAAGTTATACCCAGAACTCTAAATGTTGACTTTGAGTCATTTGCATTGTAGAAATGGTTAAATTCTATCTTGCTGGCTTATGAAGCTTTCCAATCACTGCCCTAGAATGTTGTGTTTGAAATACTTGTCCCTTTCATTTCTTTTTCCCTCCCCTGCAGAAAAAGTTGCTTTGAGAACTGAGTGTTAAGTTGGAAACGACCTTACTTGCCTTCAGTTATAAATAGTAGCAAGAAGGAAGGGGATTCCCCTGCTGCCAACGCCCATTCATGGCTTTCTATTTCCATTCAAACCATGTCTTACAATGCACTTTGACTTCCAGCCCTCAACATGTTGCTGCAACTTTCATTTTGTATTCCAAAAACTATGTACTTGAAGTCATGAACAGGTAAAGTTGCTGTGATACAAGTGCTTTTTTTTTTTTTTTGTAGTAGAATTAGAGATGCCACAATACTTATTGAAACAATGCCGTTTTGATAATTCACTGCCATGTGCTATTTTGTGTGCTTTATGTATTCATCTGAGCTATGTTGAATCATGTGTTAAGAAGCTGCTAATGGTGAAACACTACCATGCTGAAATTTGAAGAAAATAAATCTTCATATATATGATAGCTTGAAAGGACAATGCTTTTTCTTTGTTCATATGGTTTTCTATTATGGGGCTACAGTTCTTGTACTGTAGCTGTAGCTAAGCACTTGAAATAAATGGTAAAATAACTTAGTAATGCTTTGGTGTGTGTTCTTTATTTAAGACAACATATTTAAACCTCTTCTAAAAACTGTTATATGAAGCATTAGTAAAAATACACCCTTTATTTAATAAGGCAATTAAATATTAATAGTGCTAACTGTTCTCAACCATTTAATTACATATATTGTGTGGCTGACTTAGCTGATCAGTTGTCTTACTAAAATACATCTTTGGCCAAATGTAGGTTGGTACTGGCATTCAGTTTACACCTCAGCTTCAAGTCATACTGTTTATATCTCAAAATAGGCAATGCACTAAGTGTTGGTGTGTTGGGAGGGAGCAGTTGATTACTTAAAATGTAATTATATGATTGATACTTGATCTTGAAAGTAATGCCTCTGGGACCACGTGATTCCTAATTCAATGATTTCTAGTGGATTGAATGAAAAACACTGAACTCCTGTAACACAGTGTAAAATGCTCTGTATCTGTTAGCTGCATGATAGAGCAGAATAAGTGGTATACCATTATTTTGTACATCCCTGATTTAGTTTTGAAGGGAAAATGAAGTTAAGCTTGGCTTCTGACTTAATTGAAGGCCTAGTTAAATTGATTTGATATTATTATTAGTTTTATGTAATTTCCCAAATCAAGATAGCAAAACTGTGGGAGAAGATAGAATTAGTATGAAAAACATGAGCTGCAGATAGGCTTCTGTCAGTCCTCTTCCATCCTTTTGCTCCTGTTGGACCAACTAAAACCAGATTTGTCTGGTTCACCCTCTCCACAATTGACACAAGTAGGTTATGAGTGGTGATTGTTTCTTCACAGCATGTCTCGTGTGTTTCCCTCCACTGCCCATTTGTTTGTTCTATTTTAGTTCTCTTTTAGAGATCGGGCATTTTATAATTTAACAGCTTTTGATTTTTGTAACATTTGTCATGCAATTCAAAATGCTGGAGCTAGGACTGCTGAAATAGTTAATGAGGAACCAGTCTTTTAGATGTGTTCCTTGTTTTATATCATCCTTTCCACTGTCTTTAGTACTCATTCAACAACAGCCACTCCTCTCCCAATTTATACTTGTGCCTTGCAACATTTGTTGGGTTGTTGGGCACAAGTATAAATTGGGAGAGGAGTGGCTGGAGAGCAGCCCTGCAGAAAGGGGTCCAGGGGTGCTGGTTGTTAGCAGGCTCAGTAGGCATTGGTAGTGTGCCCTGGCAGCTAAGAGGGAAAATGGCATCCTGGGGTGCATTAAACACAGCATAACCAGCCAGTCTAAAGAGGTGTTTATCCCACTGTATTCAGCATCGGTGCAGCCTCACCTGGAGTCCTGTGTTTCGTTCTGGGCCTCACAATTTGAGGCATGTGAAAGTCCTTGAATGCATCCAGAGGAAGACAATAAAGGTGATGAAAGGGCTGGAAGGAATATCCTATGAGGAGTGGCTAAGGACTTTGGGTTTGTCTAGTTTGGAGAAAAGGAGGCTAAGGGGTGACCTCATTACTCTCTGCAGCTTCCTGAGGAGGGGTGGTGGAGAGGGAGGTGCTGAGCCCTTCTCCCTGGTATCCAGTGATAGGATGCATGGGAATGGTTCAAAGCTTCACCAGAGTAGGTTTAGACTGGACATTAGGAAGCATTTCTTTATCGAGAGGGTGGTCAAACACTGGAATGGGCTTCCTAGAGAGGTGGTTGATGGCCCCAGGCCTGTTCAGTGTTGAGGAGGCATTTGGACAAGGCCCTTAATAACATGCTTTAACTTTTGGTCAGCCCTGAAGTGGTCAGGCAGTTGGACTAGATGATTGTTACAGGTCCCTTCCAACTGAAATATTCTATTCTCATTCTTTGACTCTACCTGCAAAATAGTTTCTAGGTTTTCATGCTGTCAGTGATAACTAGCAAGAATTTTTTTTCCCTAAAGTTATGCTGGCAGTAATTTCTGGTGGTTCTGCTTCTAAGGGACAACCCATGCTCAAATTAGTTACCCTTTAATTTCTGTTTTATGTGAGAAAACTGCCTCCTAATAGTGAAATGACTTCATGTTTATTATGCTTGCCTTTTTTTTTTTGTCTTTTTTTTCTGTTCTTGTTTTTCTGTTCAATAGTCTAACTTATTTTTCGTGTACTTTGAGAGTAACACTGAGGGAATGACATTTTTTAGTGGAGTCCTAGGTTAGTGCAGTCAACTTCAAAAGAACTTCAGCATGTAAAAAGGCATTAGAGTGGCAAGAGCTATAATTTTCATTTTTCAGGTCTTGCTAATGAGCATATCTTCAGTTTTGAGCAGATGGGTTTTCATTAAGTCTGGCTTTTGGCTTCAGTTCAGTTTGAGTGGGAAAAAGTGGGGGTATGTACTAGAAGTGTCTACCTAGGATAATTTATGATGTCCTGATGACTTTCATAAGCAAAGTTATTTTTAGGGTAGTGAGGCAGGCAGTATCTCTGCAGGTTGTGAAACATAATTAGTAGTAATATGTAATAGTAATAGGGTTCTTGGTGGAGAAACCAACTAGGAAGAGCCCTGAATCTTTCATGTCACTTTCTTGGATTTTACTCCAACTATATGTAGTCTTCATGAATAACTAATACCTCATGCATGCAGCTGCTTGACCAGTATCATTCCTTTGAATAATGAAAAAAATTTAAAATCTACAACTAGTTGATTTTTAAGGAATGCCTCCTTAAATGCATCCTAGAGAATGTGTGCTGCTTAATTAAAAAACTTCCAGACTTGCTGAGTGTAGATCTAAGACAAATTGTAGAATCTTTCTGGTTAGGACCTGAACAGACCTGCCCAGAAACCATACAACACTTAATAGCTTAGCTTTGAATATCTCTGTAGGCATTATTTTGTAACTTGCCATCCTGCTCGTGCTTTAGTTAACTTGACATCAGCTCAATTTCAAGTGACTGAAACCTAAAACAGTGGTTGTTGGCTGTTCTCTTCCAGAACTTCTTCCAGTTCTGGTGCCTATGTCCATGGTCACGTGTAATGCATCTGCGGTATTATCATTGCAGTTTAAAGAACTTAAGCTTCTTTGTGTGTCAGCTGTTTGAAGACTGAATAATTTTCTCTGGATGGGAAACCCTTGCTGCATAATTGAAAACATAATGGGAAAACCTTAAGTAGTTCAAGTGGCTTAAAAAAGTCTATGTCTCTGTTTTCCTGGTCCTTAAGGTCAGAAGAGATATGTTTACAATTTTCCCTTAAATGTGTGTGTGCGCAGCTGGTCTGTCTCTAACAAGCAGTTGCTGGGTTCTCTGACTGCTGTTATACTCAAGTTGTTGGTTGTAATTGTAGAAATCCTTATGAAAGAGCGAGGTAGTTTGACAAACTGGATCTCCTTGCTCCTCCTGTTTCTTCTTTGGGCTTTACCAGGCTCCCCAGATGTCAGGATGGTCAGCATAATACTCTAACACAAGTTTGGCACTTATTTGGTATCTATGGATTTGTCTTTTCTCACAGAAGTGTTTCTTGAGTGTGTGAATGAAGGCGGAAATGCTGTGTACTTCAGAACTGTGTAACAGGAGGAGTTTGTGTTGGGGGGTGTGTGTGTCCTTAAGACAGAAATGTAAGGGATCTAAAGTCAGTGGTGGTGTGTAATGAGAAGGAAGAAGCTGCTTGTGGCAAAAGTTGGCTCAAAAGTGGAGGTTTACATCTTCCTCCTTACATGCCCTTGGATTCCTACCTACCTTGGGTGAAGTATGAACTGCAGTGCAGAAGGCATCTCTGGTAGGAGTGCAGTGAGGAAAGAGGTTGCTCAGACTTCCCTGTCTTACAGAGGAGAGGGGAGCAATATGTAGAAGTGACCTGCAGTGTGAGCTGAATAGGGCTGTTAAAGGAGAAGTCTAAAGCACTGTCAAGGAAGGGACTTCTTGGGGGAGATAACATTATCTAAATGATGAGCAGGGATTATGGTGATAGATGTCAGACCAACTTTTATACCCATTGGTAAAGTAACAAAATCAGCAGAGTGATCTCTTTAGAAATGTTTGATACTTTTGATCAGAGCTCCTGATGGGCCAAGTCCCAGTGTCAAGCAGTGCCAGATACCAGTCTTATTAATTAGTCCATGGTTGTGATGTAGAGGTTGCTGGTGGAAGATGCGGTCCAATGTCTGTTTCACCTGATTTGTTGCCTCAAGTTTAAATGCTTGGAATGTAGGCAAAATGCAGACAAATGCGATGACTTTAAGGCTTTTGGACTTAAAATTAGATGACCAAAATAGTAAACACAGTTTGTTTTGGGTTTTGATTTTTTTTTTTTTTGGTCAAATAGCAGTCTTTGTTTTCAAAAAGTATTTCATAAATTTGAATGACTCACGTAGCCCTCAACAGAAAGATTGTCAGACACTCAAAATTCTCTTTCAGGGTGAAATTCTTCTCACTTTTTTTTCCTGTTACTGTGTGCAGCCCATGTTTTCATAGATCTTTGCCATTAAGCCAGGACTGTTATTTTTAACTTGCCCCTTCCCAACTCTCTTAGTTGCTGAATGAAATGAATCTTTTCTTTTTACGCTTCTCCTAAGCCAATTCTTTCCTCTCCCCCAGGAGATCTTAGCTCTTCATCTTTCCAAGAAAGGATTATGGATTTTAAAGGTATTGTGTAGATGGAGAGTGTTTTTCCTGTGGTGGCTATGCAAAGATTCCAGGTATGTTTCTTGTTGAAGAAGAGCAAGTGTCTTAAAAATAAGAGTTAGTGAGTGGGAAGCCTGGGAATTTTACAGGTGTCTATGTTTTGAGCCATAAAATTCTAGCATAGGTTAGCTTCTAAAAGTTGGACAGCCTGGCAGCTGTTCCTCTTTATACAGCGACAATTCCATTGGCTACATTTTCCCACCTTCTAAGTGGTCTTTGAAATTGTAGAGCTAAGCTTAAGATAAGCTGTAATTCAAAACAGTGGAACTGGAGAAGTAGTGGTGCTGCAGGTGGTATTAGCTCAGCTTAATGGGATGGCTTTTTGCAGTGCTGAGTGCAAATATTAATTAAGGAAATTAATTGCTGTGTTGGTCAGCTTGTTGTTCTCCCATCTCTGCCAGTGATCTCTGCCCTACTTTCAGCTTACTTCTACTGATGTTTTTCTTTAAAGAAAGGAGAATAACAAATGTGAGTGCAAAATGGCTTGATAAAGAAACCGTGAACCCATGTATCTTGTGTGAGGAAAGTAAGATAAGGTCAGAGGCCATTATCTACTCTTTGATGAAATATGTTTGAATGTGATGCTTCTGTAAAAATTGAGGCTGTTGGTTCTTTAGACTCTGTATTTAGGAATTTCGCATGCAACTGTCTAGTACATTGAGCTGACATCAATGGAACAGATCGCTTCATGTCACTTGGAGTACTGCAGTGAGATGCCTTTCATGCTTCAGGAAGGTGTACTTGACTGAGATTTGAAGTATGACCTTTTTCTATTATCCTTTTTGCAGAACAATCAATTCCTTAAGGAAGTGTTAGTGGGAATTTTTAAATGGTCAGAAGAAACAAGACTAAAACCTTTGAATCTTATGGTGTAGTCAGAATAACATGGAAAAAAACCCTGGAGATGATGTAACCTTTTAGGTATTCATGCTTTTCTCATTCTTTGCAATGCAGTGGAAGCTGCTCATCTCAACATGCTTATTAATAAGTTATAGAATCATAGAATCATTTGAGTTGGAAGGGACCGAAAAAGATAGTCTAGTCCAACCCCACTGCCATAGGCAGAGACATCCATCTTTCACTATATCAGGTTGCTCAAAGCCCCAGCCAACTTTCAAGATGGGGTATCCACAACTTCTCTGGGCAAGGTGTTCCAGTGTCTCACCACCCTTATTGTAACAAATGCATTTCTTCCTTATGTCCAATCTAAACTTACAGTCTTCTACCTTAAAACAGTTGCTCCTTGTCCTGTCGCTACAGGCCTTGGTACAGAGCCTCTGTCCATCTTTCTCATAAGCTCCCTTTAAGTATTGAAAGGCTGCAGTAATATTTCCCCAGAACCTTCTCTTCTCCAGGCTGAGCAACCCTCTCAGCCTTTCTTCATAGGAGGGCTGTTCCAGCCCTCTTACCATTTTCATGGCCCTCATCTGGACCTGCTTTAACAGGTCTTTGTCTGTCTTGTACTGGGGACCCCAGAAGTGGATGTACTACTCTAGGTGAAGTCTCATGGGAGCAGAGTAGAGGGTGAGAATCACCTCCCTCAACCTGCTGGCCATGGTTCTTTTTATGCTGCCCAGGACATGACTGGCTTTCTGGCCTGCAAGACAGTCTGACCTGACAGTCAAGTAGACTAAAAGTATCTGTTATATGCTGCTAGTACATACATTTGTGATATATCCAGTACTTTCTTAAGGTGGAGAACTGCTAATGTATTAACTCTTCAGCTTTGACAGCTCCTTTGCAAACCTCATATCTTGTAAAATTGAAGTCACTAAAAGACCTTTATGCTGTTGCATTCCAGATTACTTGTTTGTCAAGTGTGTGGGATAGGCCTTCTTTCTGTATTTCAAACATGTAAACAAACCCTCTATTTATTAAAAAAGAATGGGGGCTAAATAAAGTAGGCCGCAATATCTGTGGCCTTTATTAAGGGTAAAGGCTTAAATGAGAATTGGGAGGAGGACAAGGCAGCTATCATTCCAAAGCTATGTAGCTTGCAAAAATTACTGGGTTTATTGTAACCCAAACTGTTTGTTTCCTTGTGTTTGTGAAGGCATGTGCTGTTTAACTGTACCATGCACTACTGTGCTGGCTTTGGCTGAGAAGGGGTTAGTTCTCCTCACCACGGGGGACAGCTACCTTTCCAGCCTCCAACGCTCTGACGAGTCAGTGGGAGTCTGGGAGGGGCAGGGCCACGGCGGTGGCAGCTGACCCCGACTGGCCAATGCAGGTTCATTCTATACCATGTGACACCATGACCAGTATATTAAGGTGGGGAAGTTTGCGGCTCGGGAGTGGCGCGGCATTGGGTTGGCAGGCAATGAATGGCTGATTCAAGTGCGGTTTCCGGTTTTGCACCTCTCGTTGTTACCCTTCACATTGCATTTCTATTGTTGTTTCTTTTAATTTTAATTATTAAACTGTTCTTATCCCAACCCACGAGAGTTACCCTTCTGATTCTCTCCCCCATCTACCGGTGGGGGAGTGAGCGAGCGACTGTGTGGGGCTGAGCTGCCGGCTAAACCACAACAGTCTCTTTGGCACCCAACGTGGGGCTCAAGGGTTGGAGATAACAACAGCTGCTGGTCACAGCACCGTGTTGTCCTTTTTGCAGTTGGTGTTAAAGATTGGTGTTGGTTTGTTTAGTGTGCTGTGTTCTGCTGTGATTAGTAACGTTTTGCCTACCAGATTTGTTATGCAAACACTCGTTTTCAGCTTTATCTGGTATTTGGGGTTTTTGCTGAAACTGTTACTGTACTTTGGATACCACCTTGTTGAGGCAATTAGCAATTATACCTCCTCCTCTGAGAGGTTTTATATGGAGGAAATACAGAATAGTATCTTTGCAACTTTGTTCTATAATGTCTGTGCCTTTATTACAACAACCATTTTGTATCTTGAACATCCTTGGGTGGTTAAGGTGCCCTTATTGTTAGTTTTTGGGCATGTTGTTTTGGTTTTGACTAAGCAACTTAAGAATATTACCCAGAAATCTGCCCCAAGGCTTGATAGTTACGAGTGGCAGGGCATGTGGGATAGCATGGGCAAATACCTAGGGCAGTGGGCACCCCCAGTGTTTTGGAGTTTCATCCCCGAACAAGTGCAGAATCCTGAAAAACTAGTAGAATACTTGGAGTAAGTATGTTGCTATGCTGGGAACTCCAGAGAGACACAGATAACTGCAATGTGCTGGGGCCTGACCCATGCATTCAGAGCCCTGCTCAACAGTATTCAGTGCCCCCAAGGGGAAGAGAAGGTCTCTGGATTGAAATGCAAAATGACTGGCACTGTAGACAATCCAGCCCTGTCGACAGGCACTGCAGCCACTCAAACCCCACAACAAGTACCGGAGCTAGCTCAGAAAATAAACCCGTACCGGTATCAGTTGCCCCCATACACAAGACAAAATCTTGGAAGCAGACGTCAACTCGTTTAGAACGGGATGATGAAGAACCAGGGCCATCGCGGGGAGAGGAGGGAGAAGTAATAAATGAAATAGAGACCACCCGATCCCTGTCCTTAAGCGAGTTGCGAGATATGCGAAAAGATTTTGGCCGTCATTCAGGTGAGCACATTGTCACCTGGATGCTCCGATGCTGGGATAATGGGGCCAGTAGCCTGGAACTAGAGGGAAAAGAAGCCAAAAAATTGGGATCCCTTTCTGGGGAAGGGGGCGTTGACAAAGCAATTGGAAAAAGTACACAAGCCCTCAGCCTCTGGAGGCAACTCCTGTCCGGAGTGAAGGCAAGGTATCCCATTAAAGAAGATGTTACATATCGCCCAGGAAAATGAACAACTATGGAGAAAGGCATCCAGTATCTAAGGGAATTAGCTGTGTTTGAGGTGATTTATGGCGACCTGGACGATCAATGGTCATCCAAAGATCCAGGTGAAGCCAAGCGCACACGACCCATGTGGCGGAAGTTTGTACGGAGCGCACCATCTTCGCATGCAAACTCATTGGCAGTCATGTCCTGGAAAGATGACGAGACACCAACGGTGGCAGAGGTGATTGATAGACTCCGGGATTATGAAACAAATCTCTCTTCCTCGCTCATCTCTGCTGTGGAGAAACTATCCTAAGAGGTCCAGCAACTGAAAGAAGATCTGTCCTGCTCCCCACCTCGACAGAGTAGTGTCTCAGCTGTTAGGAATAAGCGTCCTTTGGCTCAAAGGAGAGGATACACACCACAGGCCACCCTATGGTTCTACCCGCGTGACCACGGAGAGGACATGATGAGGTGGGATGGCAAGCCTACCTCGACGCTAGAGGCATGGGTACATGAACTGCAAGGAAGAACAGTCACTCAGGGAGGCTCTTCAAGGAAAGCTGCTGCTCCGGTTTCCAGTGAGCAAGTCCCCAGACAGAGGAGTAGAAGCGCAGATTTTATTGCTAAGTGTAATAGAGGGACTCCTGATTCACATTTACAGGAAGTGAGTTGTGACTGCCATGATCAAGACTAGAGGGGCCCTGCCTCTAGCCAGGTGGAGGAAAGGGATAACCGGGCTTACTGGACTGTGTGGATCCGATGGCCTGGCACGTCCGACCCACAGGAGTATAAAGCGTTAGTGGACAGTGGTGCACAGTGCACCTTAATGCCATCAAACTATATAGGGGCAGAACCCATCGGTATTGCTGGAGTGACAGGGGGATCCCAAGAGCTAACTGTATTGGAGGCCGAAGTGAGCCTAACTGGGAATGAGTAGCAAAAGCACCCCATTGTGACTGGCCCAGAGGCTCCGTGCATCCTTGGCATAGACTGCCTCAGGAGAGGGTATTTCAAGGACCCCAAAGGGTACAGATGGGCTTTTGGTGTAGCTGCCTTGGAGATGGAGGAAACTAAACAGCTGTCTACCTTGCCCGGTCTCTCGAAGGACCCTTCTGTTGTGGGGTCGCTGAAGGTCAAGGAACAACAGGTGCCACTCGCCACCGCAACAGTGCACCGGTGGCAATATCGCACCAACCGAGACTCTCTGATCCCCATCCATAAACTGATTCACCAACTGAGAAGCCAAGGAGTGATCAGTAAGACCCACTCACCCTTTAACAGTCCCATGTGGCCAGTGCAGAAGTCTAATGGAGAGTGGAGGCTAACAGTAGACTATCGTGGCCTGAATGAAGTCACTCCACCATTGAGTGCTGCTGTGCCAGACATGCTAGAACTTCAATACGAACTGGAGTCCAAGGCAGCCAAGTGGTATGCCACAACTGATATCGCTAATGCATTCTTCTCAATCCCTCTGGCAGCAGAGTGCAGGCCACAGTTTGCTTTCACTTGGAGGGGTGTCCAGTACACCTGGAATCGACCGCCCCAGGGGTGGAAACACAGTCCTACCATTTGCCATGGACTGATTCAGACTGTACTAGAACAGGGAGAAGCTCCAGAAGACCTTCAATACATTGATGACATCACTGTGTGGGCAACACAGCGGAAGAAGTTTTTGAGGAAGGAGAGAAAATAGTCCAAATCCTTCTGAAAGCTGGTTTTGCCATAAAACCAAAGTAAGGTGAAGGGACCCGCACAAGAGATCCAGTTCTTAGGAACCAAATGGCAAGATGGTCGTTGTCAGATCCCAATGGATGTGATCAACAAAATAGCAGCCATGTCTCCACCAACTAGCAAAAAGGAAACACAAGCTTTCTTGGGCATTGTGGGTTTTTGGAGAACGCATGTTCCAAATTACAGTCTGATCGTAAGCCCCCTCTACCAAGTGACCCGGAAGAAGAATGATTTCAGATGGTGTCCTGAACGACGACAAGCCTTTGAACAGATTAAACAGGAAATAGTTCATGCAGTAGCTCTTGGGCCAGTCCAGGCTAGACAAGATGTAAAGAATGTGCTCTACGCTGCAGCCGGGGAGAATGGCCCTACCTGGAGACCCTGGGAGAAAGCACATGGGGAGACCCGGGGTCGACCCCTAGGGTTTTGGAGTCGGGGATACAGAGGGTCCGAAGCCCGCTATACTCCAACTGAAAAAGAGATATTGGCAACATATGAAGGGGTCCGAGCTGCTTCAGAAGTGGTTGGTACTGAGGCACAGTTGCTCCTGGCACCCTGACTACCAGTGCTGGGCTGGATGTTCAAAGGAAACGTCCCCTCTACACACCATGCAAGTGATGCTACATGGAGTAAATGGGTTGCACTGATCACCCAGCAGGCTTGAGTAGGAAACCCCAGTCGCCCAGGAGTCTTGGAAGTGATTATGGACTGGCCAGAAGGCAAAGATTTTGGATTATCACCAGAGGAGGAGGTGACATGTGCTGAAGAAGCCCCACTCTATAACAAACTGTCAGAAGATAAAAAGCTGTATGCCCTGTTCACTGATGGGTCCTGTCGCCTTGTGGGAAAGCACCGGAGATGGAAGGCTGCTGTATGGAGTCCTACATGACAAGTAGCAGAAACTGCTGAAGGAGAAGGTGAATCGAGCCAGTTTGCAGAGGTAAAGGCCATCCAGCTGGCCTTAGACATTGCTGAATGGGAAAAGTGGCCAGTGCTCTATCTTTGTACTGACTCCTGGATGGTGGCAAGTGCCCCGTGGGGCTAGTTACAGTAGTAGAAGCAAAGCAACTGGCAGCATAGACGCAAACCCATCTGGGCTGTCACATTGTGGCAAGATATTGCTGCCCAGGTAGAGAACCTGGTTGTAAAGGTACGTCACGTGGATGCTCACGTCCCCAAGAGTCGGGCCACTGAAGAACATCGGATCAACCAGCAGGTAGATCAGGCTGCCAAGATTGAAGTGGCTGAGGTGGATCTGGACTGGCAACATAAGGGTGAACTATTTCTAGCTCGATGGGCCCATGACACCTCAGGCCATCAAGGGAGAGATGCATCATACAGGTGGGCTTGTGATTGAGGTGTGGACTTGACCATGGATGTTATTGCACAGGCTATCCACAAATGTGACACATGCGCTGCAATCAAGCAAGCGAAGCGGGTAAAGCCTCTGTGGTACGGGGGACGATGGCTGAAATATAAATATGGGGAGGCCTGGCAAATGGACTATATCACACTCCCACAGACCCGCCAAGGCAAGCGCCATGTGCTTACAATGGTAGAAACAACGACTGGCTGGCTGGAAACATATCCTGTCCCCCACGCCACTGCCCGGAACACTATCCTGGGTCTTGAGAAACAAGTCCTGTGGCGACATGTCACCCCAGAGAGAATTGAATCAGACAACGGGACTCATTTCCGAAACAACCTCATAGATGCCTGGGCCAAAGAGCACAGTATTGAGTGGGTGTATCACATCCCCTATCATGCACCAGCCTCTGGGAAAATTGAACGGTACAATGGACTGTTAAAAACTACACTGAGAGCGATGGAGGGTGGAACATTCAAGCACTGGGATACACATTTAGCAAAAGCCACCTGGTTAGTCAACCCAAGGGGATCTGCCAACCGCGCTGGCCCTGCCCAGTCAGAAATCCTACATACTGTGGAAGGGGATAGAGTCCCTGTAGTGCACACAAAAAGTATGCTGGGCAAAAGAGTCTGGGTTCTTCCTGCCTCCGGCAAAGGCAAACCCATTCATGGGACTGCTTTTGCTCGAGGACCTGGGTGCACTTGGTGGGTGATGCGGGAGGATGGAGAAATCTGATGTGTGCCTCAAGGGGATTTGATATTGAGCGAAAACAATCAATGAACTGAATGGCACAATGCAAACTCCTATATAATATTGTGTGTCACCTCTGTGTTGTTTCAATGATACCAGAGTACGAGCCTCCCAAGGCATGGAAGATCAACTGTGAAACAAGCCGTGCAGCAGTGATGGAACGATGACTGACTCGGTATGCAGCAACCCAACGCCACACACCATCTCTCCCACCCTGAAAGACTGATACGACAGATGGAGCCCAGAGTCATGGACTGGGTGAACTCAATGGACATTTTACAGGGAAGGTCCATAAACTAAGGGAATGATGTCTGTGTATTATGTTAAAGGACGGGAAGGGGAGGGGTGGTGGTTGGTACGGTTGTATTGGCTGGTATGGGACCTGGGCATGGTGTAAATGGTATGGAATAAGGGGTGGAGAATGTGCTGGTTTTGGCTGAAGTTAATTATTCTCCGTCTGTGTGTACGTGGGTCGGCTACCTTTCCATCTTCCCAAGCTCTGCCGTGTGGTGGTGGGGGATGGGAGGGGTAGGGCCATGGCGGGGGCGGCTGACCCCGACTGGCCAATGGCATGTTCATTCCATACTATGTGACACCATGACCAGTATATTAAGGGTGGGGCAGTTTGCGTCTCAGGAGGGGCACGGCGTTGGGTCGGCGGGCGGCAAGCGGCTGCGGCGCGTGCGGTTTGTTTCGGTTGTCAATTCCCTTCTACCCTCCCTTCACCCTTCACTCCTCCATTTTACGCCTCTCGTTGTTCTCCTTTACATTGTGTTTCTGTTGTTGTTTGTTTCTTTTAATTATTAAACTGGTCTTATCCCAACCCCGGAGCGTTACCCTTCTGATTCTCTCCCCCATGTACCGGTGGGGGAGTGAGCGAGTGACTGTGTAGGGCTGGTCTGCCATCTAAACCACGACAACTAGAAACTTACGTTTTCAAGGAGCTTTGATAGCTGTAGCATCTGTGAAACTAGAAGATATGTTCCTGTGTTTTCAGGGAACTCACATATTCATTGCTCCGTCAGCTATGAGAAAGCATCTTAATAAGACACAATGAATCCAATTTTTAGCCAGACATGAGCTAATTGGGAAATTTAAGTTGTTTCAATGCTGCGAACGCTTTTCATACTAAATGTTTTAAGGATAGGAAGGAGAAACTTTTGCTACCCTATGTTTTAGATGGCTGCCTTAGCTGCTAAGATACAAGGGTTTTCTCTGACGTTGTTCCAGCCCTACAGCTGAGAAAGAAAATGCAGTCTACCTAGCTGTGGAATATTGTTCTTGGGCAAAAATGTAGAAAGTAGGTGTGGCTGTCATATCCAACCTGATGTTAATAAAATACACAATTCCATGTGTCTTGTAGTCTCCTACAAACATTGCAATGAAGTACCTGAAATCCGTATGGAAATTAATTGTTAAATGTTATCCCTCTCATCCTATTAGCTATATAGTGTAAATGGTTTGTGCTGAAATGGGTGAAATGAGTGAATTTTCGAGTAAATAAGCATGATGATTTGTTTAAAAAAGGTGATAACCTTGTGCCATCTGCTTTTGACAGAAGTTGTCATAAATGCTGCTCTTAACTTGGAATATAAACTGAATGCTGGTTGTGGTGTTGTAAAAGCTGTGATAAAAAAACCTGTTTATCAGGCAGATTTACATAAATAAGAATCTGAAAAGGCTTGTTCTTGTGCAAAATTACACACACATGAGAATTTACCTTTTCCAGTACTGTGAAAACAACAAAAGAGATAGTCTAACTTTGAACTCCTTTGTTGTTGATATATTCTAACAATAACTGAATCAGATGGAGAATCTCTTCGAGCCATTTCTTACTGCTTCTGGAGCATCTGTGCTTGGGGATTTTCTCTTCATAAAGGATTTAAAAAGCTTCATCAGCAGGGCAGGCCTGCCTGGTACCTTTACCATTAAACTGCAAAATCTATTCTGCTATGCTCTTCCTCCCTCATCTAGAGCAAGAGAAGTTTGGCTTTTCTGTTGATGTCCTGTAGGCCATGTTGTCCTGGTGATGGAACAGATACTGTGACTGTTGTGAAGAGAAGACCTTTGCCTTTTCTGCTACTGTGAGTCCCTCAGGTGTCAAACTTGTATATTGATAAGCACTGTGTGTGGAAGGAAGCCTATAGTGTATATAATAAATGTTTACCTATGTAGAAACAATTCTCTAAGGGTGCAATTCCAAGGTGGGTTTGTTTAGATTCAATAAAGGTTAGTGCTGTCTTGCTCTTCCTCTGTTCTTCCCTTGTGTCAATCTTAGCATTGGCCTGACTGTGCAGAGAGCTAGACTGGAAATTGCAGCCTGGTTGAAAACTAATATGGGGGGGGAGGCAGTCAAAGTTGGGTAGTTAAGCACCCTGTACCTCCTTGCTATGGGCAGGGCTGAGTGCCAGTGTAAGGTGGGAGTGGGAAAAACTGGACAGGGGGTAAAGGAAAGGATGGGATTGTTGCAGTGCTGAGACAGGGGACAGCACCCCCAGGGAATCTAGTTCTCTTAGTAGAAGTGTTCCACTTGCTAGGGGTGAGATTGTTAATATCCCTCAGCATTATGAGCTTCTAGTTTCTGTTGGTTAAAAAGGTTTCTTCTGGAGTACAATTATGGATGTTAAGTTTGGTTTAATGCCCTCAAGTGAGCTTAGACTATGCAGCATTGCTTGACTACAGCTGGCATCATTCAGCTCTTGAATGCAGGTTATTAGTCTGGTTATCTTCTTGCAGTGGACTTCTGGGAAGGAAATAGTTATTTGAGCAGAGTTCAGTTTCCATGGTTCAATTTCTTGTGTGATTGTTTTAAATTAAGTTGTTGTATGCAGTTAAATGGACAGTTTTCTTTTATAGTGTTTCCTGATACTTGCATCTCTCCTAAAACTTGTAAGAGTTGAAGGGGTGAGTGGATAGGTTTGAAGCGGGGGAAAAAACCACATGTGGGAGCAAATTTATTGGGGGGAGATACATTTCTTTCTTAGCCATCCTTGTATCTTGTATAAGTTTGTGGGCTTTTTAAAATAACAACTTGACTTTCTGAATCAATGTTGTTTCACTTGTTTTCTTCAGTATTACCTTTTTCTTTCCTCTTCTCCTGACTCTTTCCAGTAAACATGGGAAAAGACAGGGTCCTTTACCTGCAAAAAGGTAAATCTGTTTTCAGCTGAAGAAAAGCTAGCTCTTTCAATGATTTGAAGGTTATATTGTATCCATTTTGTTATTGTGGCCAATTTGAATAGGAGAATAACAAACAACTCTCAAATATCTTTTACTGTGAGTAAGCCTTCTTTCACTAGCTTGCTGACCTGTGGTGAGTTGTATGGGCACTGTAACAGTGATGGAAGTTCTTGTCACAAGGTACTAAACACATGTTGTCTGAGAAGTAAACAAAATTATTTTTCTGTAGCCCTACATAAAACCATCCAGATGGCTGACATCTGCTGCTCTGGGTGCAGCTCTGAGAATCTCTGTGCTTTTCACTTTTGTCACATTGAGAGATAGAGGCAGCAGATGGGAGGAGAAGGTGGGAAGAGTGGACTTCAGGCACCTGCTTTGGGTGCTAATGCAAAGGGAAAGGACTCAGCAGTCACTGTTACACCACAGTTCTACACTAATGATTTTGATGGAAATGATTTTTAAATACCAGTGGGTAGCTTGTTAATTGAGGCATTGACTGAGCTGTTATCTTGGCTGAGTTCACTTGATGTGCATAAAGGAAAATCATATGAAGCAATCAAACCACCCAGTGTTTAAGAGCTTTCTTTGAGTCATAGCCAAATCAATATGAGAAGCATGGTGCCATTTTGGAGAAGTGGTATTATTATGTGCTGTAGAGAGAAATTATCTGTTGAGAGAAATGAGCAGGATAATGATAGTCGGATGTCCAGAACTGCAGAAGTGTGTGAAGTGAAGCTGCAAGAACAACTGAGTTAGAACTGCAAGAGTGTTTGTTTGAAACCTACTGATCTTTGCTGTTAATAGAAGACATAGAAACAATAGCAAGTCTTGCATTTTTTTCTGCATACTTTGCCCGTGGGAGTGTAAAGGATTTGTGTCACAGTAACAGTAGCTTTATTGCTATGTTTGGAGTTTCTGGGCCCTGAATGTTATGCTGTACAAGAAGATAACTATTAAAGTATTGCCTCAGGGCACTCTAAATTTCAAGAGTTTGTTCTCTGAATCTTCTTGTGATGTTCACCCAGTGTCTGTCTGCTCCTGAAGAGCTCATGCTTCTGAAGAGTATTTCATTGCCTGGACTTGTACTGGCCACTGTTGGGGAAGCTGGCTGAGTATTTTAAGGTCTATCTTGATGGACTACTATATATGCTCATGGTATTGTTACGGTACCAATTACAACTTAGCCTTCTGATTTGGGTAAGGTTAGAAACAATGGTTTAAGGTCTAGTTAAGTGACTTGATAGTCTTGCAGTTAGTTAATTTTGTATGACATACTTGGATCAAATGATACTGCAGAAGGCTTTTGCAGCTGGTATTGCACATCAGAATTTGAGTAGCTGCAAATTTGCTGATGCAATTGAAGTTCTAAGCAGTTAACTTTTTTTAAAATTGAGCTTTGCTACCTCAGTTGACATAAATTCATGGGCAGAATTTTCTACCTAATTTAACTTTAATGTAGCATTTCTTTGAAGTGTCTAATAGATGTTTAATAACTTGGGTAACTACTGTGCAACGTACTTAAGACATCAGGCTGTGCAAATATAGATTGACTTTCGTTCTGTTGAAATTATTTGGAAACATCCAGCGTACTAATTAAATTGAGCATTATTTTCTGCTCTTGAGGGCCAGTTTTGTGTGAATGACTTACTTTTATATCTGTTTCACACACGTACGCTTTCAGTACAAGCCTTGGGTCAGTAGAAGAAACAAGCAATCCAGTATTGATCCAGTTCTGTGACATGTTATTTCAACACACCTATTCCACTAGAGGCTAAGAAGATAATATGCAAGTGCTTTACAGGCAGCGTCATTAATGCTAGTACCCATTGTGCCTTGAAGTGCGTATTAATAAACCTGAATTAACTGGGTAACAGCTTGCCAAGTGCATCTTACATGTGTACATGCATGTATCTAGGGCTGTAATGTCCTGTCTAGTTTTCCTGGTATGCACTTACCAGCCCTGTTGTTATTCTTGGATGCCATGGAAGATGGGTTGAAATGATAGCAGAAGATCTAACTAAAGCATCTTTTACAGCTTGCAGGTTTCTTTAAAGTTCCCACACAGCTGTCGTGGTTTAACCCCAGTTGGCAACTAAGCACCACACAGCCACTCTCTCACCCTCACTGCTGCCCCTGGTGGGATGGGGGAGATAATAGGAAAGGGGAAAAAAAAAAAGTAAAACCTGTGGGTTGAGCTAAAGTCAGTTTAATACAACAGCAGAGGAAGAGAAAATAATAATGATAAAGAATATACAAAACAAGTGATGCACAATGCAGTTGCTCACCACCTGCTGACTGACACCCAGCCAGTCCACAAGCAGAGATCGCTGTCCCCTGGCCAACTCTTCCCAGTGTGTATACTGAGCATGATGGCGTATGGTGTGGAATATCACCTTGACCAGTTTGGGTTGGCTATCCTGGCTGTGTCCCCTCCCAGCTTCTTGTGCACCTGGCAGAGCATGGAAAGCTGAAAAGTCCTTGATTTAGTATGAGCACTACTTAGCAACGGCTACAACACCAGAGTGTTCTCAATGTTATTCTCATACGAAATCCAAAGCACAGCACTATACCGGAAAATTAACTCTATCCCAGCCAAAACCAGGACAACAGCCCAGAACCTTTTCCAGTCCATTTTATTGTATGTTGTTCTGGCAATGCTGACCATGCTGGTTGGCACGAGATTGCATTAGATTGTCCTAGGAAATCTTGGACCCACATGGAAGTCAAATCCATTACACTGATAGAAGGTTGTTTTCTGACATGAAGGGGGAGAGAGGAATATTTCTGCTTTCGATTGTTGAGATTAAGAAACAACTACAGTTGTGGTTTTTTCAGTGCTCAGCAGTAGTCTATAAAATACACGAAGGAAGCTACTCAACTTCATCTCTTCCTTCTTTGCATGGCTATTCTGTTGCAGCCAATGACATTGCTTGCATGCACCATGCATAAAATTGTGTATTTCAAGAACTAATGCATCCTAAATGAAACTGCAGGAGATAGTAGAGTGCTAGGCTCGTTACTAATGTATAATTATCTTGACAGAGCATCAGCTATCTTTTGAGACGAGGCTAGTTTAGGGTCATCAAATTTAGAAGTAGTAACAACCATCAGCTATTTTTTTGTTATTGAGGAAGACAGCAACTGATCAGAATATTTGTGTAAATATCTGTCTAGGATGACCTGAGAAATATAATAAGCTAGCTGAACTGCATGTAAATAGGATCAGTTTTATGTTATCCATCTGCACTTCACTGAGATGAATCTAATTATTTTTGAGTGACTTACTTATCGATATTCAGTACCTTGGCAATGTTTTCATGCTCTGATTATGTAACCATTTGAAAGCTGGGTCTGAGCAGTAGTTTTTGCTCAATACTGCAAGGACTTTGACATGCACAAACTGGAGCATCTTTAACTTCAACCTAGCTGTCATAGAGAAGAATCTGAATATTCTTTCAGTGCTATTTACAGCCTGCTGCTAATACCCAAGTGCAGAAAGACTACAAGTTCTTACTGTTCCCTGATCTGTGGTGGGCACTAGGAACACAGGTGAAGGTATCTCTGAATGTTCATTGTGGAATTTTGTAGCATAATACTACATTCTGTATCTTAAGAATACAGAGGTCATAGTTTCCCATTTTAGGAACAACTAGTCTTGTAAGAATTCTGCAGGAGTGCAGCGAGTTCACCCAACGTTACAACAGTATTGCGTTCTCCAAAGCTTTCATCCAGTGGATCACTGAAGTCTTACAGCTGCAGTGCTGAGACCTCAGAATTCACCATGGCATTTGATCCTCTGAGATACTATTTCACCAGTATCTCAGACAGGTCATCAGTATTTACCTGGGCTATAGATAAAGATAGTGACAAACTCTCATAGCACGGTTTCAGAACGCTGTTCTTAATGTTTTGAATTCAAACTGGCCATATTTGCAAGCTGAATGTTACAGAAAAGTTTCTCAGAGGTGTTACTGTGAGTCGCTTCTGTTGATGATGATGGAAGTGACAGCTGCTTTCTATAACTATTTTTTGATGGGGAAAGATAGACTAACTCTGGGGTTGGAATGGAAAGTCTTTGGAGAATTGAACACTTCGAGCAGGTTTTCAAGTGGGTGTGCCTACTGCTGTCAGCCTGAGCAAATAACCTGCAAGGCAGATGTTCAAGATTGGCTATTGGCAGCCTAGAAGATTCTGCTGCAGTAGAAAAGCCAGTAGTTAGTGCTGTTAGCTGTCAAATAAATCAGGAGGAAAAGAAACCCTAATTAGTTCATCACGTAGGATTTTCTTTTTAAGTAAACGTGAAACCATGAATTCCAGTCCTGGAAGATGGCAGAAATGTATTTCCTGTGCTTGGAATAATTTTGTTATTTGTGACATGGAGACATAAAGTTTATTTGGCATTGCTAAAAGGGATATCTCAGTGTGACATATCCAGTTAAGTCCTTTAAGAAGTTGCACTGAAAATTTCACCTGCCTTGCTATTAGCAGACCAGTCTGAAAGGCAACTTCAAGATCAAGCAGGTGCAGAAATGTGTTTTACTGTGGATCAGTTATGAATGTGCATGAACATGTGGGCTGCTGTGGGTATGTGGGGGGGGGGAAGCTATGGTTCAACTCAGTTTGAGCGGCGAACTTTTATTCAGTGTGGCTGAGCAAAGGAGAAGCAACACTAACCGCTGCTGTGGCATTTCTTGGCGATCTTTGTCTGCACCAGTAAAATGCTGTGAATGAAAGCATGGTGAGAGTGGAAGATACTTCTTACAACACTTTTGGCTGCTCAGGAGGAGTTTGTTAGTAGTTGAGCTACTAAAAGAAAACAGTTGCATTTTGGTAAAATAGGGATGTAATTGCAGATATAGGGCAAACTCTGATTGGGTTGGCTTAACTGTTAACATCCTTTAAAAGACAAGCTTCCTGTTGAGCCACTTCTTTATGTGGGGATCGGGGCATTCCAGTCTTAGACTGTCCCCCATCCTCCTCTCATTCCCAGTCATATTAAGAGAACTGATGCACTGACAATTTCCTTTTGCAGCACTAATATGGTACACATTCATAAGGCCAAAAATACCTTCAGAACGTATCATTAGTTATTCCTCCAGAACAGAAATTAAGTGACAACGCTTCTAGGAGAGCTGCTTCTGCTGATGTACACAATCAACCCAGTTGCACAGAAGGATTTAGAGCCTTGGCTCAGTATTTGCACGAGTTGAGTATAGAGGTGAGGGATGATCCAATCTGCCTTAAACATTTAAATCATCAAAAGATGCAAAATGTCTTTATTGATGCATGGAGAAATAATACTAAATGTGAAACTGGTGAGCTGTAAGTTGATCTGTAGTTAATGTTACTCTAGTAGACAAGTCACATGCAGTTTTCAGTTACAATTGCAGATATTTATTTCGTATATGAGAGTCAATCTTTTAGGATTAGTTTTGGTTTTCTCTGTGCCACCTTGCATTTGTGTTTCTAAACCATGAAACAGAGAAATTTGCAGGAGAAGAAATAAAGGAAGGTTTCTGTCTGGTGTCAGTAGGCATATGATGGTACCAGTAAGGACTAAAGGTAAGATAGTTACCTAAGACTAGATTACAGTGTAGGTTTGTTTTGAATCCCCAATTTTATCTAAGAAAACTGATGACATGCCAGAAATAATTATCATAGCCCTTATCTGGAAACTGTCCGCATCTATGAAGTACCTCCTTCTGCTGAGCCTTAAAACTGAAGAAAATCTATTAAAACACTTCAGATTTTTTTAAATTAAAGGGGAAAAGCTAATGTTTTACATTACTTTCATAAGTTTTGTAGGTTACCCTGAGTAGTTGTAGAATAGTAGACTTTGTTACCCTTCTGTGTTGGAGGGCAAGCAGGCGGGTGCTTATGCTAGAACAACTGATGTCTTTTGAAGTGTCCAGTTTTAATACATAGATGAGCAGCAGTGCTAAAATGAATGATAATGATGGCTGCTATAGTTTCAAAACCAACAAATGACTTCATTTCCTAGATGTTTTTTTGTTTGTGTGTGTGAAAAGCTAATCACTTGTGAAATAATGCTTGGAACCTCAAACAGCATATTGTAGTGGCATTACTGAGGCTGGGAGTAATGAAACCAGTCAGGAGTAAAAGGTACACTGCATATCTTGTATATGTGCATGCATATGTATGTTTACAGGTGTATTTGCATCACTAGTTAACACCATCAGCAGCTTCTAAGTTCCATTTAAAAACTGTGAGTAATTCTTAAAAACTTGAACATCTTGCAAGTTCCAAAAGCAATTATTAAAATAAGAAAAGTTGTTAGACGCATGTAATCTGAACTTCAGCTATTTGAACGGCAGATCAGGTCCAGGAAGAAGCATTTCAGTTGTAGATGGTGCATTTCTCCTTAAATTAACACTTAACACCAGTGTTCTAACATCCATATAGACTGAAAAGATTGCTTTTGATTGCAATATTTGCTCCTTTACTGGCTCTAGTGTAACTCTCTTTTAGTTTGTTATGAAGTTTTAGCCTAAAGATGTCAGTGTTGAATGGTGGGTGACTTGCATGAGAATTATATACCTTCTAAAAATCTCATATTTAAATTATGGCATTTCTTAAAGGTACCCTGTTATGATTTGGCCAAAATACTGTAGTTTTTAACAGTCTCAGACCGTGACCTTCAGATTCATAGATGTCAGTGAGAAGAAGTGACTTTGGTATCTAAAAAGAAACTGGATTCACAGCTAGGTGCCTGAAGAGTCACTGATTTGCCATAGTATTTTACCACAGTTATCTTGCAAATAATGATAGTTTGTCTACAAATAAGTGTCGGGTTACAGAAATAGTGATACTGCAGATTTAAAAATTATCTGTCATGAGTTTCCTTTTCTCTGCACATGTCAAATATGCGCACTCTTGGGAGCATTGATCAAATGATTTGCCGTAGCTCATGTATGTTTGGATAGCAGTGGCTGCTGTCACACCACTCCAGCTAAATTCTGCAATATGAGCTGCCCTGGTTTGTTATTAACTTCACTCTGAAGGACTGGAGTACGAGTTGCTTTGCTGCCACATTTCAAGCTGTTGGGGATTTTTTTTTGTGTGTTATTTGGCTTGGTGTGTCTTATTCTGAAGAGCAGTGTCATAACATGCTGTTGCTTTCACTAACCTCTTTGCTTAGTTAGAATATTTAAAATGTTTTTTCTCCCCATGCCATTTATTCCCCCGCCCCGCCCCTGCAACAGTACTCTGCTGTTAGTTAACATCTAGGTCTTGTCTGCTGCTGGACTGTCCTGTTGATGTGTTCCAGTATTCTAAGATCTCAGATTGGTGGCAAGGAACCAGTAAGTACAATGGTATGGGGGCAGTATTTTACTGTCATTTAAAGTTCTGCATACCTCAAAGATAAATACTTCTAGTTAGTGTGGTGTGTGTGTTTTAAGAAGCCTTACAACGAAGTGACTAGTGGCAGCATTCATTTTATACCACTTAGCCTTTAGTGATTAGTACATGCAGCTGATCAATCATCAAGGTTTAGGCACTGCTGTCTTGAAACTATATTTTACATCTTTATCCCTTTAACAGAATTTTCTGCTTTTTTACATTTAATATTTTATTTATGTATGTCTCCTCAAAGGCTTATTTTACAGTCTTAAGATCTTGGGACTGCATAACCTATAAAATTGTATCAATAGGAGGAGGAAGAATATAGGGAAGCAATCAAAATAAGTGAATATGGTAAGATTTAATTTGACAGTCTGGAGTTTGCTACTAGGAACTTTCATCTTTGACAGGACATCATGTAGTGTATGGTATGTGATGTTTAACCTTACATCAGTGTTCTTGGCATGTGAATTATTTGGATGAGTTGTTAGTATACTGGTACATGGTAAATACATAGAAAGATTTGCTTTGTAGTTTTTTTTGTTGCAGTTGCTTAGTTTGGAAACAAGTCTTGCCTTCTAAGCAGCATTCTTTCTAAATGCCCAGCAAATGCCCCATTAGGTGAAGTGTTTCTGCTGAGATGTCTGGGCTGGCTTGAGGAACTGAAGTACTGTAACTGTAGCGGCTAACTTGGTTTCCTCACTGATCTCACACTCAGCAAGTTCTGTTCTCTTTGTTCTTGCCTGATTCCCCTCCTGGCCACCTGTGTAACTGGACCTTTAGCAGGCATGCTAAAAAGGCCTTCCTAGTTTAGGCTTATACAAGGGGTGTAATCTCCAATGTGCATTTTTGTCAATGAACAGCTGAATGTAATGTTTCGTGTCTCTTATTTCGGAAAACTGAGTGCGGGTCCATAATAAGAGCAGCTTCTGGGGACTAGTTGGGTGCCTTTGCTGCCTTGCATTGTTTTGTTGTGGCAAAGTAATGGATAAGACTAGGAATACCGTATTTGAACAAATACTCTGGAGGAAATAATATTATCTGTAGAGAAATGGAAAGTGAATATAATGGTTGCTGAAATAAATGTTCTAGCAAGAAAAATGTGTCTTAAGAGCAATTAATCAAGTGCTCCTTAGTGGGAATGCCATACTAAACACTACATGGTATTTCAAACACCTGTCATCCAGGAATAATTGGGTTCTAGAGAAACACCTGAACAGGAAGAACTGGTTTTGTTGCAAGGATTTCATACTGTGACAGTTCAAAAATGTGAAATGCTAGATTAATTTTTATCATCAACTCAACTTTCTATGACTGGAGGCAGAAACTTGAAAACACTTCAGTCAAAATGTGGTTCAGATGTTGTGACTGATGTGGTTCAAATGTGGTGACTGGAAACTGCGCTTCTCCCTTTCAGAGAATCTGTTGATGTTTTAATCAGTTGTCCTGCTCTGAAAACAAAATTTCTTCTTCATGTGATGAACATTTTTACTTTTTTTTTTTTTTAGGAAGAGGGGCGTGGTAACTTAGCTTTCCCAGTGGTTTGAGGCTATTTCCAGGCACAAGAACATTCAGGTGTGAATAAAATTAACTTTTTTTTCCTCCCACTGACATTCCTGTCACCATTGACATGGCTTTCTTGTGTCAATACAGTTGATTCTTAGTATCAGTTACATTTAATTGTGTGAGTACTAACTTGACTTTGATACTGACTTGATTTTGAAGTTGAATGCTCACACTTGTCTGGAATTTTCACCCCTAAAGGTTGCTTCAGCTGCTTGCTGCCCTGCTGATATTTATCCTTCCTGTTTGGAGCTGTTACTATGTATACGTTAATGATCACAGCTATTGTGAGGAAGGTTTGGCCTTTTGTACAGGGAATGTAAACACATGTTTAAAAATGCTTCATGTTGGATAGTGAAACAGTGAATTTTGACTGTAGATCTTGCTTGCTAATGAGCTTTATAATTGTCATAGTAATTCATTAAAAAAAAAAAGGATGACATAAGCCATGCTGTGTGTCTCTGAACTAAAAACTCCAGCTCTTCTTCCTACTGGACTGTGAAGTCAAGAACAGTTTATTTGACTGAACTGCTCCACTGTTTGCAGGTGGACACTAAATTATCTTCAGGTTTTGACACTAATTGTGGAAATAGGAAATAACTCTGGCAGTTTGAGTCTCAAAAGAAGTTGAAACCTTGGGTTAAAGCTCTTAACTTTTAAATGCTCTGGCCACTGAGAAGCACTTAAATTTTCCAGATTTGAAGACAATTAAAATATTGCAAAAGAATGAAAATGGTATCTTTTACTCTCTCTGTTTACTTTCCTTCTCTTCCTTTGCATATTTGTAGATTAACTCCTCCAAGCCCATAGTCTTAGTTTATTTAAATAGGCGGTAGCAAATCTTAATTATATGCTAACTTCCTGTTGCGTTGTGGTGTGGGGTTTTTTTGAGGAAAACGAAACTGCTTTTAGGGAGGAGGAAAGTGTTATAAAATTGCCTCTCCTACAGAGGAGGGAATGTTCAGCCTGACATACCCAAAGCTAGCCAACCTGCACCAGTCCAACAAAACTTCCGTTCAGGCAGAGCATCCCAAGTTACTTGGCTTTTTGGCTTGTAAAAGCTAATCGTAAGCAAAGTTAAAGTTGCAACTGAAACATTCTTTGTTTATAGGTAGGGTTTGTGCTATATCACTAATCCCACAGTGGTGCCAAAGTGTTGTTGACATCTGTTCAAATTGAATTCTAGGAAGTTTGCCAATATTGTTCAACTTCTTCAAAAACTTACTACAGCCTCAGGTTATGTATTTGTATACTGCTGACAAGCATAGTTTGCAAGTACAATAGTTGGCTGGATGTTATGGCTGCAAAATGTGCAACTTTTGGTTTAATATTTTTGTGCTGACCTATCCTGATTAAGTGTTTTAAAAGGGGCCGATCGTTCAAAGGTGATTTTAAAGGTTTTTTGTGAATATTGAATTTTTGTGAGAACTGCTCAGTTATAATAAACTGCACTCTGAGATGCTGAGCCAGTTTGTACAGCATAATAAAGAAAACTTCAGTACTGTGACTGAGTTTAGAAAGTCATGTCAATTCATGTTTGAGGTATTGTAAAGCTTGTAAGAAATTGTGTAGGCTGTTGTAAAGCTAAATGGGTGTTCCTTTGCCTTTTCTGGCAGTGGGGAAAGACTCCTTGAAATAGGCTTTGAAATATTTGTCCTGAAGTTAAAGCTATAAGGAATTGTTTTTATTTTATTAAAAAAAGAAATGACAGTTAATCAGGTATTAAATGGTATGCATTTCAAATATGTGCACACTCGTTCACAAGCTCTGAACCTCTTAGTTCTTAATGTACTTCTAAGTAGGAGGGCTTGGCGCTTTTGCATCTGTCCAAATTTTAACAGTTCTTATTCCTATTCCTGTTGTTACAGACAACTCTGGTATAATATATCTCTCCTTTTTTCCCTTAGATTCCTTTGTGCAGTGTTCTCAAGAGAAACAATCCAGTTTATATGGCTTTGAAATTTATATTGGACTTTTGTGAGACTTGGCAATCGATCATCTTCGTTATTATTATGGCAATATCTGGAGAAATTTTTTTGTTTCTTAGTTCTGTGTATTTTCAGTTGCTTTATCTTCCATTTTGTTTGAATTTCACTTTTTGTCTTGACATCTGCCATCTATTGAGCATTATCACAATATTATAACAAATTTTCACTCTTGTGTACTATCTGAAATGATTTGTAGCTGGCTGCTCATGCTCTATGTGGAGCTTCAGGTTATGCAAAGCACTTGCAAAGTCTTGTTGGAGGAAGAGAAAGATGTCACAGGGATGTAGGGTCTGAAGGAATTAAAATTATTGGGGGCACAGTAGCATATGAAGGAATTAGTTATTGGGGAGAAAAGTGTTAGAAGGGCATTATGACTGCAGGAAACCATGCTAGTCTTACTGCTCAAAATCAACAGTTTCTTCTTTAGAACGTTACAAGCTTTTACTTCAGTATCACCAAGGTGAGGGCAGTTTGCATATCAGTGATGTAATTCTTTCCCCCCTGTTCTACAACTGTTGTAAGACGTACATATATCCTTGCATATCCCAATATAGCCTTAGCATTCTGCTTGTATGCCAGTCTCTCCCTGCTTTCTCCTCACCAAAATCCCTCTAACACCTGCTCCAGAACAGCTTTTGGATTCAGTTCCAGAGGGCCTGTACTTCCCAAGGCAGCCACAGCAAGGAGTATTTTTGCTTGGTTTGGTGTGGTGTTTGTTTTTTTGGGGTGGTGGCGGCATGGTTTTATTTTGTTTGTTTGTTTGGGGTGGGGGGGTGGAGGTTGGGGCGGGGACGTGTGGTTTTGTTGGTTTGGTTTGAGCTGATGGCTTTCCATTCATTTCCCCTTGCTTCTTTTTTGCCCCTTGTGCTGGTTTTGGCTGAGAAGGGATTAATTCTCCTCACTGTGGGGGTTGGCTACCTTTCCATCTTCCCGAGCTCTGCCCTGGGGGGGGGGGGGGGCTGGGAGGGGCGGGGCCATGGTGGGGGCGGCTGACCCCCACCGGCCAATGCAGGTTCATTCCATACCATGTGACACCATGACCAGTATATTGAGGAGGGGCAGGTTGCGTCTCGGAATTGGCGCCGCGTTGGGTCGGTGGGCAGTGAGTGGCTGTGGCGCATGTGCGGTTTCTTAAGGTGGTTCGTTATCCCTCTCCTCTCCTCTCCCTTCCCCACTCCCCCGGGGCTTTGCGCCTCTCGTTGTTCTCCTTCACATTGCGCTTCTGTTGTTGTTTCTTTTAATTTTAATTATTAAACTGGTCTTATCCCAACCCCCGAGCGTTACCCTTCTGATTGTGTCCCCCATGTACTGGTGGGGGACTGAGTGAGCGACTGTGTGGGGCTGAGTTGCCGGCTAAACCACAACAGTCTCTTTGGCACCCAACGTGGGGCTCAAGGGTTGGAGATAACAACAGCTGCTGGTCACAGCACCATGTTGTCCTTTTTGCAGTTGGTGTTAAAGATTGGTGTTGGTTTGTTTAGTGTGCTGTGTTCTGCTGTGATTAGTAACGTTTTGCCTACGAGATTTGTTATGCAAACACTCGTTTTCAGCTTTATCTGGTATTTGGGGTTTTTGCTGAAACTGTTACTGTACTTTGGATACCACCTTGTTGAGGCAATTAGCAATTATACCTCCTCCTCTGAGAGATTTTATATGTAGGAAATACAGAATAGTATCTTTGCAACTTTGTTCTATGATGTCTGTGCCTCTATTACAACAACCTTTTTGTATCTTGAACATCCTTGGGTGGTTAAGGTGCCCTTATTGTTAGTTTTTGGGCATGTTGTTTTGGTTTTGACTAAGCAACTTAAGAATATCACCCAGAAATCTGCCCCAAGGCTTGATAGTTACGAGTGGCAGGGCATGTGGGATAGCATGGGCAAATACCTAGGGCAGTGGGCACCCCCAGTGTTTTGGAGTTTCATCCCCGAACAAGTGCAGAATCCTGAAAAACTAGTAGAATACTTGGAGTAAGTATGTTGCTATGCTGGGAACTCCAGAGAGACACAGATAACTGCAATGTGCTGGGGCCTGACCCATGCATTCAGAGCCCTGCTCAACAGTATTCAGTGCCCCCAAGGGGAAGAGAAGGTCTCTGGATTGAAATGCAAAATGACTGGCACTGTAGACAATCCAGCCCTGTCGACAGGCACTGCAGCCACTCAAACCCCACAACAAGTACCGGAGCTAGCTCAGAAAATAAACCCGTACTGGTATCAGTTGCCCCCATACACAAGACAAAATCTTGGAAGCAGACGTCAACTCGTTTAGAACAGGATGATGAAGAACCAGGGCCATCAGGGGGAGAGGAGGGAGAAGTAATAAATGAAATAGAGACCACCCGATCCCTGTCCTTAAGCGAGTTGCGAGATATGCGAAAAGATTTTGGCCGTCATTCAGGTGAGCACATTGTCACCTGGATGCTCCGATGCTGGGATAATGGGGCCAGTAGCCTGGAACTAGAGGGAAAAGAAGCCAAAAAATTGGGATCCCTTTCTGGGGAAGGGGGCGTTGACAAAGCAATTGGAAAAAGTACACAAGCCCTCAGCCTCTGGAGGCAACTCCTGTCCGGAGTGAAGGCAAGGTATCCCATTAAAGAAGATGTTACATATCGCCCAGGAAAATGAACAACTATGGAGAAAGGCATCCAGTATCTAAGGGAATTAGCTGTGTTTGAGGTGATTTATGGCGACCTGGACGATCAATGGTCATCCAAAGATCCAGGTGAAGCCAAGCGCACACGACCCATGTGGCGGAAGTTTGTACGGAGCGCACCATCTTCGCATGCAAACTCATTGGCAGTCATGTCCTGGAAAGATGACGAGACACCAACGGTGGCAGAGGTGATTGATAGACTCCGGGATTATGAAACAAATCTCTCTTCCTCGCTCATCTCTGCTGTGGAGAAACTATCCTAAGAGGTCCAGCAACTGAAAGAAGATCTGTCCTGCTCCCCACCTCGACAGAGTAGTGTCTCAGCTGTTAGGAATAAGCGTCCTTTGGCTCAAAGGAGAGGATACACACCACAGGCCACCCTATGGTTCTACCCGCGTGACCACGGAGAGGACATGATGAGGTGGGATGGCAAGCCTACCTCGACGCTAGAGGCACGGGTACATGAACTGCAAGGAAGAACAGTCACTCAGGGAGGCTCTTCCAGGAAAGTTGCTGCTCCGGTTTCCAGTGAGCAAGTCCCCAGACAGAGGAGTAGAAGCGCAGATTTTATTGCTAAGTGTAATAGAGGGACTCCTGATTCACATTTACAGGAAGTGAGTTGTGACTGCCGTGATCAGGACTAGAGGGGCCCTGCCTCCAGCCAGGTGGAGGAAAGGGATAACTGGGCTTACTGGACTGTGTGGATCCGATGGCCTGGCACGTCCGACCCACAGGAGTATAAAGCGTTAGTGGACAGTGGTGCACAGTGCACCTTAATGCCATCAAACTATATAGGGGCAGAACCCATCGGTATTGCTGGAGTGACAGGGGGATCCCAAGAGCTAACTGTATTGGAGGCTGAAGTGAGCCTAACTGGGAATGAGTAGCAAAAGCACCCCATTGTGACTGGCCCAGAGGCTCCGTGCATCCTTGGCATAGACTGCCTCAGGAGAGGGTATTTCAAGGACCCCAAAGGGTACAGGTGGGCTTTTGGTGTAGCTGCCTTGGAGATGGAGGAAACTAAACAGCTGTCTACCTTGCCCGGTCTCTCGAAGGACCCTTCTGTTGTGGGGTCGCTGAAGGTCAAAGAACAACAGGTGCCACTCGCCACCGCAACAGTGCACCGGTGGCAATATCGCACCAACCGAGACTCTCTGATCCCCATCCATAAACTCATTCACCAACTGAGAAGCCAAGGAGTGGTCAGTAAGACCCACTCACCCTTTAACAGTCCCATGTGGCCAGTGCAGAAGTCTAATGGAGAGTGGAGGCTAACAGTAGACTATCGTGGCCTGAATGAAGTCACTCCACCATTGAGTGCTGCTGTGCCAGACATGCTAGAACTTCAATACGAACTGGAGTCCAAGGCAGCCAAGTGGTATGCCACAACTGATATCGCTAATGCATTCTTCTCAATCCCTCTGGCAGCAGAGTGCAGGCCACAGTTTGCTTTCACTTGGAGGGGTGTCCAGTACACCTGGAATCGACCGCCCCAGGGGTGGAAACACAGTCCTACCATTTGCCATGGACTGATTCAGACTGTACTGGAACAGGGAGAAGCTCCAGAACACCTTCAGTACATTGATGACATCATTGTGTGGGGCAACACAGCGGAAGAAGTTTTTGAGAAAGGAGAGAAAATAGTCCAAATCCTTCTGAAAGCTGGTTTTGCCATAAAACCAAAGTAAGGTGAAGGGACCCGCACGAGAAATCCAGTTCTTAGGAACCAAATGGCAAGATGGTCGTTGTCAGATCCCAATGGATGTGATCAACAAAATAGCAGCCATGTCTCCACCAACTAGCAAAAAGGAAACACAAGCTTTCTTGGGCATTGTGGGTTTTTGGAGAACGCATGTTCCAAATTACAGTCTGATCGTAAGCCCCCTCTACCAAGTGACCCGGAAGAAGAATGATTTCAGATGGTGTCCTGAACGACGACAAGCCTTTGAACAGATTAAACAGGAAATAGTTCATGCAGTAGCTCTTGGGCCAGTCCAGGCTAGACAAGATGTAAAGAATGTGCTCTACACTGCAGCCGGGGAGAATGGCCCTACCTGGAGACCCTGGGAGAAAGCACATGGGGAGACCCGGGGTCGACCCCTAGGGTTTTGGAGTCGGGGATACAGAGGGTCCGAAGCCCGCTATACTCCAACTGAAAAAGAGATATTGGCAACATATGAAGGGGTCCGAGCTGCTTCAGAAGTGGTTGGTACTGAGGCACAGTTGCTCCTGGCACCCCAACTGCCAGTGCTGGGCTGGATGTTCAAAGGAAACGTCCCCACTACACACCATGCAAGTGATGCTACATGGAGTAAATGGGTTGCACTGATCACCCAGCAGGCTTGAGTAGGAAACCCCAGTCGCCCAGGAGTCTTGGAAGTGATTATGGACTGGCCAGAAGGCAAAGATTTTGGATTATCACCAGAGGAGGAGGTGACACGTGCTGAAGAAGCCCCACTCTATAACAAACTGTCAGAAGATAAAAAGCTGTATGCCCTGTTCACTGATGGGTCCTGTCGCCTTGTGGGAAAGCACTGGAGATGGAAGGCTGCTGTATGGAGTCCTACACGACAAGTAGCAGAAACTGCTGAAGGAGAAGGTGAATCGAGCCAGTTTGCAGAGGGAAAGGCCATCCAGCCTGCCTTAGACATTGCTGAATGGGAAAAGTGGCCAGTGCTCTATCTCTGTACTGACTCCTGGATGGTGGCAAATGCCCCGTGGGGCTAGTTACAGTAGTAGAAGCAAAGCAACTGGCAGCATAGACGCAAACCCATCTGGGCTGCCACATTGTGGCAAGATATTGCTGCCCGGGTAGAGAACCTGGTTGTAAAGGTACGTCATGTGGATGTTCACGTCCCCAAGAGTCGGGCCACTGAAGAACATCGGATCAACCAGCAGGTAGATCAGGCTGCCAAGATTGAAGTGGCTGAGGTGGATCTGGACTGGCAACATAAGGGTGAACTATTTCTAGCTCGATGGGCCCATGACACCTCAGGCCATCAAGGGAGAGATGCATCATACAGGTGGGCTTGTGATTGAGGGGTGGACTTAACCATGGATGTTATTGCACAGGCTATCCACGAATGTGACACATGCGCTGCAATCAAGCAAGTGAAGCGGGTAAAGCCTCTGTGGTACGGGGGACGATGGCTGAAATATAAATATGGGGAGGCCTGGCAAATGGACTATATCACACTCCCACAGACCCGCCAAGGCAAGCGCCATGTGCTTACAATGGTAGAAACAATGACTGGCTGGCTGGAAACATATCCTGTCCCCCACGCCACTGCCCGGAACACTATCCTGGGTCTTGAGAAACAAGTCCTGTGGCGACATGTCACCCCAGAGAGAATTGAATCAGACAATGGGACTCATTTCCGAAACAACCTCATAGATGCCTGGGCCAAAGAGCACAGTATTGAGTGGGTGTATCACATCCCCTATCATGCACCAGCCTCTGGGAAAATTGAACGGTACAATGGACTGTTAAAAACTACACTGAGAGCGATGGGGGTAGACCATTCAAGCACTGGGATACACATTTAGCAAAAGCCACCTGGTTAGTCAACCCAAGGGGATCTGCCAACCGCGCTGGCCCTGCCCAGTCAGAAATCCTACATACTGTGGAAGGGGATAGAGTCCCTGTAGTGCACACAAAAAGTATGCTGGGCAAAAGAGTCTGGGTTCTTCCTGCCTCCGGCAAAGGCAAACCCATTCGTGGGACTGCTTTTGCTCGAGGACCTGGGTGCACTTGGTGGGTGATGCGGGAGGATGGAGAAATCCAATGTGTGCCTCAAGGGGATTTGATTTTGGGCGAAAACAGTCAATGAACTGAATGGCACAATGCAAACTCCTATATAATATTGTGTGTCACCTCTGTGTTGTTTCAATGATATCACAGTACAAGCCTCCCAACCCGTGGAAGATCAGCTATGAAACAAGCCGTGCAGCAGTGATGGAACGATGACTGACTCGGTATGCAGCAACCCAACGCCACACACCATCTCTCCCAACCTGAAAGACTGATACGACAGATGGAGCCCAGAGTCATGGACTGGGTGAACTCAATGGGCATTTTACTGGACATTTTACAGGGAAGGTCCATGAACTAAGGGAATGATGTCTGTGTATTATGTTAAAGGACGGGAAGGGGAGGGGTGGTGGTTGGTACGGTTGTATTGGCTGGTATGGGACCTGGCCATGGTGTAAATGGTATGGAATAAGGGGTGGAGAATGTGCTGGTTTTGGCTGAAGTTAATTATTCTCCATCTGTGTGTGGGGGTCGGCTACCTTTCCATCTTTCCGAGCTCTGCCGTGTGGTGGTGGGGGGCTGGGAGGGGCAGTGACATGGTGGGGGTGGCTGACCCCGACTGGCCGATGGCATGTTCATTCCATACTATGTGACACCATGACCAGTATATTGAGGGGCGCGCAGTTTGCGTCTCGGAAGCTGCGCGGCATTGGGTCGGCGGGCGGCAAGCGGCTGTGGCGCATGCGGTTTGTTTCGGCGGTTCGTTCTACCTCTTCTCTCCTCTCCCCTCCCCCGCCCGCCCCCCAGGTTTTGTGCCTCTCATTGTTCTCCTTTACATTGCGTTTCTGTTGTTGTTTCTTTTAATTTTAATTATTAAACTGTTCTTATCCCAACCCCCGAGCGTTACCCTTCTGATTCTCTCCCCCATCTACCGGTGGGGGAGTGAGCAAGCGACCGTGTGGGGCTGAGCTGCCGGCTAAACCATGACACCCTTGTAGGGTGGCCTTCCAGCACTTTCTGCGGCAGGTCCAGGCTGCTTATTCTGTTTGTTCTGACAGCTTTCTGGGTTTATAACTCATGTTTAAACTGTTGATGGTCTTGCTAATGGCTCATTAAATGGCCCATTGATTTCTGCTTTAAGTGGAGAGCAGTTCAAGTGGTTTAGATTTATATTTTCTCCTAGAAATGTTTATGACTCTGAGATCTGGCTTATGGAGAATATCTGTTTTCTGAGAGGTGGGAAAGAGTGTGTTTATTTCACTTTCCTAAGTTTTGGGAGAACTTTGGTTTAAATATTCTGTTCTATTAAATATTTTTCCTTGTATATGCTTTCCATACATCAAATAAATAGGAAAGCAGTTCTGGCAGGTGAATTTCAAGATGTGCCAGAAGCTGTTATCTTCACAAATAAATAGAAGTTAGTTATCTGTTGAAAATGTATAAAGAAATATTGAGCTCAAAACAGCTGCTTTGACAAAGTTAAATAAATGAACAAGATGGATTTTAAGGCTGCGGGGAGGCAGAAGGAAAGCTTAAAGATTTTAGAGGTGATGAAATAATCCAATCCAAAGGTATGATATCCTGATGTGTCCAAGATGCGTAACTTTAATATTAGAGTTTAATTTTATGATGGAAAAAATTATCTTATTCTAAAGTGCAACTTTAATTGCATTTTATATTAATGTACTGCTTCAGGAGTATTAAAATTGTGTGGGAAGTTAGTGTGCTATTTAATTGTGCGAGCCACTGAGCCACCAAGTATGCTGGAACTATAGTACAAAATTATTATACATAGTGCATAATTGAAAATTTTTTGTTACATTGTCACTGTATTCCCGTAACAACATAGCTCTTTTCCTGGAATCTGAGGTGTACAGGAGCCAGAAAGGCAGCTAACAGGAGGAAACTCGCAACAGCTTGCAGTTTTCAGAAGGTCATTGGCTGTGATTTTTGAAATGGTCACATGCATCTATATAGGGCCCTTTCATGAAGGGTCCTTTAAAGAAAGGTCATATTTAGATAAGAGAAGGGAACAGTTAAAATTGTGCTTTCTTGACTTGGAATGTTCAACATTATATAAATTAGCTTTTGTCTGAAATTATGCAAGATAAAGAAGCTATTCGTGGAGTTTAATACTCAGGAGTTCAAGGATTTTCAAGAAATGGGAGTGCCTTATGCATGTTCCCTCTTAGCCTTATAGAACAAACTTTATAATGTGTAAAAGAGCACTGTAGCAGAAGGCATTTTACCCCCTTTCTCAACTGCAGATTTGATTGCTGTCCAAGAACTAGGTTGTTTTTTGTCCTTTTGCAAGATTGGTGATTTGTTGCTTTGCATGTGAGGCAGCCAGCTAAAGAGGGCAGAAGCTCTGGGGATTGGCTCTGCAGCTTAGGATTTTTTCCATATTTCTGCAACTGTTCCTTTGATGGGTGGGAACTTCATAAACAGCTGCTGTGATCAGATCCTTACAAGATCTTGCGAAACTCTTTTAGAAAACTTTAAACCTAGAACAGAGTCTGCATTGCAGCCACAGACCTTGTTGGTCATCAAAAAATGTATTCCCTGCCTGGGTAAACAAACTAGTATGTACTTTGTAAGGTTCTTGCATGGAAGCTCAGTGTAAAATGAGGAATAAATTGCTCTTGTGTACTTGTGCATCTTATTTTGCAGTCAAGCATTTAAAGATGCCACCACCTCAAAAATCCAGTACATCCAACAAGAAATTATGCAAAATAAAGCAAGCGTCCTATTAAGTAACTATGTGTGCAGGTACTGTGTGATGATTTTTAAATTCTAATTATTTGCCTTTGACTAAATTATTAGATATCTCTTATTTTGAACAGGATTATGAAATATCAGATGGAGTTTGAATTGCATGTGTTGACTAGGGTCTAGTTCCAGGGGTTGCTTTCATGTCTGGGATGTACCTTGGTGTCCTGTTTATCTTTCTTCTGCAATGCTATTACCATTCCCTGTTGCCAAACAATCTGAAACAAATGTAAAATTCTTTAATTGTTGAAATCCATACTTGGATCATATTTGAACATTTGAGGTGGATAGAGTTAACTGGAATGAGAGGTGCTGAGGTGTCTCAGATTTTATTTGATGCTTTTATTCTGTTAATGCTACAGATGCCTATGCAACCTTTTGCTTTACAAACCATTGCAACTATTGTGATTCTGGCTGTTGTCTTCAGTGTCCACTGTTGCTTCCACATGTAGCACACTTAGATGGGTCTTCACCTGTGTGCTGTCAGCTTTTTAATTTTTGCAGCCTGAGTGGCCTGACTTGGGTTTTTGCCTGCTTGCTATGGGATGCCTTCTGAGGGAACAACTTCATAGGTGTTAAGTTTCCTTACTATGACAACTCTGTAATTTTTTTGTTACTTGAAGTATTTTTTCCTCCTTTCCATTTTCAGTCTTGCTGGCTGCTTTCTATGTTCACAGTACTTTTCCTGTTGTTACTTAGAGTTGGTAGTAATTAAAGGTGTCATGCATGTGGTTTTGGTCAGTTTTTCTATTGGGAACTAAATATAGTATTTGCTTGATACTGCTAGCATTCATTTAGCTACAAGTGAGGGGCCATATTTCTTCCCATTGCATCAAAGTGAAGTTGGTTCAACCACAGGTCTGAGCTTGGAACATTGGTCAGCAAATTGGTGACTTTTCTGCAATATTAAAAAACTGGACGGGGCTCTGGTGATAATGCAGCAAAAGCTGTAGCTCTGTGGTGGATTGACTTGCATAAGGCAATTGTTTTGACAGCCACAAACTGTGGTGTGCTGGTTGTTCAGTCTCCTGTGGTTGAGCTACTGTTCTCAAGCTTCTTACCATCAAATGTGGATGCCACAGGCAGTCTTTTCAAAAGCACTATATGGAAGGAGGAATTGCTGCCAAACTCTTGGCAGTATCTTTCACCTTCAGCCTGCTGTTTTCTGCCCTTTGGCCTTCAGGTTACATGTTCATTACTGGTCATTTTAAAGGCTGTATGTTTGCTTTGGAAAGGGCACTGTTATGCCACTCTACAGCCAGAGAATGGAGGCAGCTGCACTAATCTCAAGCTCTTGAGCTGCTGTGTTAAGCTGTGAAAGATTTCTTAGCTTGGGCACACAAAAGGAATAATCAGTTCTGATCCTCTTCCTATTGTGGCTTGTGTATTGTTGTGCTTTCAAGGGTAAAGGGCTTGGAAACCACAGGGCTAAGCTGTGACCTGGGAGTTGTTGAGAGAAATAGGGACACCATACTATCTCAATTTTGGAAAGACTTTTCTCCACTAATAGGGAGAGCAATTAATCTCTTCCCAACTTAAATTGAGGGGTTAGCGTAGGTACCTTTAAGAGCTAAAAAGTGTGACAAACAAGATGTCCAAGTCCTTGCATGAAATGCCTCTCGTTTATATCACTATATGACTTAACCTAATCCACATAGACTTTCCATTAGGATTTGCATGTTTACTCTTATGTTCTCATGAGCACATTAATTGCTTTTTAGACTTAATTAGTAGTGTAATCTGAGGTGAGAGCTGTAGTGAAGCAGCTAAATATATCCTGATAGCATAGCCCAAAAGTCCAGCATTCAGAAATTAATTTTTGCAAATAAGGGCTTTGATATTTTTACAGCTACACCAAGTAAACAGTTATTTTTCATGTGCTAGTATAACTTAGTTTTAATTTATTTGTATGCTCTCCTGAGATACTGTTAGGTGCATAGGTGTTGCTATAATAAAGGTAATGTGAAACAAATCAATTTAGGCTAGGTGGTAATGTTCAGTTTGCAGAGGCTGTGCAAATGCGTAAGAACGAAGGTGTCAGAGTTGAAGTAGTTGTAGGTGGCTGACACATTTGTCATGTAATGCCACTGGACGCACAAGATGAAAAAAAATTACTCCATTTGATGGCAGAAATGGTTGAAATTGTACTGAAGCTTCCATAGTGGAATGTGTTAATTGAATGTTAATGGGGAAATGCGTGGTCATTGTGGATTTCTGTGTAATTATTGCATGAAGTGTTATATGCTAATTAAGCAGTTCAATTTTGTCTAGTCGTAAGAAATGTGGAATGGGGGAAAGTTAACTCTTACGAAAGCATGAATGGTCACAGCTGAATTTCATGCATTTGATAATACATAAATGCAGAAATGAAAGAAACACTGGTGTTTGGCCTCTGCTCTTTTTTGAAGTTTTAACTGTTATCGTTGTACTGTTGAACTGATGATGTAATCCAGAGGTAAGAAAATTACCTGACTTAGCTGGATTGTGCTTGGATTTTAAACCATAGCAGTTTTCATGTAGGGATCTCCTGACTGAGCATATTACGTTTTGTACTGTACAGCCAGAAAGCAAGTGGCAGTTTTGCAAACTGCATTTTACAGATGAGGCCCATATAGTCATGTCACTAGCATAAATGACTTTGGCTGATTGGACAGCAAATGTACACTTTATTGGATTTTTCTGCATTGCAGATGCACTTATATATGCCAGATGCAAATCAGCATCCCAGAAACGGGCCTGGATGTCAAGCCTTTTTCTAGACAGTTCTAGCAAAGTTACAGATGCTTATAAGAAATAGTGGACTGGTATGAGAAATTATGTAATCTCCATGAGGCAGCAAATAGGAAGGGAAAAGGATGCCAGCTTCCTCTTACGGCATGTGTAAGTTGTTTTTGGTTTTCCACTCAATAAAGAAATAATGTCAAGTAAAGCTGTTTTTAGTCAAGGTTATTTATCAGGTAGGCTAGAAATGATGCAGATAAATAGTTGAATGTTGCTAAGAACATTTTAAAAACTGGATTTCACTGACTGAGGACAACTAGAAATAGTAAACAGTAGTCATATTTGGAAATCTCACCATATGGAGAGCGTGATGTGAAGCCATATTGGTTGAGTCTCTTGCTTACTCGTTTTTCATATGGTTTGAAAATACTCTTTTCTCTTTGAGAATGCTAGGAAAGAAGTGGTAACTTCTGATTCATTAACTGTAAGCTACTTCGTTTTCCAAGAGTGTATGCCTTTCCAGAAACCCAGTGCTTGTAAATGAGGTCGTATTTCATGGTCTAGACTTCAGCATTTGTCTGTCTTTTCATCATACTGACAACTGTCAGTTCTGTCCTCGTTTAGACTCTGTTCTGCCTTTCCCTCCGCTTGGCTAGGCTGTCATTTAGACAATAAGAAAGTGGGCCCAAAAATGGTCTCTTGGATAATAGTACTAAAGATGTAGATATTCACCTTTCTCCTGTTTGCTTTGGGAATTCCGTTTCAGCAGGCTCTTCCTAAGCTGGATCAAGCAAGCTGATGGCAAGCCTTGTGAGAAGCTTACCTGGAACACATGGGACTGAAATATGTGGCGAGGTAAAACACTGGGTGCCAGAGTATACATGGAGGAATCTGTGGCAATTGTTGGAAAGGATTCAAAATGGGTTGTGATACTGAGAATAATTAGCAGTCCAAAGGAGTTGTATGTTTTCAGAGGTGACTTGTCTTGATGGTCACTGTTGACGGTCAACACAAGCAGGTTCGCAGTTGCCTGTTTGTGTGCAAAGGAAGTAATTGCAAGGTATGACACACAATTATTTTATTCAAAAAGGCAGTAGATAAGTCTAGTGTGCTACCTGTCCAAAATTACTCTCTTCCATTTCTACTTTTTTTTGTAGGAAGGCCACAAGGGTCTGTTATCGAGGCCCAAGATGACTTGTATAACATAGCAGTTTCTGCAATACACAACTGAACCTTAAAAGGTGTAAAACAATGGTGCCTTTTGATCCTGGACTTTAAGTACAAAGCTTCCTAGACCATGGAGTTGTTTTTAAGACTGCGGGGGTGGGGGTGTGTGTGTTTATGTAGAAACTAGTTTTCAGGTGCTTTAAAAAGATAGCTGAAATAGTGGCTCAGTGTAGTGGTAAGAGACAAGAACAAACATGAGACTTATTAAATGCATTGAGGGTTCCTTAGGAGTGACTGGCATTGCCTGACCTCAAACACATGATGCTCAGTCTGCAACTGGGCAAATCGAACCATGCTGGAATCAGAAGTGATTAAACTGTGGCTTTGAACAATATAGATGTCAAATTACCTGCTTAGTGAATCTGAAAATAGTGAAGAAAGCATGCATAGCATTAACAGATTCAAAAATTAATTCCTTTTGTTAGAGCATACCAGTTTTGGGGTCGTTTTCCCCCTGCATGAAAACATTATGTGACAAGAAATGTTTACACTTCAGTAGAAAACGCAGCTAACAGCGCAGAGCTGCTATAAAGTCAGTAGATGGAGATCTGATGCCCCTTTCTTGCACACTGTGGGCCCAGCTAAATCAAATTATTTACCAGTTATCTGAGTGTGCACACGAACTACCACACCTTACATGGTGCGTTCCAAGATGTCAAGTGAAAACATTATTTTCTAATTCAAAACACACTGGTTTTTTTAGAAAGAAATTTTTGTAAGGAAGAAATAAATTTCACCACAATTTTATTTAAGTAAAAGAAACAAAGTACACCCCCCACCCACCCCCCAAGTAATATCAAAAAAACATCTTGCAAACAGTTCTTTCAAAGGAAGACTTTTTAGGTCAGCTGTTACTCTAACATCATAGATTCCTAAGATTTAAACTTGAGAGAAATATCAGGATGCCTGGTTGTTTAGTAGAAGAAATTAAGTTTCCGGTTATCTTTAATAAGTATCAGATAGCACAGTAAGTAATTATCTTGCAATTGCTACTTTTGTTTTTAAAACATAGTTTCATTTGTAAATTTACTTGTTGAAGAACCCTTTGACTTAAATATTGTGTACAAGTCATAGTGTGAGTTGCAGAAATTCTAGAATAACAACTATTTTGAATATCGTTCAAATTTGCAGCTTGTGTAGGAGGAGGAATTCAGTACACTGAACTGTTCTGCAAACTGTCTTGCTATTGGAGGTTCCTTGCTGCTGCAATATTTAATTTGGAGCAAGTGACCTTTAAAAATTTTAAGAGTTAATAGCTACAGAAACATGGATTTCATTCTCTGGGCTAAATTGAGGGTTTGTGTTGTTTCATATCACCCCACTGCAGTGTACTGGATGAAGGTCACAATTGGAATTTGACAATGTGACTGAAATGTGCTTTGGTTGTTGACAATCGCTTCTTTCGTCATTCTTGAGCTTGTGTTGCTGTGCAAATTGCCTTCTGTGAAATAAAGCTCCAAAATTATAGTGCAAATTTGGTCCGGAGAACTGGATTAAAGCAGGGCTTTTTTAAGCTCGAAGGAAGACATGGAAGTAGAATGTAACTTCAGTAATTTTTTGCTGGTGTCACTTGTCAGCGCTCAGCCTTATTCTACAATAGGTAGTATTGCTTAGCTGCAGATACGCTGTCATCTTCAAAGGGTAGTTTAGGGCCAGGGCATCTGTTGTGGTTTGGCCGGCAGCCCAGCCCCACACTGTCGCTTGCTCATTCCCCCACCGGTAGATGGGGGAGAGAATCAGAAGGGTAACGCTCGGGGGTTGGGATAAGACCAGTTTAATAATTAAAATTAAAAGAAACAACAACAGAAGCGCAATGTGAAGGAGAACAACGAGAGGCGCAAAACCTGGGGGGCGGGCGGGGGAGGGGAGAGGGAGGGGGATGAACTGCCGAAACAAACCGCATGCGCCACAGCCGCTTGCCGCCCGCCGACCCAACGCCGTGCTGCTCCCGAGCTGCAAACTGCGCGCCCCTCAATATACTGGTCATGGTGTCACATAGTATGGAATGAACATGCCATTGGCCAGTCGGGGTCAGCCGCCCCCACCATGTCACTACCCCTCCCAGCCCCCCCCACCACACGGCAGAGCTCGGAAAGATGGAAAGGTAGCCGACCCCCACACACAGATGGAGAATAATTAACTTCAGCCAAAACCAGCACATTCTCCACCCCTTATTCCATACCATTTACACCATGGCCAGGTCCCATACCAGCCAATACAACCGTACCAACCACCACCCCTCCCCTTCCCATCCTTTAACATAATACACAGGCATCATTCCCTTAGTTTATGGGCCTTCCCTGTAAAATGCCCATTGAGTTCACCCAGTCCATGACTCTGGGCTCCATCTGTCGTATCAGTCTTTCAGGTTGGGAGAGATGGTGTGTGGCGTTGGGTTGCTGCATACCGAGTCAGTCATCGTTCCATCACTGCTGCACGGCTTGTTTCATAGCTGATCTTCCACGGGTTGGGAGGCTTGTACTGTGATATCATTGAAACAACACAGAGGTGACACACAATATTATATAGGAGTTTGCATTGTGCCATTCAGTTCATTGACTGTTTTCGCCCAAAATCAAATCCCCTTGAGGCACACATTGGATTTCTCCATCCTCCCGCATCACCCACCAAGTGCACCCAGGTCCTCGAGCAAAAGCAGTCCCACGAATGGGTTTGCCTTTGCCGGAGGCAGGAAGAACCCAGACTCTTTTGCCCAGCATACTTTTTGTGTGCACTACAGGGACTCTATCCCCTTCCACAGTATGTAGGATTTCTGACTGGGCAGGGCCAGCGCGGTTGGCAGATCCCCTTGGGTTGACTAACCAGGTGGCTTTTGCTAAATGTGTATCCCAGTGCTTGAATGGTCTACCCCCATCGCTCTCAGTGTAGTTTTTAACAGTCCATTGTACCGTTCAATTTTCCCAGAGGCTGGTGCATGATAGGGGATGTGATACACCCACTCAATACTGTGCTCTTTGGCCCAGGCATCTATGAGGTTGTTTCGGAAATGAGTCCCATTGTCTGATTCAATTCTCTCTGGGGTGACATGTCGCCACAGGACTTGTTTCTCAAGACCCAGGATAGTGTTCCGGGCAGTGGCGTGGGGGACAGGATATGTTTCCAGCCAGCCAGTCGTTGTTTCTACCATTGTAAGCACATGGCGCTTGCCTTGGCGGGTCTGTGGGAGTGTGATATAGTCAATTTGCCAGGCCTCCCCATATTTATATTTCAGCCATCGTCCCCCGTACCACAGAGGCTTTACCCGCTTCGCTTGCTTGATTGCAGCGCATGTGTCACATTCGTGGATAGCCTATGCAATAATATCCATGGTCAGGTCCACCCCTCGATCACAAGCCCACCTGTATGATGCATCTCTCCCTTGATGGCCTGAGGTGTCATGGGCCCATCGAGCTAGAAATAGTTCACCCTTATGTTGCCAGTCCAGATCCACCTCAGCCACTTCAATCTTGGCAGCCTGATCTACCTGCTGGTTGATCCGATGTTCTTCAGTGGCCCGACTCTTGGGGACGTGAACATCCACGTGACGTACCTTTACAACCAGGTTCTCTACCCGGGCAGCAATATCTTGCCACAATGTGGCAGCCCAGATGGGTTTGCGTCTATGCTGCCAGTTGCTTTGCTTCTACTACTGTAACTAGCCCCACGGGGCATTTGCCACCATCCAGGAGTCAGTACAGAGATAGAGCACTGGCCACTTTTCCCATTCAGCAATGTCTAAGGCAGGCTGGATGGCCTTTCCCTCTGCAAACTGGCTCGATTCACCTTCTCCTTCAGCAGTTTCTGCTACTTGTCGTGTAGGACTCCATACAGCAGCCTTCCATCTCCAGTGCTTTCCCACAAGGCGACAGGACCCATCAGTGAACAGGGCATACAGCTTTTTATCTTCTGACAGTTTGTTATAGAGTGGGGCTTCTTCAGCACGTGTCACCTCCTCCTCTGGTGATAATCCAAAATCTTTGCCTTCTGGCCAGTCCATAATCACTTCCAAGACTCCTGGGCGACTGGGGTTTCCTACTCAAGCCTGCTGGGTGATCAGTGCAACCCATTTACTCCATGTAGCATCACTTGCATGGTGTGTAGAGGGGACGTTTCCTTTGAACATCCAGCCCAGCACTGGCAGTCGGGGTGCCAGGAGCAACTGTGCCTCAGTACCAACCACTTCTGAAGCAGCTCGGACCCCTTCATATGTTGCCAATATCTCTTTTTCAGTTGGAGTATAGCGGGCTTCGGACCCTCTGTATCCCCGACTCCAAAACCCTAGGGGTCGACCCCGGGTCTCCCCATGTGCTTTCTCCCAGGGTCTCCAGGTAGGGCCATTCTCCCCGGCTGCAGTGTAGAGCACATTCTTTACATCTTGTCTAGCCTGGACTGGCCCAAGAGCTACTGCATGAACTATTTCCTGTTTAATCTGTTCAAAGGCTTGTCGTCGTTCAGGGCACCATCTGAAATCATTCTTCTTCCGGGTCACTTGATAGAGGGGGCTTATGATCAGACTGTAATTTGGAATATGCATTCTCCAAAAACCCACAATGCCCAAGAAAGCTTGTGTTTCCTTTTTGCTAGTTGGTGGAGACATGGCTGCTATTTTGTTGATCACATCCATTGGGATCTGACAACGACCATCTTGCCATTTGGTTCCTAAGAACTGGATTTCTCGTGCGGGTCCCTTCACCTTACTTTGGTTTTATGGCAAAACCAGCTTTCAGAAGGATTTGGACTATTTTCTCTCCTTCCTCAAAAACTTCTTCCGCTGTGTTGCCCCACACAGTGATGTCATCAATGTATTGAAGGTCTTCTGGAGCTTCTCCCTGTTCTAGTACAGTCTGAATCAGTCCATAGCAAATGGTAGGACTGTGTTTCCACCCCTGGGGCGGTCGATTCCAGGTGTACTGGACACCCCTCCAAGTGAAAGCAAACTGTGGCCTGCACTCTGCTGCCAGAGGGATTGAGAAGAATGCATTAGCGATATCAGTTGTGGCATACCACTTGGCTGCCTTGGACTCCAGTTCGTATTGAAGTTCTAGCATGTCTGGCACAGCAGCACTCAATGGTGGAGTGACTTCATTCAGGCCACGATAGTCTACTGTTAGCCTCCACTCTCCATTAGACTTCTGCACTGGCCACATGGGACTGTTAAAGGGTGAGTGGGTCTTACTGATCACTCCTTGGCTCCTCAGTTGGTGAATCAGTTTATGGATGGGGTTCAGAGAGTCTCGGTTGGTGCGATATTGCCGCCGGTGCACTGTTGCGGTGGCGAGTGGCACCTGTTGTTCTTTGACCTTCAGCGACCCCACAACAGAAGGGTCCTTCGAGAGACCGGGCAAGGTAGACAGCTGTTTAGTTTCCTCCATCTCCAAGGCAGCTACACCAAAAGCCCACCTGTACCCTTTGGGGTCCTTGAAATACCCTCTCCTGAGGCAGTCTATGCCAAGGATGCACGGAGCCTCTGGGCCAGTCACAATGGGGTGCTTTTGCTACTCATTCCCAGTTAGGCTCACTTCAGCCTCCAATACAGTTAGCTCTTGGGATCCCCCTGTCACTCCAGCAATACCGATGGGTTCTGCCCCTATATAGTTTGATGGCATTAAGGCGCACTGTGCACCAGTGTCCACTAAAGCTTTATACTCCTGTGGGTCGGATGTGCCAGGCCATCGGATCCACACAGTCCAGTAAGCCCGGTTATCCCTTTCCTCCACCTGGCTGGAGGCAGGGCCCCTCTAGTCCTGATCACGGCAGTCACAACTCACTTCCTGTAAATGTGAATCAGGAGTCCCTCTATTACACTTAGCAATAAAATCTGCGCTTCTACTCCTCTGTCTGGGGACTTGCTCACTGGAAACCGGAGCAGCAACTTTCCTGGAAGAGCCTCCCTGAGTGACTGTTCTTCCTTGCAGTTCATGTACCCGTGCCTCTAGCGTCGAGGTAGGCTTGCCATCCCACCTCATCATGTCCTCTCCGTGGTCACGCGGGTAGAACCATAGGGTGGCCTGTGGTGTGTATCCTCTCCTTTGAGCCAAAGGACGCTTATTCCTAACAGCTGAGACACTACTCTGTCGAGGTGGGGAGCAGGACAGATCTTCTTTCAGTTGCTGGACCTCTTGGGATAGTTTCCGCACAGCCAAGAGTAGCGAGGAAGAGAGATTTGTTTCGTAATCCCGGAGTCTATCAATCACCTCTGCCACCATTGGTGTCTCGTCATCTTTCCAGGACATGACTGCCAATGAGTTTGCATGCAAAGATGGTGCGCTCCGTACAAACTTCCGCCACATGGGTCGTGTGCGCTCGGCTTCACCTGGATCTTTGGATGACCATTGATCGTCCAGGTCGCCATAAATCACCTCAAACACAGCTAATTCCCTTAGATACTGGATGCCTTTCTCCATAGTTGTTCATTTTCCTGGGCGATATGGGCAATATGACTGACCTTCTTTTTCATCATCCCATTTCAAACGAGTTGATTTCCGCTTCCAATATTTCATCTTGTGTATGGGGGCAACTGGTACTGGTACAGGTTGATTCTCTGAGCCAGTTCCAGTACTTGTCGTAGGGGTTTGAGTGGCTGTAGAGAGTGCTTGTGGTTTTTTTCCACTTGTTGAGTGCTTGTGTTCTTTTTCCAATTGCTTTGTCAACGCCCCCTTCCCCAGAAAGGGATCCCAATTTTTTGGCTTCTTTTCCCTCTAGTTCCAGGCTACTGGCCCCATTATCCCAGCATCGGAGCATCCAGGTGACAATGTGCTCACCTGAATGACGGCCAAAATCTTTTCGCATATCTCGCAACTCGCTTAAGGACAGGGATCGGGTGGTCTCTATTTCATTTATTACTTCTCCCTCCTCTCCCCGCGATGGCCCTGGTTCTTCATCATCCCGTTCTAAACGAGTTGACGTCTGCTTCCAAGATTTTGTCTTGTGTATGGGGGCAACTGATACCGGTACGGGTTTATTTTCTGAGCTAGCTCCGGTACTTGTTGTGGGGTTTGAGTGGCTGCAGTGCCTGTCGACAGGGCTGGATTGTCTACAGTGCCAGTCATTTTGCATTTCAATCCAGAGACCTTCTCTTCCCCTTGGGGGCACTGAATACTGTTGAGCAGGGCTCTGAATGCATGGGTCAGGCCCCAGCACATTGCAGTTATCTGTGTCTCTCTGGAGTTCCCAGCATAGCAACATACTTACTCCAAGTATTCTACTAGTTTTTCAGGATTCTGCACTTGTTCGGGGATGAAACTCCAAAACACTGGGGGTGCCCACTGCCCTAGGTATTTGCCCATGCTATCCCACATGCCCTGCCACTCGTAACTATCAAGCCTTGGGGCAGATTTCTGGGTGATATTCTTAAGTTGCTTAGTCAAAACCAAAACAACATGCCCAAAAACTAACAATAAGGGCACCTTAACCACCCAAGGATGTTCAAGATACAAAATGGTTGTTGTAATAAAGGCACAGACATTATAGAACAAAGTTGCAGAGATACTATTCTGTATTTCCTCCATATAAAATCTCTCAGAGGAGGAGGTATAATTGCTAATTGCCTCAACAAGGTGGTATCCAAAGTACAGTAACAGTTTCAGCAAAAACCCCAAATACCAGATAAAGCTGAAAACGAGTGTTTGCATAACAAATCTGGTAGGCAAAACGTTACTAATCACAGCAGAACACAGCACACTAAACAAACCAACACCAATCTTTAACACCAACTGCAAAAAGGACAACATGGTGCTGTGACCAGCAGCTGTTGTTACCTCCAACCTTTGAGCCCCACGTTGGGCGCCAAAAAGACTGTTGTGGTTTAGCCAGCAGCTCAGCCCCACACAGTCGCTCGCTCACTGCCCCACCGGTAGATGGGGGAGAGAATCAGAAGGGTAACTCTCGTGGGTTGGGATAAGACCAGTTTAATAATTAAAATTAAAAGAAACAACAACAGAAGCGCAATGTGAAGGAGAACAACGAGAGGCGCAAAACCTGTGGGGGGAGGAGGGGAACGAACCTCCAAAAGAAACCGCACCTGAATCAGCCATTCATTGCCTGCCGACCCGACGCCGCGCCGCTCCCGAGCCGCAAACTTCCCCACCTTAATATACTGGTCATGGTGTCACATGGTATGGAATGAACCTGCATTGGCCAGTGGGGGTCAGCTGCCCCCGCCGTGGCCCTGCCTCTCCCAGACTCCCACTGAATCGGCAGAGCGCGGGAAACTGGAAAGGTAGCTGTCCCCCCGCAGTGAGGAGAATTAACCCCTTCTCAGCTGAAACCAGCACAGCATATCTTCTGTAATTGTCAGCATTTTAAGAAGCTGATAGGTTACTAGTAATTGTAGTAATCAGAGGCGTGACTGCATTCAAGAAGCAGTAAAAATAGACCACACAGCAGAAACAACTGCTTATTTCTTGGACCAATGGCAAAGCTGGCAATGCTCGTAAATCCTGGTGGAGGGTGAGAGGCCTTGGAAGATGTCCTGAGACTTGGTTGTTTAAAAGGAGGGCCTGGTGGTTAGAATTTGAAAGCTATTGTGGAGCAGTTGCTTCTGGAAATGGAAGTTAATGGGGAAAAAAACTCCTTTGCAACTTGAAGAGGAAAACTTGAGGGAAAATGGGCTTTAGGGAGAGAGACACCATAGAAGTCTCTGGGAGAATGATAAACTACCTCATGACCTTGAAGAAAGCTGCTGTATTTTTGTGAGGGTACATTTGGCTCCCTTGTAGTGAAAACCTCTAAAGTTGACAAGGTCCTGGTTTTTTACACTGGCCCTATTCACAGCTCATTGTATTGCAGGTATTGTTTCCCTCCATCTCTGAAATTTTTAAGATCTCTTTTATTGTCCCAGAATTATAACGGCTGGGCAGATGAGCATGGCTAGATGTCCCATTGTTCCCTGAAGCCCAGTTTGTGTGAAGAAGCCTAGCAGCAAGTGACCTGTCAGTTCAACTGAACCACAGTTGTCAAGGCAGAAAGTTCTTCAGACACATTTCCCTGCAGATATAGCTATTAATGTTATATATTTTATGATACCTTGATTTACTTGTAAATGGCAGCGTATTTGTTTCAAAAAATTCTACTTGGTAATAGTTGTATGGCAGCCTTATACATACTTCATTCATACAGAGGCAGTTTCTTTTAAACTCTTATTTTTTGTGTGTCGGTATTACTTGTCGACTTTTGTTTTTTCATTTGTTGAATGTCCTCTCCGCTGCCTGTGTCACGAATAGGTTAGGACTGTAAAGATTATACTTATATGGCTAAGGTAGGTCATTGAAGAAAAAAGGGAAACCTTCGCCTCTGTGGTTTTTCTTCCATCTTTTTTTTACTGCTTTCCCTGTGACTAGAATTTCAGTATCATAGTTTTTAATTACAATAATTCAGTCACTTTATGCATGTGTGTCCTTTGGATAGAAGACATAAAAGCTCAGAGACACAGACTGTCCATTTTAGGGCTTTTTACCTGCTTTGCCAACTACCTGGTTGCTGTGAAAAATCTTTTCTGCTGCTAAGATTTCTTAAGCCTTGATTTCTGCATCCATGTCCCTAGGGACTTTTGCAATCTGAGGAAACTACTCCCCATCTTCCCAGATTTTTGTGCAGCTGCAAAGATGCAGGGAGCTAGAACACCATGTCAGAACAGGTCAGCCTTTTCTCAATTGTACTGGAGAAGTCCTAGGCAATTTTGGAGTTTTCTTCAGACTTAAGATACTGTATCCTTGTTCTTTTCCTTGAGACAGACAAACATGCACATGCCTCGCCCCAGCAATTCAGAAATGTTTCAGAAGAATTGGATATCAATGGAAGATAATAACTTCCAGGATAAAACTTTGTTCCTCTGCCTATTGTGTTTTTATTTGTCTAAACTACAATAAGGTCATACTGCATTTAGTCTTCTGTTTAATCCTAGAGTGGTACTCCCAAGTTTGACTTGATCTGTCATCTTCCATGCCCTCAGACTGATGTGTTCCCTGTTGCTTTCTCACTAAGAAAAAAGTTGCCCCTCCTAAATGCTTGTCAGTTGCAAGTTCAGGGCAACATGCCGAGTGTTAAATATAATAAATATAAATAAAATCAGAATTGTTGTTCTTCCCCTGTGCCCCTCCCCATGTGAGTCCAGAAAGAGGGTTTGGCTTGAATGTTCTGGCTAGAAGTGCTTCCAAAAGCTTATTGTCCGTCTGTTCGTACAGCTAAGTGCTGTCCAAGAAGCCAATAGCACATAGTTGTAGGAGACTCAAGTGTTAACCATTCATGAGAGCAGCTGGAGTGAAAGTCAATCCAGAATATAGTTCTGAATTATCTCAAACTAAAATTTGATGTTAAAGGATATTTTGTAGTTGTCTTCCTATTGGATTAAATTGATAAAAAGGTAGTTAATTTCTAGAAACATTTATGCCTCTTTGAAGTGCCTGCTTTCAAGATGGTAGCTCAGAAAAGCTTGCGTACTATTTAAGTGTGGGCTTGTTTATGGTTTACATGGTGGATAATTATTGTCTAATACTGGGCTCAGTAATAGGTCAGAATTGTTGCTAGCTTCTCAATTTGTATGCACTGTATCCCTGAGTTAGGCTCCTCTGAATTTTCAGACAAGTCGGGAGCTTTGCTTCTAAAGCATTTACTTCTATGATAGAAATTGGTTCTGTCACTGAAAAGCATAATGAGGAGCACTTAAATGTTTTAATGACAAAATCCATGTAATAACTGAAATGCAGATTTAGAAACATAGCAATAAAGATGGAAGCTGAATTCTGACAGTGTCACTTGGCCTATTAACCTGCTAAATGCTACCTACTGAAATACATTTGCATTATATCACCAGTTTTCATGGATGTGTTCCCTTCCTGTCTTCATCCAAATGGCATATGCATAGCTTTGTGGTAATCATTTACTTAATGTTAGTTCTTACATTCCCATGGTCTGTGAACAAAAGCAACTTCCTAAGCAGGTATTTTAGTTATTGCATCCAACAGTCAGTTGTATTCTTCGACTCTTTTATTTTAATTTCAAGTTCTGTGATTTGTGACAGCAAAAGCTGGGCAGAAGTTTTGGACTTTTTGTACCTATGACTAGTGACCGTTCCCTGAACACTAGGGTCAAGCTGATAGCTGGGGTGTTACATTGCTAGACCTTCAGATCTGGATGTTACACATCAACTTCATTTATCATTAACTTGAGTAGACTTGTGCTAGCTGTTGCTCTTGTTATATGACATAAGTCACTTATCTGGGCCGGTTAGGTCAGTTGTCACCTATGTGCTAGCTTGATCCAATTAATCCATTAAGTGAAGAGTTGGACATAGGTTGTGATTATCAAATTTTGCTTTTAGTGCAAATTCTGAATGTAGTGCTTCAGATTTTTGGCAGAGACTGGCAAAAAGGTTAGAGAGTGTTATATGCAGCAACTCAAGTTCTCAAATACTTTGCGTGTGTTATAAGCAGCCTGCAATACAGGTTTTCTGTTTGTCTTCCTTGTTAAATGGATTGTTCTGCCTAAAACTTGAATATGAGCTTTGTATGCTTGGAGAATTAATACACAGGAAATGTGTTAATTCTGAAGTGAGACTCTGGGATAAAAACCAGAGAGGGTTTAGCAGAGCTGTTAAGCAACCCAGCTGAGCTATAACAGTAATTTCCTCTTTCAAAATCTGGAAGCAATAAACACTTCAGATGTGCTTTCTAAATGCAGTGGAATCAGTCCCTTGGGCAGACAGCGTATGAAAAAACCTTTGGAATTAACTTTGGATATCAACTCTATGATTGTCTGAAAATACTGAAATGCTATATGCTTACTGGAGCAAAGAATGCCATGTTTTTGCCTTTTCCTTTCTAAAGCCTTAGTTCTTCAGTGCAGGTGGTGTCACAGTGACCTGTTCCAGAAAGACCAGATAGGAAAATTGCTTGATTTACTTAAGTGTTTTTGGCTTCAACTGTGGGACAATGAGTGGAAAATCAGTGAAAATATATCTTTCTGGGGTCTCTTATTGAAAGTGCTAGGAGTCAGTCCACTCTTCCATACCATCAGGTTGACTTGTGGCTGAAATGTGGGGGAGTGGGGTGGTGGTGGGTTGTTTGATTTGTTTGTGGGTTGGGTTTATTTTTTTTGTGATTGTTTTTGTTTGTTTTTAGCACTACCAGCCTGCAGCTGTACAGTGGCAACCATGCTAACTGTACTTCTCAGTAGCTGGTAAAGGGCATTGTCTGTGTCTGCAGCAGCAGTGTTGCAGTTCTACAAACATGTTAACTGACACCAGCTCTGACTAAGATTGTTAGTCAAGTTTTTGCAATATTTAAGTAGCTTATTTGAGAGCAAAAGCAAACAATGCTTTCTGTCTAGCAAAATGATTTGAGGTGACCTGATTTAAGTTTCTTGACAGAAAGATTATAGAAGTCTGGGCTGATATATAGAGGAAACTTACAGGAGCTAACTTCAAAGGTGAACCATAATGAGGAAGGGAGACTTGAAATCAAAGCAGCCTCAGTAGGGGGAGTGATTGAAAAGAATAGTATTTGGGGTTAGATAACCCGTGTTACACAATTGGAGGGCTGATGTGGTTCAAGACTGTTTCATTGCAGAAGTGTGATGGAGTTCTTCTTGCTCTTTTCCCTATTGAATACATATATATTACATATATTAAAAAACCTTGGTGTAAGACCACATAGCTAGAAGTAGTAAAAGCATCTTGAAAAGGTTATTTCATGTTCTCCTACATAGCTTGGACGCTTAGTCCGAAAACACATGCTTGGAAAGCTTAGTCCTGTAAAGAGAAGACATCTCTCTTCCTTTAACTGGGGGGGGGGGGGGGGGGGGGGAGGATGAGGAGGAAGTTGAGCTTCTCATATGTTTGATTTCAATAAAGAGTATAAACAGCATGTATTTCTTATGTGTTTTTCAGCATTCAGCCCCTCCTTCTTCCCCATCTAAATAGCCATTCCAGACAGTGTTCTCCCCTGGGACACTATGAGTACTGTTCAACCTGTCTGTGAATGCTTCAAAGCATCATTTTTGTTCTTCAGGGGACTTGAAGTGAAGCAATTAAAATGACAGGAAGTGCTTGCAACTGAAAGATTTATGTCTGTGGGAAGAGCTTATGAAATTCAAAGTATATTTTAATCAGAAAGAATTGATTTGGCAGCTACATAGTTAAAGATGTGTTGTTTTTTCTGAGACATTAATGTTTTCCCAAGACAAATCAGGCAGTAAGAGAACTGTTTTATGTGTATCTGGTGTAGTGAACAACAGTTACGTGTACACTCTGTAGAACTACTAAATTCTCAGTCACTGAGGAACTCTAATAAATTCCTCCCTACCCCTTGCCCCACCCTGAGTCATATCAAAAGACTTACACCTCTGACAAGAAAACAAATCCTTAATGTAGGAGATAGCCACTCAGCTTCTTAGTCTGTTTGATGTGGCTTCGCTCATGTGCATAAATAGGTGTTACTTGGAGAGGGGAGTGCATTGAAAGTAATTTAAAAATCATAGCTTGCTATGGTTGAAATACTGTATAGGAAGCTTGATACCAAGTCATTGTGCAGTTACGATGAGCTTCAAGCATACAAGAAAATGAAGAAGTACTGTCTTGGAAATTCTCACAAAACTTTATTACTGGTAATGTACTCTGAGGAGCACATTTCTTCCTCTGGAGAGATCTAGAACAGTTGCTAATGGCAGTGGGATTCACTTTGAGCTAGTGTGTCAGGAAGTGCTTCACTTCAGTCTAGTCATAGAATCATTAAGGTTCGAAAAGACCTCTAGGTTCATCAAGTCCAGCCGTCAACCCAACACTACCATGTCTCCTAAACCATTCCCTGAAGTGCCGCGTCTATGTGTCTTTTAAATACCCCCAGGGATGGCAACTCTACCACCTCTCTGGGTAGCCTGTTCCAATGCCTGACCACTCTTTCAGTGAAGAATTTTTTCCTAATATCCAATCTAAACCTCCCCTGATGCAGCTTGAAGCCGTTTCCTCTCATTCTATCACTAGTGACCTGGGAGAAGAGACCAACACCCACCTCATTACAACCTCCTTTCAGGTAGTTGTAGAGAGCAATAATGTGTCCCCGCAGCCTCCTCTTCTCCAGGCTAAACAACCCCAGCTCCCTCAGCCTCTCCTCATAAGGTCTGTCCTCTAGACCCTTCACCAGCTTTGATGTGCTGGAGTGTGTCCAAAGAAGGGCAATGATGTCCTTCTTGTACTGAGGGACCCAAAACTGCACACAGTGTTCAAGGTGTGACCTCACCAGTGTTGAGTACAGGGGCACAATCACTTCCCTGCTCCTGCTGGCCACACTATTCCTAATACAAGCCAGGTTGCTTTTGGCCTTCTTGGCCAGCTGGGCACACTGTTGGGTGGTTCAGCTGGCTGTCGACAAACACCCCCAGGTCCTTCTCTGCCAGGCAGCAACCACATTCACTCTGGGTAATTTTTAATGCCAGTTGTTTTTGATCTCAGCTTCTACAATCTTAAGAGTTTGACCGGAGTGACAACCTCTTCCATCACTGGAGTGATGGAAGATGTCCATGGGCCTTGGGTGGATGTGTATGATTGCATTTTGGACTCCTGACAGCAATTTAAAGCATACACACTAGTTGAATTAGCAGTTGCTGTTTATAGAAAACAGTTTTGGGTTTACTTTTTTCATTACTGATTACTGAGGTGGTAGCAGACTAAAACGAACTAATTTTCAAGTACTTAATAATTCTTTTGTCATCTTACTAACATAAACTTCAGGAAATTGTTTCCTTGGGGGGGGATGTTTGAGCTTAATTTCTGCATGTGGTTAGGCAAATGTATAGAGGGGAAAGTTATGTAATACTGAGATAGGGAACACCTGCATAGTTTGTGTAGCAGAAGTAAGTGTGGAGACTTCCTGAAATTTTAGCTTTTCCAAAGTGATGTGAAACTCAGACATTAAATGATATTATAGTGTGCTCCCTAATTATCTGAGGTAGTTTGATCTCCAGAAGTAGATTACTTTATCTACAAAGGCTGTTTTTGTAGAGAGAAATTGTGAGGGAGAACTGTATTTACCACTAAATTTTGAAAATCAAACTCTTTTGGGGGGAAATAATTTCAATTCCAAGACTTTTAAGAAGTCACAACCATTACAAATGACTGGTCTTAAGATGTCATTCTGTAAGTAATACAGCTATAATGGTAAACATACAGAGAAAGTTGTATCTTGCTTTCCAGAACTGCATTTTGCTACCTGATTGCCCTGGGCAGCCTCCTGCTTGGGTGGTCTGTTAGAAGACAGTTTTCATTTACACAGTTTGAAAGCAAATTGTAATAATACTTTCAAGATGTCTTGATAAATTAATGGCCTTTCACTGGGATTTTTTTTTTTTAGGAAATTTTATTTCAAGCTGTGAAGTCTAAAGATCATGCATGGTATGTCAATTTTTCTCTAAAGGAACTGAGACTTTAAGAATAGTTTTCTGGAACACAAGAATAGAGGAATGAATCAATTTCATAGTCATTACTTGAATTTGGGCACCTCTGTGGAGTTTGTTAGCAGGTTGGTATATCTTGGCATAAATTTTCTCCATTACTACAAAATCCAGTATTTCTTCCCTCCTTCAGCACTCTGAATTTGGCAGCATAGGTCTGTGTACTGCCAGCTCTTCAGAAATACATGCAGTTTTAACAGCTGAATGATAGCTAGAGTTATGTTCATGGAATTTTAACTGTTGAATTTCCTAGGCATAAAATATTTACATGGATACAGTATTCTATTAAGAAAGAACTAAAGTTATGACTGACTCTTGTTCTGAAAATATCTAAATCATCTGAATAGAGATTGGAATATTCTTATAGTGCATATAATGCAAAATACAGTGAGACTTCTAACTCCCTGCTTTATAATATGAGCTTTTCAAGGTAAGAAGTTACAACCATTGGCAAGACCAATGTAAAGCTTTTGTTTTGAACTAGGAGAAACAGTAGGTATGCCTTTCGGTGAGTACTCTAAAGACTTACCTCCCCCAGCAATGGCTCACTGGATGTTCTCCAATTTCTCTTTGGGCCTAAGGAAGGTGTTCCAGAGTTGTGCATTTTTAAACTGCTGATTAGGTTTTTAAGCTGGGGTTTACCTCAAATGCAATAGAATTGCTTCTGTTGGAAACTTCTGGCTTTGGTTGTTGAAAATGCTGGGTGTGCTGTTCCTATGTGATGGAGTGTAGTGTGAAGACCTCTTAGGTAAAGCCATTCTAAGGCCATGGGTGTTCTCATGTGTAAAGTAATAATAGCGAATATGCACATACGTGTATGTGTGTAGTATGTGGAGTTGGCCCAGAATAATTTATCTCCACATCTCAGTGTAGCACATTTTCTTTGCGAACCAGCCATCATTCTGAGGAAGTCTAGGACCAGTTCCATTTTTTTTTGAGATTCTCTGTAGTGCACATAGACCTGGACAAGATGGTACATCAAAGGTTTGTTGTCATACTGACAAAAAGATTGGGTGGGAATTTAAGTTTGTTTTGTTTTGGTGAGTTTGGATCATTCTGGTTTGAGTTCAAAATTTTTTCCAAACATCATAAATTCATAGGCTGACGTGAACTTTGGATGTTTAATGTATTTGTGATTCAGTACGTTTCTTACTGTCAGGGTAGTTCATGTGTTGCCTAAGTAAAATATTTAATAACTTGGTGTGAAGATAAGGAAATTTTACAAACCACTGTTCTTTTAAAAAGAATCCCTTCAGTTTAGTAAAACAGTGAGGATAATATAAAAATGAAAAATCCAAGCTTTGTTTCTATTGAAGTTGGATTTCTAACACTTTGTATCTGGAGTCTCTGAACCATTACTATACCAACCCTTTGGATGCAAATGTAAAGCAGTTTAGCTTTCGAGGAATATGTTTGGAAAGTTGGCAAACTTCCCGCTAGTCATGCCAAAGAGGTAAATTGTGTGCTTTGTCTGCTACAGTGTAAATGGACCATAGTTCTGTTGTGAACAGATTTAGCTGGCAAATTTTAGGCTAATTAGACAGCTTGAGAATTACACTGTTAGAATGGAAGGTTTCCTGTCTTCGTAACATACTGTGAAGAAATTGTACCAACAGCAAAAACCTTGTGGTGTTTCTGTGTTTTGTTGTGGTTTGCGGTTTTTGTTTGGTTGGTTGGTTTGGGGTTGGTTTCCCCCCACCCCCTTACCTGTCTATTGAAAGATTTTATTATTTTATTGCTTATTCAGCTCATGCACCGACCCTGTACAGGAAATCTCAACTCCTAAAACTGATACTCATATTGCCAATGACTTTATTTGCAGGTTTATTTGTTGCAGCCAAAATTGTGTATGAATTTCATGTCATCATTCAAGATGGAAGTGTTCACATTACAGACAACCTCATAATTTGATTATGACCTTGTAGTATCTCTTGAAAGTGACATATTGAAATTAATATTGACAATGCAGTAGATATTTTTGTTTCAGTTAGCTTAACTGACTGTACTTGGAACCAACCACCTTTACCCTTCCTGCAGGGATTTTAATGTAAGACCTGTATCTGGTAATAGTTTTATATAGGGTTAAAATCTAGCACGCACATAGTCAAGTTATTTAAAATATTCTTGTATTTTCTTTAAATCTTTGAAAAGAAACGAAGAAGTGGTAGCCAATCGTAATAGGCAGTCAATTGTCTAAGGCTTTAGATTTTTTCTAAATTGCCTTATGCTGTAAATTCCTCTTTGATCCAACTGTAAGCCTAGGCTAATTGGGTTTTTTGGGTGAAAACGAAGTTTAAATATGTTTTTCTGAAGAGGAAAGCTTGACTGGGGGTTGGGAGCAGGGCTAGGGATTGTTTTGCCTTTTTTGGATGAGTAGCCTGAAGGAAAATGTGAACCTACTGGAAAAGGTGCTTATTTGGAAGTGTTTGAGGCCTGAGTGATTCATGACTTATAAGTAAGTACCATAAAAAAAAATATGGGAACTGCTACTTTTTTTTTACTTTTGACAGCTGAATTCATGCTTTTTCATAAAGGTGATGCAAATACACTGAGGTTTGTTTATATTGCCATAGAACTGCTGAGGTTCAGTAGCTTCCACTGAACCAGTGAATCTTTGCAATCCACTGCTGAATAACTGATGATGTAATGTATGTCAGCATAAATGGATGAGAAATCTGATTAATTTTTACCTGAATGCAAGTACACATTTGGATATTCTGAGTGTATAGCACCACAGCATGAGAAGAAAATAGATCCTGTGTTGAGGAATTTTTCTGATACTATGGAGCTCTGTTCACTGCTCAGATATTAATATCCAGCAGAGAACTGCAACTGTTTTAAGGCAAGCTACACTTTCTGTTCTCATGAAAAATAGGCTTAACATCTTGTTTACAGCTGTTAATCTGCTTACAGATTGTCTGGTTGGAAATTAAGGATAATGTTAGTGTAGATTCCAAATTGTAAAAGGTCAGAGATTACAATTAGTGTGAATGGTACCCTGATGAAGAAAGTGCAATATACTGATTTTTGAAGACTTGTTATTTCACATCATTGCCTGTCTTTTTCAATTACTATGTATGGTATCACATGATTGAAAAGGATGTATTTAGCTCTGTTTTTAAACACTATATTGTATGCTCAAATCTAGGGCCAGAGATTTTATAATAAATGAAGAACCATTGCTGATGGCTCTAGTTAACTTCTTGCAGACATTGCAAGTCTGGCATGCTTAGTAGTGGTTGGTACTTGTAATTCTCTGGATACTTCCTGTAGTAGTACTCAGAGGGCAAGTGTCATTCACATTGTGACAGAAGAATAGGTGGGTTTGACACATGGCACCTTTCTAGTGCACGGTTTCTTAGGAGGGCAGTAAAGCAGGACTGCCTTATACTTAGAATCCTGTGAATCAGCCAAACTTTCTTTTGTCAAAGGATAGGCTTTGCAATTTGATGCCAGGATGACATACTGTGCCAGGCAAACATGTTTCAAAGAACTTACCAAGCATGACTGAATGTGACTATTTGCTGTAGCTTTTTCTGTAGTAGTCGTAGCAATAATAATAATAAAAATAAGTTACCATTTAACTTTTGCTTACCTTAAAAGGAATAACAATTCACATTAAACAAGATTTTTTGTCTTTCTGCTTGTCGTGGTTTAGCCCCAGTCAGCAACCAAGCACCACGCAGCTGCTCGCTCACTCCCCCCTGGTGGGATGGGGCAGAGAATCGGAAGAGTAAAAGTGAGGCAACTCATGGTTTGAGATAAAGACAGTTTAATATGTAAAGCAAAAGCTGCGCGCAGAAGCAAAGCAAAACAAGGAATTCATTCACTACTTCCCATGGGCAGGCAGGTGCTCAGCCATCCCCAGGAAAGCAGGGCTCCATCACGCGTAACAGTTAATTGGGAAGACAAATGCCATCACTCCAAACGTCCCCCCTTTCCTTCTTCTTGCCCCAGCTTGACGTTATATGGTATGGAATATACCATTGGTCAGTTTGGGTCAGCTGTGCTGGCTGTGTCCCCTCCCAGCTTCTTGTGCACTGGGCAGAGCACGGGGAGCTGAAGAAGTCCTTGACCAGTGTATGTGGTACTTAGCAACAGCCAAAACATCTCCACATTATCACCACTGTTTCCAGCAAAAATCCAAAAGATAGCCCCATACTAGCTACTATGAAGAAATTTAACCCTATCCCAGCTGAAACCAGGACACTACTAGACAACAAAATTAGAACCTTTTTTCTGACTTACCTAGAGAGGAAGCTGCAGTTCAGGATAGTGTTTGAGTAATAACTGCTCCTTTATGGAGAACTGTCTACCGGTACTGAGGAGCCCTGAGTAGGAAGGAAAGTAGTATTTGCCTGACAAAAGCTTCAAATTCATGAAAACACAAGAAGATATTTCTCTCTCATATTAATCAAAGAGAGTTGGCTCAGGCCTCATAATGTAAGAAAAATGAGATTTACATAATTTTGAAAATATAGCAGAGTATAGTTGACTTTAAATGATCGCAACAGGCACTTCGTTCTGCTGTATACAAACATGATCCTTGAGAAAAAATTAATGCCATACTTTCCTCTTGTTGCAGAATTTACCTGTTGTAGCTTTTCAGACCTCCTCAAAACTATCATCCCATGCCTGCAGGTTGCTGTAAAGATTGACAGATAGAAGCTGTGAAACAGTAGTTAAGATCTGAGTGAAACAGTAATAGATCCTTACAGGATGCAAGTCGAGTTTTGGCAGACCTGTGCAGGGCTGAGCTACAAAGGAAGAAAGACTAGCTTGAATGTCTCGGCTCATGCTGAAGCACCATTTTCATAAACTTCACAATTTTAAAGGAATAATGTTTAGTTCCAAGTGTAAGGGAAGAATTGTGTTTGAGAGTTTAGTTTCACTGGGTGGATAGTTGAATTTGCCTAGATGCTGAATACCTAGTTCCAGTAGGTGAAATTCTGATCATTTATGGAGTCTGTGACACAGCAATAGACTATCTGGTATACATTGCTGATTATAATCAATAAAGAAGAGGTTGGTTTGGTTATTTTGAACAGTTAATCTGCTTGAAGTCACTGTTGTCAGGCAAAAAGACCCAGAAGTGTTGGATGTCTTGGACATCGGATGGTTGGAGCAGAGACAACCTGAGTGGCCTGTTATCTAGGGAGAGTGGGGCAATCTGTATTACGATCTGATAAATGGTAGTTTCTCAAGCCTAAAGTGTAAATGATACATCATGTGTGTCTGGTGGAAAGGGCGGGCAAGAAATGACATTGCATATCGGTTTGTTCTGCTTTCTAAAATGGATTTCCCACTATAGTGAACATCTCCTGTAATACTTTGCAGGGGGACAGGGAAAGTTAATTAAAATTGAATTTTGTATTCAAAGGTCAATGTTGTGTTTCAATTCATACTATTAAAAATTGGTTTACCTGCAGCAGCCATTTTGGGATATAGGGTACTTATTGGTCATTTTTTCCCCTTTGTATCCTGTTTTTATCCTTCACAAATAGTAAGAATACTAGCAAAGCATTTGGGTGTTCTGTGTTGTCCAAGTTACATGTGATGAAACTAAATGCAGAATTTCTGGGTTTATATGCAGTGCTCTTCTGTTTACCTTCTGCAGCTAGAAAAGCTTGCTGGTCTCAAGGTAGTGCAATGCCTAAAACTTGAAAAATCAGAAGCTGAAACCTGGCTGCCAGCATAAAGGAGGCAAGCATAAAGTGTCATAATTTAATAGCTTTTCCTCACTAACCAAGAGGAGTGTAGTAATGGTTGTGCTATGATTGTTCATTGTTTCACAGTTATTGTAGTTATAGTATCTTAGAGGAACATTTATATAAAATATTTAAAGCTTTATCAAAATGGCTTTTGGTAATGAACTGTTACCTAGATTAAAACCTAATACAAACCCTTTTGAAAAATTTTAAAATGAGACCTTCTTCAACTAGATTTCTGTTGGCTCTCTGTTAGACTCTGTGAATAATGGCTCACAGTGTATAGAAGGGTACCACTGTCTTTCTCTGGTTGTGTTTCTGTTACGGGCTCTTCATGCACTTGTCCAGGCATGGAGTGCATATACCCATGTGCTTGATCTCAGAACGCCCCACTGGATACACCTGATTCCTGCTGTGTTATGCTAGTTGAGCCAGTCTGCCCTCAAGAAAGGAAAGCCCATGTATGACTGTAGTTAGCCTGTGGGTTTACCCGAGATGTGTAAACTCAGTGTGTTGCTAATCCATCTGGGTTTTTTTGTGTGTTATGCAACGCTTTAGGAGGAGGTAGCATATCTGTTCTCAGAAATCACCTGCAAAAATATTGTTGATTACAAGAATATTTAATGTAGTAAATGTCAAAGGTTGATTTGATTGTGAAAAATCCTATATTGATCTACTACACAAAAACATGAGTGTTAGTTCTTAATGTCCATGTGATAAGTAAAGATGTATGTAAGCTCAGTTTTACTCAGGCATATGGCTGTTTCCGGTAAGTGTTCAGACAATCTTAAAGTTACTGTAGCTTTCAAGTGCATTTTTGGTGGTGTCTTATCCCACCATTTCTTCACGTGATTAAGATACCTCCCAGTGCTATTGAGCTGAATGCCACCTTTGTCTTGAAATGGAACCATAAATGCATGTTACTTGGCGCCTCCAAATAGTCAGTTAAGATTTTAACTTAAGATTGTAGTATTTTTTTCTTAACATCTTATAATCTTGTTATCAGTAGGCCTGATGTTGTTACATGAATGCTACCTTTGCCAGCAGAAGGTAACTCAACGTTTTTACACAATAAGAATGTGAAATCAAGGTCTAGAAGCCTGGTGGCAGCCTTCATTGTGAGGCAAACTCTAGAATGATTCTTTTTTAGCATTCACATGTGTGTGGTTTTTAAATAAAGTGGTGAAGATCCTTGTCTGTAAAGGTAGAAATTTTGTCAAGCATTACATCAATAAGGACCTTTGTATTATAACAGAATTAAGTTTTGCCAATTATTCCTCTGATATATTCACGTCCTGTTTAAATTGTGTTCATACTAGCATGCTCTGAAGCCATCTTTTCTGTACTATAACTATATGGGTTCTTAGAATATAGGAACTCATCTGTACTGGGCAGTACGTCATCTTTGCCCAGTGAAGATTCTTCCTGCTTCACCTTCCAGGCTACCTGTTTGTTGTACAGAGTTGACAGAAAGCAATTCCATTGCAAACTCTGCAATATTAAATGCTCATTGAGTGCAGTGTGTCTTACCTAAGCATGTTGCAGACCCTCCCATGTGGAGCGTACGTAATGGTGTGTGTTCTCAGAATATTGTTTTACAGAATGTATTTTGTTTGTTGCGCTGATTAGGGATTAGAGAGATGTCAGAAAAAGAGAACAGAACAAACACTTAAAAGGAGGATAGGAGCTGTATTCATGTGGGTATTTTTAGTATATGGAGCCAAAATCCAGATTCAGGATGCGAAGGAATCAAAATAGGAAGTTACTGAGAAGAGTTTTGAAGGAAGGTGGGAACCTGGTTTTGGGTATAGTTTGGGGACTATAGTGGGTCCTGTTGAATATGTTCTTTGCAGTGTACTGTGAGTGGCTGCATAGACCATATTTCTCCATCCTCTCCTTAAATCTGGTGGAGTTCAGCCCTATTTTGTAGGGATGGGACTGGTAGCAGGGATTCAGCCTCTGAAGATAATGCTTAAAATATCTTGTGCCTCATAATGCATATTTCATATCCATGTAGTAATTTACTCTCTTGTAGTCTTTAAGAAAATAATAAAAGAAAAGAGATAAGTGGAGGAACTAAGAATTGAAAGTCACATGCTACAAAACATATAAATTAGTACCAGCTTAAAATGGCCATTTGATGCCTTTATTGTGTGCAAGGAACATAAAGTTTTGAAGCATGGAACATACATCATAGAACTAAACTTCCCAATGTCTTGGGCAGAGGGAAAAAATTTCCCATTTTATAGCTCAAAATATTAAGCTATTAGCAGATTCATTTAGCAGGGGTGATAGAGTAATGTGATGATGAATGGCAACAGGATTAAAACATAGGAGTCCATGCTTTGTGTAATGGACCTTGTATTTAGATTTGCTTTTGGTTCTTACAGCAATGCTGGGCTAACAACAAGAAGAAAACAAAAATAAATAAAACCAAATAAAACCTCCAAAACTTACACACCCCATACCCCCCCCCCCCAAAAAAAAAAAAAAAAATCCAACAAAACCACCCAACCAAAACAAACCCAAACAATAAGACACCACACAAAAGACATTATAGGAAAATGCACATAAATGCAAAGGAAATACATGGGTAGAAATATTTTCCGTATTCAAAAAACGTAGTATAAGAGGATGCTGGAGTTTATCCTTGTGATCTCAGTGAGCCTGTAATCCAGATGCTACTGAATTAAATTACGTTATCACCAAGAATTTTGAGAATGCAGAATATCTAGGAAATATCTATAAAAGGCAAAACCATAGTTTACCGCATAACATAGGATTCTGCAACAGAATTGAGAAAGCATATTCTACTTGAGCGCTTCTCTCTATTCAGTCTTTTTCTATAAATAATATCACTAGCACTTGAACAAAAAACCCGTCATAGAAATGTAGCTGCATTGAAAGCAGCTAAAAAAACAACTGGAAACATTTCATAGAAAATGTAGCTACATAGAAACCAGCTAAGAAAAAAAAGAGGGGGGGGGAGGGATTATGCTAAAAAATAACTCAAAATATTCAGAAAGCCCTGTTAAATTTTGTATAAACTTCCAGAATTAGGTGCTTTATACACTCATTGCTCCCACCCTACAATAGGTTAAGAATGTTAGTAAGTAGGCTCATGCTGTGAACAAATCCAGGGTTCAGGGCAGCGGATTTGCTGACTGGGCTTTTGGGCAGTTGAGTTCTATCTCTGACTACATTCCAGGAAGTGAGTACAATAGAAAAACAGTGATTAATAGTTTTTAGGTTTTCTTTAGCTCCAATTGGTAAATAAAAACTATATGGCTACTTCACCAGTAATTAACCCACTTGAAAATGAATGTTCCTTCCACAGTTGCATTTGTTCAAGCTAGTCTTAAAATATAACATAGTATAAGCAATTTTTGTTTTTGTCAGACTCCACAAGATACATTAATTTTTCTACTGTTAAACATTCAGATAACTGAAATTCCACTATTTTAAATGAAGTTGTAATTTTGAAACATGGTATGCTGCTCATTAGGCTGCTCTGGTAGTATATGCAATGCATTGTTTTGTTCCTTCCCTTAATGTAAAATGTTGAGAGCAGTTCCTTCACCTTTTCCCTTCCCAGTCACATCTCTGATGAGCACTTATATGAGTAGATAGACCTTCCTGATAGACTACAGAAAAATAAACTTCTAGTTCACCATATTTGGTTTATACCTTGAAAACGAGAACTGATTTTTCTTGTTGTTTTTCTAAGGAACAGTTCTGTTATAGAACTGCATCTGAAAAGAGCAGATTTCAAAGCTGTTTCCTAACCATTTAAATCACAACAATGGTAAACGAACAGCATGACTTGAATTGGCAAATTTATTTTGTTAGGTATAACTAGAAAGAAGCAATACTGAGATGGTCACTTCATTCTCTGCTACATCAGGTTTGTTGTCCCCTAGATGTGGTATGTTCTTAAGACATGCTTTTTTTGGATATAAGTCTGGTAAGCGTCGGTCTTAATTGATGAAGGCTCTGAGTAGAGGTGAAGATGTTTCCAGCTGGTACTTGGTCCTCTTGGAACTTGGGAATTTGAAAGGGTTTCTGATGTCTTTGTCAACAAAGGACTGAAAATGAAGGAAGGTATTGGTGTTGCAAGTGACTCATGGGCTGTACTGAACAGGACTTTGGCACGTTACTGTAATAGAAATACTTGTATACTAAGGTATTCCTTGTTACATGTGTAACTTTAACTTCCTTGTCTTTGTAAATTGATACATAAACTAGTTTCAAATTTGGATAGCTGTTGTGGATCAGAACTTAATCTGAATTTTTTGGTTGCTGTAAGAGGGTGCACTGAGAGATCTAAAAGTGAGATAAAAGCCTAGGGTAACTACAGTCTGCACACACAGAACATATACAGGCCTTTGCTAGCAGCAAGATCTAGGCCATCTTCTATTTGTCCAGATACATTACTGTGCCTGGAGAAGTGATCAGTCTTGTAAACTTTAAGATGCTTGAAGAAAAGGTGGGGTTTATTTCATAGGAGTGTGGGGTTGGGGGGTGGGAATTGATAAATTGCAATTTATTTCAGTGTTCAAACTGATTTGTCCATGCTCATGAGATTAGTATTAAACCTGTATGCTATATTAGCTTTTGTTTAGAGTAAAAACTAACAAATGATCCTAAGAATCCTAGGAAGAAAAAAGAAAACGAAGTCTAAAACAAAAAACCTAAAAACACCCAAACAACAAAGCCCACCTCCTCAAAACAACCAAAACCTTGAAATAAGTTTCTGTCAACTTCTAAAAACAAAACAGAACTATTAATTTTATTACTATTTTCCTGCAATCATACTCTCAGAAGGAGGTTCACTGTGAAGGGAAATTGCCTGGAGAGGCTTGTGCTGCGTTGTTTTCTACCAAGTAACTCCACACACAGACTGTAAACCATAGAAAAGCAGTTAATGCAAAATAGACATCTCTGAGAAGTCAGTGTGATTGTTTCATTTATGTTAACCCCCAGACTTTTGCTGCAAGTTTTTTTGTTAAGCAACTAGACAATTTAAAAGTATTTACTTCTATAAACTCAGAGTTAATTTATTATGACCTTTTAAGTGTGAGTAATTTAAAAGCCTGGGTTGATTTCTATTTTCTTGAACTTAAAGCTCTTTTTTTTGGCATGTGAATTCTGACTCCAAAAGAGAAAAGGAAACTTAAAACTTCCTTAGTTGCTTCCTTTCCAGTGTGTTGGCAGAATGTACTTTAAAACTAGAGATTAATGGGCTGAGGATAAGAAAGTAACTTGTTTGTATCTTGTGTTACAGACCTGGTTACTGGAAGCATTCCACATGGTCAAGCAGTACTTTCAGACAAGCTTATTTTCTATTAAATGAAGTTTAATTTTGAGGTAAGGTTCTATTGAATTTCCTTTGTTCTGCATATAATGACAAAAAATGTCCTACAGTAATTAAAAACTTTTATCTGCTGCCTGTATATATCAGTGTAATACTTTTGTTAGAGAATACATTAAATCTATACAGCTGTGGCTGTGTTTGAAGAGAGAAATCAAGCTGAAAAATAAATGTCATGCATGAATATTGAAGCTCCAAGTAAACATTGCCATTAAAGCGGGAGACTAACCTGGCCATTACAGCTATTGACTATTTTTAAACAGTTTCCAGGGAGACTGAAGAATATGATCATATAATAAATGAGTTCTATAAGCCTTAGGAGAAAGGGCCATGCCTTTCATTGGTATGAGAACAAATAGCTGAGATGATGACTTAACTTTGTTTCATCTTAATACATGTTAAGAGGTGGCGAAAAGAACAAGGAAAAATCATTGCTAGAATAACTTCACAGATACATTACCATTTCTATACTGTAATGTTTAGAGAAGAGAATGTCACAAAGTGGTAAGGCTGGCTTTGGGTAAAATGTTGATAAATCTTGGTCCAGATCCTAATATGTTGGAGTTATTTTGACCTTGTACACATTGCTGTTCTAAACGTGTCTCTGGCTTTGACTGCTCATCTGGAAATTTTGCTTGTAATACTGAAAGGTCACTAACGGAGTTTTGTCCTGCTATTCTCCATGTTTGAAAAATGTCCTTAGTGAACTTTCAAAGCAGCCTATAATTAAAGCAGCATGTCAGTGTGCATCAGATATGTCTAAAGGCAATGTTAAATGAAGTAAAATCACTAAAGAGTAAATAGTTATTTAGGATACACATTTCATCATAGGTGCAAATCTTGAGAAGGCTAGATGGTTAGTAACACTATTTTGTTCTTGTTATTTTACCGTTAGAGCTAAATATTTATAGAACATTCTTATAATCAAGCCTGTCAGCAGGAACCTTGTAACTATTGTATATTTAAGAATTAACACTGCATTAAGTCCTCTCTTGCAATGTTTCTGTTTTCCTCGTTTCACTGATGCTGCTGTCAGATCACTGTTATCAATTGTGGTATCAAGTACCATGGCTAAAGATCTTAATTAGCATTTGATTTTAGAAAAAGTATTATCTCTTTGTGTAGTTAGACCAATTGTGTCTGGCTGTACAACTGATAGAACTGGGTTGGCAACTACATACTAATCAGACAAAACAGGTGCCTTTGGGAATATTCTTTGGTTTCTTATCTGTGAAAGGAGGTTTCCCCCAGGAAACATCAATTCATTCATGCTGGCCTGATTCAGGAATGAATCTCTCAATGTCCACAATTATTTCTTTCCTCTCTGTTGGCAATATGTCGGTGCTGCTGGCTGTTGTGCTGTTGTATTTGTAAGTGAATGGTAGGAGTGAATTTGTACTCAAGAAATTCAGTGACGTCTTCACACAGGATCTTGGTTAATAGATGGAACGATATCCCAGTAGTAACAAAAGTAACCATAGTCACTAGTAGAATCACTGCTAGTGATGAATATGAATAGTAAGGAATGCTTCAAGCCCTTTTCTTCATGCATACACTGGAATGAAAACAAAACCTAACATTACTGAAAATTCTTCCAGTCGGCCTTAAATATGTTATGTGACTGTGCAGAAATCCCATTCATTAGAACGGTTTTTGAGAGTTAATGGCATGTGTTTACTTGGAATTGACTAACACAAAAATGGCCAGGGAAGCTGATTTTTGCCTGTCTGCCACAATTCAGTGTATTTTTTTGCATCAGGTCGTTCAGATATCAAGACACGAGAAACTTGATGTTAAAGAAAACTTGCCCTTGTACGGCTTTGATAGCGTGGCTCCCTTTTCAATATTGAATGAATTTTAAAAGCTACTTGTGTTGTTGCTCTTGTGTAGATTGGCTAGCAGTTCTGCGAGAAGAAAATCTTAACCTTTCTTAATTTAGTTAAAAGCCATATCAGTTTGTAAAACAGCAGAGCCAAACAAGTGTTTGCACTGGGTGGTCAGCAAAGTAAAACATATTCATTAAAAAAAAAAAAGGGAAAAAGTAGGGTGTGTGTGCTAAATTGTTCTGTTTACTTTTTTCTTTTCCAAAAGTGGAAAACATTCTAAAATATTGTTGTAGGAAAATGTGCCTCCATGTCCTAATCCATATTATATAACATTACTTCTTAAAGGAGAGAAAAAAAGCACCAAAACCGTGTTTTACATGTGGATTAATTCACCACAATATGCTGTTTCCTTCTATGAAATGGAAGAAAATTAAGTCACATTCATTTTAGTATGCTTTACCATTTACGTTATTTTAATGGTGGCAATAGTTGAATGGCTTTTTTTAAGGCAATATTGATTCCATGATGCACAAAATGCTTATGGACTTATTCCAAACATATGTCATATGTCAGCCTATGACTTCTATTGCAGCCATTAGTCATATAGGGCAAGCAGATCAGAATTAGGTCTTCTGCTGCAAGAATTCTGGAGTGTTGCTCCCTTCATTCTGAGTCTTTGTTGTGGTGGTGGTGCATGGGGAGTGTTTTAAATTAGTCACCGTTTTCTGTTGTGCGGTAACTGTAGTCTCTGTAAACCACATTATCACTAATGGTGAGCTGGTTTTAAGCCCCCATCCTTGATCACTGGATCAAGGGGATTGCTGTGTACTGTGTGTATTGAATATTCAAAATCATCACCCCAAGATGGAAAGCTTTTTAATTTACTTTGTTTCTGTTCTGTGGGCTAAAACTCTCAAAAAAGGCTTTGTGGAGTTTGTAAGTACAAGAACATGCTGATGTATACAATTTCAGTTCTGGGAACACATGGAAAAAGATTAAAATGGTCAAAAGGCTATTTAATGACTGCTTTCTGAATTGCTGTATCAGCACTGGAAGAACTTGCTCAAGTGAGAATACAGTAAACTGGTTTATTATTAAAATTACTTATTCAGAGACACCTTCATCTTTTTTGTATGTGAACCAAACAAGAAATTACAACTTCTTATTGATGCCATTATTTAGGGGAAATAAACAATCAGGTGAAAAGTTTTCTAGCTCCCTTCAGCATAAATGAAAGAAAATAATATTTAATCTTGTTACTTTCATTAAAATAGCAGTGCATAACTAACTTCTCTTTGAAATTTTTCATTCAACTCTCCTAAGTTGCCAGTGCTAAGATTATTGAGGCTTAGCAAAATATAACTGTTGTCTTGAATGGGAGAAGCTCCTAAGTAGTTTAAACTTAGTTTCACATATGTCAGAGTTAATTTTCTTCACTGCAGCTGGCCCAGTGCTATGCTGTGGACTTAGTATGAAAACAATGTTGATAACACACCAATGTTTTAGTTGTTGCTGGGTAGCACTTGTACTAGTCAAGGACTTTTCCAGCTTCCCATGCTCTGCCAGGTGCACAAGAAGCCGTGAGGGGAAGGGGCACAGCTAAGAGCAGATTCAAACTGGCCAAAGGGATATTCCATATCATGTAATATCGTGCCCAGTATGTTAACTGGGAGGAGCTGGCCGGGGGGGCCTGGCAGCAGTTGCAGCTGGGGGACGGGCAGCGTCGGTCGGCGGGTGGTGAGCGGTTGTATTGTTTGTGTTTCTGTTTTTTCCCTTTTCCTTTTTATTATATTATCGTTATTGTTATTATTATCATAATATTATTATCTTTATTATTTTATTTTAATAATTAAACTGTTCTTATCTCAACCCACAAGTTTTTTTTTGTGCTTTTGCTCTTCCGATTATCTTCCCCATCCCACAGGGGTGGGGGGAGTGAGCAGGCAGCTGCGTGGTGTTTAGTTGCTGACTGAGGCTGAACCACGACAGCATAGTTCAAGAAAAGCATTGCCTAATGGAAGAAGGTGTTGTTGAAGGCCTGTGCTGGTTCTGTCAAATATGGGTGGGGAAGCAGAGAGTCTCAGGGGAAAGATGATCTAGGCAAATCAATGGCAGCATCCATGTCTCTTTCCCTGAACAGTGTCCTAAACCCTAAACAGGGTGTTCCTTTCAGGTTTTGTTAATAGAACCACTTAAACAATGAAGTTGCACTTAAAGCAACTGATGTAGCATGTTTTCCACAAGAAACAGGCACTCCAGCGGAGAACAGTTGTGACACAGCACATAATAAGCAAGTAGGAAACTGCAATAAAACTGAGACTCCTCCCAAAACTGGTTAGATTCCTGTTTTTAATACTTGGCTTACGTGGTGAGTTTCAGTATTTAATTTCACTATTTTGGTGCTTTCTCCCCCCTTTTTAAAATGAATTGTATGTTTTTTACCAAGAGAATAGGATGTATATAGAACTTGGAATTGTGAGGAAATCTATTTGATGTTTTAATGCAAAATATGGGGTGAATTGGGAAATAGTGGTGTGGGATTAGGTTGTAGAAAGCAAGAAAAGTGTTACACAAGAAAACATTTGACTTTTGTCTTGCCTAGTTGTTACAGTAAGGTACGCTTTAGAGGGAAAGGATTGGAGTTGCACAAGCAATTAGATTACAATAGCATAAAAGGACTTTTCCATATAATGGAACATTTCTGTAAGAGTAAGAGGAATGTAGAAGACTTGAAAAAGTATGTCAATTAATCTGATGTTTATGCTGAAGAACTCTAGTGTAGTTTTAAATTGTGTAATGCTGGATGAATGCTGTACGTCATTTAGGTACATAATATAAGATTTAGCACAATGCTTAATTCTAAAGATGTTTAGATAAAGATCTTGTAAAAATCAGTGTTTCGTGGCATTTCTTTTATTAACTGTGGTAGTAGGCTCCGTCCCTCCAAAAAAACAGTGGGGTAATGCTACTAGTGTCAGCAATTATACTGAAGTTTTAACTTCAAATTTTTCCATTGAATATTTTCTTTATATCCTTCTGCTCCTGGTCCATGGATAGGATTACTTCAAATTTTTGAAGTATTGCAGTATTAGACTGTAAATATATAATTCAGTGAGAGCAATCCAATGAGCAGTCTGTTGCAACTGGAGTTGATTAACAATGCTGAGCCTCCGGTAACTATAAAGAGGTTCTATTTTAAGTGCTTGATGCATGTTGTTAAGGTTTTACTTTTACAGCTAAAGTAGTCAGCCAGTCAGTGATGATAGTGGAGGGAGGAAGAGTAGGAGGAGGGTTTTGACCTTGACTGCACTCATTGCACTGGACAGCATATTAGGGAATTGTGTATTCCTTTTCAGTCCCTTTTCAATTGGAAACCATCTCAATGATATGCAATGCTTAAAAGCCATGATGATTTTTGGGCATGTATGTGTGCATGCGCTTGTATCATACATGCACACACAAATATGCTCTATTTATGTAACATTAGTATGTTTGTATGCACACACCTAAAGATATAAATAGTATATCAAAGCCAAGTAGTACTTCTAAAATTGACACTTGGTGTATCATTAAACATGTTATTTACCATGTCAATCCCTTTAATACCTTGTTACTAACACAAGTGTTTGTAAAAATAAAGCTGAGTTCTCAAATAGTTTGATTGAGAACATGCTATGTGTTTCTACAGTTGTGGTTTATTTGTTCCTTTTCAGGTGGTAATAGATACCAAAATAGTTTACAGATCTTCATTAAGTATTGCCATAACCTCTTGCCCATATACACTGGGTTTCGTTGTTTGCTACAGAAACAGTGTGCTTGAAAACATCCAGTGCTTTGCACTGTGTGCAGAAGAAGATAAACTTGATGAGATCAGACAGGGATTTCTATTTAGAAATAAACCCCTCCTTATGTTTTTATAGTATAAAGTTAAGGGGAAGATATTAATAACATACTCTATAATTTTAAATACCTTGTTGAATTTTCATGGTGTTAATAGCAGCTTAGACTTAGGGATTCTGTTGGACTTATTATTCCTTTGAGCTAGGAATTGTTTTTAAAACTCATTTAAACCCTTAAAAGAAAATAAACAGAAAATTTAGTGCATGACATCAGGACCTTGTGAACAGTCTTCTCTTTCTCAGAAGTGCTGGTTCCAGACAAGGCCCGTTTGCTGGGTGGCAAGTTGAGCCAATGTCTCATGACAAGCAGAATTCCGTGATTCTGTAGCTACTTGGAGTGATGGAAAGAATAAATCTCCATGTACAGCTGTCCCCTATGTTGTTATTTATCCAAGTGTTGTCATATTTTTTTGTCTTATATTTCATAGGTTTTTTTAAAGTAGATTTTGTCTGTTTCATAGATTTATTTTCAGAATTGCCTGAAACTCACTGTGGAAGTCAGTAGTAAAAATGAAAGTTTTGGCACAGGAGTAAGAGCTGGGAACACCCTAGAAAGTATATAAAAATGAAAACTCTGCCAATTTGTATGTATGATGTTGTCTGCAAAATTAACACTGAACTGTTCCCTGAAGCTGGGAAATCAGAAACATTAATTATATTGGAGTGAAAAAGAGGTGTTCGGCTGTTACTTGTAAGTCTTTTAAACAAGTTGCTGAAAGTCACTTTGTTGTGATTTTTCCCTTTAAGGATGTGTTCTGAGAAAGAGGTATTTTCAAACTGTGTATTTAAAATCATTGGTGAATCTGTGAAATTTCCAACTGGGAAATCTTGTTGCTCTACTTATTGTAGCCTCCCTTAGCATAAGACCATTTTTTAATGGAAAATCTGTTTGCAGGTAGAAACCCCTTAGGGAGAGTAAGTCAGTGTCCGTCCCTGATTTGCAGCTCAGTTGCTTGCATTGCAGGACCACCTCAAACACTTCTGACTATCTGCATTTAAGACATTCCTCTGATTCGCAACTAAATAGTCATTAAGTAAAAAATCCTTAGTCTTGTAGAGGGCTACCTGGTGAGTATCTTCTAGGTAGCCAAAATAGTAACTGTCAAATGTTGATCACAGCTGAAAAAAGTGGAAGGCCTAGCTGGAATCTCATGTCTTCAGGCAGGAAATGATATCTGTAGTTGTAAGTTGATTCTCAGATTGATTTCCCATTTGCTGCTGGCTATAATCAACAGAAGCAGTGACAATGACAGACTATTTTTCCCACCTGCACTTGGAAAACAAGCGCTTCTTTTTGTGCAGTAACTTTTCTTATTGCTTTCTGGTCTTTTTGTGTACATTGCAAAGAGTGGTTGCTTAAATCTTTTAGGAGGTTGTATGTAGTGCAGAACATTACAATGAAACAGGAATGATGTGTAATGGTCCAAGATGGTGTTGATTCCTTTGTGGTCCTGTTTGATCTATGAATTTCCCCACTGAACTGCATTCTACATCGATGCTGTTGACAATCAACTGAGGTGGAGGAGGTCCATTTTATTCTGACTTAAGAAACTGAGTCTTCTGGAGGAATGGTTTCTGTGGAGAATGTACTCAGCACTCCTCTTCTGGATAGTGCCTTTTAAATGACAGTGGTAACTGGAGTTCAATGCATTTTGTTTTTGTTACGAATTTATACCTATGTCACAAATAGTAGCCTATCTGACATCCTGTCTTTTCAGTTGTTTATGTGCAAGTGTGTGTGTTCATATACATATATATACACATGTCTATGCATATAGATGTAGAATGAGTGTGTTCTTGCATATATATAGCATATATCTGGTATATTCTTGCTCTGTGTACATAACGCATTTTAAGACACAAGAGCTAATAGTTACAAGACACAAGAATCATTCAGTGTCTTAGGTACATCCTGAAATAGGCTTTGCTAAGCAAAATAATGGAATATCTGAATTCAGGCTCTCAACCATTTGAAGTCTGCCAAGTTGACTTCGAGCTTTTCAGTAAGGTTGCTGCCAGAGTCTTGTTCTGAGCCCATTTGATGTAGGAGGAAGTTTGACCTTAGATTAGCATGCAGTTGGCAGTGTGCTAGGCTAAGTATAATCTATTTGACATGTAATGTTTGCACACACTGTTACACCCTGTTAAAAGTTCAGCAGTGTTTTATGATCTCTTCCTTTCTGTCTCTGTTTTAGAAGTAACAGTTGCTTTGGGGTTTGATCATGGTCTCTTCAGAGATTTAGGTTTTTCTCAAACTTAAACACGTTCAGAAATTTTTGTAAGGATTACACCAACCTGTAACTTCCTCCGTTCTTTATCCAGTAGTTGTGAGCTTTTTACCTTGGGGGTATGAGTACTTTTAAAGCTGGAGTGAAATGAATGCTGTGTTGCTTGCTTGAAACATTCACTCTAATGTACGTTAGCTTTTTCATGTGTCTCAGTCCTATGTTCTCCTGTTTTGTGGCTGTGTCAGAGATGCTGATTTTACAGTGCTAGTGCTCTGTCCTTGCTCAGCTTTTCTGTTTTTCATTAACATCGGTGATTCTGGTAGTAACTGAGCCTTCTGCCTATTGCTATAGGTCTTGTTGCTTTCCTCATCTACGCTTTTTTTCTCCAAATGTTTTACTCAAAGTTCTTTTGACTAGCTGTTCCCTGTTTCTTTTTTCTGTTGAAAAAGTGTTCATATTAAAAAAAAAAAAACCAACAACAAAACCAACCAAACTAAAAAAAAGACAGTAATCAAAAAGCACAGAGAAGTCCAATGTCTCTACCAGAAACCTGATTTAAAAAAAAAAAACAACAAAAACCACTATAACTAGCATTCACCCTTTGAGACAGCATGAAACGGTTAGGTACTGAGACCCTGTTTTTTCTTCCCTTCTTCCTCCTCTTTCAGTTGCTAGCATCAGTAAGTGAAAGGAGCGTGCACTAAGCTCATTCAAGCTTGGTGCAATACCATCTACAAATTCATTGGTATTCTAGATTGTTAAACTATGGTAACTGAATTCATAGTAATTCTCAAGTCGGTGATGGAGGTTGGAAGAGCAGGAAAAGCACTTTTTTTGGTAGTTATTTAGATGTGTTGGAAAGAGATTGCATGATCTGCTGTTTTTTTGATTTGACATGTTATACAAAGGCATTATTTGAGTCGTAGAGTGTGTGTAAACTCTTGCATATACTTGCCCAGCATTTGCCAGGATATGATGAAATTATCACAGTTCTATGTGACCACCTTTCTAGTGAGCGATGTATGTTGGATTAGTATTGCTGTCTTTGCAGACATGCAAATTTTGTGTTGATTTTTACTACTTCTCTATAAACCTTCCAATCTCCATGACAAGAAAATTCACAACGAATCATGATTTATTCAGAAATTATGTTAATCTCGTATTGATTGCAAATTGTGATTGCTTGTGAGCAAAAATTGTCTGGATAATAGTACGGTAGATGGGATCAAGACAAGAGTATTTAAGAGGTAGAAACATAACTGAATTAATTATGATTTAGAATCAAATAGCGGTTGGCTTTGTTTTGAACTCTCCAATAAGTATTATTAGGTGGAAAGAAAAGTGTGCTGTAGTGAACTATATAACGCTAATTTAAAAAAAAAGCAACTGTTAAGCTGTTGCACTTGATATGGATTGTTTCAATACTTTTGTGTACTTGTTTTTTTGAAACCTGATTTAGTCGGATTACTGTGAGGGAGTGAGAAAGTAATAGTTCAAGTTTTGAAAAAACATTCAAAGGTATTCTAATTAGTCTTAAGCAAAGTGTCCAGTGTCTTGGCTTCTAACTCCCATGCATTTTTCAGCCTGTGGGGTAGTTCCAATGGATATAGCTGTGGATATATGTAGATATACGGATAATGCAACTGCTGAAGAAATGAGTGAATTATTCTGGTGGATATGCTGGTTTTGGCTGAGAAGGGGTTAATTCTCTTCACTGTAATGGTCGGGTACTTTTACAGCTTCCCGTGCTCTGCTGTGTCGGTGGGAGGCTGGGAGGGGCGGGGCTGTGTCCAGGGCGGCTGACCCCGACTGGCCAATAGGATGTTCATTCCATACCATGTGACACCATGACCAGTATATTAAGGGGGGCCAGTTTGTGGCTCTGGGAAGGCGCGGCGTCAGGTCGGCGGGCGGTGAGCGGCTGCGTCGTGGGCGGTTTCTTTCAGCGGTCCCTCCCCCTCTCCCCCCCCCCCCCCCCCCCCCGGGGTTTTGTGCCTCTCGTTGTTCTCCTTTACATTGTGTTTCTGTTGTTGTTTCTTTTAATTTTAATTAAATTAATTAAATCAAATTAAATTAATTGCTGACATCATTGCAAGGCCACTCTCCATAATCTTTGAGAAGTCATGGAGAACGGGGGATGTCCCAGAGGACTGGAGGATGACAGATGTTACTCCTATCTACAAGAAAGGCTTGAGGGAGGATCCAGGTAACTATAGGCCCATCAGCCTTACTTCAGTCCCTGGGAAAGTTATGGAACGAATCCTCCTGGGGGCCCTCACAAGTCAAATGAAGCACGTGATTGGGAAAAGCCAGCATGGCTTCACTAGAGGCACATAGTGCTTGACAAACCTGGTGGCCTTCTATGACAAAGTAACTTGCCTGCTTGACATGGGGCGGGCAGTGGATATTGTCTACCTGGACTTCTCCGAGGCCTTTGATATGGTCCCCCACATCCTCCTCCTGAAGAAATTAATGCATTATGGTCTGTGCAGTGGGTGGGGAACTGGCTGACAGGCTGCACCCAAAGGGTGGTGATAAATAGCTCCTTTTCCAAGTGGCAACCTGTCACTAGTGGAGTCCCCCAGGGATCGATATTGGGCCCAATGTTATTCGATATCTTCATAAGCGATCTGGATACCGGCATCAAGTGTAGCCTGATGAAGTTTGCTGACGACACAAAGTCGAGTGGGGAAGTAGACACTCCAGAAGGGAGAGCTGCTCTGCAGGGAGATCTGGATAGGCTGGAAGAGTGGGCCAGCAAGAACCTTATGAGGTTCAGCAAGGAGAATTGTACGGTCATGCACCTGGGAAAACATAATCCGTGAGTGCAGCACAGATTGGGATCCACCTGGCTGGAGAGCAGCTCTGTGGAAAGGGACCTGGGGGTCCTGGTGGACAGAAAGCTCAACATGAGCGAACAGTGTGCTGCTGCAGCCAAGAAGGCCAACAGGATGCTGGGTTGCATTGAAAAGGGCATCACCAGCAGAGAGAAAGAAGTCATCATCCCACTTTACTCAGCGCTCGTCAGGCCACACCTGGAGTACTGTGCACAGTTCTGGTCCCCTCTATACAAAAAGGATGTGGACAGGCTGGAAGGGGTCCAGAGAAGGGCCACCAAGATGATCAGAGGACTGGGAAGCCTGCCATACGAGGATAGGCTGGGAGAGCTGGGTTTGTTCAGCCTTGAGAAAAGGAGGCTTAGAAGGGATCTCATCACCATGTACCAGTACTTAAGGGGGAGCTACAAAGAAGATGGAGACTCCCTTTTTGCAAGTAGGACTCACGTGGAGAGGAGAAGGGGGAATGGACACAAGTTGCTCTTGGGGAGATTACAGTTGGACATGAGAGGGAAATTTTTCACAGTGAGGACAGTCAACCACTGGAATAATCTCCCCAGGGAAGTGGTTGACTCGCCACATTGGACACCTTTAAGGGTCGTCTGGACAGGCTGCTGGGCCATCTTGTTTAGACTGCGCTCTTCCTAGAAAGGTTGGACTAGATGATCCCTGAGGTCCCTTCCAACCTGTGATTCTGTGAAAATCATCAAGATGGATTTATTTCAGTGATTTTAATAGCTAAGTGGATTTTATTTTATTTAGTAGTTCAGCTTTCATAATGAATGAAGAAGGTTGTTTATAAAGGTCATATGAAACTAGAGCAGACCATTAGTTGCCTTCATGTCCCCTAAGGTATGTAATCAGATGGAGTATGTGTGAAGTAACTGTTCACAGCAGTATCCTTAAAGAAAATGATTAATAAGTTCCTGGGCAGCATCAGGTGATGTTCAGGAGGATAGGAGGAAAGCAACAGAAGAATCCTTATATGATTTATCATGACACTTTTATCTGGAACTTAGCAATACTGTTTCTGTACCTGAAGAAAGATTTCCTGATTTTTCTTTTGAATGGGCGGATAATATTACTTTACATAACTCATAATGTATTCTAAATTCTGCCTATGTATGTTACTTTAAAAAAAAAAAAAGAAAAAAAAAGGAAATGCAGAGTAATATTTAGACCACGGAGGGTGAACCCAAGAGGTCATATCCTAGCTGTGTCATATAATGACTAAATGACTAAATTAACAACTTAGAGAGGTTGATTACCTGCTTGGGGCGGTTGCCAAGAATGGCAGACGTAGTTCAGAATTTGAGTGGTGGCTTTGAATTAATTCAGTGAAATAAAAGCATTGAAGTGAGTGTGCTCAGAGGTTGTAAACCATGATGTAAAAGCTCAAAAATTGTCTGTCAAAACATTGTAGCATTTCAGCAGTTGAAAATAGTCTGAATATACAGAACTGTGCAAGCCTGGATTTAACAGCCCACTTGGTAGTTCAACCTATTACTATTGTTAGCACAATGTAGAATCTGTGGGTGAAATGTTTCAAATACTCAGATCTGCTGCTTTCAAAAATCAGTTTCATATAAGCTTAACTCTTCTGCAGAAAAGAAAGTATTTGTAATCTGCGTTTATTCTTTTTATCTTATAATTTACCTGTGTGCTCTTAAATTACCAGAAATCATAAAATATATTTGAAGCTGTATAAGTATATATCCCACTATAAGCAAGTTGCAGCTCCTGTGAAGGACCTAGGTTAACCTTAGAAGTGGTTCTATTCAGTTGAAGAAAACCCATCCCCCCCAACAAAACCCCACCAAACAAAAATATCTTCTGTGTCTCAGATACTCTTTTAATTATACTCCTAGCATCTGTGAACATCTTTATTACCGTCCTCCCAAGGACTCTCTTTAAAAGGTCTTGTCTCTACAACAGAAACACTTCATTTGGAGAGGAACCTAGCAAAAGGATGTTGATTCACTTCTGATTTCTACAGAAACTCATGGTACCTGTTTTCAGCTTTCTCCTGCAGTGTTCTTGCAAAGTAAGAACAAAAGCCTGGAAGGTGCCTCTTCAAAGAGTTTAGTCATTAACTGCTGTATTGGAGGCTCCTGCTCCTGAGGCTAATGACTTCTATGTTACAACTAGTTCCAGTCAAGCTCTTTGCCTCTGTTATCTAAAAGCTGTTGCAATTCTGGAACAGTGACATTCCTCCTGTAGTCCCTTGTAATTCATACTTCCTTTTGAAGATATATTCATGCAAGTTAGTTTGCAGATATGCCTTTTGATTTAAGAAGCAAACTGCAGTTGAATTGCTAATAAGCTGACTGTCCTATAAATAACTCTTAATTAGACTCAAATATTTTGGTCTCTTACATAATTCTGCTTGAGGGTACTTCCTTGCTGGGTTCTTAGCAAAATAGATGCTGTTCCTGTACAACTATAATGTGTGAACTGAGAACAGCATGATTAATACTGATGATTAAAGCATACTCTTCACAGTAGCATTTCAAACTTTTCCCTAGTTTACCTTCATTTTGCTGCTTTTCAAGTAGTTTGCTTTTCAGATTCAGTATTGCATGCTACAGATAAATGCTGTGAATATTTCCTGAGATGCCTGAAGATTTTAACTGTAAACTTGCTTATCAGAATGTGTGGTGTGCGTGGTACAGGCATTGTGGTTGAGTAGGGCTTTTCTTGGGGCAGAGGGCGTCATATAAGAGGTCTTGCATTTTAATTGTCTGTGCACATTTATAAGTGGAGTAAACAATGTTTTGTGCTTTACTGTGTGAAGTTCCTTGTATTATAACTGATGGACATAAGGATTATATGTTTTTTTGTTGCTTGTTCAAGCTTCAAGAGTTCTGACTAGCCGCCCCAGACAGCATGTGGTACCTGAGGTCGTCAGGCTACTTTTGGAATCCCCAAGCTGGTGTCTTTGTACTTATTGCCTGTTTAGAACATCAACTTCTCATCCATTGGTTTACTACCCTTTTCTTCATCTTTGAGCTAATTAGAGAGAAATTTGTGATCCACCCCCTACCTGCCTTCTGGTCACCAGAAGAGTGCATACTGCTTCCTTCTATACTGATAAGACAGAACTTCCAGCCCAGTCTCTACAAGTGTGATATTTGCACATCAGTGGTAGTTGTCCCTGAAGCACCTATCTGCACTTTTCTCAGTGGAATGGCAAAGCAGCTGACCAATGATGACATCTTCAGTGTCTTGCCCATCAACGAGTTGATGATGAAGGCCTTGCTATGACATACCAGGCCTATGTTTCAGGCATACAACCCATAGATGATCATTCAGCTCCTAACAAATGTTCTGATAGAGAATCAGCCTAGTGTTCTAGGAAAGCATATTAGTAGCACCCCTTAAGCACCTTTAGGACCGTTGCAGTATAAATGAGTTATAACTGACAGCAGTGGAGCACTAAAGAGAGGGCAATCTTCCTGGGAAAGGAGGAGTGTGTAACCTTTTACATAAGCACATAAGATGCCAACAGTAGTAAAGAACAACTTGTTTAAGTGCCATTATGAGTTTGTAGTAAAATGTGTGTTGTTACCCTCCATGCCTGTGCAATCACCTGCCCACTTGCCTGCGTTGTGGTTCCATCATACTTGATTTTGAAGGATGATGCTTTCATTTGCATTCATAATTTTGGAAATACCAAACATAGCTATTGGTACAACTAGGCTTGTGTTTTTGAGTGCCTATTGCTTAAGGAGGTCTTACCAGGTACCAATTCACTAAACAAGTATTTGTTATATTGCAGTAGAATTAGATGTTCAACCATCATGAAAAACAGAAAATGTAATATGTCCTGTTTTGCTGGTGCCCTCTGCCAGCAGGTGGGTGGTGGGAGTACTGAAAAGAATAGAGAACTTTTGTCCCACTGGTTTTTCTTACAAAGTTAATCTAGTATAAAAATATGTAGCTTTGCCTATAGTAGCATGTACTCATGCAGGCATTTAGACTGCGACAGTCTCATGACCTAGATTTGCGTTCGCTCAAGCCTGAATGAACCAGTTAACGAACCAGGGAGACAGATCTCTACTAAATCATAGCAGAGCTTTCCTTTTAACCATAGCACTGGCGGTGGCAACTTTCCTTTATCTGCATGGGTGTAGTCCATATTTGACAGTGTCAGTGTTAGCTGTTCCACAGTTGCCTAGTTTAGAAATGCAGATATTTTTGGACTGTGTTTTACTTCAAACGCTCTGTTGGCAAGGGTGTGAAATGGAAGGCAGAGAAGTGTTCATATCCTCATAGCATTAAGCTGAGATTTTGCATTCTATGTTTGCTTGGCAGTGTAGTTAAAAAAATACAGATAATGTTGGGGCCCCATCAGCTGCCATACACGACAGATATTAGGGTAGGAATAGTACAAATTAAGCCAGGTGGGTATGTGAATAATCAGGGATGTCAGTGTTGAATGATCATGGAGGTTAGTGTTTACTAACTGGGCTCCCCTCTAAATCTCATTTCTCCCATGCATCCAGTAAGCCATTCTTCTGCTGTTCTATTGTATGCTTTTAGCTTGATGATCGTTGATTCCTGTTGGAATAATATAATGCAAACTTCTTTCCTCGTCAATATTCAGAGACATAGCCTTTTAACCCGGGTTACATGTCACTTGAGAGTCCTTGTAAAATGCTTCTCGAGATTACTCTGCTCCCCCTTGCCTTAGTCAATCTCTTCGTACAGCAGCTGGTGAGGTAGTTGTAACGTAAGTGCCACCTTCCTAGTCTAGCAGAGCTGGGCTCTCAGGTACAATTTAAGTTTTTTGGGAATCTTTTGTGGAATTTCTGTAATTGTCATTTTATTATGCTGGTTAAGCTAAGCAAGATGTTGTTGGACAGACATGTACTGTACGTTATCTGAGATGTACATCCATAGTATTGATTTGACCTGTAAACTTCTAAAGTAGCACAGAATTGGATCCCGCACTGATTCAGCAGTCACTTAATGAGCCCGATGAAAATCATATAAGCTTTCTAACTAGGGCGAGTCTGAACTTGATCAGTACGGGTGTCATCCATCTTAATGCTTTTAACTTGGATTCACCAGCAGCAGACAACTCATTATTATGTACTGCTATAGAAGTCTTTTTAGGAGCTGGTTGGGAAAGTAATTTGTTGGAGTAGCAGAGAAGTTTACCAACAACTAAAGGATTCTCAAATTCCTTAGTGGTACCATTTGGTTTCCTGTAGATTCTTCTCATGTTCAGAAAGACTGAGAAGTTTCTTGCTAGAGCAGATGCTTCCAGCTTGGGTTCTAGTACCCCTCCTTGCTTCCAGCTTGGGTTCTAGTACCCCTCCTTGCAGTGCCTGGTGAGGTACCTCTTGAACAAAATCCTGTGAGGTACCTCCCTGAAGCATGGAATAAGTTGAACATACTCACCTTGACTTCTGGAGTCACTGGAAAGAAACTTTCTCCAAGCAAGTTTTGATATGTTAGAACTTCATTTGCTCTAGAAATATTTTCCCCAGGAGAGAAATAATGTAGAGTTTTTCCTGAAATATGCTTGAGAATGACTGGGTAGGCTGCTCCTTAGGGTCCCAAACACTTCCATGAGCTCTTTTTGTGCACAAGCTAAGAAGAAGGTGTGCATACTGTACAAAGAAGGAAGAAATTATGGAGAAAAGGGACTATAGCTACCTGTTCCACCTCTTGTTATTGTTAACAGAAAACACTTTGGCCATGGAGTAGCACAAACAAATTAGTGAAGATACATCAGCAGTGCACATCTAGTACTGTGCTGAAAGCGATTTGGGAAACCTTTGGTGTATCATCGTGAGTTAAAAAAAAATTCTCCAACTTCATCGCTGTTAAAAGCCAACTATTTAGAATATTTTAGTGCTATCCCATACTGCAAGTAACTGTGGCTGACATTTCTAGGAAATCTGTATTTTTTTCATTGTATTTTGATGCTGTGTTGCTTATCTAATTGGTAGGCAGAGTGAGCCAGCAACTACAGTAAGTGTTGTAAAACATTAGGTCTGGTCATCCAGATTTATTAGCAATGTATTGACGTAATATGGTAGCTAGAATTAGACAACGCATTTTCTGTAAACTACTTTTTAGTAGTTTTCATGCAAACTATTCCAGTAAGTACAAAGGACCTGCATGTTTGTCAGGATGTGCCAATCCTTGACATGCTGCTTTATCCACGTTCAGGAACATTTTTAGGAAGAGGGGGAGTTACTGTTGGTGCTAGTTGGTGCCAGTCATCTATTGGGAGGGGAGATATAGAGCACCTGGGGGGAATCTGGAAGATATACATTTCTTGTCCCACTAGTTTGGTTTCCTGTAGTTCATAGTTGTGGAAGGGAGATTGCAGTACGGGCCTGACTAAAGAGCACCTGTAACCATGCAGCATTTATACATACTTAAAATTGGGTACCCCTTAATCCTATTACAGCACTGGTTTGGCATCATTGAACTGTGGGGTTAATTTTCACCAATTTAGTTAAAGTTCCAGTTGATGTTTTCTGGTTTTATTATTTACTGATTTCACACTATAATATAGTTACTCCAACAGCTGTAGCGTATTGTTATTGCTTTAATTCAAATGCTAGGTAGGTTGGCTTTGCCATGTGTTACAGAATGCTGTGCTTCTGCTGAAAAGAGAACTGGGCCACGAATCACTCTTGAATGTTTGTCTGAAAAGTAGATTTCCTGCTGGCTCTGTAGTTATATTGATGTCCCTCAACAGGAGACAGCCAAGCTATAGGACTAAGTTGGAGAGTAAATCCATGCAAAAGCTATTTACTTCTTACTGTGGTAGCACAGCGTGTAGAAATTACCGTTAGGACTGACAAAGGAAGAGGTGCAGTATGATATGAGGAAATGAGTGTGTAACTCAGCTCTGGGCATACTGCTAGGTGTTGGATAGTTCTGGTTTGCTCCTCTCGAATGACACCAGGAGGAAAAACAATTTTAAATTAATTTCCAATGGAAAATAAGGGCAGGTATGCTTTGACATCGACTTTCTTCCTGTTACTTTGGGGGCATGTCTCAAACAAATAAATATTAAAGGTTTTTTTTGATTTGTTATTTTGTGACTTGCTGTCCATAGTTACCTTTGTTTTCTGGCTTATTTTGTATCAAAAAATTGATACAAAAGCATTTTACAAATTTGTTTCAGGGAAAATAGGATGTTCAGATCTATATAGCTACTTCAGCAAAGAAGAAGAGATGAAGAGATGTTTATTTTTGGAAATATTGGTCCCTAGAATTTCAGAAAATTTCTTCTAATGCAGAGATTGTCAAAGAAAAATCTTTAACTGTTCTCTGAGTAAGTATCTGCTTCTAAAGCCACACCTGTAACAGCATCCTAGCTCTAGCTTTTGTGAGAATGTGTCTATGCAGGGAGTTTGTTGGAAGGATACAGTAACTTCAGCTAAGAATTGAAGTAAGGCTGTGCAAATGGAAGTGCAGGTGCCTGCTGCAAGCTTTATCCCACCCAGTGACCAGAGGCTATGGTGACCCAGCTGGGATAGTGACCATTCCTTACCTTACTCCTGCTCCTCTGCTGGAGAGTACTGCTGCCTTGGATGTTCTGGCAAATCGTGTATAATCACTCCATAACCCAGTTCTGTCAAAAAGTAAGGGAAAGATTCTTCACAAATGCACAAAGGCCACTGCCCACCCCCTCACCCCCCACCCCCCACCCTGCCAAAAAAAGCGTCAGAATTGGTTGAGAATGGTGATTATGCACACAGAAACATTGACAGCTGTGAGAGGAACTGTTAACTTGTGGAGCTGAAGGGGTGCTGGTTGCTGCCGTGGTTACACCATAGCTCAAGTGCAGGCAGAATGGCAGATGTTCATCCAGCTTGAAGTTACTTTAAAGAACCTTAATATTGCCTCATTCTTATGTCTTATTTTTTAGCACTTGATAGTATCTTGGGGTTTATATATTTGAAATATTTTTCCTTGTTTGCTTTGTTTTTAAGGTATCTCTGTGAGCACACAGAAGCCTGCGCATTTTGATTCAACCACTGGTTCTAATCTTGTTTTGTTGGGATTTCCCAGAACCTGAGCACTGTGATGGTTCAACTTGAGGCCTTGATGTACACATTCAAGATACCTAAATGCAGGCACCTGGTTCTCTCACTGATGATCTGTGTTTTTTTTAATAAAAGCTCAGAGCTGCTGCTACCTCTCCCAGACCTGTCAGATGCATAATTTATTACTTCAGTCTCCAGCCTTGCAAGCACAGATCAGTCATAGTCTGATTTAGAAATCACCTACTTCATTACTCACAGAGCATTAGACTTAATACCAGGCAAACCATTCCTTCCAAAATCTTCTTAATTTCCAGGAACCCTTTGACTTTTGGTCAGCCATTCCAGAGGCTGAGTGACGTTGGGGAGCAGCAACAGTCCATTATCTGCACAGAGAAGTATTTAAAAGTGATGTGAATCAATGTATAGAACATAGTAAAGGGAACACAGAAGACATTTTCCCCTTTTTTTTCTCTGTGATTTCAGCTTTTTTTCTTGACCAAGTTCTTATTTCTTTTGAGAAAAAAACAGCTGTCCTATTTTGGCTGTTACCCAGGAGATGGAAACTGTCTGTCCTAGTTACTACTGAAAGCCAAGTGGGGATGTTTAAGGCCTGAGGGTAATTTGGAAGAGGCAGGTGTAAACCTTTCTCTGAAGTTTGAGAACACAGTGTTGGAGGAAGCTGATAACTCATAGGCTCTTTTCATAAGCTCTTTTTTGAACGAAGCATCCTTTGAGGTCTCTGAAATCCAAAGCACTGAGTTGAAGGAGACCAGACCACTGATGTATTTAGGTCCTTCCTTCTTTAAAGAGTTGAATTTGACCCTGAAAAAAAGGAGGAGCATTGGAAGGACACAGTAACAGGTTCCCAACTTGTAGAATTGTGTTAAAAATGATGAGGATCAATTTGCCATGTCAGTTTATGTAAGGCAGGGCAAAAAGGTTCTTTGGCAGAGTGGAATACCTAGGTTGAAAAACTGGGTGGGTAGCGGGGGACCACCCAAAATGTAGAAGTAGGAAAAAGAAAAATGGAGCAGCTTCCCTGTGGATGTTGTGGACTCCATTTCAATGGAGCTTTGTCAGAATGGATTAGATGAGCATCTGTCAGGGACAGCCTTGGGAGGAATGATTTTGCAATGCAAGGGACTAGGCTAGGCTGCCTCTTGAGGTTCCTTCCGACACACATGTTTTTTTGTTTCTGTGGTGCACAATGACAAAGTGAAAATATTAACAAGCGGAGAAACTACTTAATGTATTTTAAAATAACTTTTTAAATCTAAATTTTAAGAAATGGGGCCTTTGCTTCTTTTTCAACTTATCGAGGGTGTGACACAATGCTGTACTGGCTAAACTGCTTTCTAACTCTGACCTGCTCTGTTCTGGATCTCACAGGTGAGATCAAATTTTATCTGAATTCTCTGGTTTGCTAAATTTATGCTAACCTATTAAAAGCAACAGTACAAACTGCAAAATCACAATAACTTTACCAGAATATTTCAATTTATTTTTCATTTTTCCAGTTAAAGTTTCATGGTTAGTCTTCACCATTTGTTTTTAATTTGACACTTTTTCTTCATTCCTTGATGTGAGTTAGTGCCCTTTTTAAAAATCCATTTTTGAGTGTTACATATAAAAGGGTTACTAAAAGATTAATTAGATTTTTCTGATTGCAGTGACTGTGTCCATTTTCATGCCATAACCTTGTGACCCTTCGCCTTAAAAGAAAACCTTATTTTCTGAAATGGTAAAAAATTCAGCTATAAATAGGAAGTATAGTGTTCCATCACTGTAACTTACACGAGACCCACTACTGTCAGTGCTGGTGCTACAGGATTTCTATGGCATGAAACTTTCAAGACAGGTGCTAATTTCTGACTATTCAGTCACTTGCCTAGTATTCTGTACCAAAAAGCAGTCAATCGTATCATTACACACAAAGATCTTTCAGGTGGATCCTATTTTCTACCTTAGAAGAAGTTTAGTTCAGTCTTTCAGAAGGTGTTGCAATGTGCTCATGCAACTGTATTGTATTCACTTTGCTTTAATGTCACAAAATACAGATTCAGTCATCTGTATTACTCCTTTATATGTTAGCAGAAAAGAGGAGACCTCTTTTAATGCCTCTACTCAATTATTAAAAAGATGATGTATGTGCTTACACCTTTTTCTGAATGACTGGTTTCCTTTAACCAAAGTCATTCATACCAGAAGTTGACTGTAGCTTGTTCATGGGAATGTTGATAGGAAAAGGCCAGTATCTATTTTGCCTCTTAAAAGACAAGATAATCAGATGAACTCTGAAGATGTGATGTGTGTGGCTTGCAATTCTTACCCTCAGGTGCAATGGAAAGCTACGAGGAAAGGAAGGCTTTTTCTAGAACTTACCTATTCACTGGTGTCACTTTATATCATTTTGTCTTTTTAAGAGGAGTAGGAAATAGTGGGGAGAGAGAGTTTGGAGGCTTGCATTGTAATGGCCCTGCTCTGACGCACTGACCAGACAGAGGAGCAAGCAGGAATTGTGGCTCGCCTTACCACACCGTAAGCTGACAGCCAGGTTTCAGAGGTCACCTGCAAATTAGAACTGCCTTCCAAGCTGATTTGTCTCTTTTCCTGCTGTTCCATGTGCCACCTTTATTTTTTTCTTTTTCTTAATTAGTGCACATAAGCACACATGAACATAATTATTCTTTCTGGGACCATCCTGGATGGTGAAAAACTGTTCCAATCTGTGTTTTCCTGGGATATTTTTGTTTTTGTAATGCTCTGAGGTTTGCTTATGTGTAAATGATAAAGTGCTAAACTGAACCCAATTATGGTGAATCTCTGTGCAGAGATTTATTTTTTTGTCTTGTGTTTATTTTGTGCTGCTGCTATACTGAATCACAGAATGGTAGGGGTTGGAAGGGACCTCTGGAGATCACCTTGTCCAACCCCCCTGCTTGAGCAGGTACACCTAAAGCAGGGTGCACAGGACCGCGTCCAGACAGGTTTTAAATGTCTCCAGGGAAGGAGCCTCCTTCTGAAGTGTAAAGACCTTTTGGATGGGTTTTAGGAACTCGTATTTGGTAGTAGGGAGCAATCTTCATTTATTTATCAGACCTCTGCCTTGAACTATTGGTTCAAAATACAGATTGTTTTGTTAACAGACACCGATAGATTAGGAGAGCATTGAGGTGTGTACATTAATGTTTCTTGTTATTTTTTTCACTCATTCATCCCTTTTCCTTTATCAGATAGATAGTCTTGTATCTAGTATTTTGTATTGGTAGTGAGTGGTCTTGGAAGTACTAAAAAATCTGAAGTAGGATGAATTGCTTTTGAAAGGCAGATGGATGGTCTGCCATAAAAATATGGAGGAGGATGGCATCTTGGAGCCAAAGCTGCTTCTAAGTGTTACTGGTAGAGAAATTATTTGTCTGCTGTCTGTGTCTTTCAGAAGGGATGCATCGGTGCATTGTTGAAATGTAAATGGTCATTCCTCCTTATTCCTTAAAGTGACTTTGCCAAACAGTACTGTACTGAGTATCTGGGCTGTAAAACATGCACAAGTGGGGTTTAAGCTTTTGTTTAAATATTGGAATTTGTCTTGCACAAACTATCATCGGTGGCAGTAGTCCATAGAATCTCACATCCTCCTATTTAAAATATGCATATATGAATTTATGCAGAAAGGATCTGGGGATTCTAGTAGATTCTGTATTTATGCAGAAGAGACTTCAGTTCTGAAGAGATCTTGGAGATCACTGTGGAAAGTCTAATGATGGAAGAGTGGTTTGGAGTGTTAGGACAGCAAGGGAAGACACTTCAGACAAAACCCAGACTATCTATAAAATTAAATAAAACCAAAAGCATCTGTAGCTTCTTGTTTCTGTAGACAAATGCTGTCAAGTTCAGTGAAGTTTCTGAAATAGAACTGAAATGAAAAATAGCTCATTCTTGAAGCTCTGGGTAGCTGTGCAACAGGATAAAAACATTTAGCAGATCTATGTGGAGGCTTGAGAAAAAACTACAACATGGTATATTGCACATTTTTAAATTTTCAGAAAGGAGAAGTTTTGTATTAAGAAAATTCTGCTTTCTTTTAAATAGTTGTTCTAAGCTGTTAGTTACCGGCTAATCTAAATGGTCTCATAAAAAGTTGTGGTGAGAGAAAAATAATTTTCTGTCAGTAGTAAATATGTTGGCAATATACCCAATAAGTGTATTGTTTTCCGATGCATCGTTTTGACGTACCTCAGACGAAGTATCAAACTCCAAAGTTTTTGGAAAATGAATTTCCAATATACCAAGGAAAATACATGTTTTGGATAGTTTCTAGCTTGATGATATTAATGAGACTTTTTATAGAGCTGCATTTGAATACATATAATTCTACTGAACTAACTTAATTTTTTTTAACGGAAAGTTGAATATATTAAAGCATTAAATGGAAAAATATAAGCAATAATGCCATTACTGCTTTTTCAGATACTTTAGTAGGAACTTGCAAGTGACTTGACACCATGGTAGCTCTTTCCTTGAAGATCTGTGTCCGCCAATGCAACGTAGTGAAGACAATGCAGTTTGAACCATCCACTGCAGTGTATGATGCCTGTCGAGTTATTCGTGAACGAGTGCCAGAGGCTCAAACAGGGCAAGGTGAGTTCCTATATCTGTCCTTAATGGGTTAATTGGCTGGTGGAAAATAAACCCAGACCCATGGTTTTTTTACAGTGTGTTCTTCCTCCATTTATCTTTCCAGTTGGAGGGTTTGGGTTTTTTTTTTATTTAGATCGTAAGGCTCTGAAGTGAAAGGCACAAAGCGCAGGCAGATTTTAGGTGACAGAAGGTAGCTGCACTCTTTTTCTTTTGTCTGTCCTGACAGAGGTTTTTCTAGAAAGGATATTTTTTTGTGGAACTTTGACTTTTTAAATAAATCGCTTGTTTGCCTGAAAGATTATTTTTTTCCCTGCTTGGAGAGCAATTTTTGTGATAGCACCTTTTTAAAGCAATGTTCGTGGCAATGCTTTCTAGGGAAATCTGGGCTGACTTATTTTGTGCCTCGGCAAAAGAAGGAACAACAAGAATTGCAGAAGAATGGCTGGACATCTCCAAAATGTGCAAAGGGAAATGTTTGGAAGTGGTTAATATATAAAAGCATGACCATGCTATGCATACCATATTCAGAATGCTGCTACATCAAATGTAACTGTCTCTGTACTGTTGAGCAAATTAGATGAATGCAGAATGTGAAATATGTCTTCATTTGGTCAAAAGCTCTGGTTTAAGTGTAGTCAATGTTGTCCAAAAATGCAGATTCTTCAGAATCCTTTGGTGCTGTACTGTATATAATGCCACTGGAATGTAATTCTTAAAGCAGATAGTTTACTGAGTTTTATGCACAGCTGTCAACCTTTAGAGCTGTTTTGAAAAAACCTTGTCTGAACTGCTAGAAAAACTTACCAATAGTGGACATTATTACTTATACTTCAAAATGCTTCTCCTTTGCAGGAGTACTTAGGAGGTGTATTAATACATCTCCAATTTTTCAGATAAAAGCTGTGCATTTTTACCATATTGATCTCTCAAGGCAGTTATTTTGAACAGCTGTTGAATTCAGAGAAGTTGAGCAATAAATATCTCTAAACATCATGAACCTCATAGAAAAGCCTAGTAACTCTCCTCAGGTTATACAGCTGGGCTTTTTCCTTTATACGTGATTGCAGTGAAATTAAGAACTTCAAACAACTTCATGAAGTTGAGTGATGAACAAAAATAAGGTTACTAACATATCCTTTCCCTTTCTTTGTTGCTGTTAAAATGTGCGTTTGCCTGTTAGTGCAGAAGACTCAGAGGTGCAGTACAGACTGATCAAACTACTTCATCCACAACAGAAAATACAATTTTTCTGCATTATGACTGCCAGCCACTCACATTTCACTTCTCCAACAAGCTTGCGTGCTGGCACAAAGGTGGCTGTGATGATAACACGCAAGTTGCACAGCTGCTATTTTTTTATTACTAGGATGCATCCCCCAGAAATGAGTATCAGAACGGTCTGTACTTCCTTGGTAATCCTGTGCTCTGTGCAAGGCACTTTTACATGCTTCTAAAGGTCACAACCTATTTATAGGCACAAATTCTGAAATTTTACATTAACTGATTCTGTACTGAATTAATGTCTTAAATATCTCTGTACATATGGATCACTTGACTTTTCAGTGGAATGATTAATTAATGTCAGCGGGAAAAGTTTTTCTTCTTATTCAGTTGGTTTTGGAAGGGTTCTTCCTTTGAAATTGTGTATCTGTAACTAAGTGTAAGCTCTTGTATATACTGGCATGAGTAACAATGTTTAATGTAAATGCTCTTTATGTAAATGCTCTTATATGTAAATTGCTGCTATGTGTGATGTTTAAAGATGCAACTTTGTCCAAAAATTGTAGCTATTTTTACCTGACTTTCTGATCAGAGGGTCCCAACACCTGGATGAAAGTGAGCAAGGTACTGTCCTTGCACCAAGCTGTTTTAACAGGCTGTGTGCACACAGTGGCCAGCTTGTATAAAAAAACCTGTTAGCTTAAACTGTAGAACTGCAGTTAGAGCAGGCCTATATGATGAACAGTTAGTGATCACTGTTTGTGATAGTGAAGTGTACTCTAGCAATTCTTCATGCAAATGTTTATCAAGAGAGATGCTTTGGAAGGTCCTTAAGTTGACAGTCATGGTCCTTCACTTTGTATATGTGGAGTTTAGTCTTTGAAGCCTAAGCCTGGGTTAGTTCTTCTGTGACAATGAGAGTTTTATAATTTACTTGTGATTCTGAAAGAATCAGTTGGCATGTGTTTAGCCTGCAATAGATGCAAGTTTTTCCTGAGATTGTTATTATGGATGTAATTCTAGAAGCCTTGTATTTTTTTGAATGCTTAAGCCTGAATCATCTACCAAAAAGATTCCAAAGTTTAGCATAAAAACAATATGTGAAAGGTTGAAAACAAACTATATATGTATTTTTTTAAATAGAACTACTGCTTGAAATAGTATACTATCTTTAAGCCCAAACATTTTTTGTTAGTCAATTCCAAAGCCTATGAGCATTTAAAAAAAGGTCATCTTGAAGAGAATTAATTACAAACATAATACAAATTACACAGTAGATGTGACATGTTCTTGCTTAATTAAGCTTTTCTTCAAGTCCTCTATAAAGCCTTATGTACCCTGCTTATCAGCTGCTAAGCTAAATATTTTCTGAAGCATAGAAAAAAATTTCAATCCAAGTTCATTAAGAATGGGTGGTAGCGTAATGGAAGCTTAACCCTGAAGCTGAATAACCTTGTATAAAATCTGTTGGCTTTATTAGGCTTGATGTTTTTCAATGAGTCTCTGTCTCTTCTGTTCCACAGCCTCTGACTATGGATTGTTCTTGTCAGATGAAGATCCTCGAAAAGGTATATGGCTGGAGGCTGGAAGAACGCTGGATTATTACATGCTGAGAAATGGGGTATGGTGCTAGTCTGTTGCTTCTTTCATCAAGACATTTTTAGAAAACTTGTTTCCCCAGTAGCAAGAAGAATGTTTAGCATTTGGAGCGGTAGGAGGGTCTTGAGTCTGTTCCTGAAATTGGCCCGCTTCTCTTCCTTGCTGTGCGTCAGTAGTCAGTTTTTTTCCTTCATCTGGTTGTGACTGTGAGCTACTGTGGCCGAAGGTGTCTTCACAGAATGACTAACAGAAAGATAAAAGGTTTTGTAATAAGCTTTACATTTGAGGTGACCTTGCATTATAGTGTAGGTTTCTTGTATCCTAAAGATGATGAAGTCATACTTGCTCACATTATGGCCAGCTTGCTTACAACTACAATGCATTGCTATCCTTTTTAAATTCTAAACTAGTCTTTTGCAGCACAAAGGTACTTTGGTCTGTCCTGCCCTGTCTAAGGTTTTGGTCTTGCCAGTTAGGACAAGTTCTTGAAAAATGACATTGACGGAACTAAAAGTAGTCACTTCTCAAGTTTGTTACACAAATAAGTTTGCCTGTACTATAACAAAGGAAAACTCCAGCTTGGGGGTGGGGAGGGAGTCCTGGTTTAGGCATCTAAGTTAGTGGGTTGGCTTGCAGTGGCTTCCAGAAGCATTTAGAAACAGTATTGTTTACTTCCTAGGATATATTGGAGTACAAAAAGAAACAGAGACCTCAGAAAATACGTATGTTGGATGGTTCAGTGAAAACAGTCATGGTGGATGATTCTAAAACAGTTGGTGAATTGCTGGTTACCATTTGCAGCAGGATAGGTAAGATTTTGGGACCCACATACTTAAGAATTTGTTTTTCTGCCATATTTGCATCTTGATTTTTAGGATGTTACCTGTATTATTGGCTAGAAAATGGCACATATGTTAAAAAATATTTAGGTTTGTTATCAGTTAACCTTTAGCAAACACTGTTTCAAAATCTGTTATCCGGGTTTTATGAAAGTCAGTAGAGACTTAGCTATATCCTTAAACTTCAGTATTTAGCAGTTGAAGACACAAAGTTATCTGAGAGTATAGTTATAATTTTTTTTATTGTATGTTACCTTTTACATGCACTTCCCTGCTATGTGGTAGAGAATTAGAACTAAATTTATACTTAATTTTAATGAGACAAAAGATAAATACTGTTAACATTAAAATATACCTAAACATAGGGCTCTAAGTTGTTACGATTAAGAGCTGATCACAGTACCATATAATTTGTGAAACAACCTATGGAAGCCATCCAGAGCAGCTGGTCAAAAATGTGTCATATTGGTTATAGTCTGTCTTTGTATTTATATAAAACAGACATTTTGGAAAACTAATCAATATTTAATTATAAACATGCATCCAACATGGATTAGTTTGAACCATCTTAAACCCTTGCTTAATTCTTGTTTACAATTAAAGTGGCCTTAATTTGGTTTAGATTAATTTACCTGGAAAGTAAATTAGTAAATTCAGCTAAAATTAAATTAATCCATTTCAATTTTGTTTGAGTGTTTCTGTGCTGGATTCTAATATGCTATAACTAATTTACTTGAAAAATTAGTTTAATTTATTTTCACGAATGTGGTCATATAGGTGAGCATTTAATTTGCTTTCCAGTATAACATAAATATACTTTACCAAACAGTGGAAAAAACCAAGCAGAACAAGGAAATGAGAGCAACTTAGCACATATGCTAGAAGTTGTGAAGTGATTTTTGATTGTTTCATGTAAAATTCATAGGAAGAGTTGAGTTTTTTAAAAAAAACAAAACCAAACCAAAACAAACTATAACATATATGATTCACTTGGTTTCTGTTCCTCAGTCTGCACTGCCACATTTCTTCTACACATCATGGGCAATCTGAAATTACTCAGTTCTCAGGAAGCAATTGTAGGTATCCATGAAAGGAATTTACTGTGCTGTGTCTGCATTCTGGAATTTACTGCTATTTTAAATTCCATCATGTTTTTAACCTGGCAGTTTGTCTTGTTAGATATCAAAGAAAACCCTAGGTATCTTTCTGAAAGTGGCAAATGTAGCATATGATGAAGGAATGATGTATTTCAAGGCTAATGCTGGATATTGCAGAGATGCCTTGAATGTAGAAGTTATTGATTGTTATTGGGATCTCCTTCCCCATACACTGTTTTAGCATTTCAACTAGAATATCTTTACTTGAAATTAGTCATTGGTGTATTAATATATGGGATCCTAAAACATATTATCTTTTATTGTTACAAACACTGGATTTATTTATAATTTCAGGAATAACAAATTATGAGGAATATTCCTTAATCCAGGAGAGCATTGAAGAGAAAAAAGAGGAGAGTACAGGAACACTTAAGAAAGATAGGACATTGTTGCGTGATGAAAGAAAAATGGAAAAACTGAAGGCGAAGCTTCATACCGATGATGACTGTGAGTAGTATATTCCAGGATAATTCTTTGATGAGTATCTTTCCACACTATAGTGCAAGAAAACCATACAGGAATGCATTTTTAGCATCTTCAGTGTGTACCTATATTTTGCATTTGTCTATATATAACGTTGTCTAGTATTGAGTAATTTTTAAAATTAGTTAAATGGACAAGATGTTGCCTCTAGCTATGAGAGATAGCAGACTTTTTAAAGTGGTTTTTTCTTACTTTTTTTGATAGGAGAGTTATGACTTAAGTGTGAAGGGTCATTTCCATAATGACCATTATCTTCCCTCATTAAAGTTGGATATTTAACTATTGATGCCTACTAAAAGCCATCAAAAGGTAGTTTTGTCTTTGAAGGTATGAATTTTAAGTGTAAATCATAGAACCATAGAGTCACTAAGGTTAGAAAAGACCTCTGGGATCCTCAAGTCCAACCATCAACCCAACACTGCCATGACTCCTAAACCATGCCCTGAAGTGCCACATCTACACATCTTTTAAATACCCCCAGGGATGGTGACTCTACCACCTCTCTGGGTAGCCTGTTCCAATGCCTGACCACTCTTTCAGTGAAGAATTTTTTCCTAATATCCAATCTAAACCTCCCCTGATGCAGCTTGAAGCTGTTTCCTCTCATTCTATCACTAGTGACCTGGGAGAAGAGACCAACACCCACCTCACTACAACCTCCTTTCAGGTAGTTGTAGAGAGCAATAATGTGTCCCCGCAGCCTCCTCTTCTCCAGGCTAAACAACCCCAGCTCCCTCAGCCTCTCCTCATAAGATCTGTCCTCTAGACCCTTCACCAGCTTTGTTGCCCTTCTTTGGACACACTCCAGCAACTCAATGTCCTTCTTGTACTGAGGGACCCAAAACTGCACACAGTGTTCAAGGTGTGACCTCACCAGTGTTGAGTACAGGGGCACAATCATTTCCCTGCTCCTGCTGGCCACACTATTCCTGATACAAGCCAGGTTGCTGTTGCCCTTCTTGGCCACCTGGGCACACTGCTGGCTCATTCAGCCATCTGTCAACCCATACCCCCAGGTTCTTCTTCACCGTGCAGCTCTCCAGCCACTCTTCCCCAAGCCTGTAACGTTGCATGGGGTTTTTATGACCAAAGTGCAGGACTGGACACTTAGCCTTCTTGAACCTCGTACAGTTGGCCTTGGCCCATCGATACAGCCTGTCCAGGTCCCTCTGTAGAGCCTTCCTTCTCTGAAGCAGATCAACATTCCCACCCAACTTGGTGTCATCTGCAAACTTACTGAGGGTGCACTCGATCCTCTCATCCAGATCATTGATAGAGATATTAAATAAGGCTGGCCCCAACACTGAGCCCTGGGGAACCCTGCTCGTGACCAGCCACCAACTGGATTTAGCTCCATTCACCACAACTCTCTGGGCTTGGCCATCCAGCCAGTTTTTTAACCAGGGAAGAGTGCACCCGTCCAAGCCATGAGCTGCCAGCTTCTCTAGGAGGATGCTGTGGGAGACAGTATCAAAGGCTTTGCTAAAGTCCAGGTAGACAACATGCACAGCCTTTCCCACATCCACTACGCAGGTCACCCTGTCATAGAAAGAGGTCAGGTTGGTCTGGCAGGACCTGCCTTTCATGAAGCCATGCTGGCTGGGCCTGATCCCCTGTTGTCCTGCAGATGCATGTTGAGCTCACTCAAGATGAACCACTCCATAACCTTCCTCAGTACCGAAGTCAAGCTGACAGGCCTGTAGTTCCCTGGATCCTCCTTCCGGCCCTTGTAGATGGGCTTCACATTGGCAAGCCTCCAGTCATCTGGGACCTGCCCTGTTAACCAGGACTGCTGGTAAATGATGGAGAGTGGCCTGATGAGCTCCTCTGTCAGCTCCCTCAATACTCACTGGTGGATCCCATCTGGCCCCATAGACGTGTCATAGACCAGGTGGAGCAGCAGGTCGTAAACTGCTTCCTCCTGGATTATAGAGGGTTTATTCTGTGATCCATCTCTGCCTTCCAGCTCCAGGAGCTGAATACCTTGGGGATAACTGGTCTTTCTGTTAAAGACTGAGGCAAAAAAGGCATTTCGTACCTCAGCCTTTTCCTCATCCTCAGTTGCAGTGTTCCCCTCTGCATCCAATAGAGGATGGAGATTCTCTTTTTGTTGTTGATGTATTTTAAAAACATTTTTTGTTATCCCCTACAGCAGTGACCAGGTTAATTTCTAGCTAGGGTTTTGCTTACCTAATTTTCTCTCTGCAAGACCTAACGAGGTCTCATTACTCTTCATTTGTTACCTGCCCCTTCTTCCGAAAGCAGTGGAGCTTACCAAAGAACTAAGACGTTATTTGATTCATTTTATGTGTAAAGTCATGAGAACCATTTTTTTCTGTT